>NC_063181.1:44452418-45052418 GCF_023159225.1 Perognathus longimembris pacificus | reverse complement strand
TAAATCTCCCACTGTGTGTCTGCCTTAATGCGTCCCCTCTGCCTTTGTCTTCTCAGTTGAGTCTCCATGACCTTCCAACTTTCCAGCACAATTCTTTCTTGGTCCCATTTGATTTGATCATTTTATTTTCTGTTATTGTGCTATACTTTCCTTCACAAGGCCACAAGAGTTAGTGTCTTCACATATTTAAGTGGGTTTTATGAGTTTTGGAGACTATGATTTCATCCGGAGTGTACTTTCCCTGAAGTTGCTAAGAAATTATTTCATGATTTTGTCCAGCGTTTTTCACTTTCCTTTATCTGTATTCAAATATCCTTTACAGAGATGCATATTACATCAGCAAAAATGTATGTTAAGTTAAAAGTTTTCACAGGAGGAAAAACATTCATGGTGTAAGAGTTCAAAAATCAGAAAAAATACAGTGATTGTAAGTACCTACGTATGTATAAGTAGTGTGTATATATAACTATAGGTCATACTTTGGTATCTATCTATATCTATAGATCAATATGCATATTGTTATCTCACCTAAATATGAAAAGAAACAGGGAGAATAAGTATATTCAATGAGTAATACTATGAAATATTAATGTGATCTTTTTATTTATGCTTTAAATTTAAAACATCAGTTTATTAGTATCAATGCTTTGTGCCAGGGAGATTCTTTGTGCCCATACTCTCTATCACTATCCTTTATCTCCTCTCCTTCCCAAAACAATCTCAACATTTCACTGTTTCATTTTCATATACATACATAAGTTATTTTGACTTTATTCACCCTACCTTAGCTTCTCCATTCTCTTTCCAATAGTATGAATAGTTTAGAGAGAACAAGTTTCTCTATCCTAACACTTCTGGTTAAATACAAATGTGTTGATGTTTAAAATAGGTTTCATTGTGACTCTTCACACAGACATATATTGAACTCTAATCAGGTTATCACTACCCACTAATATTTGAGTTTCTTTTAAGTGTCATTTTACGTCTTCATTCAGTATTGTTCAACCCTCATTTTACTTAGCACTGCCTTTTCAGTTTCCCAAAATTTCTGCTAGATTTATTTTCATTTTTGTAAGATTCTGGGGCTTTTGGATTTTCTTCCTATGGGACATAATAGAGGGGATAATTTCAATTTTTTTTTTTTGGTAAGTAGTGGAACTTGAATTCTGGGCCTGGGAGCTGTCCTTGAACTCTTCAGCTCAAGGAATTTTCTTTTCTTCTCTTTTTGACAATTCTCTTACATTTGCTAACAGTTCAGCTATTTGGGAGAAAGTTCCATAAGCTAATGGGAGGAAAGTGTTTTGTGTGCCTATACTCTATTAAAGCCATTTATAAAACCCCCACAGCTAAAGTATACCGACAGAAAACTAAAGCTTCGCTGGTAAGATCTGCTTCAGGATAAGGATATCGAATGTCTTCATTCTACTTAACATAAATCTGTTAGTCTTAGACTGCCCAATTGGACAGCAATAAGTAAGAAATAGAGCCATCTGATTGGAAAGAAAGAATTAGTATTGAGTCTGTAGGTAGGTAGAATTAGCAAATGTGGAGAAAAAAAACTGCAGTTTCCACTAAATATAGTTAGAATGAGTAACTGATTGGATCTAGAGGACTAAGTACAACAAATGAAGAAATATAACCTACGCACATAGGTACTGTGATTACCACTAAAAATTATATTAACAAGCCAATCAAAAGACTGGGAATGTGGCTGAGTGGTAGAGTGCTTGTCTTGCATGGATGAAGCCCTGGGTTTGATTCCTTAGCACCACAAACAGAGAAAAAGCTGGAAGTGGTGCTGTGGCTCAAGTGGCAGAGTGCTAGCCTTGAGCAAAAAGAAGCCAGGGACAGTGCTCAGGCCCTGAGTTCAAGCCCCAGGACTGGCAAAAAAAAAAAAAGTTCTACTCTTAAAAAAGCCAGTCAAAATTCTTACAGCACCAAGAGTAATCACCAAAATAAAGACATTACACAGATAGCAGAAAGTCTGAACATAAGATTTTTTTCTGCTATACTCTTGATGAATAGTAATTAGATTCTGTCAAATCAATCTAATATTCTATCAACTTTCTTGACCATATTTTACAGAACTATGGCTTTCCACTTTGTATTACTAGGATATACTCTCCTGAATCTTTCTATTATTGCATTATGAATTCTAGATTCAAACAATATATTCTCTTTTATTCATTCTATCTTTAAGTGACCAAAAAGCAGTTTAATATCTGGAAAGCTTTGCTGCATAACTATTTTTTCTAAAGATATCCTAGAATGACCTTCAGAGTTTTAGTTTCTGGGGTCCCAGAACATGGACCCACTTCAGCAAGCTCTTCAGAGATGTGTCACAAGAGTGGCCTTTGCTTGGGTTTCCAACACCGTGTTCCTGGGGCCCTCTGAGATACCATCAGAATGACTCACAGGGCCCATATGATGCAGCCATTCTGGTTATGATTGTTGAATTGCCATCAGCATTTTTCTAGTCATCTGTTCTGAGACCTCATGAGAACAAATCTTTAATTCTCTTTATCAGCAGTTCTCAGTGTCTTCTAACCTCCCCACAGCAGCTAGTTCCCAAGATGCAGCATAACTAAGCTATTTTATAGCAGTAACTCCTGGTACCGGTTTTTAAGTATTTATTCCCTTTTATGTGGTTACACTAGAACTTCATCTTCCACATAACTTGTGGAGGAAAGAAATGACTTGCTTTCAGTTCTGTCAAAGGGGAACTCCAAGACTGAGGTGATTTAGCACCTGGCAAGGCTGCTCATGATGCTTCTTTGCACAGATAGGTGGAAGATGGGAGGACTTCACTTTGTAACAAGGGCCCCTCTGTAATGACACACCTACTTGGAGGATAGCAGCCTTAGTCTACCATCAAACTTCTCTATAAGTGAGTTTTTAGGGCCCCAATATTCAATTATTTTAAATTGGTCATCCAATTTCAATCTGATTTTTGAGAAGACATTCAAACCATAACTGCACGTAGAGATATATTCAATTGTTTGCAGGTCATCGTGCATTAAAATCTACCATAAAATCTTCTGGTAGCACCGTAAGAGGTTCTTGCCTGTTTCCTCAGCTGCACACATCAACTAAAAAAAGTGATTGCCCACTTCTATTGTTTTCTTTTTAATATAAACAGACACTATCCATATAGTTTATTTCTCACAGTTCTCCTGACAAATGAACATTGTTCAAGATAAGAAGAAACATACAAAATGCTTTAAATAATGCACAACAAAATCCATCAGTATTAAAGAATGCATATGAACTCTTGCTCACTGTGCAAACTAAATTTAATGATAATTCTATTGTGTTTTGAATTAGGTGAGAGATGATTTTCAGTAAGTCTGGGACTAACTTTCTTTGAGATATGAGACTGAAGAATTTCATTGAGCGCATATATGGTTGTATTTACTTAGATTTGAAAGATTATGAAAATTAATCTCTATAGTCTAAATGTTTACTCTTTAGCTCTCCAAGTTCTTGTCAAATACAAATTTAAAAAATCAAATCTCTCTTTTTAGAGAGACCATGTTTTTGCTTGGGAAGAGCCTTGTATTCTGTTCTGACTATATGAATTCCGAAGTACATCATTTACAATTTTCAGGCTTGAGAGGTGGTGGCAGTTCATGCTCCTAATCCCAGCAACCCAGGAGGGTGAGATACAGGAGGGTGAGGATTACGGTTTGAAGCACTCTTTGGGCACCAATGTCTGTTTCTCTTATTTGCAATTAGTCACCAAAAAATATGGAAATTGAGTTGTAGCTCAAGTTGGTAGAGTACTAATCTTGAGCACAAAGGCAGAGGGACAGTATCCAGGACTGATACCTCCTTCCCCCCTCTCCCCCCACAGTTCAGGCTTGACAGCAGAATCCTATTAAGCCATCAAACCTCTATCTCATGATTGGGGAGTTGGGTTTCATTAGGAGGGTTGGTATTGCTCTTCCTCATAGAGGTCCTCTCCTCGCCCTGGGCCAAATCTGGCAAGTGCGTGCTCCCGGGGAAATAATGGAGGCCATTCCTCAACTCCTCCCAGAATCATTTTCTGTGCTTGAAATTTTAGTTCATGCATTCCACCTTGGGGATATTAGACAAAAAATTATAGAAATAAACCCTGAAAAGGATTGGAAGTAGAGGAAATAGGGTTAAAAGGCACCAAAAAAGTCAAAGACTTAGATCTGAATATTAAAATCTTTTCCAAAATGTTTCCTTTCTCTGGGAGACATAATCTGCTCACTCTGGAAATAAAGATGCTCAGGGTGGGGGCTCTGGGGGAGGAGCAGAGTGGGTGTCCCCAGGAGATGCTTATCTATAAACCACACAGCACTGCCACATGCCTATAATGGTAGTACCTGTAATGGTAGTAGTGAGGCTGGAGGAACAAGCAGCCCTGGAAACCTCCTCATACCCAGGAAGGAGAGGGGCAGCAGAAAGCAGATGCCCTTCTCAGTGCCCCACCACTCTGGGAACCTGAGGATCCCCCCTCACTGCTGGCATCCAAAGGAGAAACGGCGGGGGGGGGGGGGGGTGTTGGGGATGGAGTAGCAGAGAGCATCCATGAGGCAAGCTCCTGTCTAGGACCTGCTTGGCTCCCCCAGGGTCTGCCTGGAGGGGTGTACTAGGGGTTGCTTGAGAAGAGGCAATGGTTTTCATGGTGTCGCTTATTCTTAAAGAAATACTAAGTTTTAATTATCTTCTGATGGAATTGAAAATGCGTTGAAGATAAAAAAAAAAACTTTCTGGTGTTCGATTGTAACCATGTTCTTCAGGGCACTATGGCCAATTCTCTTATCACTTAGATGTAATCTGATTATCCTTCTAGCACCTGATGGAGAGAAATCACAATGAGAAGAGACACAGAAGAAATGGATTTTGAGAATTCACATGGGATCTTCTGCCATGGAACACATCAGAATGAAAATAAGTGGATGGGGGCTGGGGATATAGCCTAGTGGCAAGAGTGCCTGCCTCGGATACACGAGGCCCTAGGTTCGATTCCCCAGCACCACATATACAGAAAATGGCCAGAAGCCGCGCTGTGGCTCAAGTGGCAGAGTGCTAGCCTTGAGCGGGAAGAAGCCAGGGACAGTGCTCAGGCCCTGAGTCCAAGGCCCAGGACTGGCCAAAACAAAAAAAAGAAAAAAGAAAAAAAAAGAAAATAAGTGGATGGGGTAGAAGTAAAAACAACAAATAATACCACATACATTGAAAAAGAGACAGCAAGTAAGATAGCAAAGCGAGAGAAAGAGAAGAGAAGAGAGAGAGGATGGGAAGAGAAGCACAGAAATGGTTGGGCAAAGGGTAAATTAATTCATCTGTGGTACTCAGTAGACACTATGTTGGAAATAAGCTATATAACTTGGGGAAAAGAGGGGTGAGAGGGAAAAAAACTGGCAGAATATTAGGGAGGGGGCTGCGACACTGTTCAGAAAGAAATGTTCGCAGGAGAGAGGAAGATGGCGCAGCCACAGTAGGGAGGCACCCCAACTTGCTCCAACTGTTGTCTACAAGAGACCCACCTTACAGCAAGGGACAAAAACAGGCTCCGAATAAAAGGATGGAGCAAGATCTTCCAAGCAAACGCACCTACCAAAACGGCAGGTGTAGCCATGCTGATCTCAGACAAGCTGGACTTTTCATTAAAATAAACTCAAAAAGACAAAGAAGGACACTACATTTTAATACAAGGAAAAATCCAGAATCAAGACATCACGGTGATAAATGTATACTCACCGAACAAAAGAGGCCCTACATATGTCAAGCAAATTCTCACAGAACTACAGAGCAAGATAGACCCAAACACAATCGTAGTGGGTGACTTTAATACCCCACTCTCTCCAAGAGACAGATCCAACACCCAGAGGATCAGCAAGGGAGCTGAGGACCTAAGTAACACCATATCCCAAATGGATCTGACAGACCTATACAGAACCTTCCACCCTACAGAGACCCAATACACCTTCTTCTCAGCAGCCCATGGATCATACTCCAAAATTGACCATGTCATAGCCCACACAAAGAACCTCAGCAAATACAAAAGTATTGACATCATCCCATGTATTATATCTCATCACAGTGGATTAAAGGTAACCCTCAACAACAAAGGATACCACAGAGGCTATACACATTCTTGGAGGCTAAACCCCACACTGTTATCCAACACTTGGGCCAAAGACCAAATTAAAGATGAAATCAACGAATTCATAAGCCACAATGACAATGAAAATACATCACAAAGAAACCTATGGGACACAGCTAAGGCAGTACTGAGGGGTAAGATCATTGCACTCAGCACCCACATTAAAAGAATGGAAGCAGAGCAGGTGAATAACCTCACGATGAAACTAAAACAACTGGAGAAACAAGAAATGATCGAATCTAAAATGACTAGGAGGAGAGAGATCACAAAGATTAAAGAAGAGATAAATCTGATTGAAAATAGAAAGACCATTCAACAAATAAATAAGACTAAAATCTGGTTCTTTGAGAAAATAAATAAAATTGACAGACCCCTCACAAGACTTACAAAAAAAAAGAAGAGAAGAGACTCATATACGTAAAATCAGGGACTCCACCAGAAAAATTACAACAAGTACACACGATATTCAATCATAAGGAACTATTTCCAGAACCTCTACTCACTAAAAAAAATAATTTTACAGAAATGGATCAATTTTTAGAGAAGTATAAACTGCACAAACTGAACCAAGAAGAAATAAATCAACTAAATAAACCAATAATTTACAGTGAGATACAGGGGGTAATCAAGAGTCTCCCACCAAAGAAAAGCCCAGGCCCAGATGGATTCACCAACGAATTCTATAAAACCTTTAGTGGGGATCTAATACCAATACTCCTCAAACTCTTCCACGAAATAGTAACAGAGGGAGAAATCCCAAACTCATTCTATGAAGCTATTATCATACTCATTCCCAAACCAGGCAAAGACCCAACAAAAAAAGAGAACTACAGACCAATATCACTAATGAACACAGACACAAAGCTCCTCAATAAAATATTAGCTAACAGGATCCAGAAACTGATCAAGAAAATTATACATCATGACCAAGTAGGCTTCATCCCACAGTCACAAGAATGGTTCAACATCCGTAAATCAATCAACGTAATTTACCACATAAACAGAACTAAAATCAAGAATCACATTGTTATCTCAGTCAATGCCCAAAAAGCCTTTGACAAAATACAACATCCATACTTATTAAAAGCTCTGGAAAGAACATGAATAGATGGAACATTCCTCAAAACAATAAAAGCCATATATAACAGAACAACTGCTAATATCGTATTAAATGGGGAGAAACTAAAATCATTCCACCTAAACTCAGGAACAAGACAAGGATGCCCTCTCCCCCCATTTCTTTTTAACATAGTGCTGGAATCCCTAGCCATAGCAATAAGGCAAGAGGAGGACATCAAAGGGATCCACATTGGCAAGGAAGAAATCAAGTTATCCCTATTTGCAGACGACATGATCTTATATCTGAAGGACCCAAAAAACTCAGTCCCCAAACTCCTACACCTAATAAACCATTTTGGCAAAGTAGCAGGATACAAAATCAACCCACAAAAGTCAGCAGCTTTTCTGTACACCAGTAATGTACAAGCAGAAAAGGAAATTATGGAAATAATACCATTTATAGCAGCTGAAAAAAGAATAAATTACCTAGGGATCAACCTAACTAAAGACATGAAGGGCCTATTTAATGAGAACTATAAAAATCTAAAAAGGGAAATCAAAGAAGACACAAGGAGCTGGAAAGACCTCTCATGCTTATGGGTACGCAGAATCAATATAGTGAAAATGGCCATATTGCCCAAATTGTTATACAAATTCAATGCAATCCCCATCAAGTTCCCAACTACATTCTTCACTGAAATAGAGATAGCAACCCATAAATTCATATGGAACAGCAAAAGACCTAGAATAGCCAAAGCAATTCTAGGCAAAAAAAAAAAAAAAAAAAAGAAGCAGTGCAGGAGGTATCACAATACCAGACTTCAAGCTCTACTATAGGGCCATCATAACAAAAACAGCCTGGTATTGGTATAAAAACAGACTTGAAGACCACTGGAATAGACTTGAAGACCCAGAAATAAAACCTCACTCTTACAGTCAGCTGATATTCGACAAAGGAGCTAAAGACATACAATGGCAAAAACAGAGCCTCTTCAACTACTGGTGCTGGGAAAACTGGGCAGCCATATGCAGAAAACTCAAAGTAGACCGTAGCCTATCACCATGCACCAAGATCAACTCAAAATGGATCAAGGACCTCAACATCAGACCTGAATCTTTGAAACTACTGAAGGAGAGAGTAGGAACAATGCTAGAACTTATAGGCACAGGAAGGAACTTCCTGAATAGAGTCCCAGGGGCACAACAGATAGGGGAGAGACTCGACAAATGGGACTACTACAATTAAAAAGTTTCTGCACAGCTAAGGACATAGCCACCAAACTAGAAAGACAGCCAACCATATGGGAAAGGATCTTCACCAGCACAGCAACAGACAAAGGCCTAATATCTGTCGTCTACAGAGAACTCAAAAAACAAAGCCCCTCCAAGCCCAATAAACCAATTAGGAAATGGACAAAGGAGCTAAAGAGAGACTTCACCAGAGAAGAGATAAAAATGGCAAAGAAACATATGAGGAAACGTTCAACATCCCTGGCAGTAAAGGAAATGCAAATTAAAAAAAACCCTGAGATACCACCTCACCCCAGTTAGAATGGCCTATACTCTGAACTCAGGAAACAACAAATGCTGGAGGGGGTGCAGGGAAAGAGAAACCCTTCTCCATTGTTGGTGGGAGTGAAAATTAGAACAACCACTTTGGAGAACAGTATGGAGGTTCCTCAAAAAGCTCAACATAGACCTACCCTATGACCCAGCCATACCACTCCTAGGCATCTATCCTGAACAACAGGTCCCAAGATATCAAAAAGACATCTGTACTTCCATGTTTATTGCTGCACAATTCACAATAGCCAAAATACGGAAACAACCCAGATGCCCCTCCACAGATGAATGGATCCAAAAAATATGGTACCTATATACAATGGAATACTACATAGCGATTAGAAATGGTGAAATATTGGTATTCGCAGGGAAATGGTCAGAACTTGAACAAATAATGTTGAGTGTGACAAGTCTAGAACACCGAAAACAAAGGGGCATGATCTCCCTGATATATGACTGTTAAGGTGGGGGGAGGGGGAGACAGTAGAGACCAGGTCTGTGAAACTAAAAGCTTCTTGTCAAATGGCATTTCCCACAGGTTTGGGTCAGCGACCCTACATTATGTAACTAAAACCAAACAACTACTCAACATATAAAGGCCAAAAATAGACCTCTCAGTGGATCACAATAGCTCAAACACTATGTATGTACGTTCATATAAGACAAGGATAAGCAAATTCTTTTGTCGACATTACATTTAAAGCCCTAGGCGAATTTCCTTTGGTATAGGCCATGTGGCTACTGTATATGTTTTTGGTACACTGTGTAATGTATATATGTCTACCTGACCTAGGGAAAGGAAAGAAAAACAGGGTGTAAGATATCACAAGAAATGTACACACTGCCCTATTATGTAACTGTACCCCTTTTGCACAACACCTTGTCAAAAATTTTAATTAATAAATAAATTATTTAAAAAAGTTTATTGCAGAAATACATGAAATAGAGACCAGTAAAAATATACCCTAAATACCTATTCAAGATAATTTTTGAGGCAACAACCAAACCATAATGTCATGTGATCATATGTTTTATCTATGCAGGGAATTGTGTACAAAAACAACCATACACTCTCCACAAGATATTCTTTTCCAGCCTTTTAGAAAGATAGACTAAGAGCAGAGTGCCCATAACTCACTTTTATTTGAGCAAGGATAATTGAATGAGATTTAATGAGTTTGAAAGGAGTTCTCTTTACTGACAGTGTATTGCTCAGATATTGGCCAGAAGGTTTTCAATGGGGATATATCTAACTGTTAAATACAGTTGGAAGATTTAGGAGATTGTCAATAGCTACTATCCAAAGGTTCAATGTCTAGCTCTCCAGGTTCTTGCCAAATACAAACGTAAAATTAAGTAAGGCTCATCTTCGAGTAACCAACGAATATACTCAAGACTTGTTTTCTTATACTTGTTTTCTGTCCTGACAATATGAAAATATGCTATTTAGAGATTTCAGCCTTTGGATTCAGCAAATATAAACCTGGGGGAAAGTAGTCATAAACTGAAGACCCTAAACTTTCCAACTCGTGATTCTGGGACGGTCTACTTAACGTGCCAAACTTTGTCCTCAGTTGCCATGCAAGTTGACAATGACTTGTGGGTCACCAGGGGAATGAATGGAGGTCACACTTCAATTTCTTCCAGAGTTGTTTTCTGTGTTCAAAATTTTAGTTCATGTGCTCCTTCTTGAAACTACAACTCTCTCTGTCCCCGTTCCATGTGGTTGGCAAAGTTTAATAGGTTTGCGGGGTTTCTTTTGAGAGGAAATGTGATTTAATAATATATTACATCTAACATATAAATCTTTATCCTGTTTTATAAGCAAAGTGGACAAATAAGTCAAATGACAATTGCTATTATGTCCAATTACCGATTCTTAAAGAAACACTAATAAAATTTAAGCAATTTCTAAAGGTATTCAAGTTTCCTTGGTGGTGAAATAAATTTCACAATTTTCTAGTTTCTGATTTTTTTGTGTTTTTTTGTGGCACCAAGAAAAATTCGCTTTCACTCAGATGTCAGTGACTGAGAAACCACGTCTGACATAATATCTGAAACCACATCTGAAATGACCATGATTTATTTGCTAGCTACAAAGTGAAGGGGAGAAGAGATCACAGGGAAGAGATTGAGATGAATTAAACCCAGAGTTATAAACATCTCTTGTGGTGATATGAGCCCCACATTCTGAGCCAAAGGAACCTTCAGCTTGGAGGTGAAACCTCTGGAATTTGGTGCAGGGATCATGGCTAGGGGCTCAGAACTTGAGGCAAGTAGTTTGGTATCTGTGTTGTGTCTGTGGGGCTGAGAATGCTCTTGCTCTTGAAGACACTAAATATACATATGCTTATTGTGTAGACTGAAAACCACTGCTGTCACCAAGGAGGCTGTTGGTGAGGCTATGCTGTCATGAACTCTATCACCTAGCTCTCTCAGTTTCCAAGTATTCCTCCAGAACCCGTATGGGCGGAAATTTGAGGGTTTCTTCTTTCCATGTTACAAAACAGAGTGAAAAGGGAGAGATAGTTTGGAATTGAGACGCCAAATTTGGGACACAGAATGAAAATACTAGAGGGAGTGGTGATAGACACACAGACAGAAGACAGAGACAGAGAGTAAGGAAGCAAGAGGGGAAGAGGAGTTGAGGTAGTGAAGACAGACAGAGACATAGAAGAGACAGATACATGACAATATACGACGTAAGTACCAACTGCCAGCAGCTCATGACTGTAATCCTAGCTACTCGGGAGGCTGAGATCAAAGGATCATGGTTCCAAGCCAGTGGGAGCAGGAAAATCCGTTAGACTTATCTCCAATTAACCAGTGGAAAACAGGAAGTGGAATTGTGGCTCTAATGGGTAGAGTGATTGATAGTCTTGAGCACTCAGGCACTGAATTCAAGCCCAGGAAAGAAAGAAAGAAAGAAAGAAAGAAAGAAAGAAAGAAAGAAAAAGAAAGAAAGAAAGAAAGAAAGAAAGAAAGAAAGAAAGAAAGAGAAAGAAAGAAAGAAAGAGAGAAAGAAAGAAAGAAAGAAAGAAAGAAAGAAAGAGAAAGAAAGAAAGAGACAGAGAGAAAGAAAGAAAGAGAAAGAGAGAGAAAGAAAGAAAGAAAGAGAGAAAGAGAGAGAAAGAGAGAAAGAGAGAAGAGAGAGAACGAAAGAAAGGAAGAAAGCAAATGAAAATGTAAAAAGGAAACAAAGAAATTATATGAGGTAGGGAGTTAGGTCTTGCTTGTGAACCTCAAAGATAAGAATTGCACTAAAAATAACCATTGGGGGCTGGGAATATGGCCTAGTGGCAAGAGAGCTAGCCTCCTATACATGAGGCCCTGGGTTCGATTCCCCAGCACCACATATATAGACAATGGTCAGAAGTGGCGCTGTGGCTCAAGTGGCAGAGTGGTAGCCTTGAGCAAAAGGAAGCCAGGGACAGTGCTCAGGCCCTGAGTCCAAGGCCAGAGACTGGCAAAAAAAACAAACAAACAAAAAACATTGCTCAAAACTCTACTAAGTATAGTATATTCTTACTAAAAATAACCATTAAGGCAAGTGTCAGTGGTTCCCACCTGTAATTTGAGCTTCTCAGGAGGCTAAAATATGAGGATCGTGGTTCAAAGCCTGTGAAGGAAAGCCCATGGGACTCATCTCCAATTAACTAACCACCCCCGCCCCCGCCCCACCCCCAAAACAAAAGACAGAAGTGTAGCTGTGGCTTAAGTGGAAGTGGTAGATCTTGAACCTTGCGCACAGAATCTCAGGGACAATGCCCAAGCCATGAGCTGCTTAAAGTAATTAATGAACAGTAAGAATATGTTAGGATTCATTTTTTAATGATGTTTCTGATCCTGCAAGGTTAAAAATTGCTGGAACTTTCCAGTAGTGGTTCCTGACAAGCAATAACATTTCTCCTGTATGCACATTGAAAATACATATGAAATTTCATTAAGGATTATTTCCTTTAATTGGAAAGCTCAGCTGTTCTGTCTCATATGAAGTTTGAACATTGAATTCTTCTCAGGGAATATTTCAACACTGTGCTCCTTTTCTTAGGTAAAGGATTATCTTTGAGTTTTTTATTCTCATGTGTTGTTTCAAAACTTTGCTCTACTTGTATACTTATATTTTTGGATCTTCTTTCTGGGTACATCTTTTCTTTAAAAAGCAAGAAAATGTAAAAATGTAAAACAAAATGATAAAAGCAAGCAGACAAACTACTAAGATACAGTTATTGTTACGCAACCTTCTGGAACTTAGGCAATTTTTCCAAGGAGGTGGGCCACTGTCCACACTGCCCCCAAAGCCCTCCTTCCAGCAATGAGGCAGATCCCACCCCTCGATGCAATGGCAGTGATGTGTATTGTTACCAACGCCTCGCATATTGCAGGGCCTCGGTGAACGATCACCTGTCCGCATTGGCACAAGGACACACTTCTTGCTTAGGCATAGATGTTTGATACCACATTCTGTGCCATCTTTTATATCCCCAATATCAGGCAATACAACTTCCCAGTGGTAGTCAGTACTGTAAGCTTACAGAATGTCCCCCAGCCCATAAGCTCTGCCTTTGGCCATGCGACTCTGCCCCTGGCTACCTGAGGGGCAGGCGGAGCACCTCCCACCTTAGTTGCATGAGGGTATAAAGACCCCCCAAAAGAGAGTTCAGGTGCCATTTTCCTCTCCTCTGTGGAAACTTGGCCTTGCCGGTCCTGCTGGCAATAAACTCTTTTGCTCTCCGTGACTTTGTCTATGGTCTGTAGTTCTTCTGGGACAATTTTCCTTTCAAGTACCCCAGCAGGTGACCTCATTAAAATATGTCCAATGTAGATTAGAATGGCTTTCCAACATGGGAATTTCTGCCACATTCTCACATTGGATTCTGCCACAGTGGATATCTGAGATGTCACACTTTACATATTTATTGTTACGGAAACCACAATTTCCAAAATGGTCACCTTGAGAGTTCCCTTCCCTGTAGCAAATCTGATTTGCATTCCTGGCTTTTTCACCAAAAAATCTTCTGGCACTGTTCATCCCGGTTATTACACTTGTTTTCATAACAATAGCTAGTACCAGTGCAAGCGGACCCATCCACCAAATACATATCTTCTGGACCCTGTTGTGAGGTCCTGATACACCGTTCTGGAAGATCACAGGCATTTTCCTTTTCTCTGCACACGGTGCCTGAAGGCATGATGTGACCATCTTCACAACAGAGCCCAGAAGCACATTCAGCCCCAGATTTCAGAGTGCAGTTTGCCAGACAACATGGTTCTTGTTCGCACAATTTCAGGGATCCACAGTCACATTCCTCGCCATCATCAATCACACCATCCCCACAGAACTCATATTTATATGTGTGTAACGGGCTAGGTGGCAAGCGCATACAATCCGTCTTTGCAATAGTCTCTATAAATTTAGCATAGCTGCAGTTGCTGAATGTTTTGGAAAAATTGTCTTCTGGAGCCATGATGCATAATTTCAATCCACAGGTACATCCAGGTTTATCATGAAACATGCCCAAATTATGACCAATCTCATGTGCCACACTATGTCCAACATGATACAAATTCTCCCCTAGGATACGATTAACTCCACAATTAAAGACTGAATTGTATACAGTCCGAATATATGCCTTGCCAAGATTTCCATCAAATTTTTGTTGTATTAAAAGATGTCCAACATCAGATTTTATGCGAACATTAAGGCTATTTCTCTTCCAAGTGCAAAATACTGGAAGGAGATCTTCCAAAGTATTTCCTTGTATGGGATTTTTTTCAGTCCATATCTCAAGTCCAACTAAATACTTCAATATCCAGTGCCTACTTCACTGACAAGGACAAATACTTCCTGTATGACATTGGATGTATTGCTATTGCGATGAAGCAACTGATGATGGTCTACTACAAATGCAAGTTCAAGAAACCATCAGTGGGTCCACCAGCTTTCAGAGCTGCTTTGCCTCAGTATGGAATTATTACGCTCTTGAAACTTCAGTTGTTGCACTGTTTCTTCTTCTGTTAACGCACATCTCATGGGGGGGGGGGGGAATGTAGCTTTTCACTGTCCAGCTTATAAACCAGATGTTCAAAGGTGGGAGGAAAGCCCTTGGGCTTGATTTCATAAAGAATATTATTTATTTGTAGTGTTCCTCGCAAGCCACCAAAACAGGTGCTAAGAGATACCAGGGATTCTGGGTCCCCTTCCACATAGCCCTGGTAGTAGCAGTCATTCTGGACAAATGGTTGATCCTCAAGGAGAGCTCCCTGCTCTGTGTAGGTGAACACAGAGAAGGGCGCAGACACCAAAAATTGCTTAGCTTTAATGTGGACAATATGTCTCTTATTCCCAAAGTGTAGGCTGTAGGAGAGCCATGCTGGGGACCTAAGGCCTCCCCAGTTGTCATTTATCTTCCTGGCTATCAGCACTTCTGGGGGTGGTGGTGGTGGTGTTGAGCTTGCCCAATCCTGGGCCAAGCAGAAAGGCAGAGTTAACACTGCCAGCCAGAGTTGCCGAACAGTGCTTCTCATAGGCTCCAGGCCCTCACCCTCAGCCATCATAGGCTATGAGGGGCACAAATGAAGTGAAGGCAGGGGGCAGGAGTAGCCTGTCTCTTTTCTTTGTCTTGGTTGTATGCAGCCATTAAAAAATGGTGTTTCTTCTGTCAGAGTCAATCTTTCAGAACAGCAAACTAGAGAAAAAGAAGGACCAAGAGAGGGGTAGGTAAACAAAGCAGGATGCAGAAGAAAGAGTATGGATGAAAGTGGATTTGAGTTTGGCCCAAGATATGAATTAACATAGTGCCTTGGATTTGCTCTTGCATTGTGATGTAGCAGAACTGGACTGAGCGCATTCAAAGAATGACATTGGGCATAATCTTACACTTCCTAAACCGACAAGAAGGACTCATTAATAATACTGTTCATGGTCAAAGAAGAAATAGTAGCTAGGTGATAATTAGAGTTCTGCCTTGACTAGGTTTTAATCCCTTGTTTTGATATCAACAATCTTTGTAGTAACCTCCCTTTGTAATAGGAAAACTTTTGTATTAGTTTCCTCCCTTGCAGTAGCAACATCTTCAACGTTTGTATTGAAATGGATATAATGCTGTATTAATTTTTACCCTTGAAGTTGTGAATTGATTTCTAACCCTATATAAACCCTGGCCCTCCTCAAATAAAGTGTGCATTGGTCTACTGGCCTCTGCATTCCCCGTGTCCTGACTATGGTTGCAACATTTTACTATTTTTGTTATCTTTTTTGTTTTGTTTTGTTTTTTTTGGCCAGTCCTGGGGCTTGGACTCAGGGCCTGAGCACTGTCCCTGGCTTCTTATTTTGCTCAAGGCTAGCACTCTGCCACTTGAGCCACAGCGCCCCCTCTGGCCATTTTCTGTATATGTGGTGCTGGGGAATCGAACCCAGGGCCTCATGTATATGAGGCAGGCACTCTTGCCACTAGGCCATATCCCCAGCCCTATTTTTGTTATCTTTAAATAGTTGTACAAAGGAATTTCCATTTAACAAAATAGTTTATGAATACGATCTATCTATCTATCTAGTCAGTCCTGGGGCTTGAACTCAGAGCCTGAGCACTGTCCCTGGCTTCTTTTTGCTCGAGGCTAGCACTCTACTACTTGAGCCACAACGCCATTTTTGGCTTTTTCTATATATGTGGTGCTGAGGAATCGAACCCAGGGCTTCATGCATGCTAGGCAAGCACTCTACCAGTAAGCCACAATCCCAACCCTGAATACAATATATCTTGACCAATGTCATCCCTTTAAATATATGTAGGAGGGGCTGGGAATATAGCCTAGTGGTAAAGTGCTTGCCTCGTATACAGGAAGCCCTGGGTTCGATTCCTCAATACCACATATATAGAAAAAGCCAGAAGAGGCGCTGTGGCTCAAGTGGCAGAGTGCTAGCCTTGAGCAAAAAGAAGCCAGGGACAGTGCTCAGGCCCTGAGACCAAGGCCCAGGACTGGCAATAAATAAATAAATAAATAAATAAATAAATAAATAAATAAATAAATAAATATTTGTATGAGCATTTCAAAACACAAGAAATATTTAAAGCAAATGGGCTGAAGCTGGTGGCTCACTTCTGAAATCCTAGAAGCTCTGCAGGTTGGGGTGGCAATATGTGGTCAACCTAGGCAGAATAGTTTGAAAGACCTCTTTTTAACCCTTTTCCGGGCACAGGGGTGCCCGCCTGAATGACATGACTAAGCCCGCTCCTCCTGAATGACATGACTAAGCGAGATGACGTGGTTCTTTGTTCCAGGCCAGAATGGGCAGTGAAGTCTGTGAGAGTCACTAAAAATTAAAGTTTGGTGTTGTCACACAACTATGATTCATATCTTGAGTTCATTTCAATTAACATCATTTTATACCGTCATTTGTACATAACTATTGAGCTGTTGTGGTCCTCCACTAGGACTATCCTAGACATATATTGATTATTACAGATGAGGGAAACCATGGAGCTTATGTTTCTTTGGATCTGGCTCACTTCTCTTAGTATGATTTTTTCCAAATCTTTCCATTTCCTTATAAATGGGGAGATGTCATTCTTTCTGATGGAAGCATAGAAGTCGTATGTGTGTGTGTGTGTGTGTGTGTGTGTGTGTGTGTGTGTATCACATTTTCTTGATCCATTCATCTACTGAGGGGCATCCATATCTTAGCTATGATGAATAATGATGCAATAAACATAGTTGTGCTGGTAGCTCCAGGGTAGCCTTGTTTGTGTTTGTTTGGATAAATGCCCAGGAGTGGGATTGGCAGATCATAGGGTAGTTCTATGTCTAGTCTTTTGAAAAACCTCCATATACTGCTTTCCAGAGTGGTTGAAACAGTTGACTTACCCACCAACAGTGCAGCAGGGTTCCCTTTGGGCCATATCCTCTCCAACATTGTTATTTGTTTTCTTTTTTTTTGGCCAGTCCTGGGCCTTGGACTCAGGGCCTGAGCACTGTCCCTGGCTTCTTCCCGCTCAAGGCTAGCACTCTGCCACTTGAGCCACAGCGCCGCTTCTGGCCATTTTCTGTATATGTGGTGCTGAGGAATCGAACCTAGGGCCTCGTGTATCCGAGGCAGGCACTCTTGCCACTAGGCTATATCCCCAGCCCGTTATTTGTTTTCTTGATAATGGCCATTCTAACTGCGATAGGATGGAATCTCAATGTTGTTTTGACCTTCCTTCCTTCCTTCCTTCCTTCCTTCCTTCCTTCCTTCCTTCCTTCCTTCCTTCCTTCCTTCCTCTCCTTATCTTCCTCCTCAACCTCCTTATCCTCAACCTCCCTTTCTCCCTTCTCCTCTTCTGGAAACACTGAAAATCGAGACCTCACATTCACTGGCTTGCTTGCTCTGCTGGCACGCTACCACTTAAGCCATGTCTCCAGCCAAGGACAGTATCGGTGGCTTTGAAAGATAGGGGAATTTATCTCCCAAATGTGTACAGTGTAATTCTTAGCTTCTTGCCAAATACAAGTGGAAAATCAAGCAAGGGGAAACTGAATGTTTCTTGAGACAAGGAAAAACTGAATGTTTCTTGAGACAAGCTCCCTTTTACTATTTATTCTGTCCAAACTATAACAAGACTTCATTTAAGCATGCCTTGGAAATTTCAGATGAGCTCAACAGTATCATATTCTGACCTCATATTCAGCAAAAGGGATGGAGAAAAATAATGCTAACTTGAGGTGCCAAATGTCTAATGTATGAATCTAGCCCTGTATAGTACTAAGAGGATTGAGGTTGCTCTAGTCTCCTCAATTAACATGCATACAGAAGAAAATGCAGATCACCTGTCACCTCATTTCAGAATGGATTTTCATGTTTGAAATTTACTTCACCCTGTGAGCCTGGAACCACAATTCTTAGCTTTCTTCAAAATATGATTAGGGTTAGGGTTAGGGTAAAGTAGGGTTTAGGGTTTTAGTCTGAGAGAGGACCTGATTTGGTAGTACACATTATATTGCTCATGTAAATGTAAGTATTTTCTTTATCCTATTTTCTAATCAAAGTTGTAAAGAAGTTGAGTAGCAATTGCTAGTACTTTGTCATTGATTGTGTGTGTGTGTGTGTATGTGTGTGTGTGTGCGCGCATGTGTGCTGGTGTGTTATGGGCACTCTACCTGAGCTTTCTTTTTCCTCAAGACTAGTACTCACTGCTTGAGCCATAGCTCCACTTCATGCTTTGTTACAAATTCTTAGGGGAATGATCATTTTAAATAATTTCCTGATGCTTTGAAGGTAATAGGGGAAAATTTCAAAACTTTAAAATAATTCCTTCTTGTGTTCACTGTTGTTCCAACGTAAGTTCTCTATCACTCAGATATGAAAAAACTCATATCTAAGATAATCATATTTTGCTAACTGGAAGATGCTGCTGTTGTCATTGACAACAAACCACTTCTATGGAGAAGATAGCCAGGGCCAAAGTATTGGTATTATAAGAGGTCATGGTTCTCGGACTACAAATTGTAAGAAAGCACATCAGCTTGGAACTGGAAGCTCTTTGATTTGGTACAGAGCTCGTGACCTGGTACTGAGAAGTCTAGAATGAATGTTTGACAGTGGTGACAAGACTCTAGACAGCTGGTAAGACTCAAGACACTAGTAACAACATTGTTACTTTGAGCAACAGAGAAATATTAAACAAACATATGCCAATGTACAGATTGAAAGTAATTCCTGCCACCAAAGAGAGCTGTAACAGGTTACACTGTCATGAACTCAGTCATACAATTTTCTCATGTGCCCAGTCTTCCTCTCACAATCCTGTTAGGTAGGTAGGAAGAAAAAGGAGGATGGGCAAAGAGTAGTTGAGAATGGTAGGTTTCTCTCTCTACATAATAGAGTGAAAATGTGATGATAGTTTGAAACTCAGAGATAGCAAATAAAAATATACATTCACACACACACACACACACACACACACACACCAACACACATAAATCCACGAGTCAGGACATTATGGGGGAAACACAAAGAGACTAATTCCATTAAAAATAAATTGATTAATATAGTTCAACCAAGGGGCTGGGAATATGGCCTAGTGGCAAGAGTGCTTGCCTCATATACATGAAGCCCTAGGTTTGATTTCCCAGCACCACATATATGGAAAATGGCCAGAAGTGGCGCTGTGGCTCAAGTGGCAGAGTGCTAGCCTTGAGTAAAAAGAGGCCAGGGACATGTGTATATATATATATATTTTTTTTCAACCACGGAATGAATGTTGAGGATCATGCAACGTCATTATTATTATTTTGTGTGCTGCTACTGAAACTTGAAATCAGGTCCTCACACTCTTAGAGCTTGGCTTTTTCACTCAAGGCTGGTGCTTTATCCCTTGAGACACATCACCATTTCTGATTTTTTTTGTTGTTAAATAATTGGAGATAAAAAGCATAGGCTTTTCTGCTTGGACTGGCTTTGAGTATGATCATCAGATCTCAGCCTCCTCTGAGTAATATTGATCTCTGAAATGGCGCTCTCTGACAATGAATTCTAATACATACAACTATATTTTTATTGCCAAACTGTAAAATTTATTGCATTGAAATTTCTATATAAATTGGATTATTTTTCTGGAATTGTAAAATTTTGTGTTTTTTTTCTCTGGTGAAGTTTGAATGATGAGACTGCTTTTTGTTGGTTTGTTTGTTGTGTCAAGTAAAGTTTGAGCATCAATATTTCCTGCTTAAGGTGACAATTTTATTTCCTGCTTAAGGTGGCAATTTTGTTAGTAAAATAATGTGCATAAGAATTTAAAGAGACGTATCCTGTTTTCATACATGGATGTTACTCAAGGATGTTTATGTTCCTTTATATTCACAAGGAAACTATTCATCAAAACTTTTGCTATGTAACATTTATCAGAAGTAGGGAAGGGAAGGGAACATCAAAAAGGGGAGCCGAAGGGTCAAAGGCAAACCAATGCAACAGCAATACTTACAAAACTATATGCTGTAAACCAACTGTACAATGTGGGGAGGGGGAAAGACGGGAGGGGGGAATGAGGGAGGAGTAACAAGTTTAATAAGAATTGCACTCACTGCCTTATGCATGAAACTGCAACCCCTCTGTAAATCACAATAAATAAACCAATTTTTTAAAAAAACTTTTGCTATGTACAATGAAAAGGAAATCAAATGAACTAGGAAATTAACTTTTGGAAACAAAATGATAGTAGATGCAAAAAAGAAGGTATTCAGAAATGAATAGCAAATCTATCTATGACCCTCAAAAGAAGAGAGGAAAACTCCCTGGAATACCCTGTTGTACTAGGTCATCAAAATTCCTGACATTCTGAAATGTCAGGAGATGAAGGGATGATTTCATTGTGAAATTTCCACACAGATATACAATATATTTCAAACTCCCCTGCTACTTTCCTTTGTTCTCTTTACCTCCCAATACAATTTCAACAGATTCCCTTGTTCTATTTTCCCACATACTGACAAAAATTGTTCTCTTTAGTATCTCTTCACAACAAAGACTTCTTTCTCTTTCCCTTCAGTCTTCTACTGATCTTTTGCTTTCATTGAGGTTATCTATGCTGTTTTCATCCATAGTTCTATTGTATCACAAAATTATTCATACTCTAGCTTTCTTTTTTCCACATTTTAGCATTTAAGGTAGCCAATTCCCCATGTCCACTTTCAAGATTTATCTCACAAATAAAATACATAGACCATACACACATCAAAATACAAATATTGAAAATTTTTATCTCAGTAATACAAAAATATGATCATTAATTGGTGCAAATGAGAAGTCAGGTACTGGCACAGTAGTTGGCTGAAAGTACAGAATAATTGCTTCATTTTTCCAGTAAATGGGCATAAAATTGTACAACGTGTTTGTACACTAGCAGCACATAACTAAATGATACAGGACTATAAAATTTAATGGTATGCATTTACAAAGAGTATTAAAAATATATACTTCAAGAATCTCTATACATTATTGGATTTTCCATAAAAAACCTAGATCAATATTTTTGCAATGTCATCAAACACTGCTGGAACCACAAGTTGCAGAGTCTATTTACAAGAACAGAGCAGAGAGGGAAACACAAAATTCAGAGCATATAACCTGAAATCTGGGGCTGGGAATATGGCCTAGTGGTAAAGTGCTCGCCTCATATACGTAAAGCCCTGGGTTCGATTCCTCAGCACCACATATATAGAAAAGGCCAGAAGTGGCATTGTGGCTCAAGTGGCAGAGTGCTAGCCTTGAGTAAAAAGAAGCCAGGGACAGTGCTTAGGCCCTGAGTTTAAGCCCCAGGACTGGCAAAAAAAAAACAAAAACCTGAAAGCTGAGTCTAAGATGGAAGTCACAAAGGTACATTTACTTTAAATATTCTTTTTTTTTCGTATCATTTGGTTTTTTTAAAAATTTTATTTTATTTTATTTTTTTTAATTTTTTGCCAGTCCTGGGGCTTGGACTCAGGGCCTGAGCACTGTCCCTGGCTTCTTTTTGCTCAAGGCTAGCACTCTGCCACTTGAGCCACAGCGCCACTTCTGGCTGTTTTCTGTATATGTGGTGCTGGGGAATCGAACCCAGGGCTTCATGTATACGAGGCGAGCACCCTTGCCACTAGGCCATATCCCCAGCCCTTAACTATTCTTATGTGTTCAATAATTTGACACTTGCCAGCATTGTTGTTTATTTTTTCTGATTTTCTATTTTTCTTCAAGAGTATTTAGCGGTGCAACAACTAAAATATTAGATTTGTTTTTATTTTTCACAAGATGTCACAATGACTGAATTTCAGTCGTGGTACTTTTGATTTTAAAATTCATTAATTTAAAATTTATTAATATTAATTTTATTTAATATTTGCTTCATATAGGGCTTGTAATCGCCTATTGAAGGCAGGACTCTTTTTAAAGGCTGAATGCTATCCTCATATTTCATACAATAAAAGCACCTTGAGTATTTTGTAAAGTACTTAAACAAAAAAAATCTGAAGCATATTGAGAGCCCACACAAAATCGAACACCACAAAAAAATGTGACACCAGTAAGAGAATGGCTTCTTGAAAGTGATAATTCAATTTGACACTTGGATTCATTGTTCATGTTTGTCCTGATATATTTTTATTCATTGGTTTCTTTGGGGTGTTCATGCTTTCATAACAGAAAAAAAGATTTATAGTGTAATTCTTTTGAGAGTAAACTAAAACAACAATACATACCCATCAGAATATATTCCTAAAGCCTCCTTGTACAAGTTAGTCATAGGAAAAACAAATTCAAACTGGATATTTGAGCTGGACCATCTTTCATGCATGAAGTTATTTTATACTATGACTCTAGAGGCCAAAGCTCCTCAGACAATGTAACATTTTTATTGATAAACTGATGTGGTGTTATGACAGTTCAAAAACCATATAGTGGACTTACTCATAAACTATTTTTCATTTATTTCTTCTTTCAACAGTTTTATGAATTGCATCCATCTCTGTAGCTCAAGTATCAGTATCTTTAGATCCCAGTCTGTTTTAGTGTTTTTCAAATTATGGAAACTATGTTTTTCAAACACCTTAAAAAGATGTAGTAGCTTCCAGCAATTAACGAACAGTGAATGATAAAGGATATGGACATCTGCAAGATCTAGATATTTTGGACAAAATCCTGATATGTGTATGTATGTTTTTTTGTACTCATTATTTGCGCATTTATTCTTTTGAGTAAAACACTGGAATGACTTACCAATGGATGAAGTGATGATTTCCATCATATTTTCTAAGGATAACCTGTTTCATTGCTCATTTGTGGTAACTGTCCCATGAACACTTGAGATGCTTTGTTTTTTGGCCTACTTGAACCCTCACATGAAAGAGAAATATCAACTCCCTCCTTCCATTCTTATTGGACAAATTCTACCAAATAGCAGCCTGTCAGTCTACAGAACCTGGCAAGTGGCTAAGATTCTTCCTCATTATGACTCTATCATCTCAGCCAAACTTAGTGTCCACCTACTGCTCCAGGTATAAACATGAATCCCTTACCCTGTCTACTCTGTTCCAGTAACTGTTCAGTAAGCATAAACTCAGTTTTTTTTACTCATGGGAAACAGCCACCAGGAACTCAGAGTGAACAGCACATTAATGTAATGTATAGCTTCATTCAAAGCACATAAGGTATTTTTTTTTTTTTTTGCCAGTCCTGGGGCTTGTACTCAGGGCCTGAGCACTGTCCCTGGCTTCTTTTTGCTCAAGGCTAGCACTCTGCCACCTGAGCCACAGCGCCACTTGCAGTTTTTTCTGTGTATGTGGTGCTGAGGAATCGAACCCAGGGCTTCATGCATGCTAGGCAAGCACTCTATCACTAGGCCACATTCCCAGCCCAAGGGCTGTTTTTGTCTTAAGCCTTACATTCTCTCTTATCGTGCAACTTTAAGTAAAAGAAAGTAGAACAGTGCTCTTCCTTTGACCTTGCCTCCATGCCCAGAGTATCAGGATGCTCTTAAGATTGAGCAAGGAAATTTTAAAAGAGAGACTTATTCTGGTAAAAATCACTTCATAGGGAACAAGCAGGCTTAAAAGAAGTATTTATCTCAATTGACGGTTTATCTTGAAATGCATGTTTGACAGACTCCATCTTTTGTGTGGAGAGAAGTCCTGATATAAAAATCTCAAAGTTGTGGAAAGACTAATCAGTGACAAGAGTTGAGCAGGACAACCTTGAAGTCTCTGGGTTCATTAAAACCTATGTGAGGGCTGGGAATGTGGCCTAGTGGTAGAGCACTTGCCTAGCATGCATGAAGCCCTGGGTTCAATTCCTCAGCACCACATAAACAGAAAAAGCCAGAAGTAGCATTGTGGCTCAAGTGGCAGAGTGCTAGCCTTGTGCAAAAGGAAGCCAAGAACAGTGCTCAGGCCCTGAGTTCAAACCCCAGGACTGGCCAAAAAACAAACAAACAAAACAAAACACTATGTGAAAGCAAGAGTAGTTGGATGTACAAAGTGTACAAAGATGTACTATGTTCAAACAATGGGTGATATTTAGAGAATTTGAGCCAAATCCTCTCAACTTCCTTCCTTCCTTCCTTCCTTCCTTCCTTCCTTCCTTCCTTCCTTCCTTCCTTCCTTCCTTCCTTCCTTCCTTCCTTCCTCTCTCTTCCCTTCTTAATTTCTTACCTGTTTTCTTTCTTCTTTCCCTCCCTCCCTCCCTCCCTCCCTCCCTCCCTCTCTCCCTCCCTCCCTCCCTCCCTCCCTCCCTCCCTTCCTCCCTCCCTCCCTTCCTCCCTCCCTCCCTCTTATTGTGGAGTTTGAACTTAGGGACTGGGAGCTGTCCTTGAGCTTTTGTGCTCAAGGCTACCACTTGAGCCACAGCACCACATCTGGTTTTCTGGTGGTTAATTGGAGATAAGAGTCTCTGAACACTCATGTGGGGGAAAGGGAAAGGGGACAGGGAGGGAGGGGGAAGGGGAATGAGGGAGGAGGTAACAAACAGTACAAGAAATGTATCCAACCAATGCCTAATGTATGAAACTGTAACCTCTCTGTACATCATTGTGACAATAAAAAAAAATTTTTTTTAAAGAGTCTCATGGGCTTTCCTGCCCCTGCTGGCTTTGAACTGCTATCCTCAGATCTCAGCCTCCTGTGTCACTAGGGGTGAAGGCATGAGCCACCAGTACCTAGCTCAGCACAAATCATATTTTCTCTAAAACCTAAACTGCTCTACCAAACTCCGAAAATCATATTTAACAGTGGCAGAATGAATTTTAGTTTCAAGAAAGAGCACATGAGCCAAAATTTCAAGCTCAAAAACTAATCCAGTAGAAGTTGAATAGTGAATTGAGGATGAGATTTGGACCCAGTGAGAAAATTTGACCTATTATTTGAAAGTTTAATAACAGAAGATAAGAAACAAATGGAGAAATTATAAGTATTGTAGAATAATTATTATAGTACAGAAAGTAAAGAGATATCAGCAGAGGTCTAGGAGATATATGTTGCTAGGGAAAGAGATCAAGATGAAAGTGGCTGGAATAGTCAAACTAGAGTTTTAATATTACATGTGGTTATATGACTGAAATTCTGAGTGGAGGGTCCTTTCAGCTTGGAGGTAAAACCTCCTCAATTTGGTGCAGGGGTCAGGACCTGGGACTTAGGTTTAGTAGTGGACTGTATCTCTGGGGCTGACAATGCTATTGGTCTGGAAGATACTAATTATACATATGCTAATGTGCAGGCTGAAGGATACTGCTGCCCTCAAAGAGAGTTGTTACTGAGGTTGTGCTGTCATGAATTCAATTACACAGCTCTCAGGTTCCCAATCTCCCATCAGCACCTCCATGGGCAGAAACTACGGAGAGAACTGGCGAATAGTAACTAAAACTTGGGAGTTTCTTCTTTCCAGGTGACAAAATAATGTGAAAAGGGGAAGATGGTTTGGAATGGAGAGACATCAAGTGAAAGCACACACACACACACACACATACTTGTTGAGGAAAAAAGGAAGAAAAGGGGAGGAAGGTAAGAAGAAATAGAGAGTGTGAGAGGAGGAAAAGAAGGAATGATACAGAAGAATTAGTCTTGCTTGGGAAACTCAAAGACAAGTATTCAATTAAAAATGACCAGTGAGTTGCTTAAAATAATGAACAGTAGGATGTGTTAGGTTATACATATATATTTTAATGGTCTTTCTGATCCTTCAAGCTCAAACATCTTTGGAACATTCTATCACTTGCTTCTGATGTATATAATAATGTTTGTACTGCAAGGACACTGAAAATTAATATATGTATATAATATTTCATTAGGGAGTGGGATCATTTCCTGCAGTTGTAAAACTTGGCTCACTGTTCCAAGTGAAGTCTGAACATTGAACAGTAAGCTCTTGTTTCTCAGGTAAAGTTTTACCCTTTTTAGGTGACCTTTGAGAAATTTTCTCAAAGAAATTTTCTCTTCAAATATACTAGCAAACTGGAAAGTAAAACAAGAAAGCAAATAACCAAACTTGACGTTAGGTAATGCTTTTTGTGTACCACTTTTTCTTCTACAAACTTAATGTGTCCCCTGGGAGGTGGGCCGCTATCAATACTCCCTCCAAAGCCCTGTATCAAGCAGTTTGGTGGGCCCCATCCCATATTGCAATGGCAGTGATGTTTATTATTGCAGACACCTTTCATATTGCACTTTCGTGATGAACAGACAGTTGACCAAAATGGCTTAATGGTACACCTCTTGTTGTGGCACATATGCATTAGACCACACTCAGTGCCATCTTTCACATAACCAGTGTCCTGTTTGGTCATCCCCCAATGGTAGTCAGTACCCCAGCAGGTGACCTCATTGAAGTGAGTCCAATGAACATTAGAGTGGTCTTCCAAAGATGGGATCTGTGAGATATTCTCACACTGAAGTCTCCCACAGAGGCTATCTGAGATAGGGCACTTGATGTAATCATTGCTAGTTAAACCACAGTTTCCAAAACGGTCACCTCGGGTGTTCACTTCCATGTAGCATTTCTCTTGTGCATTTCTGGCTTGTTCACCAAAAATCTGCCGACATTGTTCATCTCGGTTATTACATCTCTTTTGATAGCAGAGGCCAGTGCTGAGGCAAGGAGTGCCACCCAGCAAAAACACATCTTCTGGACACTGTTGTGAAATCCCGTTACACCATTCTGGGAGATCACATTCATTTTGCTTTGCTCTGCACATGGTGCCTGAAGGCATGATGTGACAATCTTTGCAACAGAGCCCAGAAGCACATGCGGCCCCAGATTTCAGAGTGCAGTTTGCTAGGCAGCATGCGTCATCTGCACATCTTTTCAGGGATCCACAGTCACACTGCTCTCCAGCATCAATCACACTATTCCCACAGAGCTCATTTTTGTATATGTGCAATGGGTTTGGTGGCATGCGCATACAATTTGTACTGCTAGTCGTTTTCATCAGAGCAGAATAACTGCAGTTGCTGAATTGTGTGGATTCATTTTCTATTGGTGCCATTATGCAGTTCTTCATTCCACATATACACACATCTTTATCATCGTGTTCCATACCAAAGTTATGACCTATCTCATGTGCCACTATATGTCCAATGCGATGCAAATCCTCCCCCACGACCTGGTCAACTCCACAATTATAATTCGCATTACATACAGTTCCAACATATGCCAAGCCTACAGTGATACCAAAATACTGTTGTATGAAAAGATGTACAATATCATTTTTTATCCGAGAGTCGAGACTCTTTCTTTTCCAAAGGCAAAAGTCTAACAGGAGATCATGTATTTCCTTTCTTGACACAAAATTGTTTTTATTCCAGATCTCAAGTCCAAGTAAAACAGCATCAACATCTAGTGAAAATAACAGGGAATTCACTTCATTCATAATGGTGAATACTTCCTGTATCACATTTGAGGTATTACTTCCTCGATGAATGAATCGTTGATTGTCCACAACTAATACAAGTTCAAGGAAATTTCTATGGGTCCACCAGCCCTTATAATCACTTTGCCTCTGCACGAACTTATCACTGTCTTGAGACTTCAATTGACGTGCTATTTCTTCTGTTAAGGCACATCGCATGGTGGGGGAATGTGTCTCCTCACTCTCCACCTTATAAACCAGATGTTCAAAGGTGGTAGAAAGCCTCTTGGGTTTGATTTCATAAAGCATATTATTTATTTTTAGTGTTCCTTGAAAGCCCCCCAAACAGGTGCTAAGGACCACCAGAGAATCTGGGTCTCCTTGCACATAACCATGGTAATAGCAGTTACTAGGGACAAATGGTTCATCTGCAAAGACAGCTCCCTGGTCTGTGTAGCTAAACACAGAGAAGTGTCTGGATATGAAAAACTTCTTGATCTTCATATGGACAATATATCTGTGGCCCCCAAAATGTAGGCTGTAGGAGAACCAGAATGGATGGCTACTGTTTCCCCCAAGGCTAGTTAACTTCAAGGGTATCACTACTTCTGGGGGGTTGGAATGTTGTGCATAGCTGACCCCGGGCCAGCCAGAATAAAAGAGTAATAACCACAGCCAGATCTTCATGAAAGTGCTGCTCATAGGCACCAGTCCCTCACCTTCAGCCGAGATGAGCAACGAGAAGGCAAGGAAGGACAGCAAGTGAGGAGGCCTGGAGGCGGTGCTGGTATGTCTCTTCTCTTTTTCTTGGTTGTATGAAGCAGTGAGATTTTTTTTAAAGGTTTCTCTTCTGATTGAGTAGTTCTTCAGAACTAAAAGAAAAAGAAGGGCCAAGACAGAGGTAGGTAAATGGTGAGCAAAGCAGGTGAGAGGAGAAAGAAGAGTATAAATTAATGTGGATTTTTATTTGGCCCAAGACTTGAACAGATACTGTGCCTTGGATTTGCTCTTTAATTATGGTGTGGCCAAGTCAGGCTGTGAAGGCACAAAGAATCAGACTGGCCATAGGTTGACAATGAGTCAACATGAAGTACATACAGATTCATTGTATTGTTTGCCAAATGAATGTCATAGATGAACATTTCTACAAGAAGTCGTTAAAACAGAAGAGCTATACCTGGGGTCTCATCCCTGTAATCTAGATACTTGGATGGTCATGAGTGGGAGTATTACAATTTGAGGGCAACTCAGGCAGAAAAGTTTATAGGGACCTCCTTTTATTTATATTTGTGTATTTAAATTTTAATTTTATTGTCAAGGTAATATACAGAGGGGTTACACTTACATAGAGGTACTAAGTACATTTCTTGTTATACCTCTTATCCCCTCCCTCATTTTCCCCCCACCTTCCCTCACGCCAATCCACAAGACCCCCCCTTTAATCCACTGGAGTCAGTAATCTATCATTCTAGGTGACATGGACGGCTGAGATTGGATGGATCTTTGTTATAGGCCAGAATGAGTGGAAAAGATTTAGTGAATCCATCTGAATAAAATTAATGCACTCTAAGTGGAGGGAAGAAAACATTGAGAAGATAAGATACATGCAAAGGTGCAAAAGCATCAGAATTATTGGCCTTTTATGACAGTAACACAGCTCCCAATAGTAACCTGCAAATAAATATATCTTGTGAAAAAAACACACCACATATATCTCATAAAATTACAAATTTACAATAATTCTCTTGGTAATCAAAATGTACTAGCATTATTCATGAAACTGAGAAATCGATTAGTAGGACAGTGGCAGGCTGCCTACCAGGATCTGTTGTTCTGGCTCTAAGTGAAATATTAACAAAACAGAATATTATTCAGATAATACGGTAGACATTGAAGAGACATAAATGGACAGTAGAGACTTGTTAAGTGAAGGATATGGATTTCTAAGGCTATGGAAGGGTATAGATTTCCAAAGTATGCTGGTATAAAAACACATATTTTGCTTTTGTTTTTAAGGGAGAAAAAAGTTATTTGGAAAGAAATATGCAGAACGACATTTCTGTGTGCCATGTTTCCACATGAAGGCTTTTTGGTTCAACTTCAGCTGTGTTCTGCTGTCTCAAATGGCACAAGCATTGGCTCTAAGTGAAATAAAAATTGGGGAGATTGGGGCTGGGAATGTGGCCTAGTGGTAGAGTGCTTGCCTAGCATGCATGAAGCCCTAGGTTCAATTCCTCAGCACCACATGTACAGAAAAAGCCAGAATTGGCGCTGTGGCTCAAATGGTAGAGTGCTAGCCTTGAGCAAAAAGAAGCCAGGAACAGTGCTCAGACCCTGAGTTCAAGCCCAAGGACTGGCAAAAAAAAAAAAGAAGAAAAAAAAGAATTGGGGACATGGAGTAAGAAGGTATGCATAAGAAGTCACAGTAGATTTGGAGGTGGCATCAGGTGGTCTGAGAGGCCATTGTTTCAGGACTGGTCAGATGGGTTCTGGTTACAATAAGAATCTTTGACATCTTGCAGGTGGAAATTTCTGTCAGTGAATTGCAATGCATGCAACTATATCTTTATCACCAGCCTGGATTGTTGGATGTCCTTCAAATGGGTATATACTCTTTTTTTTTTTTTTTTTTTTTTTTGGCCAGTGCTAGGCCGTGAACTCAGGGCCTGAGCACTGTCCCTGGCTTCTTTTTTGCTCAAGGCTAGCACTCTGCCACTTGAGCCACAGCGCCACTTCTGGCCATTTTCTGTATATGTGGTGCTGAGGAATCGAACCCAGGGCCTCATGTATACGAGGCAAGCACTGTTGCCACTAGGCCATATTCTCAGCCCCAGGGGTATATACTCTTAAGGAAAACAACACTTCTCAAAACTTCTGGCTGTAAAACATGAGAAGGAAATCAATCTGCTTGAAATAAATGTTTGAAATAAAATAATACTATGAGTGAAAGAAAGTGTCTTCAGAAATGTAAAGCAAATCTGGAATCAGATTTGCTATAATCAGAGAAATAAACCCACAGAATTCAATTCAAATTCCTGGCATTTAAAGGTTTGTATGTTGGTTTTTTTTTAGACTACAGTAGAGCTGATTTCATTGTGATCGCTCCAAATTCATAGACAATGCATTCAGTCAATATCACCCCTTCTACAATTCTCTTTTATGCTCCTCCTCATATCCACTACACTTTCAGCAGGTTCTATTGTTCTATTTCCCCACTTATGGATAATTATTTTGACCCTATCATCATCTTTAGCACTCCTGCCCCTCTCACTAGTAATCCTCATCCCTTCCAGTGCTTTTCCTCTACCCTGACAAATTCCTATTGGTCATCAGGTTTATTGTAATTTTTATGCTGTTTACAAATATATTTGCAGTGTATCTCAAAATTATCCATACTCTACTCATGCTTTCCTACATTTGGGGACATTAACATTTCAAATGTCAACCTTCAAGATCTATTGAAAAAATAAAAATGCCTCCATATATCTCACATGAAAATAGCAATATTGACTTTTTTCTGAGTAACAGGAGTGTTCTATCATTATTCTGTGAAAATGAGAAATGTAGTATTAGCAGACTGCCTGTCTGACAGTACTTAATTTTTATAGATGTTTATTATTTGTAGTTGTATGAAGGAATTACCATTCAACAAAAAGGTTTGTGAGTACAATGCTTTTTGACCAATATCACCCTTTCATCATCCTCCCCAATCCCTCCTAACTCCATTTCTTTCCTCAATTTTCTTAATTTTGTAGGATATAGATTGACAGTACTTATTAGTTCCTTTTTTCTGCAAAATATGCATAAAACTGTAAAATATGTAGCAACATTTGGGACATGTCAGTGGTTGATACAAGTTTTAATGGTGTACAATTTGTGCACAGGGGTACAAAGACATAGTTCAAGAATCTGTAAACATACATTGAATATTTTACATACAAAAAGGCTACTAGAAGTGATATCAGTGTAGTAGTGAGCAATTAAAATACTGGCATTAAGAACTGCTACTTGATAGAAGAACAAAGGAAGGGAAATCTGTGCTGAGGGATGTAACACCCTGATCAAATGCCAGTTCCCAACGCTAAGAGCCTACACCAAATGTAAAATCAGTAAGAAATCTCTGAAGAAATTCAGGAAATTTCCTGAAAAAAATATAAAAATTCTGGTTTTTTGATTAACTGATCATGTTTGTCTTAATGGCTTTTCAACTATAACAGTTTGGACTGTTTGTATTTGTTTAATGGAAAAGAAGTGTTTATTTATGAGGCAACTCTGTTGAGAGTACATACTCAAAACAATAAAAACCCATCAGAATAGATTCCAAAAACCTCTTCCCACAAGCTAGTTATAGAAAAACAATCTCAAATGGGTATTTGAGACGGATTGTCTTCGCATGCATTCGATTATTTTATACAATGACTCCAGAGGTCACAGCTCCTGAGAGCATGTAACATTTTCATGTATAAAGGGCTGCCATGGTGGTCTTTAGGCGCCAGCGCCCACCCAGGAAGAGAGCGGAACAGAGTCCCAAATCCGTACTATTCCTGTGTCTGGGTACCATTTGCCGGTCACCCATCGCAGAAGCAGTTTTCAGAAAACTTGTAGCTGACCAAAATGTTTCAGACGATTGGAGGATAGACAGTGCGGCCACATCCACGTATGAAGGGGGAAACCCCCTGACTCTCGAGGGCAGAGCTGCATGAGGAAGCATGGCACCCCATGAGTCACACTGCCGGACAGGTCACCGAAGACAACTTTGCTACCTTCGACTACATGCTGTGTATGGATGAAAGCAATCTGAGAGATTTGAATAGAAGAAGTAATCAAGTTAAAAACTGCAAAGCTACAATTGAACTACTTGGGAGCTATGATCCACAAAAACAACTCATGATTGAAGATCCCTATTATGGAAACGACTCCGACTTCGAGCTGGTGTATCAGCAGTGCCTCCGGTGTTGCAAGGCCTTCCTAGAGAAGGCCCACTAGGTTAGCACTGCCCAGAGCCAAGCCAACAACTCACCAACTAGTCCTGTGCCTAAGTGTAGAAGCTTTCCTTAGCCCCAGCCCCTGTTGTTTCTTCAGCTGACTTACTCTTAAACATAATTGTAGGTGACAAATTAGTTTTATATACCCAAGATGTTAATTGACTTCTCATTTTCTCCTCATTACCAAACAGTGGAACAAATAGGGAAGAACAAAATACAACCCTGTGAAGTAATAATGACCTGAGCTCAGGAAGACCTGGACAGTGTGGTCTACCTGGCATGTTGCATGCCTAGCACTGCCCAGTGCTACTGCTTACCTTGTACCTTGCTGACCTGGGCTCTTATAGAGTCATTACAATAGCTCTACTGATAGCAGCTCCTCTGCTCTCAGAAATGTTTTAACTCAGTTTACTCATAGAGCACATGTGTATGTTTAAGATAGAAGCAAGGAATGGTGGTGCCTATAAATCCAGCACTAGGGAGGCTGAGGCAGGAGGATCATAAGTTCAAGGCCAGCCTGGGCTATAACATGCCTCAAAATACAAAATAAAAACACAAAATAAGAGGAAGACTGGTGGAATAAATCTTTAGTATTCTTACTACTTGTTGCTTTGTATTTACTTTATTTCATGGGAATCTGCTTATTTGCTCCAATTTGAGCCACTTTGCCTTTAAGAATTGAATTCTGTATTGGAAGTACACTTGTATTCAGGTTACCTTCAGTCAGTGGAGAGAATGTTTTCCATACACATGCAACTCAAGTGTCCAACCAAAATTGACCAGCCATGAAGTTTTAAAAATTGCAGAGTGCCATTAGATTGGTGTGCTGTAATGTTATGTTGGTAACTATTCTTTCATCAGCATTTAGTAACTTCCAGGCAAACAGGTAACTTTGGTGTACCATCAATTAGCTCACCTCAAATTATAAGGATATTTCAGAAAAGATTATTTTCAAAATCAACAACTATGGAGTTATATAAGATAAAAAAATAAAGTGCTGCCATGCTATGAAAGTTGAGAAACCACATAGTTTACATAGTTTTACACCATCTTTTATCAATTATCTTCTCCAAACATATCTCCATAACTCAACTACCAAGAACCCCGGAACTTAGAGTCTAAGTCAAGAGTTTTTAAAATCATGAGTAACAACACATTAGAAAGAGTTGAGTGTCTTCTGGACAAATGAAAGACGATAGGCAATCATGAATAGGAAATCAGAACACTTCAGGCTGGATAATTTATACAAAAACAATGTGTGTGTCAGGGTGGGATGGGTGTGTAGAGGGAGTGGGTGGGTGTGTAGAGGGAGTGGGGGGGTGTCTGTGTGGGTGGGTGGGGGGGTGTCTGTGTGGATGGGTGTGTAGAGGGAGTGGGGGGTGCCTGTGTGGGTGGGATGGGTGTGTAGAGGGAGTGGGGGGGTGCCTGTGTGGGTGGGTGTGTAGAGGGAGTGGGGGGGTGCCTGTGTGTGTGGGTGGGTGTGTAGAGGGAGTGGGGGGTGCCTGTGTGGGTGGGTGTGGGGGTGCCTGTGTGGGTGGGTGTGGGGGGTGCCTGTGTGGGTGGGTGTGTAGAGGAAGTGGGGGGGTGCCTGTGTGTGGGGGATGGGTGTGTAGAGGGAGGGGGGGGTGCCTGTGTGGATGGGTGTGTAGAGGGAGTGGGGGTGCCTGTGTGTGTGGGTGGGTGTGTAGAGGGAGTGGGGGGTGCCTGTGTGGGTGGGTGTGTAGAGGGAGTGTGGGGTGCCTGTGTGGGTGGGTGTGTAGAGGGAGTGTGGGGTGCCTGTGTGGGTGGGTGTGTAGAGGGAGTGTGGGGTGCCTGTGTGGGTGGGATGGGTGTGTAGAGGGAGTGGGGGGTGCCTGTGTGGTGGGTGTGTAGAGGGAGTGGGGGGCCTGTGGGGGTGGGTGTGTAGAGGGAGTGGGGGGTGCCTGTGTGGGATGGGTGTGTAGAGGGAGTGGGGGGGGTGCCTGTGTGGATGGGTGGGGGGTGCCTGTGTGGATGGGTGTGTAGAGGGAGTGGGTGGGTGTGTAGAGGGAGTGGGGGGTGCCTGTGGGGGTGGGTGTGTAGAGGGAGTGGGGGGGTGCCTGTGGGGGTGGGTGTGTAGAGGGAGTGGGGGGTGCCTGTGGGGGTGGGTGTGTAGAGGGAGTGGGGGGTGCCTGTGGGGGTGGGTGTGTAGAGGGAGTGGGGGGGTGCCTGTGTGGATGGGTGGGGGGTGCCTGTGTGGATGGGTGTGTAGAGGGAGTGGGTGGGTGTGTAGAGGGAGTGGGGGGGTGCCTGTGTGGATGGGTGGGGGGTGCCTGTGTGGATGGGTGTGTAGAGGGAGTGGGTGGGTGTGTAGAGGGAGTGGGGGGGTGCCTGTGTGGATGGGTGGGGGGTGCCTGTGTGGATGGGTGTGTAGAGGGAGTGGGTGGGTGTGTAGAGGGAGTGGGTGGGTGTGTAGAGGGAGTGGGTGGGTGTGTAGAGGGAGTGGGGGGTGCCTGTGGGGGTGGGTGTGTAGAGGGAGTGGGGGTGCCTGTGTGGGATGGGTGTGGATCTGTGTGTTACCATAACAAGTCTTTGTGCTTCTATTATTGAAAATAAAACTGTTGGTTGACTTACCGGTAGACGAAATGGTAAACCCCAGCAGCCTTTCTAATGATAACCTGTTTTATGACTCATTTGTGGCAACTGTCTTACAAACATACATTGTTGGGTTTTTTTTTACCCACTTAAGATCTCAGGTGATAGGTAAATATAAACTCCCCCTTTCCATTGTTCCTCATTGAATTAAGTTCTAGATTTATCCACCCACCAACAGCAGCCTCTCAGTCTACAGAACTCGACATGTAGCTAAGATTCCTCCCTATTGTGACTCCATCATCTCAACCAAACCTAGACTCTACTTATTCTTCGTTAGGAGTAAATCTGAATGTCTTGTCCTATTTATTATACTCCTCTAATTAACCAATGTGAACACTCCTTTTCTTACTTCTACTCTGAGGCAAAGGAGATCAGGGAAAATGAGGCATGGGAAATAGTAGCCAAGAATGAATAGATCAACACTATGAATAAACATCTTCCATAAGAAGATAGAAGGACTATTTGTCTTACCCCTTCATTCTCTCATAAGCTTCAACGTTCAGTAGAACAAAAAAGAACAGAGTCCTCCCTCTGACTTTGCTAGGATGCCCAATGGATCAACAGGCTCTAGTACTAAGCAAGGAAATCTCAAAAGAGAGATTCATTCTTGGAAAATGACTCCATAGGTGAAAAAAGTGTTGAGAAAAATATTTATCTCAAGATAGACACCTGTGTTGCAGGAAGTATGTAATAGAAACAATGACTCACATTTGGAGTCATTTGGAGTTCAAATCTCAGAGACAAAAATTTATCAGACCAATCTTGAAGCCTCTTGGTCCAGTTGATAAAGCAGAGTGAGAGCAAGAGTGAGTCAACATAACAAATGTCAGAACAAAGAGGTACACTCATCTCAAGCAGAACTGGAGCTTAGTTCCAACTCTACATTTTTAAAAATAAATATTCCTGATCTCAGAATAACTAAAAGTGACACCTGTAGAACACACACATTCATCCTATTTCTTAAAGTCTGCCTCTTCTACTTCTTTTTCTGTTATTTAAATGTTTTATTATAGAGGGCATATACAGAGGGGTTACATTTTCATAAGTTAGCTTATATACGTAGACTTTTCTTACTTTTGATAGATTGTTTCATTTTTATTGTTACTGTAAAAGTGATTGTAAATATTATTATTGTACAGCAAGGTTATGATTACATAAGTCAGATAAAGGGCACATTTCTTTTTTAGCAATGTCACCCCTTCCCTTGATGTCTCTCTGTTTTTCCCTTCCATCCGTACCCACAAGATGTATAGGTCATTTTCAACATAAGGTCTAGTGAATATCAGTCCTGCATTTGTTCAGCCTTTCTCTCACCATTTCAGTGCCCCCCCTTCCCCTGCATTAGCTGCCCAAAGACAGATAAATGAACAAATGAGATAAAAGGAAATGAAAACAAAAATAGCAATGAAGGGGAAAAAACCTCATTTCCATTTCTACTTCCTGGATTTCGAGAAATATAATTTTATATTGTTAGATACACATAGTTATTGTGCCTATGTGATTCTCTCCTAAGCAAATCCTCTTTGGTCGCACTCTGTGTGAATGTCTAGAGATCTGTATAATTTACTATGTCACACTGTGCTTTCTTTTTCCTTTTACCATCCATTGTGTTTACATGTAGATTTATAGGCACTTGTAGATTTTTAGTTCCTACAAATGAAGGAAACCATGCAACCTATGTTTCTTTGAGTCTGGCTCACTTCACTTAATATAATTCTTTCCAACTCTTTCCATGTCCTTATGAATGGTACAATATCATCCTTTCTGATGGATGCGTAGAATTCCATTGTGTAGATATCCCACACTGAGATTCCACCTCACCCCAGCAAGAATGGTCATTATCAAGAAAATTAGTAACAACAGACGCTGGTGGGGATGTGGCCAAAAGGGAACTGTACAACACTGTTTGTTGGAATGTAAACTTGCTCAACCACTAAGAAAAGCACTATGGCAATTCCTCAAAGCTTCCCAGCTACCCAGAAATCCCACTCCTAGGCATTTATTCAACAGAACACAAACAAGGCCACACTAAAGCTACCAAGCAAAACCAGTTCATAGCAGCATTGTTTACCTTAGCTAAGACATGGAATCAACCCAGAGGTCCCTCAGTGAATGAATGGATCAAGAGAATGTGATAGGTATACACATTAGAATTCTGTTTTTCTACTTCTTGCTTTCTCAATTAAGACTTGCCAAAGTCCCTTACCATTACAACTTGTCTTGAAATCTCATCCTCGTTCAAATTCAAGGACCTGGGGCTTGGGAGTCCCTGAAGCACATATTGTGAACTCCTGGAGCAATGGGACCAGGGGCGTGTCCTAAGTGGTGAGGAGGCAAGGGAATCTATATAGAGATCTGTGTATAGTGTGTGTGGTGGGGGAGTCCTGGCTCCAGGACTCCTCCTTGTTTAACAACTCCATTTCACTGATTTAGCTTGCTGAGGATTTTGTTGTTCATTCTCTGTTTTTTCTCTGTCAAATAAACCTCCTCTGTCTGTCTTCAACACTTTCCTGCCTTTAAGTTTTTAATCAGTGCAGAAAATGAATCCAAACCTTGGTGGGGGTGGGGGTCATCATAGGGCATCAAATTGTCCTAATTCATTCCTTCAAAGTCTGAAGTCCTGAAACTAATCTGAGTTACATGTGGTTGAGAGACTACAGGGAAAATTTGACTTGGGGACCATTCACTCTAATTGAGCCTGTGGAATTAAATATATCATCTGCTCTAAAATACAAATGTGAAGCAGCAGCATTATAGATATCCCTGCACTGAAAGTCAGTACCCAAGAGGAATGGAGTAACTGCCTCCAAAAAGAACAAAGCCAAGCAAGAAAATAAAAGTTGCTTTTTTTCTTTTTGCTGTGTACATGGGGGCCAGGTGACCCTGTCCTCATGGTTTTGATGAGTTCAAACCATACCTTGGTTCTTTCAAAGCCAGTGTAGGAAAAGTTAGTGAAGCCCAACCTGGAGAAAGAAGGCAGACATGATGGCTCCTACTGAATTCCATTTATGTGGGAGAAGTAGACAGGAGGCTCTCAGTCTAAGGACAGAACCAGGCCAAAAAAGAAAAGAAAAGGGAAAAAAAGGTGGAATACTCTATCTTAAAAAAAGAATAACTTAAAATCCAAAGGGATGAGAGTGGCTCAAATGGTAGATCAGATACCTAGCAAGTGCAAGGTATTGCATACAGAGCCTAGTTTAAAACACACACACACACACACACACACACACACACACACAAGTTAAATCATCTGCTACAATTGCCTAGATAGTGAAAAGTATGAATGTATTAGGTATTACCTTTATTTAATGGTGCAAGTTCATGAGTCTTGTAATACTGTTGACCGCTGGGACTTTCTGTGTTTTCTGATATATGTAATAGCATACAACTAGGCATACAACACAATAGCATAAAACACAAACATTAATTCATGGGTGATTTTATTATGGATGGAGAATATATACTGAAGTTGAAAGTTTTTCTGTTGGATCAGATATTGTACTTTGCTTCCTATTGTGACATAATTTGCTTTATGCAAAAGAAAATGAAAAAAACCAATTAACAAAATCATAATCAAACACATCACAATCAGCAGATTCAAGTTATTTGTTTTCATGTCTTCTTCCACCCTTCTCTCCGGAGGTGGGCCACTATCAATACTACCTCCAAAGCCACCTATCAGACAGCCGGGCGGGCCAAGGCCCGCATTACAATGGCAGTGATGTTTGTTGTTGCAGACCCCGTGCATGCTGCATGCTTCTATTGAACAATTGCTCAGCCAGACTGACTTGTGGACACGTGTCCTGTTTACGCACACATGTGGGCCACTCTCTGTGCCATCTTTCACTTCACCAATATCAGGGATGGTCACTCCCCAGTGGTAGTCGGTACCCCAGCAGGTGACACCATTGACACGCGTCCAGGGCACAGTAGAATGATCTCTTAGGAATGGAAGAGCTGTCACATTCTCCCACAGAACTCTCCCACAGAGGCTATCAGAGCTTTTACACTGTATGCATGTAGTGCTAGTGATGCCACAGTTACCTGAACGGTCACCTCGGGTATTTAATTCCTTATAGCAACTCTGAGGTGCACTCCTGGCTTGCAAACCAAATATTTGCTGACACTGTTCATCACGGTCATTGCATCTCTTTTCATGGCAGTACCCCCTGCCCTTGCAAAGGATCTCATTCTGTCCATACACGTCTTCGGGACACTCCCATGTGGTCCCATTGCACCATTCAGGAAGATCACATTCATTATCTTTTTCTCTACACACCGTGCCTGAAGGCATCAAGTGGCAATCTTTGCAACAGAGCCCAGAAGCACATTCGGCCCCTGTTTTCAGAGTGCAGCCAGTCAGACAACATGGGTCCTGTGCACATGTACATAGCGACCCACAGTCACACTCCTCCCCATCTCCCAGGACACCATCCTTACAGTGCCTCAGGGGGAAGATGTCCAGTGGGTTGGGTGCGGTGCGCATACAGCTCACTGTTGCAGCTGTTCTCCATAATGCAGAATAACTGCAGTTGCTGAATTGAATAGAGAGATTGTCTGTTGGATCCATTACACAAAAGTCCTTCCCACAAGTGCATAAACCCTGGTCAGGTTCTATACCTACATTATGACCTATCTCCTGTGCTACAATCTGTCCAATGCGAATGAAATTGTCTTATAGGAGACTATCAACTCCACAATTAAAATGTGGATTACACACACTGTTCAGAAAAGCTAAGCCAAAATAGTCACCAAAATTCTGCTTTGCAAAATGATGCACCATATCATGGGGTATGCAATTATGAAGGTGTGTTCCCTTCCAAGTACAAAATTCTTGCAGGATAGTGTATATTTCTTCCAAAATTATGGGGTTTCCTTTATTCCAGATTTCGAGTCTAAGTAAAGACACATCAATATCCACTGAGCTCAAAACAAAATTTATTCCATTAACAATGATGAATAATTCTTGGAGCACCTTGGTGGTATTTCTTTCCCGATGAAGGAATCGCTCATCGTCGATAACCAATGCTAGTTAAATAAACCATCTGTGGGTCCACCAGCCTTCGTAGCTGCTTTGCCTCAACATAGAATTATTGCTCCCTTGGAATTTCAGTTGCCGTGCTTTCTCCTCTTCTGTTAATGCACATCTTGTGGGGTGAAATCTCATCTTCTCATAGTCTGTCTTATAAAGCAGATGTTCAGTGGTGAATGGGCTCTTGGGCTTGATTTCATAAAGCATGTTATTTATTTGTAGTGTTCCCTGAAAACCTCCTAAGCATGTGTTCAGAGCTACCAAGGATTCTGGGTCCCCTTCCACGTAGCCCTGGTAGTAGCAGTCATTCTGGACAAATGGTTGATCCTCAAGGAGAACTCCCAGCTCTGTGTAGGTGAACACAGAAAGATGTCTGGATACCAAAAACGTCTTGACCTTTATGTGGACAATATATCTCTGGCCCCCAAAATGTAGGCGTCAGTTATCTTTAAGGGTGTCACTACTTCTGGGGGGCTGTGGTGTTTTGCATATGCAACATGGGGCCAACCAGAAAGGAAGAGCAACACCTCCAGCCTCAGCTGCAGGGCAGCAATCCTCATATGCACAAGGGCCTCCCCTTCAACCATGGCGGACTATGGGAAAGCAAGTGATGGGAGGACAGGAGGCAGTACTGGCCTGTTTCTTCTCTTTCTCTTGGTTAGATGTAGCAGTGATATTTAATTATCCCTCTTCTGATAGAATCAATCCTCCAGAGCAACAGAACTAAAAGAAAAAAATTAAAGGACAGAGATAGCACAGTTAAATTATGACTAAGTGTGAGGGTGTTATGGGCTAATACAGATTGGCATTTGGCGCGACAAGAATGTATTGCATGAGATTTGCTCTTTAATTTTGGTAAGGCAAATTCAGGCTCAGGGTGTGAAAAGAAGGAGTAAATTGTTCATTCCTGAGCCTAAATGAAAGACATATGGAATTACTGTGCTATTTTTAAAAGTGTGTGTGTGTGTGTGTGTGTGTGTGTGTGTGTGTGAGAGAGAGAGAGAGAGAGAGAGAGAGAGAGAGAGAGAACATCTCCCTAGAGTTTATAATCCAAGTATCTTAATGCACCCTGTTTTGATGAGGCACTCTTGATTTATACATATTGACTTGAAACAAATATCAATAGTTGTCACTTTCAATTTCATAAAGAAGTCACTCAATCATATGTTAAGAGAAATACTAAAAAAAAATCACTCACATTCCTTGTTTTTTTCATGATCCTTAATAAGTATTTCCATGTAATGAGTTATTATTGGTTTTGTCTTCCTTCAGTCTCATAAAATTCCAGAATATCATAATCAATTTTCTTTCAAAATATTAAAATTTACCATAATGAATATGTTTCTGCAATAAAACAATAAAATTTTGGAACTGCAGTGGGTTCCTTGGTTCATAGATGGATGTTAATCAAAGATGTTTATATTTGGTTATACTGGAAAATATTTTTTCAATGCCTCGAGCTATATAAAATAAGGAGAAAATCAAACTAGAAGTGTAACACATGGAGATGCCTGCAAACTAGAGGCAAACCAAAGTGCCTTCAGAAATGAAAAGGAAATCACCAAGAGAGAGGAGAAAGCTTTGGAAAAGGCCATGTATTTGTAAGGGGAAAATGTATCAAACTCTTTGGGCCTTTATGCTTACAACATAGTACTTAATCCCAACCTGCAAATGCATTTATCTCAGATATAAATACTTCAGTTAGGCTGGCCATGTATATGTACATATGCTCACGTGTTTTTATAAGAAGTTGTATTTTTTTCTACATATGGGAGAACACAAGCATCTTTTGTCTTTTCTCCAGTATGTATTTCGATAAAGGTTTGATAGAGAAGGAAGTGGTAAACACCAAATTCTTCAAGTGTTGTGCAGAATGACTTGGGAGGTGAGTGGTAGAAAAAAGAAAAAATATATAAATAATGATCTAGTGAGATGCCTGCTAGTTTATTGGTTTGGAAGTAGCTTGGGCCATGTGCCAAACATCTGGTCTGTCAGATGGGGATTCTAAGACTGAAACATGTCTTCTCTGCTGGGTTCCACATGATAGTTTATAAACTTCATAGAAAAAATGACTTCCCCTTGAAGAAATGTAAACAGAAAATAATGACTGCTTTCCACGATCTTCCATTACTGACAGTGACAAAGATCAAAGGGACTCATTTCTCCCTGGGTCTTGAGGGAGGAGTAAAAGTGCTGTTATCAAGCACTGTTAAATGCAGTTAGAATTATTAGTTCCACGTTGAGTTTGACTCTGATAAACATGCACTGTACATGTCTGTCCTGATATGTATATATGGTAATTCTTATGAAGTATTAATTTTTGTGATGTTAAAGTGATATTTATTTATGAAGTAACACTGTTGTGGGTGAAAAAAAACAATACAAATCAATCAGAATTTATTTCTAAAACCTAATCATGTAAAGGAGGTCACAACAATCAAGTTGAAATAATATTTGAACATAATATTTGAAAAAATATTGGAACAATGTCTTTGCAGACATTACATTTATTCATTTATTTTTATTTATATGGTACTGAGGACAGAACTCAGGGCCTTGTACTTTCTAGGTGAATGGCTCTTCCAATGAGCTAAGTCCTTAACCCTAAATCCTTAACCATTATTTTATACGATGACTTCAGAGTCACAGCTCCTGAAAGAATATAACATTTCATTCATTAATTGGACTAGTATCATGATAGTATGGAAGCCTCAAAATTGATTGTTACACATAGTCTTTCATCAATTCTGTTTTTTCTCTCCACAGTTTCATGAAATTTACCACTTTCACTAGCCTAAATCCCAGCTAGCCTTGACTCTCATTTAGACTCCAATTCAGTATTTTTAAAACTATGTGTAAATATATAGTTATATATTAAAAATTAATGGCTGCTAACCAAATAAATACAGTATAACAGGAAATTGTAAAGGACAGTCTCATCCTCAAAGTCTGCGCAGTTGTCAAAGAATCGTGGTGTGTATGTGAGTATGAGTGTGTGTATGTGTGTGTGCATGTGCACATGAGTGTTTATGTACTAATTATTGAGGCTTCTCTCTTTAAGACCTAAAGTCTTGAAAGACCTACCAGGATATGTAGTGATGATTCCCATTATGCTTTCTTTATAACCTTCTCCATGACTCATTTGTAACATTCTTCTCATGAACAATGTTTTATTTGTGACCTCACGTGACAAAGAGAAAGATATATTCTCTCTTTCAATTGGCTGTCATTGGATTAAGTTCTATTTAGCTGCGTAGCAACAAAAGCCTCTTAGTCTACAGAATCTAACAAGAGAATAGAATTTCTCCACACTGTACCTCCCTCACCTCAATGAAACTGTTACTATGTATTTAATTCTCCATATGAGGAAACCTAAATTTTCTGCTGTCACTTACTATGTCCTATTAACTGTTCATTAGGAATAATCTAAATTCCTATATTCTTTATGCATAGTATACCTTTTTTCATACTGAATTTCTGGTCTCTATTTATTTCCTTAACATTAAACCATATTATTGAATCCCTAAAGTATTTCATTCAAAAAACGTCTAAACCCTTCTAAAAAAATCTCTATGCAATCCAGAAATCATCTATCTGTACTTTTCTCCTTAAAGTCAATGACTGAATCAGAGATATTTCAAATCTTCATATATTTAGGTACTGTAGAAAATTGCTTATTAGAAAGAATAAAATAATGTAATTCGCAGGGAAAAGGGTAGAACTAGAACAAATCATGGTAAGTGAGGCAAGCCAAGCTTAGAGAGACAAATGGGGCATGTTCTCTCTGACGTGGAAATTACATCTAACATACACTGGGATATGATAAACTATATAGGATTCTAGAGACTCCTACACAGTGAGACCAAACGAGAACGCCCTTAGGAGGGAAACAAGGGTGAAATGCCTGAGTGCCTCTTCATATTCATATAAAATAATGTACATACTAAAATGAACTCTTTTTCTTATTGTCTTCGTTTTTAATTTTTGATGATTCTGTCCTCTTTACTCTGTGCATGGTGGATCTAAGTGAACAACTTTGGAAGGTGGGAGGAGGGTACAGAACTTGAGGGGAAAAGGGTGAAAAAGTACAGCAGTGGAGCTCCCTGGACACTGATGAAAGTGAACTGCGCAACCCATGGGTGGAGATGGGAGGGAGGGACTGGGAAGGAATGAAGGAACAGAAGACACTGTGCTAAAGGAAATGGACTCATGTGACTCACACAACTGCAATCCCTGTAATAACCAGAAAGTAAATTAATAATAATAATAATCATAAAGAAAATGCAAAAACAAAATTTAGAAAAGAAGCAGGTAAAAATAACATGAGAATAATTTTTATAGTTAAAACAACTATATGGCAGTTTTCAAAATACTACTCAGGAAAATCATAGCTAAGGTAAAGTATGGAAACAAGTTAGTTATTAATTAGCCTTTCCTGTAGAGTTGAGAGGAGTTTGATGATACCTGTAAGTTTAGTATTTTTCAGTGTCTTTTCATTGTAAATCTTAAATTCTCAGCTTTAAACCCTTCCCTCATTGGCATTTTTAAAATTTATCCTACCTTTCATCACAACTAGTTTTTAAGAGAGCTTAATTGACCTGATATGATAGTATTACTTTGCCAGGGTTGCTATAACAAGGTAACATAACCTAAGTGTCTTAAACGACAGAAATGTATTGTCTGACAGTGTTGTTAAGGAATGATCAATTTCGAGCTTCACATATAGTTTCTTGTATTTTCCTGGTTTGTGACAGTGTAGTTCTAGCCACCACTTGCTGTTTTCTTATCCAGAGTTCCCGCATTTTAGTTATGTCCACTTACAGCACATAATAGATACTAAATCAAAAAAGTCATGCATTAGATAAAGAAAGTCACACACACACAGTAGGAAGGTAAAAGAAAGGGGAATAATATTCTACTTAAAAAAAGAAGTTAATTGTAATGTATGTAATAACAAGAATGAACGTGGAAGACATTAATCTGAAGTGAAATAAGCTAGACAAAGGAAGACCAAATGCCTCATAGCTTTTCTTCTACATTTAGATTGTTTCTCTTTTGGTTTGTGCATATGAGAAGAAACATGATTCTTATCTTTCTATGCATGATCTTTTTCACTTAAAATGATGCCATTTAGTTCCCTCTACTTTCCTGCAAGTTACACGATTTCATTCACTACCGCTGACTAATGCCCCAATGTACATGTAGACAGTGCATATCCATCTGTTGCTTTATCCATGTGTTGACTGGCACTTGGCTATATCTTGAGGATTATGCATAGAACTGCAAATAAATGTGGATACGCAGGTACCTCTTGTATACTTATTTGTTTCCTTTAGATCTGTACCCAGTAGTGGGATAGGTGCATCATACAATGGTTTTATTTATTTATTCATTTATTTAGTGCTGTCCCTATTTGTTAATGGTAAAGGCTAGTACTCTATCATTTGAGCAACAAGTCCATTTCTGGTATTTTGGTGAATAACTACAGATAAGAGTCTCATGGACTTTCCTGATGGGACTGGCTTCTACCACAACCCTCGAGTCTTAGCACCTGAGTTGCTAGCATTATAAGAATGAGCCACTGGCACCCAGCTAGGCTTACTTTTCTTTTCTTTTTAATTTTTTTCTTTATTGTCAAAATGTGATACAGAGGGGTTACAGATTCATATGAAAGGCAGTGAGTACATTTCTTGTTCTACTTGTTACCTCCTCCCTCCTTTTCCCTCCATCCACCTCCTTTCCCCTCCTCCCCCAAGAGTTGTGCAGTTGGTTTACACCAAATGGTTTTGTAAGTGTTGCTTTTTGAATGGTTTGCCTTTTTGTTCTTTGTCTCTCAATTTTGGTATTCCTTTTCCCTTCCCCAGTTCTAATACCTGTATAAACAGTATCCAGGGTACTCAGGTGTGATACAGTGGTAGCGAGGATACAGCCACAGGAAGGGAGTACAAGAGAAACAAAACTAAACAAACCAATCAGTGAAACAAACAGATGAGGAAGAAGAGGGGAAAAAGTATGAGTTCACATGGCATGTTGAAAATAATTACAACAGTGGTATACCTCTTGTTTCCATAATGTGGGGTTCATTTCACTTGCCATCTTCTTATGTGATCATAGGGATGTAGCTATTGCGGTATTTTGATCTTCTACCATGACTAGCCTATTCATGAAACTTCCATACCGTTTTACATAATGACTGTGCTAATCTCAAAGGGTTAATTTTTTTGCCCCATCTTTACGAGCCTTTGTTTTATTTTTGTTTTTATACTAGAGGGAGGAAGGAGTTGGAAATGAACATTCAACTTCCTCACCATTCAAAGGCCCTATGCAGAAGGCACTTTCTTTTCTCACCTTCTGGGAAATATTTGCAGATGTCAGCAGAGCTGGTGTACAACAAAAGATTGAGGTGAGGCTCACAGTGCCCGGTGCATACCTTGTGGTGGCTGCTCTGTATTCCCACCATCGGAAGTGCACCATGGGAGAGGCTAGATAACAGCAACCCCTCTGAAAGGACAGCCAATAGGTCTCTCAGGCGTGGCTATCTGGTTGGGTTTCCCAGAACCTAACACCTGTTCTCTTTGAATGTCCTTAGTCTTGATCATATAACAAAAGAAGACCTGACCCTGCATGGCCCTAGATTCTAGCTTCTACCCACCCAAATTTCTGCATACAACCATCTGTTGATTAACCATGGAAAGACAATCTAATCCTACCCAGGTTGAGTGGTCACATTGCTACTTCATCAATTTTCAGTGTTCTGCTTAAGACTATCTGAGTATAGAAGGTAAGCTTCACTCATTATGTGGCCCTTCTGAACTCGATCCCCAAATTATAGCACTGGTCAGCCAGGAGAGGCAACCCACCATCCTTTCTGATCAGAAGCAATTTCAGTGCCCAACCATCAGCTTTGTCTCACTCTTGATACTACTATACTCTGTAGTGTGGCAGGCAGAAGTTCCACTCAGCCCAAGGACACTTCTAACAGCTCAACCCAACTAGAGCATGGTCTAATATGATCTATCCCTCCAAGGTTTCCACTGGTCCAATCACCATTCCAACCTAGCCAAAATACAAAGAAGTCTTACCATCCTCAAAGAACACTAGCAGAAGCTGAAAGGGTGGGTTACTTCCCCAAATGTTCACAGATACAAAAATTAATTTCAGGGAAATGTGAACCTACCAACATAAAACAATGTGCAAATAACAGACCCTGTAGGCGTGGAGATCTATTAAATAGTTGACAAAAAATTCCCAATAAGTGCTCTTAAAATAATTCAGGGAACTGCAAGAAAATACGGGTGTTGAATTAAACAAAACTTGGGAGATAATTCATGAACAAAATAAGGAGTCTAAAAACACAGGAACAATTTTAAAAGTAAAATGGAAATCCTGGAGATGAGAATACAACTAGTGCATTCAATAGAAAAGCTGTTACAGTGGTTGATTCAGAGAAGAATCAGTGAACTCAAGTCCTCTGAATTGATGCTCTCTAGTTAGAGGACAGAAATTTAAAAAAAAAAAAAAGAAAAGAAAAGAATCTATGAAAGTCATGATACACCATAAAGAGAACTAGTCTACACAAAAAGAATTTCATGAAAGAAAAGAGAAAAAGGATTAAAATTTTTTCCCTAGAATTGGGAAATATGACACGATTCAGGTACAAGAACCTCATAGATCTCCAATCAAATTCAATCCCAAGAGAAATCCGCAAGCATACATCATAAGAAAATAGCAAAAAAAAATTCAAATACAAAAATTAAACACTGAAAACAGCAAAAGATTAGAAATACAACACATTGGGGGGCGCTCCCTGCCCATATGACTGCTCTCCTAATGAAGGCACCTGTCATTCTGGGGGCAACGGTTAAAATAGGTGCAGGACAGTAGTCCTGCCTCATACATGTTCCCATGGACAAACACAGGATTCCAAGGTTTAGCACAGCATGCCCTTAACTTTGTGCTTTCAGGGATGTCTGCAAAAATGTAGGCATAACAACAACAATACAACAAGCAGTCATTTGTCAAAATACATCGATCTACAAGGTGAAATATGTCACAGCCTGAAAAAATATAAAGGTAAAGAATATAGAACAGGTTATTTATAAAAAGAAATTTTCTAGCATTTTTCTATCTCTGATATGCTGCCTCATTTTAGTGAAATCACTAAGGATTTGATTTGAGGTTAAACTGTGTTATACAAAGGGAGCAAAGATTTGAACAGAACTTAACTTAGGAAAATAACATATGGTGAAATGATTGGACTGTCTACCTGGCAACCCTGTGATTAGTGATAGCAGGGGGTGTGTGGAGGGGTGTGGCCGGCAAAGTGTAATCATTGCCTTTTATCTGGTGTTGACGTAGATGACAATAAGCAGTTGATAAGTTTGAAATATTGGGCAATTCTTCTGATGACTTAGTTATTAGGCAACTATCTATGTGAAAAACAGACTGTAAATATCTACTAGGTAGAATAGTTGGGGACTGATGGGATTTTTGCTCCATATACTATGTGCACCTTCCCTGAGCTCAGGATGAGGTTGTACAGGAAGAGTGTGTACTTTCTTATTCAGAGCCTCATCTGCGATAATTTCTCTATTTGAAATAGTTCACTATGGTTTGTTAAGATCCTGAAAACTGGTGTTGGGCTAGTAATAAATAATGTCTTCTGGAAATTTTCTGAAGGCAATGCTAGACACTTTGCTACTACAACAGATACACAAGGAAAAAGAAATAGTTTAAAAGAGGAAAATTTGTTTTGGTTCATACTTTCAGGGTTTCAGTTCACTGTCAGCTGTACTGCTTTGGACTTGTAGCAAGGAGACTATGATAGTAAGGGAGCTTGCGGCAGAAACTGCTCACCTCACAGCACCTAGGAAGCAGAGGAGAGTTACATGTGGGGACTAACATGGGGTTATACCCTTCACAGGCTGGTCCCCAAAGTCCAACTTTCACCTACTTTCACCTTTTCACCACTTCTCTGTAGTCTATTCAAATATTGAGTCCATTGAAGGACTATCACCAGATAATGCAAGGGGAAATCTCTCAGTGTTCAGTTTCTACACAAAAAATCACAGCTCCTAGAGACCCACTCAGAAAACATCTCAGGGCATCTCAACATGGAGAATCTCACATAAGCGAGCTTTAGAAAGAATTTATTTTGGATAAAATATGGAGCAGAAAAAAGTCCAACACTTTCTCTTTTCCATGTGAAGACTAAAAGTGGCAATTCCTATCTGTAGTCTTTATACTTTCTGAGCTGGGGGTAGAACACATACATGGTCATGTTGGTTTTGGTTAGCAATTCCTAATCCTTAAAAAAATGATTCTAGGTGGGTGCACAGGGTGTCACTTATTATTCTAAAATACAGAGTTATGTCTGTGCCTGTTTTAAATGTAGGAATAACAGGTAAGCTTTAGGGCTTCCTTTTTCCAGATATGCTTACTTTTCTATTTACTTATTCAAAAGCATTTGTAGCTTTTTGCCACTTCAAAAGAAAAGGCACATTTAGATATTCCCTCGATGTTCTCCTATTCTTCTAGCATCAGAAAGGAGGCATGACAGGAGGGGAATTTAATTGCTTTAAAATTTGCTTCCTAGTTTTAATTTCTAAATCTGTCCCTTTTTAATATTTGTTAAAAATAATGTAATTTTCTTGTCTCTTTATCTATCTCTCCTGGCTCGGGATTAAAACACTGATTAGGGGGCTGGGAATATGGCCTAGTGGCAAGAGTGCTTGCCTCGTATACATGAGGCCCTGGGTTTGATTCCTCAGCACCACATATACAGAAAATGGCCAGAAGTGGCGCTGTGGCTCAAGTGGCAGAGTGCTAGCCTTGAGCAAAAAGAAGCCAGGGACAGTGCTCAGGCCCTGAGTTCACGGCCTAGGACTGGCAAAAAAAAAAAAAAAAAAACACTGATTAGGCCAAAGTTCTCATGATGGAATCATCTCTTGGAAAACCACACACACACACACACACACACACACACACACACGTATGCTTTACTGATCTCCTGGGTATCTCTCATTTCAATCACCTTGCAAAACAATAGTAGCCATCACAAAACAACATTCTTTCAATTTAGAATTGGACTCACAGGCATTTTTCTATCTGTGCTGGCTTCAGTCCTCTAGATCTCAGCTTCCTAAGTAAGAGGCCATTGATGCTGGGCTGCTTTTGAATAAGCACAGTTGGGAATAATCGAGACATGTTCCAATAAATCTGATATCGGGCTTTTCATCAGAAATTCTTTACATAATCTTTCAAAGATGCTGTATTGAATTTCTACAAAATAGCCAAATGTAAAACCCACGAGACATCTGAGCTGCAGCATCAGCCATAACTGGCTGCCACATGAGAACAGCTTCACTTTCAAGGACCAGAGCTTCCATATCATGTTTTTATCCACTTACTGGTAATTAGAGGTTAGCCCCAAGATAGCCACATGCTGTCCTCTGGTCAAGGACTTTATTTGAAACAAAGGACTTTATTTAAAAGTGCATATGTCTATCCTTCTGATTTCTTTAATCCTTTAAATTTATTTCACAGGCAGGCAGCTTTGCAATTATTTTCTAATACCATTGAAAGGAGATTTTTGTTATCCATTTCCTTCCTCCTAATAACAATTAACTAGACTGTAAACATAGGAGGAAAAAACACCAAGTAATTAAAGTTAGAATGGCCACAGTTCCAAAACAAACTGTGTAGTCTCAGGTAAATAGCTCAATCTCTTTGAGCATCACTTACTCATTCAAGAGCATGTAAAATAGCTAGCTTGAAGATGTATACATGGAAAAAAAAATGAGGAAGGTCATAGCACATAGTAGCACAAAGTTGGTTCTCACAAATATCTTTTCTTTCATCTTCACTCCTAAGCAGAAAAGTATGGTGTCTTTTAGTGCATATTTACCTGGAACCAACTCTGAGCTAGATGGCCTGGTGGACATGTCCCTGTGGAACATCACAATGAGAAAGGGAAATAAGTAAGCAATTATAAAAACACACAGGCACTTACACATTACTACATCATTGTGAAAGAACAGTAGAATACTATGAACAATTCTTGCCAGACATCTATTTCCTGCTCAGTTGGCTCTTGTCTGGAAAAATAATAGGATGACTAACATCCAAAAACTCTCCATGGCTCCAGCTGCAGTGCGCAGGCCTATACTTTAATTCATTTTTGGTTTATGAGTGAGGAGGGAGCAATAGTGTTTCTCAGACCTTTAAGATACATACAAAAGTATACTAATCCATTTTAAAGCATCAATGCAAAGCTTAACATCGTTATTGTTCATTTGTTAGGAAAATGTCAAATAGAGAGGTGTCTCAAGTGGTAGACAGTCACAGCCTTGAATAGAAAAGCCAAGTGACAGAAGTCCTGAGTTCAAGCCCCAGTACTGACAAAACAACGCACAAATTTATTAGTAGAAACTTGCATGATGCTTCTGCATAGAGATATTATTCCCAAGATAGCTATTATTAAAAGAAAGTGGAGGAGCTGGGGATATGGCCTAGTGGCAAGAGTGCTTGCCTCATATACATGAGGCCCTGGGTTTGATTCCCCAGCACCACATACACAGAAAACTGCCAGAAGTGGCGCTGTGGCTCAAGTGGCAGAGTGCTAGCCTTGAGCAAAAAGAAGCCAGGGACAGTGCTCAGGCCCTGAGTCCAAGGCCCAGGACTGGCAAAAAAAAAAAAAAAAAGGAAACAAAAATAAATAAATAAATAAATAAAAGTGGATTGTAGTCACCATATTTTACTTCCTGTAAAAGATGAAACTCTTTTCTATTCTGGCAACAGTGATTTTGGATTCAGAAACAGTGCCAAAAGTGGTGATCTGGGGGCCCAAACCAGTTGGCATGGCTCAGATTTCCCATAACATTGATAAAATAAGAGAATAAAGCTGAGTTTAAGGCTATATGAAATAGGAAACCAGGGGCAGGGGAAACTTTACTTCATAGGAAAAGGTGCAGATGAGCATGCTCCTATGAGCTGTCCATCTTGCCTTCTGTCCTTCTTCCCCAAGTCCCCAAAGACAGGCATGTTATGAAGTCCCGTGCCTGAATCTACTCAAAGTCTTAAAAATTAGAGAAGAGACTCATCCTTTTTGCTATAAAAATTACAATTTAAAAACCTTGAAAATAATTTTCAGATTTTCGTCATGGCAACATGTATATACCATCCCCACATAACCCTCATTTCATTTTATTTATCTTCCCTTGGTACCTGGGATTAACAAAGAGCTTTGTAATACTTGGCTTTCTTGCTCATGCTTGGCACTTTACTACTTGAGCCATGCCTCCTGCCCATCTTTTTGATAGATAATTGGAAATGGGTTCTGCCTGGGCTGGCTTCAAATTTCAATCCTCATATCTCAGTCTCCCAACTAGCTAGGGTCATAAACATGAGCCACCAGCACCCTGTTTTTCTATACAAAAGTAATGCATACCCTTTGGTATCATGATTGTTACTATATCATGCCGATTTTTCCTTTTGCTATTTTTATATTTCTTTTTCAGCACACTTAATGGACTTCTATGTTATTTGTTTTCTTTCCTTCCTCCCCTCCCCTCTGCCTCCTTCCTTGTTTATCTTCCTCTGTCCTTCCTTCCTCTCCTTCCTTTCAATTCCTTCCTTCCTTCCTTCCCTCTTTCCTTCTTAGAAGAAATACATATCATTTAAATTTGCTTTATTTACTTTTTTGTTATCTTTAAGTAGTTGTGCAATGAAGTTTCTATTTAATAAAGCAGTTTATGAATACAGTATATCTTGATCAATGTCATACCTTCCAACATTCTTACTTAACCCTCCTAACTCATACCTTCTCTCACTATTTTTTTTTTTTGGCCAGTCCTGGGCTTGGACTCAGGGCCTGAGCATTGTCCCTGGCTTCTTTTTGCTCAAGGCTAGCACTCTGCCACTTGAGCCACAGCGCCACTTCTGGCCATTTTCTGTATATGTGGTGCTGGGGAATCGAACCCAGGGCCTCATGTATATGAAGCAGGCATTCTTGCCACTAGGCCATATCCCCAGCCCCGTTCTCTCACTATTTTTAATTTTGTAAAATATACATTGAATTCTTGACTGCATTCTTCACCCTCCTGTTTCTCTTCATTCGTTTACACTTTTCCCCTTGGCCCCTTCCCCCCCCCACCCAACCCCACTCCTTCAAATACCTGCTTTATTTTGTTGAACTTTGACTTTGCCTTTCTAGGGAATTACATTATTAGAGGTGTCCTTTGAATCTCCCATGTTTCCATCAACACATTTGTATTCACTTGCATACAACCCAACATATTTATCTATATGTTATAAACAAATTCTAGCTTCCACATATGAGAAAAATGCAGTCTTTAACTCTCTGGGCCTGTCTTAGTTCATATAGCATAATTTTTTTTCATGTCCATTTCTTTGCAAATGATACAATATCATTCTTTCTAGTGGATAAGGATATCTGGGCCCATTCCATATCTTGGCTATGGTGAATAGTGCTGCAAAGAACATGGTTGTGCTAGTGGCTTTACTGTATGTATCCTGGTTTGTAATCTTTTGGCTAAATGCCTGAGTGGGGTTTCTGGATCATAGAGTAGTTCTATTTACTGTTTTGCGCAGCCTCCATACTGCTGTATTAGGGTTCCTCTTTGCCCATATCATTGACAGCATCTGTTAGTTTGTATTCCTGATGATGGTCATTCTAACTGGGGTGAAGTGGAATCTCAGTGTTGTTTTGACTTGTGTTTCATTTATAGCCAGTGATATTAAGCATTTATTTCTTCATGTATCTGCTGGCCATTTTTACTTCTCCCAAGAAGTCTCTTTTAACTCATTAGCCTATTTATTAATTGGGTCGTTGATTCTTTGAAGGTCTAGTTTTTCAAGCTCTCTATACATTCTAGATATTCAGCCATTTTCTGATACATAGCTGGCGAAACTTTTTTCTCTATTTTATTTCTCTTCCTTCCTTTCTTTTTTTCCTTTCTTCTTTCTATTATCTTTCATTCTTCTTTTGCCATGAGTATTCAATTTGCTCCATACTACTTATTAAAAAGGGTGTCTCTCCTCACCCATTGAATTGCTATTTGGTGTTTCATCTAAATGAGTTGGATCAATATTTATGTCTATTTGTGGTTCTATATTACTGGGTCTCCATTCAGTTTCACTGATTTATGTCTATCTTTCTTACAAAACCACAACCATGGTTACTGTAGCTCTGTAGTTGAAAAGTCCACAGTACTTATTCCTTGTCAAAATTACTTTGCCTATTCAATGGCTTTTTCCTTTCTATATAAATGTTAGAATAAACTTGCCTGGGTCTAATGAAAAGTCCTTGATTAATAAGAATTATGTTAAACCTGCATCTTAATTTAGAGAGAATTTTTATCTTTACTATGCCAAGTATTCCAGTCCATAAACAAACACTTTCTCTTCTTTCATGTCTTTAATCAGCCTTTTATAATTTGTATTGTGTGTATATATATGTTTTGCTAAGTTTATATTACTGTATTTAATTTTCCTTGGAGTACTTGGAACTAGTATGTGTACATTTTTTAGTTTCGTTTCCACGTGTTCATCACATGCTCATCTGTGAGTTACCACTGTATCCCAGCTGTTCAATTGCTATATGAACTTGGTCATTCTCTCAGTTTCCTCTTAGTTTCCCAATTTTGCTGGATACCATTCCTTGTATTCTAGTTGTACTGAAACTCATCTCAAAGTTCATCTGTACTCTGTGTTGATTTTGAAAGGTCTTTGAACTGAATAGCCTCTAATATTTCATCTGCATATGCTACATTGCCAGTGCTTTCCAATGAGTGATTCTCTGCCATGTTTCCTCCCTACTCACTTGACTTCCCACTACCTGAGAGGACACTACCCACCTGCAGGGCTCAGTCTCATTGAAGCACGTGTCAGTGCCAGACACATGCTTTTCATTCTCTGGGACAGAACAAAAAAAACCTTCTTTGGACATCCACCACCAAGGAAGTGTTTCATAAATTGCACAGGTTCAGAAATCTGGGAATAGGTTTCCTTGAATGATCATTTAGTTTCCTTTGTATTTAGTTCTATGGCTATTGTTGAACTCACATTTCATGAGGTGGTCTCTGAAATCCTGATGAGATTCAGAAAGTGAAAATTGAGGATTAACACAAAATTTACAAGCTTGGAATTGCCTATAAATGTTCCGTTGTGATTTAGTCACTGCTTCTCTCTTTCTTAGAAGATTGGAATCCATTACCTGTCTCTTTTCTCCCCTGAGCTCTGCTTCCTCAAGCAGTGAATGATAGATACACTTAAAAATCTATCCACTTTGAGAAAAAGTGAATGGACTTTTCCTTATTTTTAGGTCACTTCTTCATGTGGTCACTTATAACAGATGCCTTTGCTAGTGGTAACAGGATTTACCCACTCTATGATTATATTGGCTATATCTGAGAAGGATATTTCACTAATTGGAGGATTGACTTCAGTATATTTTTGCTTGACCTTTTGGAGTTAGAGTTGCAAGGAACATACTGGAGGATCAAAAATAATTTTTGTGTAGGCACTGTTCCCTGGGCTTGAATTTAGGGCCTGGACACTGTCTCTGAACTTTTTTTTTTTTGCTAAAGGAAAGTGCTCTATCACTGAGCCACAGCTCCACTTCCAACTCTTTGGTGGTTTAATTGGAGACTTTCCTGCCCAGGCCGGCTCTGAACTGTGATCGTGAGGGCTCAGACCCCAGAGTAGCAAGGATTACAGGCCCGAGCCACCTGAGCCACCAGGAACTAGCTTGGTATTTTTTTAAAATTTAATTTGATTACATTTTTCTCCTCTCTCACCCTCTATCTCTCTCTCTGTCTATATATACATATAATATTTACATATAATATAATTGTACATTTATTTGTATATGTAGATACATATTTTAAATATATGTGTGAGCATTTATACATATATGTCCAGATATTTTATCTCAGTGGCACACCATGTGTTTAGGATATACAGGTATTGGGTTTGATCCCCAACACCAAAACCAATAAACACAAAAAATACAAATTCCTAAAAACCAAAATAAAAAATCCTACACATATTTAGAAAAAATAAGAACAAGGGACAAAATTATTTCCCAGAGATACATATATGCAAATGCTATAATCTTCTTATGTTTCAGGGGGAAAAAGTGTATTGTAGTACTTTAAATGAAGAGAAATGTCTTACTTCTAGTAAAACTCCATAGGAAATAATAGAACAAAAATTTTTTTTGAAAAAAAAAATAAAAGCGGGGTTTATTGATTTTCTTTAAACTGCAAATAGTCATTACAAAAAGGTTTTTTTTCTTTTAAATAAGTTCACACAAAGAAAAGAGAAATAGAAAGCAACGGTAGTGACCAGCAAGAGGAATAGTAATTACATTCATCTTTATGTGCACACAAATGCACACGCCAGTTGTTTTACACTAACATTGGAAAACTCCAAACCTAGAATCCAGAACCTCAAATCTGCGAGCAGAATGTCTTGAGATGGTCACATGGAAGTCAAAAGGTTTTCTTGTTGTTCTTTTTTTCCCCCCTTTTAGAAGCTATACATCAAAGGTGGTTTTTTTCCTTCTGTGATGTCATAGAACTTTTACATACATTCTCAGTCCTACTTGTGAAAGGCCTAAGGACAAAGAAAATTTGCAGTCCAACACAAAGGGGGTAATTTCTAAAAGAAATAATCCAACAGTTTTTTGAATTTTTTAAAATTAATTTTAGAACAAAAATTTTAAGACTTTTTCTAGATATTTAAAAACTGAATATGGCCTCTAGGTTAATGAAAAATATAATCATTTAAATTTCTTTGTTTTTCTCTAGGAAGCAAATACTTAGTACAATAAAGAATTGAAAATATTATTATTTCATCTTATAAGGCAAGCTTGATACTTACAACCAGAGGTTTGAAAGACTGACTTCTGAGAATTGAGCCTTTGTCAATTTGCTACACTTATCTTTGACTCTGGGAGTGCTTCTAGTTTGCTTACCAAGTTTTATGTGGGCTTCAATTTTTATCCAAATTTTTATCCAACGTTCTAAGTGAATTCCCTCCCTAGCAGGTTAGTGGCATTTCCATGGAAGGTGAACATTTGCTCCCTTTACCCCAGTTTGGTGCATTTGAAATAAACAATCATGATGGTAATGGAGAGACCACACAGGAACCCAGAATTAGAGCCCAGGTCATAGCAGGAGCGAGACCTTAGTAATACCATCAGATTCCCCACACTAAATACTTCCTACTTTGCCACTGGACTGATAGATAAGGATAGAACCATTATTGTTTAAATCAAAATTTAAAATGTTGACATCTAGGCTGGGAATATGGCCTCGTATACATGAAGCCCTGGGTTCGATTCCTCAGCACCACATAGATAGAAAAAGGCTAGAAGTGGCGCTGTGGCTCAAAGGGCAGCGTGCTAGCCTTGAGCACAAAAGAAGCCAGGGACAGTGCTCAGGCCCTGAGTTCAAGTCCCTGGACTTAGCTAGGGTGGGTGTGATACCGTTTTGGACTTTCCTTTTTACTTCCTAAAGCACACGGTGGGAGAACATTCATGGAGATGAAAGAATTACAACATTAAAAAAAAAAAGAAGAAGAATCACAAGATTCAAAACCCAATTAGGAAACCTAATCATGCCTTCTTAACGAAGGATTCATACAAAATGGCAAAAATAATGTATTTCTTATTTTTATTTTGGATTAGATGAGTCTGGTGGTTTTCCTCTAAAGAAATTTATAATAAGTCTTAAAGTAGTTTACAAGTTTGAAGGCTTGAATTAACTTTACAGTACATTATGGTTAACAATTTATTTGGGGAAAAAAATTTAAGTCACGTGCCCCAGTGATTCATGTCTGTAATCCTACCTACTCAGAAAACTGAAATCTGAGGGTAATGGTTCAAAGACAGCCTGCACAGGACAATCTGTAGGACTTACCCGCAATTAACTACCAAAAGGAGCCAGAAATGGAGCTGTTACTCAAGTAATAGAATGCTAGCCTTGAGGAAAAAAAGCACACTGAGACAGAGCCCAGGCCCTGAGTTCAATCTCCAGTGATGGTGTGCTTGTGACCCTTTGACTCAGTGAATGGCTTGGAACAGATGATCATAAAGCACCCTAACAGGTGCCATTGTAGCTACTCGCCAGCTACTCTGGGAGAGCAAGGGGGACCTTGGCCTGGGTCTTTATTTCTTTAGGGTTTTTGTTGTTGTTGTTTGCTGTTGTTGTTGTTTTTCAGAGCTGAGGACCAAACTCAGGGCCTTGCACTTGCCAGGCAATTGCTCCTCCACTGAGTTAAATCTCCAACCCCCAGGGTCTTGTAGGCTGAACAGATATGTTTTCCAACCAAGAGTCATACATTCCAGGAAAGGAAACCTGCATGTGCCAAGACACAAAGAGTCCTGACAACACCAGGGCTTTTACAAAAGCTGAATGTTCTGTTGTGGATTGCTTGGAGGTAAGTACAGGGTAGAGAACGACACGTGCTAGAAAAATTCCCCCACTGTTTTCTGCATTGCCCTCTACTCTTCACTTAGTTTATAAAATGAAAATAAATAATCTCTAAGATTCAAATTCTATGGTTCTATGACATTCAGGGGAGTCTATTCTTAGCTGGAAGAAAAAGGGTGAAAAGGGATGTGGGATTGTTTCCATGAAAATGAAGACTTTCAGCTGCTGCAAACAACTACATTAAACAGAACAACAAGAAAGGACTAAGGACTTGCTTTTCCTATTCTTCACAAGATTCCTTGACATGCATCTTCAATGATATTTGGGAGGAGGATGACAATTTTTCTTGCACTATAGATAAGTTTCTTTTCATTTTCTTTCATTAGATTCCCTCAGCAAGTGGAAAGTTTTTGTACTGAGCTCATTCACTGACAGAAAATTATGCACTTTAAGGCTGAACAATCGTTTCTAAGAATAAGAAGAAAATTCGGTTTGTTGTTTAACAATTTACATGAGATGGGATGGGTGCGGATGGGGTAGGAAGGGTGAGGGTGGGTTGGGTGAATCGAGGTGTCTCAGGGTAAGGCAAGGTGAGATGAAGTAACATGAGCACATTTGCAGGAAATTTAAGTTCACATTCTGGGTGTAACTGCCTGATGAGAAGGCTTTTTTCCAGAAATTGAAGTGAACTTTAAGTGATTAAAATGAGAGGAATGATCTGTAAAATTGATATGTTGCTAATAACAAAGAAACAGAAAATAATTTTTCTCCTATAGCTCATAACTGCAACTAAAAACATGCAGGGACCAGAAGATTACTATAAGTATCCATATTCTGGAAGTATGAGTCAACTTACTTTAACTTTTTATTCATAGACAAGCTCTAGGAAGACATACTTGCTTTTCCAAATGATATTTCTTTAGGGTACAGTTTTATGAAGTAGTTAAAAAAATCAGTAAAAGGCAATAAACTGGGTTTTTTCTTCTAGTCCACAAATTCCTTAGGGGTACTTAAGATGTTTTATTTTTGTTTTGTTTGTCATGCTTGGTATCAAATCCAGAGAACTGTATGTACCAGGCAAGTGTTCTACCACTAAGCTGCATCCCCAGTCCAACATTAAAGATTACTGATTGTTCTGATGTAGACAAGCTTGTTTCCAAATCCTCTGCCTGCCATCTTTAGTGGGAAAATGGCTCCTCAAGTGGGCAATGTTCATGTTTCTCTGTCCTTGGGCCTTGGTAACAGCCCCTACTCCCCTACATTCATCCATCCAAGCCCTCTAACACTTTGTTTTGCTGCACAAAGAGCTGTTTTCTACACCAAAATTCTTCATTCTTTATTACTTGTCGCTTAATTGGCAATTAATCCAGTGTTCACTCTTTTATTCTCCTGAATTCTCATATTGTTGACTCTGAGTCTGTTTGGGTGTTTGTGCTCCATCTCCTCAACAAGGCTATTGATCCTGAGGACAAGACCTTTTCATCTGGGTGCCTCCACAGTGCTCCGTTCAGCAAATATTTGTTGATTTGAATAATTGGTTAATTCAACAAACATTGACCAGGCAGTAACCATATGAAATGGACTAACATAAACCTTGAATCTTTTTCTAAATTAGCCATCAAGGCTGCCAGCAAACTTGAAGTTATTTAGACTTTAAAAGCAACAAACTTCATTGATGATTTACTTGTTTGTGTATGCTCACAATTTGAAAGCTTTGATCCAACAAAAGGAGGAAGGAGAAAAAAGAGAAAGAGGAGGAAAATTAAAATGTTTGTAGAATTTTTTTATAGTCTAAGTGCTCAAATTATTTATTTAATATCACTACTATTTTTGTCATAGTTTTATGACTAGTATCATCACGCTGACAAAAGGGATATGGGAGTCACACTGAATCCATAACTAAGTGAGCTTCCACAGCTTTCTTGAGCTCGATATGAACCTTTATGTGAAAAAAAAAATTCAAGCATCTGGGCTGGGAATGTGACTTAGTGCTTGCCTGGCATGCATGAAGCCCTGGGTTCAATTCCTCAGTACCACATACACAGAAAAAACCACACGTGGTGCTGTGGCTCAAGTGGTTGAGGAGTGCTAGCCTTGAGCAAAAGAAGCTCAGGGACAGTGCCCAGGCCCTGAGTTCAAGACTGGCAGGGCTGGCAAAAAAATTAAACATCCATATGATATAAGTATGCCAGCACCAGCAGTAACATGATGATTTTATCAGTTAACAAGTGGGGGAAAAAAGCAAAGGGAAGTTGAGTAAAATAAACTGATTTTGAGTCAGTATATCTTAGTTAAGGTACTTATCTTTACCTTACTTAGAAAATGGAAGATTTCTTATCATGACACCTATAATAAAGTATCTTCTCAGGGTTGGCATAAAAAGTAAAGGAGATAAGTATAACTAAAAAGTATTTACAGGTTATAAAATGCTATTAGTTTTGAGCGTGGATTTCATGCTGTCCAATTACCCCTCCATAATTCCTTTGAAGAATAGCAATTGTCTATGTAATGGACCAATGGTCACATATTTTCTAAATCTATAATTTATGTATATATACCATATACATGGGCATGTGTACACCTTGTAAAGAAAATTGACTTCTTTTTTTAATCTCCAGTGGTAGAGCACCAGTTTTTTAAAATTTTATTTTATTGTCAAGGTGATATACAGAAGGGTTACAGTTACATACATAAGATAGTGAGTACATTTCTTGTCAAACTTGTTACCCCATCCCTCATTTTTCTCCCACTTTCCCTCCCCTCAGCCACCCAAGTTGTACAGTTAATTTTCAACATACTGTATTGTGAGTATTGCTGTTGCAATTGGTTTGCCCTATGTCCTTTACTCATCATTTTGATGTTCCTCTTCGCTTCCCTAATTGAGATAAACATATACACAATATTCAGGTTACCAAAATCAAATACAGTGACAACAGGAGCTAAAACATAGGGAAGACACATGAAAGAAAGAAGAAAATTTCACATAGTACATGAAAAATAACAACAGTGATAAACCACTTGTTTTTAAGTCTTGGAGTTTTCCTCATTGGCAATAATTAGTGTATGTCTAGGACCATCCTAGCAGAGGCTCACAGTAGCTCAATAACTATGTACATATGATCATATAAGATGATGCTAAGTGAAATTGACTTCTTTAGACAACAGTTCAGGAGATCTAAGGGCATGGAACCAGCTTCTTCCAGGCACTGGTAAGGCCTAACTGCTGGTGGATTATACTGACAGATCATGTGGGAGAGCAATCACATGATGAGACAGGAAGACACAATGCAGGTCAGGGCCCAGCCTTGTTCTTCTGTAATTACCTTGTGTTTACTAACTCCTTGCACAAGACCACCATTAATCTTTTCTAAGGATGCTGCCCTCAGTGATAGAACCATCTTCCACTAGGCCTAACTCTCTGTCAAAGCTTAGGTGCCTTATAAATTTCAGCATGAAGTATCATAAACTACTATAAAATAGAGAGGACTTAAAATAGGGATTACTGATACTGCAAACCATGATATACAGATTAAACTATCAGATCACCCAAGTCCAATATGCACAACCAAAAAATAATAAAGGTGGAGAGAATACTTATTTATCTGGTAAGAGAAGACTGATACAGAAAGAGAAAAATGACATTTCATTTCAGAAAGTAAAATATCAATGATGTTTAGTTCACAGATTTATTTTTAAGTTTTGTCAAGCGCACCATGATTATGTAAGATGTTAATATTAGAAGGAAATGGATGAAGAGTAATCATACTATCTTTGCAAGTTGTTGTAAGTCTGACAGTAGTCTAAAACAAAAATGTCTTTTTTATATTCATTTTTAGCAATAAAAAGGAAAGAAGTACTGATTCATTCCACAGCTTCAATGGATCTTGAAAACATGACATCAGGTTTTTTAAAAAAAGCCAGTCACCAATAGTCATACATTACATTAAATACCCAGAGTTAGTAAATACCTAGAGACAGCGTACACTTGTGGCTACCTAGAGCAGCACAGGAAGGGGAATTACTAAAGACGGACATAGATTTTCTTTTTTGAAAAATGATATAAATCTATAGGTGATTGCGACAACGATTTGCCCAATCTCTGTGAATATGCAAAAACCCATTAAGTTATACAATTTAAATGTGAATTTTATGGTATGTAAATTACAGACCTCAATAAAGCTGTTCTTATAAAAAGTCTCCTGGGAAGGTTTCAAGTGTGTTTGGACACAGGAACTCAACTCTGGCCATTAGACTCACGCTTCCTCCATGACTGGCTTTCCTCTCTCTCTCTCTGGTTTTCTAAGTTCCACATGGGTCCTTCTTGCTGGGGCCACACTCGCCTCCCAGCCATCTAGAATCGTGGGCAAGCTTTCTCACTTTAGTCTTTACAAAACTCTAATATGCCTTATTGGTTCAATGACATGAAAACAATGCTCCTGTATTAAGTTCTCCCATGTTTGTGTGATAAGCCAAGGATGAGTGGATAAATGGGTTTGGGGGAGAATTGATAGCTACCTCAGAACAAATAAACATTACTCTGATGCTAGTAAAAATGTGAGTGAATGTTGAGTAGCAAAATGGTGTATCTCTTATAACTTCTTTTGTTCTCCATATGGAAGTTGATAGAAAAGAATCTTTCACTTAATAAAATTAGTAGGCTTTTGTTAGTAATAGAAAAAAATGTCAGATGTGGGGTTAAATGGCTGTAATCCCAGGTGTGAGGGAGAAGGATCTCCTGTCCTCTTAGAGCTCCATCCCAGGCTAATCCTCAACCAAAAGCATGAGATCTTGCCTGAAAAATAAAGGGGAAAGTGTTGAAAGTATGACTCAAGTGGTAGAGCGATTGCCTAGCAAGTACAAGAACTTGAGTTCAAATTCCACAGAAAAGGAAAGAAGGAAGGGAAAAGAAGGAAAAGAAAGGAAGAGGAAAGGAGAGGAGAGGAGAGGAAAGAAAGGAAAGGAAAGGAAAGGAAAGGAAAGGAAAGGAAAGGAAGAAAGGAAAACACATAATAGAAAGGACATCTTATGCTGTATTTCCTTCTCTTTGTATTTTTCTGATAAAACCAAACAGAAATGAGGGGGAAAATGATTTGCTAGTTTTTAGATGTTCTCAAATACAGAACCCCTGATGCTTTTTCTTTCTATAGTGATTTAATTAGTTTCCTGAATTTTACTTCTACAGAGCTACATTGCACACAACTAAGTAAAATGCAGATTGTTTCAGCCCAGGTTAAAAGTTTTGACAACCATGGTTATTAGCTGTACATAACAACTTAAATACAAATTAAACTGAAATAAAATTAAAAAATCATTATCTAGTTTGCCCATATCCAAGAGTCATATATGATAAATTTCTCTTATGTATAAAATCAGACACATTGTGAGTGCACTTTTGCCTCTCACTTTTGTAAATGACTTTTTCTTTCATGACATTAGCTGGTCACTGTTTTTTGGAGGGGAGGGGCTTGTGGGGATTGAACTCAGGGCCTGGGTGCTGTCCCTGAGCTCTTTATGCTCAGGACTAGCCCTCTACCACTTGAGCCACAGCACCGCTTGCGGGTTTTGAGTGGTTAATTGGAGATAAGGGTCTCACAGGGACTTTTCTGCCCAAGCTGGCTTCAAACCCAGACCCTCAGATCTCAGCCTCTCACTGAGTAGCTAGGATTACATGCCTGAGTGCTCAGCTCGCTGGGCACTCTTTAGGGGCTATTGCAGAATGTTCTGTCCAGAAGATGGCATATGGAAAAGAGAAAACACAGGAGACAGGCTTTAGTGGGCTCTTAAAAGAGCCCACTCTTCAGTGGCAAAGCCCATTGTGCAAGAGCAAGAACTTCACTCATTCCCAGTGGATGGCATTCGTGCCTTTCGGAGAGCTCTGTCTTCAGACCCCAACACATGTCCTACTAATCATGTTCTCCCCAGCACTGCTGCACTCACCGGACTTCACTTGCTGTAGGCAGAGCCCTATTGTGTATGCTGGTGGGAGTCAAAGTTCTTTGATCCTAGTCACAGCTCCTGAGACCACCGTGGTCCTTTCCACACCACCACTGTCGGTGCAGCTTTGATACCAAGTCTTCCATTGAAATGGACGTAAATCTCTTCTGGAAAATTACACTTGGATTATTTTGGCCTCTTTTTCTTTTCTCTATGTGCTAGAGATTGTGTTATAGTCTTTTCATTTGTCAGTATAGATCTTGGTGGCTGCCTTCATACAAGTGAGAAACATGAGCTACGCAGGCTTACTTATAGTGAGACAGTGCCTGTGTGTGTTGAGGTGGATTATGAATGTAGTCCAGTCAGGAAGGCTTGAAGCAAATATTACCCAAGGGACTTTGCCATTGTTAACCCCCTGCCTACACTTTGTCCACCTCAATAACATAAGCAACTGGTCAACAAGTCCTTTTATTTGACCCCTGCAGTGCACAGGCCTCTCTGCAATGTACATATTTCCAAGTCCCTAGGCAAAGCTTAGGATAAGCTACACTTATCCTACTGGACTCTATAGAACACCAGGTTGTACCAAAGCATATCAGTTGAATTTGAGTTTTATATAGTCAATTGCATATAGACTTTTTCTAGCACCATTCATTAGTTCATAAAGGATTACTTTTAAGCTATGACTGCTTTCAATAAATGTCAAGAATTGCTTAACTCTGTGTGTGTGCATGCACGTGTGCGTGCACGCACATACTCACGCTGGTTCTGAGGCTGGAACTCAGGGCCTGGGCATCGTCCCTGAGCTTTTTTGCTCAAGGTTAGTGCTCTACCACTTGATCCACAGCTCCTCTTCTGGCTTTTTGGTGGTTAGTTGAAGATGAAAATCTCCCCTTTGTTTTGTATGTAAGTTTATCTGATTTTGGGAATGGATGAAGAATCACAAAAATGGTGTGGGACAAAGGGCGAACCAATGCAAGAGCAATACTTAGTGGCAACTAGCCACTAAGTTGTTGATGAACTTTACAACTTGGGGGAAAGGGGAGTAGGGAGAGAAGTGGGAGAAAATGAAGGAGGGGGTAGCACTGTTAGAAAAGAACTGTACTCATTATCTTATTTATGTAGCTGTGACCCTTCTGTACATCACCTTTGCAATACAATACAATTTATTAAAAAAAGAATCTCAAAGACTCTGAATCTTGATCTTCAGTAGCTAGGGTTACAAGCATGAGCCACAGCAGCCTGGCTTCACTGCACTTCTTTAAAGAAACAGTCAAAACACATACAAATGATAGGAGTTTGTTTGCCACAGTGGGGTGCCATATGTTTCCTTCAGTCATTTTAGAAATGAGAAAATATTAGGAGTGTTTAACTTATATGACCTGTAAATATGTCCAAATAAGTAATTTGTTTGGTTGAGGCCAAAAATGCTTTTTGTGGTCCTTTTAGTTTACACAGCTCTCTTTTTTCCCTGCACTTTTGTGAGAATATTGGCTGGGAACTAGCCTAAATCAACTCCTTGGTAGATGCATTTCCTCAAAGGAGGTTGCAGAACAGCTGGTTTGGGTGACCTTGGTAGTACTCAAGGGGGTGGATACAAAAGGATTAGGTCATAATACCACCCACCAGCTACTGCTCCCAGAGAGAGGAACAGGAAATATTCATGATTGAATTTCAGTTTAAACTTAAACTCACCCATTTTACATCATACTGACAGTTTTAAACTTGAACATGTTCACACTCACACACATACACTTACATACTGTCAGCATTTCCCTAGCCTCTCAGGTCCTCAGCTCCTCCCAGTAGCCCTCAGATCCACCCATACCTAATGAGCCACTCCTAGTCCCTACTTACCTATTTCCCCCAAGAGAGAGAAGCTGCCACCTGGATAAGGTGCAGATGCCATGTAGCTCCCTCTCCCGTGGGAACTATGGCCCTACTATAAACCTCCTTATGAACCTTCTTCTCCTGCCTGTGATTATCTCCGCATGGTCCCCTGGGATGGCCAGGACATATCCTTTCATTGGTGCTGAAACCCAGGATAGGTTCCCCAGTGGATTTGCTCCCCCATTTCTGGGGGGTCCATCCTGCCCCCGGGACCTATTCTGCTGTCCTAAGCCCACCCAGAGGACTACTAAGGTAACTTCTCCTGACTGAGCGCTCTACTTCCATCCACCACGACAATCTAAAGGCTTCAGAGCCACACAAAGAGAACAGGAAAACTCTTGGCGCCAAGTTCCGAGCCCCGCTCCAGGCGACCATAGCATCCGAGCTCGGTCCGGGATACAGCCATCGAGGTGATGACCTCATTGCTGATTGTCTCCTACATTTCAGCTGACCAGAGTAATACCAAAGACGCTTGGTATTTAACTCCTCAGCTCCGCTAATCACTTACCATGGGAGGGGCACAATCTAAAAGCTGCTCAAGTTTGAGCCCAATCTTACAAACTTGGAACTCCATGTGGCCCCTTCATGGGACCTCTAATATTTTGCAGGACATAACTTCTATGAGCACTCAGGCAGATGGAGTTCTCTCTCTCTTTCTGCCTCTCTCTAAACTCTGCCTGCCTGTCTGTGATATAGGGTGGGTTGGTACTCGCTCCCAAGGGAACCAATATTTGTTTAACATCTGCTTTGAAAGACACAAAGAAAGGTTTTCTGTTCTTGTAATTGATGTTTGTTAAGCTTGGAGTTTCGGTTAAATTCTGCTTGTTCTTGGCTAAACCCTAAGTTTTCTCTAGCATTGACCACGTGGTGGACCTTCTTCTCCGGTCTGTGATTAGCTCCACATGGTCCGCTGGAATGGCTGGCACGTAGCCTTTCACATACATTTGCACAAAAGATCTTAAGCATGCAAAATAAATATGGGCCATATGTTTTCCAGTGGCAAGAGGTATTTTTGCCAATCTTACTCTTGCAGATGACCGAGACTTAAGACAAAACTTTTAACAAATGACTTTAGCACTCTCTGGCCTTATTTACCAGGGCTTGCTTTTGTTGGCAAGGCATTTTAGCACACCAAATACTCTTTGGTTGAAGAAAGCTGGGTGGGGGTCCCCTGGAACTAAACTGAGCCCACCCAGTACTTTACTGTAGTCTTTAGCCCAATTTTGACTAGAGCATTTTAAATTCTCACTTTACCTTCTGAATACCTTTGGGGAAAGAAGTTGGCTATCTGAAGCTGATCTCTTAGGGCACCAAGTGGCCTGTCTTTTGCCAATTTAAGCCAGGGGCCCTTTACAATTTCAATGTACTATGAGACTGAGATTAGCCAGCTGTTTGGATCAGGCCCTCAGCTGCCCGTACCCTTCCAACTTCCTCCTTACAGAAGGGTCTTCCTGGTCCACTGACATGAGTAAAAACATCTTTATCCACTTCAGTTGGACTAATGAGGCTTCTCTATCTACTGTTCTTACATTATTTTAAAATAATGTATTTTCATTTAGCTTGTCAAATTTCAGAGGTAAGAAGCCAACTTCCTAAAAATATGTCACTTTGGCACAAGTGTACTTTGAGGTGAATTGAAAACAAATCAGGTTCCAAAGAAGCTGTGTTGGCTGGGAGTGTAAATTAGTGGTAGAATTAGTGCCTATCAATCCCAAATCCCTGGATTCTTCAACACAAAAGAGAGGAAGCAGCTGGAAGAAAGGGAGAAGGGGAGGGGAAAAGGGAGGAAGAAAAGGAAAGTGGTGACAGCATGGAGAGGGGAGAAGGGGAGAGGGAGAAGTAGAATCAGAGACAGATAGATAGGGTTAGGAATGTAGTTTAGTAGTAGAGAGCTTGCCCAGTATTTCTGAAGCCCAGGGTTTGATTCCTCAGTTAGGTCTAGGCTAGGGCTAGGCTAGGAGGAGAAAGGAGAAGAAAGGAGAGAGGTGGAGAGGAGGAGAAAGGAGACCCTATGGTGGATCACAAATTCTAAGACACAATCCATAACCAAGCCTAATAAGAATGCCTCAACTTTTCACTTCATAACAGTAGCAATAGGCTACTGTATTTCATACAGGAGGCAGCTCTTTGGCTGTGAGGTGTGGTAACAGTTTTGCCAGTTTCACATATATTGAGGAAAGTATGTTCTCAGTACAGGTAGTGACAATAACCACAGGGACAGTGACAGTGTTAGCAATGGCAATGACTAACTCTGATGGACTCAGTTTAGGATGATCATGAATGAAGCTGTTGTTGACTTAACTTTCACGCAATTGCTGGAAAAGAAAAGAAAAAGTTTATACTTTAGGAAGCTGAAATCATTAGACTAGAAAATCCTCCAAACTGGGTGTGAGTTTGGTGTTTGAATCAGAAGCAAGAGTGGTATTCCAACTTCTAGGTCATCATGTGCTACATATGCCCCACAACCACAGTAACAAGTTAAAAAAATAATTATTTGTATTAGTCACCTTGGGTTGCCATAACAGAATACCACAGATGGAGTCCTTTAAACAATAGAAGTCTGTTTCTGACAGTGCAGTTCTGAAGGCTGATCAAAATCTGGTAAGCTTCATTATCTTGTCCATTCTTTCTGGCTTGCATATCTTCCTTCTTACTATGCAGAGAGAGAGAGAGAGAGAGAGAGAGAGAGAGAGAGAGAGAGAGAGAGAGAGAGAGAGAGAGAGAGAGAGAGAGCTGGAGACATACACACACAGAGAGACAGACAGAATGAATGAGCTCTGTGAGCCATCTTGTTGCATTAGGACCCCACCTTTTGACCCACTTAACCTTTATCACTTCCTAGCAGGCCAGGCCTATACAGACAGTTATAGTGGGGAATATGCTTTCAACATATGAATTTTGCAGGGATACAAGTATTCACTTCATAGTAGAATTTTAAACAAACAAAATTTAATGATATTAAGTGTTTGCATGAAAGAGAAGGAAGAAGAGGCGTAGGAAAAGGGGAAAATGAGAGATAAGAAGAGGAAGGAGAGAAGCAAACTTAATAGTAAGATGTGCCATAAAATAAATTATCCTGCCCACATATTTACTAAAAATGTCACTGTGTCACTAAGTGTATGCCTTCAAATTAGTATTGGGCACAAGTAGTTTCATACTAAAGGCTTATTTTGAGAGATCAATCTATAAATATTTTCACTAGTTTTCACCACTGACCTCCAATTTTGTTTCTTCCAAGTCCCTGACATTTTCAGAAAGTGCTGGTCACATGCCCTGAATTGGCACCGATCTGTACATTTGGCCATCTGTCAAAGCATGTGAAATTTCCAGAAAATTTCCAGAGTTCTGCCTACTGGGAGTTACCCCCCTCCCTCCTCTTTTCTTTGATTGCACAACATTGTGAATGTATTTAATACCATTGAACAGAAGCCTTAAAAATGGTTACCATAGCCAGGCACCAGTGGCTCATGCCTGTAATCTTAGCTACTCAGGAGGCTGAGTTCTGAGCATTGCAATTCAAAGCTAGCCCAGGCAGAAAGTCCCCATGAGACTCTTATCTCCAAATAGACTGTCAAAAACTGGAAGTGGTGTTGTAGTTCAAGTGGTAGAGTGCTAGCCTTGAGCACAAAGAAGCTCAGGGACAGCTCCCAGGCCCTGAGTTCGAGTCCCAAGACCAGCCAAAAAAAGGTTACAATAGCAAATTTTATGTTATGTATATTTTCCCATAATTAATACTTTTTAAAGGATTACATTAGCACAAAGGCATTATAGGTCACATCAAGGCATGGTAGAAGCCTCATGTGAAGCAATTTGGATCTCATGTTGGGAAGGCAATTTCAACATGTGCCAGATTAATTGAAGAGTCTCAAAAAATTCACAGAGATGTCAGAAACCCAGATATTCCTGGAATGTATCCACCACCCTCAGATGCATGTGTTCATTCTTTGGGTATCAGCTACTTTCTGTTCACCAGATATAACAAGTTGTTAATGGGGTAGGCCAGTTTGATATCCTTCACAAGGTATACTGATCAAAGTCTCTGTGGATGAGCTGTGACAGAGAGGCCAAAAATTACACTTCTAGATGAAAATAAACTGGATAGGATGATCTTTGCTTACTGGCATGACCAAACATGCATTATTTGGGAGGAATTCCATCTGGCGAGAATGTTGAAGTGAATTTTGTAATGAACTGCAAAGAATGTAGATAGAGGAGAATATTATTAGCAAACACATAGAGCTAAGCAAACTCAGGATATAGAAGGTGATTAGTTAATTAATTGATACACTCAAAAATAGTCACTATCTAATTCCAGTGATGGGGCTGAGTTTGTAAAGTAAGGCAAAATGATGTAGCTGGGCTTTAAGAAATAGAATGAAATAGTAATTCAGAATGCAACTGCAAACCACTTGAATGTTTCAAACTTCAGAGTAATATAACTAGAGTTAGCTTTTAATAAAGATTAATCTGCTACCAGAAACTACTATCCAAGGAATGTCACTGTTCCCATACACATTTTTAGCTCTAGTGCTTGGCATAAGATGAGCACTCAATAAGTATTGGTTAAAAAAACAGGTTACTGGCTTGAGCTCATTGAATTGATTTGTCCACTCTAAGAAGGAGGTATAATTACCTCCTAATTTTACCATTTTGGACTCTCACAGGTATGTATAAAATATACAATATTGTAAATAATATGCATATATACTCACTGTTCAGTTTGAGAAAGAAACCATGCTAATATCATCTATCTCTGAGTATTTGGGCTTCGGTAGTTGGATTGATTTATTGACAACAGAAATTGATTTCTCATCATTCCAGAGACCAGGAAGTTTAAGATCAAGGCACTGTTAATTTTGTGTCTGGTAGAGATTGACGTCATGGTTCACAGATGACTATCTTTCCATGTGGGATCTCCTCATGGACCCTAATACTGTTCAGGAAACCAGAATAGTGAATCCTAACCATGTTTCTTAAGGAAGATTCCCATCTCAGTGTGCCATTCACTTGGGGTTAAGATTCTAATATGTATGTTTAAACTATTTAAAAGCATTGCATTATCTTTATTGTATGCACAAGAAGCCTGCAACTAAGAGCGGTTAAATAATCTGGTCAAGGTCACATGGCTAATGGACACCAGAGTTGTGATTTGTGTCTAGGCTTGTGTGACTTCAGTGAGCTTCACTGTACATGGTTGTGGACAAGGAGATGTAGGGACTAACAATTACTTCAGCAGATACTGTTATATCTCTACCAACATATAACATGTAATGGAGAAAATATCTATTTAGGAACTTTGAATATGGAAGTCGTTCTGGAAGGGATGAGAGTGGGAAGGAAATAAGGAAAAATAAGTGGCCTGAGGACACAGATTTGGGCTTGAGCTGGCTGCCTTCCTGGAGGGAGAACAACATGAACGGGACTATTTACAGCTCTGCCTTTTCACAAAGTAAGTGCTCTTTTTTGGCTGCCCTGGAGTTTCTTTTTTGGTTTCTGGAAAAAGGGCAGAGCTGTCTGCAATCGACTGAGTGGTTTTTCTTTATAGCATTGGCACAGTGCAAGTCCAAGATGACATTGATGGTTTGTAGCATAGGGTTCATAAAAATCCTGAAGGTGAGGATGCTATTAAAAACAAAACAAAACAAAACCCATAAATACATCTCTGACCCTGCCCTATTGGATCTAATCTAATACTAGCTAAGGCTACAACAATCTGAGACGTGTGCTTTCCTCCAAACATATGATGGACTACTAAGGTTTCATAGTGCTGATGAGAATTTTATAGAGCTTGTAAGCATCACCAATACTGGCCTCCAAGGAGACACTTCTGGGCTTTACTGCCAGATCAGAAGTTTGAGTTGCCTCTGGAGACATGTGAGTATTCTGGGAAACAAAACAAAACAAAAACCAAAAACTCTTTCAACTGTTTCATAAGTATCCAAATCGCTTCAGGCCACTAAAGATAACAGGAGTTTTGAGAAAGTTCCCAGTTAATATCTATTTTTTAATTTAAAAATTTATCTCACAATATTACTTGCAACCAGAATATTTATTTATTTATTTGTTTGTTTGTTTGTTTATTTATTTATTTTGCCAGTCCTAGGTCTTGGGACTCAGGGCCTGCGCATTGTCCCTGGCTTCTCTTTGCTCAAGGCTAGCACTCTGCCACTTGAGCCACAGCGCCACTTCTGGCCATTTTCTATATATGTGGTGCTGGGGAATCGAACCCAGGGCTTCATGTATACAAGATGAGCACTCTTGCCACTAGGCCATATTCCCAGCCCTCAACCAGAATATTTATATGATAATATTTTCCTAAGTTGTTGTCTAGAAGATGCTTGGTAATGTACAAGAAAGTAGTTTAGGTCTTGAATGTGGCAGGTGTCTTTAGAGTTCTTTAGAGAAATTAATTCCTTTCAAAAAATAGCAGAAAAACAGAAAGTAGAGACAATCTCCTATTTTGACTCTTGAATTCCTTCACTCTCTATAAAGTATAGGCTAAGGTAGAAAAATGGAGTATCTTTGAAATTTCAGTGGCTTTGCCAACAACAAAAAGCTATTCTTTTTACTCATAAAACAGCTTATTGAGGTTGCCATGATAATGACTCGGGAATATAGTTTGTTTCTCTCATTTTTATCTGATGTTGAGTAGTTTGAGCCACCAGGACTTCATACACTTATATGATGTTTACTGCCATTATTGTCTCCTTAATATCTACACATGCCTCCCAGATCTTCAAGACAAAGGAAGCTATACACAGGAGCCGTACATAGGAGCTATAAGCTTTCTGGTCAGTTCTCACAATTCTGGCTGTCAATAGTCACGTGGCCACATGCAACAGTCATGGATGTTGAGAAATATACTGTATTGTGGGCTCAGGAAGAATGAGGAATTTAATACTGACTGCGCAGTAATACCTAATATTTGACAAAGAAGAAAATCACATGTGGCACTGAAGATGAAATGAGGACAATTAAGACATGCCTTGGCAAAAATAGTTTAATGTATATGTCAGTGATTAGGACAGTTTGCTTCATTATGAAAATAGTTTTGTTGGAATATACTTATTCCATGCAGGCTTCAGAGATACTAGAGAAATATATCCATTTCCCAGCCCATTAGCACATGCAGACTTAGTGTCAATCTGCTTGTGGTTCTATCTGCAAGTTATGTGGAGTTGGAGGAAGTTTTTATTTTCCCTTTCTTACTTCCTGGTCTGGGGCCAGATGGAGAGATTTCTGCTTGGTGAAAACTCAAAGATGGAATATCCATTTGAAAGAAAAAATGGCCTCTGTTTCATTCTAGGCACTCCAGATATCAAATTTCAAGAACTAGATCCCAACTTTACCCATTTAGGTTTTTCTTTTTTTTCCTCCTAATAAGGTAGAGGGGCTGGGGATATGGACTAGTGGCAAGAGTGCTTGCCTTGTATACATGAAGTCCTGGGTTCGATTCCCCAGCACCACATATATAGAAAACGGCCAGAAGGGGCGCTGTGGCTCAAGTGGTAGAGTGCTAGCCTTGAGCAAAAAGAAGCCAGGGACAGTGCTCAGGCCCTGAGTCCAAGGCCCAGGACGGGCCAAAAAAAAAAAAAAAAAGCATGCTTGCCTAATAAGGTAGAAAGCAGGTCATTCTTTTTTTTTTCTTCTTTTAAAATTAATTATTGTCAAAGTGATGTACACAGGGGTTACAGTTTCATATGTAAGGCTTTGAGTACATTTCTTATGCAACTTGTTACCTCTTCCTTCATTTTTCTCCCACCTTCCCCAACTGCCTCCTCCCACTGAGTTGTACAGTTGGTTTATAGCATGTTGTCTTCTAAGTACTGCAGTTGCATTGGTTGCCTTTTACCCCTGGTCTCTCCATTTTTTGTCTCTTTAATCTCTAATCTGGAATAGTTGCTTAGCTTTCTGGTTTTCATAACCTTGATTTTTTGAAAAGCGCAGACTAGTTATTTTGTAGAGTGACCTCTCAATGTGTCCTATCTGATGTGACAGGGAAATGGGTGAAAAGATAGGTCCTTATCAGAACATGGTATTAGCACGCCCAAGAAGGGGCTTTCAACCATTACTGGTGATATTAACTCTGACTATTTAAGGTGATGTTTGCTGGCTTTTTTCTAGCATAAAGCCACCATTTTTCTCATTTATAGTAAGTAAGTACTACTGGGGGTGGAGGGAAGGGAGAATGCTTTGAGCCCAAATGATTCTTTCATTACTCAACAAACTCACCTGACAATTTTAGCATCTGTTGGTGTTTCTCATCTCAAAAAACTACTAATACAATAATTGCTAAGTGGTGATTTTAAGATTGCATCTCTATCCCTTCTGAATTCATTAGTTGACATTCCACTGTGTGGTCCCTCCATTTTGATGTTCCTCTTCCCTTCTCCAGTTACAATCAACATATATACAATACCCAGAGTACCAAAATCAGTTATAGTGACATCAGGGGTAAAACCATGGGAAAGAAAGACAAAAGAAAAAAGCATAACTTCACATAGCATGTTAAAAATAAGAACAACAACAATAAACCACTTATTTCCATGACTTGGAGTTCATTTCACTTAGCATCATCTTATGTGTTCATATGTACATAGCTATTGAGCTATTGTGATCTTCTGCTAGCACTATCCTAGACATGTACTAATTATGACCAATGAGGGAAACCATAGAGTTCATGCTTCTTTGGGTCTGGCTCACTACACTTAGTATGATTTTTTTCCCCAAGTCCTTCCATTTCTTTACAAATGGGGCAGTATCATTCTTTCTGATAGAGGCATAGAATTCCATTATGTATATGAACCACATTTTCTTGAGCCACTCATTTACTGAGTGGCATTTGGGTTGGTTCCATATTTTAGCAATGACAAATTGTGTTGTGATGAACATAGTTGTTTTGGTGGCTTTAGTGTGATCTTGCTTGTAATCTTTTGGGTAGATGCCCCAAAGTGGGGGTTCTAGGTCGTAGGGGAACTCTGTTTTAGCCTTCTGAGGAACCTCCATACCACTTTCCAGAGTGGTTGAACTAGTTTACATTCCCACCAACAGTGTAGTAGGGTTCCCGTTTGGCCACATCCCCTCCAGCATTTGTTATTATTAGTTTTCCTGATAATGGACATTCTTACTGGGGTGAGGTTTTGATTTGCATTTCTTTTATGGCCAGTGATGGTGAGCACTTCTTCATGTGTCTCTTGGCCATTCTCATTTCCTCTCCAGAGAAGTCTCTTTTTAAATCTTTAGGGGGAAGTTGGTTCTTTGAGGATTTGTTTTGGAGGAAGGTAATTTTTTTAGTTCTGCATATATTTTAGATATGTAGCCTTTGTCTGTTGTATGGCCAGTAAAGATATTCTCCCAACCTGTGGGCTTTCTGTTTATCTCACAAGCTATGTCCTTTGCCCTGCAGAAGCCCTGCAGTTTGATGCAATCCCATTTGTCCAGCCTTTCTTTAATTTGTTGCAGTTCTGGGCCTTTATTAAGGAAGTTTTGTCCTGTGTCAAGGAGCCCAAGTGTTTCCCCTATTCCTTCTTGTTGTGTTTTCAGAGTATCTGATTTTACTTTGAGGTCTTTGATCCATTTGGAATTGATTTTGGTGCAGGGTGATATATAAGGATCTAGTTTTAATTTGTTGCAGGTGTTGAACAAGTTTTGCCAGCACCATTTGTTGAAGAGGCTGCCTTTCTTCCATCCTATTTTTTTTTTTTTTAGCTCCTTTATCAAAGATTAAGTAGCCATAGTTCTACGTGTTCATTTCTGGGTCTTCAGTTCTGTTCCATTGGTCCTTGAGCCCATTCTTGAACCAATACCAAGCTATTTTTATTACTATAGCCTTGTAATACAGCTTGAAGTTTGGTATTGAAATTCCTCTAGCACTGTTCTTTCTACTTAGGATTGTTTTTGCTATTTTGGGGTCTTTTATTGTTCCATATGAATTTCTGGATTGCAGGAAGCAGGCCATTCTTCTTGAGACTTCCTTTGGCATTTCCATCTGCCTTTTCACTATCTCACATGACTTTTCCTTACTTTAGCATCTTTGCCATATGAGTTTCTTTTCATTCTCTCAGCATCCACAATGATACCCCCATGATGACCAATACTTAAATAATTGTAACATTTCTGAATGCTTATTTTGCTTTTCCTGCTGCTTAGGTGAATACAGTATCCATTTAGATCATAGAATCATAGTACCCTCAGATTCTCAGATTTGCTGTTTTCTTTCTGAAATCTCTTTTGCTCTGGTGGGTAGGAGGGGCTGGGGAGGCTACACAGAATTCAGTGTGGCTGTTGAGGGCCAGTTTGTAATATAACTTGTGTAATGATGGGGGCTGAAGGACAAGTTGAGAAAAGCTCCTCAGAATTCAATTAGGTTAAATCAAAATATATATCTTTATAGAAACTTTTTTCTCTATTGTTATTTTATTTTCATATTATTCTATAGCAATTTATCTGAGCTGTTACAGACCTTAATTTATTTTAATATAATGCCAATTTTATAGTTCTTATGAACATAAGAGTGTATTTTTTGTGCCGGTCCTGGGGCTTGAACTCAGGGCTCGAGCACTGTCCCTGAGCTTCTTTTGCTAAACTCTACCATTTGAGCCATGACTCTACTTCCAGATTTTGGGGGGTGAATAATTGGAGATAGGAGTCTAATGTACTTCCCCTGCTCTTACTGGCTTTGAACCCTGATCCTCATATCTCAGCCTCCTAAGCAGCTAGGATTACAGATGTGAGCCACTGGTGCCTGGCTCTTAAAATTAGTGATTTTTTTTCCGCGTCAGGCTAGTTATTCACTTACATCTCTGAACCTACCAATTACTGTTTCTCTTAATCTATACTAATATGCCTTGTGTCACAAACCTCTAAGTAACTGTGTATGAGGGAAGAAGGAGAAATGGAGGAAGAGGAGGAACTGCTTTGTTGAATGGCAAATCCTTTGTACAACTACTTACAGGCCCGAACAGCCCAACGAACGCGCAAAGCGTATGCATAGCCTTCGTGCATTACTAAGTGGAAAAAGCAAAAATCCACACACTGAAAACACAGAGCAGAATGGACTCTGCTGGGGTCCTGCCTCTGCTCCCGCGGTGCGGAGGTGGCCGCGGTGCACCGGCGTCCTCCCCGCGCCCGGCGCGCACCAGCGGGCACCGGCGTCCTCCCCGCGCCCGGCGCGCACCAGCGGGCACCACCGTCCTCCCCGCGCCCGGCGCGCACCGGCGTCCTCCCCGCGCCCGGCGTGCACCACCGTCCTCCCCGCGCCCGGCGCGCACCGGCGTCCTCCCCGCGCCCGGCGTCCTCCCCGCGCCCGGCGCGCACCAGCGGGCACCACCGTCCTCCCCGCGCCCGGCGCCCTCCCCGCGCCCGGCGTCCTCCCCGCGCCCGGCGCGCACCAGCGGGCACCACCGTCCTCCCCGCGCCCGGCGCCCTCCCCGCGCCCGGCGCCCTCCCCGCGCCCGGCGTCCTCCCCGCGCCCGGCGCCCTCCCCGCGCCCGGCGCCCTCCCCGCGCCCGGCGTCCTCCCCGCGCCCGGCGCCCTCCCCGCGCCCGGCGTCCTCCCCGCGCCCGGCGCGCACCGGCGTCCTCCCCGCGCCCGGCGCGCACCGGCGTCCTCCCCGCGCCCGGCGCGCACCGGCGTCCTCCCCGCGCCCGGCGCGCACCGGCGTCCTCCCCGCGCAGCGTGGGAGCCGGGCCCTCGGCCAGGCAGGGACGGAGGGTCTGTGGGGAGCCCGGCGTGGGAGCGGACGCCGGCCTCCTCCGCGCCTCGGGGAAAGGCCGTGTAAGGAGCCACCCGACGGGGCTCGGAGCTAGGGCCGGGCCCAGGCCTTTCCCCCGGACCCCGCGTCCGGCCCCGCGGCGCTCGGCGGGGCGGCCCCGTCTGCCCGGCGTCCGCGAGCGCGGGAGCGGGTCTCTCAGAAGGCCGGCTCGGGGGCCGCCGGTTCCAGGCTCCGGGGAGGTGAGGCGAGGAGGGCGGCCGAGCGGCCCGCACGCCCTCCGCGGGGCCGCCGCCGCCGCCGCCCTGCCGTCCGCCGGCCCCGGGACGGCGCTCGGGAGCGGCCGGCGGCGAGGCCGCGCTTCCCCCCCGCGCGGCCCGCGGCCGCAGGCCCCTCTTTCATGCTTTTCTCTCTCTCTCTCTTTTTTCTCTTAACAGCAGGGCCCCGTCAGCCGCCCGGGCCGCTCCGAGAGTCTTCCCGGGCCGCCGGCCCCGCTCCCGAAGCCCGCGCGCCGGCCGCCCAGGGCGGGCCAGGGCCGGCGCGGACTGCGCAGGCGCCGGGGCCCCGCACGCCGGGCGGCGCACCTGGAGGCGGGGCCCACCCGAGGCCCCGCCCACCCGCGGGCCGCGAAGCCCCTCGCGCGCCCCTCCCAGCACGCCGCCCCGGGCGCGCAGGTGCGTGAGGCGGCGCCGCCCGGACCCGGCGGACGAGGCCCCGCCATGGAGCACATCCGCACGCCCAAGGTGGGTGGCCGGGCGCGGGCCGAGGCGGGAGAGGAGGAAGGATGCTGAGATGCCCCGCGCGCCGGAGGCCGCCTTCCCGGCGGGGAGCTGGCGCTGCTGCACCGCGGGCGCGGGCGCGGCGGGCGGCGCCGGAGCATCCCGCGTCGCCCGGAGGCCGGCCTGGCCCCGGAGGGCGCGGCCCGGCCTTCCGCTGCCCGCTGCCAGCCTCCCCTCCTGGGGTGCGCAGTGGGCGTGCGTGTGTGCGCGCGCGTGCGCGTGTGGACATGCCTGTGCATGGACGTGCGTGTCTGTGCGTGTGCATGTGTGGTGTGTGTGGACGCGCCTGTGCGTGTTTTATGTGCGCGTGTGATGGGTGCGTGCGCCTGCCCGTGTGGACGTGCGTGTGTGTGGTGCATGTGTGGTGTGTGGGTGGACGTGCCTGTGGGTGGACGTGCGCGTGCATGTGTGGTGTGTGCGTGTGTGTGGTGTGTTTGTGGGCATGCGTGTGCGTGCGTGCGCATGTGTGGTGTGCACGCGCGCCCGTGTGTGGTGTGTTTGTGGACGCGCGTGTGCGTGTGTCAGTGTGTACGATGTGTGTGTGTGTTGGAGTGGGGACCCCCATGGTCGTCTGCTCACTAACAAGCTGTCGAACGTTTCTTTGGGGCCTGGTACTGGGCTTTCTCGCGTTTAAAATTGACCTTCCAAAGCTCTGGGCCGTCGGAAGGGAAAGGAGCCTTCGAGAGGCAGGTGCCGGCGAGGCGCGTGCGTGGAGGGCGCTGGATGGAATGCGCTTGGGGCTGGTTGTCCGTAGGGTCTCAGGTTCGTCCAGCACCTCCTGCCCCTTTCCCGTTCCCAGGCCAGGGCCTCTGACGGGCGCCTTTCTAACACAGCCGAGGCCCAGGCGTGGCTGTAGACTGAATGATGATGGTTTTTTGTTGTTTTGATTTTGCCTTTTTTTTTGTTTGTTTAGTTTCCTGGGGAGAAGATGCAGTATGCCCCCCCCCTCCATATAATTTATATCTGGCTATATGTGTGTATATATTTGTGAATATATATAAACCCCCAATATTTTATCAGACTGAAGACATTATTATTGTTGTTCTTATTTTCAGTACATCTAATTAATCACACCAGTCTGTTTTAAACAACACCAGCTCTCCCCACTCAACAAAAGCAACTGGACTTTGATCATCCGGTTCAATAACACAGGAAGCATCATTCATACTCATAGTTGTAATATAATTTAAAATGAAAACCATTGTAATTCTTAGCTGATTAAAAAGAAAAAAATCTCTAGGGTAATGAAAGAATACATTAAAAATCTTATTGGCTATCTTGTTACTACCTTCACAGCTCCTTGAGTTTCCAAAGCGATCTGCTATTCAGAATGTAGGCCTCTGACAGAGTTTGTCAGAGTTGGATCTGGATAGAGATCAGGTGGCCCCAGGGATGCTACTGATACCATGATAAGGCAATTAATTGCTTTACTTTATATCCAGCAAAAATAAGGTATATCTTTATTCTGGAATGGTACCTCCTTGTTAATGCTTCTTTAAAGTTAACCTATGTCAGCCGAAGAATTCATCGTTTAGTTTGCTGGAGATGGTCAGTTCCAAAAGTAAATTTAAATTGCATTGACTTTGCACCATGGAATTAAATTGTTGCTTCACAGTCAGGAAGTTGTAAACTGAGAAGACAGTGCCATAAACCACAAGAAGGGTGACTTAAAGCTTTTAGAGTTTAAGTGGTACTAAATAATTTATTCCAGGATGACAAATATAACTCATGGACTCCTTCCGCCCTTGCCAAAGGCATCTTTTCTTTTTTCATGATGAGGAGGACCATTTGTAAAATGTCATCTAATGTGTGTATCAGCAGCAAGACTATTAGGGCAACTGAATGTCATTTTTCTTACAGTACATGACTTTAGAGGTGAAATCCTTTCTAGTCCATATTCCAGTTCATCCTAGAACAAGCCATCTCTGTAAACTTAGGCCTGAGTAGCAAACAGTATTACTTAAAATTGGTTTTCATGGACACCTTCAAATCATTATAGCACCTGAGAAATCCTTTTCTGTTCTTGAAATGGAAAGAAATTGGTGGGGGCGATGTGGAGAATTATCTGAAATGTTATTAAATTGCAGGGTTGTTAACACCTAGGTTAGGACAATTTGCATGGGTGAGATTCATTTGTTTGTTCATTTTTGTCCTACAGTCACCTGACCATCATGGGCCAGGCTCGTGTGAAGTGCTGGGAACACCAAGCATATAGGAATTCACAGCCTGGAAAGATGCCAGCTGTACATAGGTCATTGTATGATAGAGCTATGTACAAGGTACAGCAGGTAGAAAGAACAGAATGGAAAGAAGATCAACTCTACCATGAAGAGCAAAAGCAGAGCTGAGCAATACCATGGAGATCAAAGAACTAGGAAATCTCCGCCATGTAGTTGCATAAATCTATAATAGTCACAACCTCAAAGAAGCTGACAATACAAACAGTGCTTAAAGTTAATGATTCCTTGAAGATAATAAACATCCTGTTTTTGTTTTGCATTTTTAAGTCAGCAATTAATTTTCATTATCTTAATAAAAAGAGAATAACACTGCTTTCTAAGCATGTGTTGTAACGCACACAGTTGCTAGCAGTCATAATTCATCCTTTTATTTGCTCCAACAGAATAGAACGTCTCCTTTGATCTCATGGTCTCGTGTCTTGGGTTGGTAGGAGGGTGCATAGTTTGTTTATCTGACACACTGTGAGTTTCAAGTGGTATTTACCATGGGAACAGCAGAGGTTTATTTCAAGAGGAAAAGAAATGTAAGTGTCTGTATATACACAGTTGCTCTCCCTTTACAACAAGGCGCGTCATTCATTTACTCTTTGGAAATTGTGCAGTAGCCATCACAGCCTCCCTCCTGTGACAGTCTCTGGAGTGCAGTTTAAGGAGGCACATGGTTATGAATAATTTGGAATGCTATGTACACGTTTTGTTCCACGTGTATGTGTGTCTTTGTGTTTAACTGAAGCTTTTAATAGAGCAGATACTCAGCAGTCAGCAGGGTATTTCTCTCCCAGGATGGTTTTCCAAGGGCAGGCTATAGGGAGGAAGTGAGGACACCAAGTATTACCCGAATTCACCACAGTGAGATTTTCCTCTGCTCCTTCACCATCTGGTTCCTTTACCACTCTGAACTCATGACAGTAAGAAATGGTTTTGCTGGAGGCTTTGAATGGTTTGAGTTCAAGTACTCCTTAATTATATAAAAAGACTTCAGAGCTCCTTCCTAGAAGTAACTTGATAAGTTTGTAGGATTTAGTTTGGTATTGCACTGATGCTAATGTATCTGGGATCCTCACTATGTAAGCTTTTCTTTTTCTGGAACAGAGCAAATGTGAGAATTTGAGTTAATAAGTGGCCATCTGTAACACAGGCCTTGAAAATAAATGTCTTCTCAGTCTTTCTCTTTATTTTTCCAGTCTGCACCATTTCTCCCTGGGCCTCCTAATCCTCATTAGCTCTAGTTCTTTTTAAATCCCTTTCCGCAGAGGGGCTTGGGTGGTACTTCCATGACACAAAACGATCAGATTATTTCTCTGCTGAAATTCTTGGGTGGCCTCTCTTGCAACCCAGGATATGAAGTGAGAATCTCTAAGGAGAATTATGGGGCCAGGTGTGGGTTGACCCCACCCTCCCTCTATAGTATCATTTTATGACCATGTTTACTTAACTAACCATCTGGTGGGGTGTTTATATTTTTCTCAAATGCAACTGGCTCTTCCCTGCCTCAGGACTTTTGCACTGCTGTTCCACCTGGGGGAACACTAATCCTCCCTCCTCACCTATAAAGTTATTCATTTTCATAGTTCCAGATTAACTATAATTTCATTAAGGAGGCCATTTCCTAGCTTCCTGTCTAAATCAAACCTATTTACTGTAGTTCATCATGGCACATTATATTTTTCTTTTATGCTCTTCATTACAATAGTTTTATTTATCTCAATAGTATTTGATTGCTGTCAAGCTCCTTCCTTAACTGGAAGCCCAATGAGGGCGAACTTCTAGCTTCTAATACAGGCTGCCACCAAGTAAGCATGCAGTAAATAATAATTGAAGTGATGATCAGTTCTTTATTCAATACTTCATTTTCTAGAATTTTTTTAGTAACTCAAAGTGTATTGTACCTGCTTAGGATTTAACAAGTATTAAATGTCTGTGGCTGTCATATCGTGTGTGTGTGTGTGTGTGTGTGTGTGTGTGTGTGAGAGAGAGAGAGAGAGAGAGAGAGAGAGAGAGAGAGAGAGAGTATTGGAGACTTGAATTTAGGGCCTGGGTACTGTTCGTAGATTTTTTTGCTCAAGACTAGTGCTCTATCACTTGAGCCACAGCTCTGCTTCTTGCTTTTTGCTTATTAATTGAAAATAAGAGTCTCAAAATCTTTCCTGTCCAGGCTGGCTTTGAACTGTGATCCTTACAGATCTTAGCTTCCCAAGTAGTTAGGATTTCAGACACTTAAAATCTAAGTCAATATCTCTCACATAATGTATAATATATGCAAATTACAATACATAAAAATTATACTTGATTAGTTAAATTTCAAGTAATGAAATTCATTTTAAAAGTGAAAAGTTCAGTGGGTTTAGAATCTTTAAAGTGTTATACAAACATGATCACTATCCAGTTGTAGAACACTTTCTTTACCTCAGAACAAATCCAGTATTTTATACAGGAGACAGAGATCAGGAGAATCATGGTTCAAGGACAGCCTGAGTTCAGCCAGTAACCTTGAGTTGGTAATACATGCTCGTCATTCCAGCTGTGCAGGAGGCATAAATAGGAGGACTGAGGTCCAGGCTAGATCAGGCAAAAACATGAGCCTCTACTTGAAAAGAATAACTCAAACAGATAAGGTGCCTACGTAACAAGGCTCTGAGTTCATATCCTAGTACTGCCAGAAAAAGAAGCAAAGAAATCCAGCATCCATTAATGGTTAGAATTTATAATATCTTACACTTATCTGTGTTGAAATTGTTCCCTTGGACTTAGAACTGTTCCTTAATCACTTAATGTGTTTTGGATACTGCTATCTCCTCTCTTCTTAGTTTAGTTTTATTCATTGTTTTATGTACTTGTTTTCCATTGCCTTATTCTTTACACCATCTAAGAAATAAAGAGTATGAATTAGGTCTGACCTCTTAGTGATTTAAACGGCTTGCCCTTCCCTTAGGATCATAGCAGATTTTTTTTAGTTCCCTCAGTTTAGTCTCTTGTGGCATTCAATTAAATCTGCCCTCTACCACCTACCCAAATAGCTCATTGAGATAGAAGAAACAGTCGTGTGAAATGAGGACTGAGAGACCCACGATGTTCTTGCTGATAAATGGATTCTTTTTTTGGGGGGTGGTTTATATAAAACATTAAAGAAACTGTTTTAGTCTTGTCTAGAATTAATGTCAAACTCACCAACTTACTGTCTTTCATTTGAAAATAATGATCTTTCAAGTTCTCTTTAGAGCCATGAGATTTGTTTTCTCTGGTTATTCACCATTATTATATCACTGTCACTAAGGGTTCTTTCTTTGACTTCATCTGTGAATTATCTTTACGTTATAAAAGTAATATGGAGTGCATATAGGAATCACCTGTTAATATCTGAGTAAATTTTCTTTTGACATTTTTTTTCTTTGCATCCAGTGTTTTGTGTGCTTACAACTTTGGGGTTACCCAGTTCAGTTGCAGTTTGCTTCTTTTAGCTTTCTATACTGTAGTCTTCAAAAATATATTCTTTGAAAAGCATGGGTAATTTTCAATTTTTTGACATTATTACCATTTAGCCATTTCCCCATTTTAGGGCTACTATGTTACAAAACTTCTCATTTATTAATTATTATGAGTATCTGTCATTACCCACATAGCGTAGACCCCTGAATGGAACTATTCATTGTGTCAATGAATATTTTTTTAATAATCATTTATTGTCAAAGTGATGTACAGAGGGGCTACAGTTTTATATGTAATCAATGGATATTTTAATGGTTGTGACACATTGTTGAGTAAGTTTCCAAAATCCTTATGCCATTTGAAATGTTCAGGAACAGGGTATAGATTATTTCTTTTATTGTACCTTTGATTTACTATTGAAAAAAATCTATCTGCTAATTTAAAAGGTGAATAGCACATCATCCTTTTACTGTATTTTGTTATTACTTATGAGATTAAGGCTTTTTTTCTGGTCCTGAGGCTTGAGTTCAGGGCCGGGGCTCTGTCCCTGAGCCTCTCTGTGCTCAAGGTTAGTGCTCTACCACTTGAGCCACAGCACCACTTCCAGCTTTTTCTGAGTAGTTTATTGGAGATAAGTCTCACAGAAATTTCTGCCCTTGCTAGCCTTGAACCGTGCTTCTCAGATCTCAGCCCCCTGAGTGGCTAGGATTAAAGGTGTGAGCCACTGGTGGCTAGCTGGTTAAAGCTTTTAAAAGCATGTTTGCTGGCTATTTTGTTGCTTTTCTGCATTATCTGCATTTTCCCATTATATTAACTGAAGATTTTAGTGCGTCTGTGGATAATATCTATTCTAGTAACAGCTTTTTGGAGTTATGATTTTCATACCATAAACTTTACTTTGTTAACAGAATACAATTCTGTGCATGTTTTTATGCTCAAGGATATTACAGCCATCATTAATTCCAGAACTGATTTTTCATAGGGAAACATTCTTCTACTTCTGGTTGAACTGTGATTGTAGTCCTTTTAGATGGGTTAGATGGTTTTTTGTTTGTTTGCTTAGTTTTTCAGGCCATCCTGCATAGCTAGGAGGGGATGACAAGCATGTACCACCACATTCAGACCTAGTTTGGTGTTTGTATTTTTGTTTTCCTCAGTTGTGGGGAGTTTGGGGTGTTCTACCTGAGTCATACCATCAGCCTGGCTCTCTGCTGATTGTTTTGGAGATAAGAGTCTAGTGGACTTTTCTGCCTGGGTTGCCTTGAAACCAAGATCCTTTAGATCTCAGTGTCTTGAGTAGTGAGGATTACAGGCAGGAGCCACTAATGCCTGGCCCAAGTTTATTTTTGAGATAGAATCTCACTAACTCTTTGAGCCATGATCTTCCTGTCTCTGCCTCCTAAGAAGCTAGGATAACAGGCAAGCACTACTGTGCCTGGCATCTTTTCCATTTGTTACTGTTGATCTGTGGAGCACAATTTTTTAAAATTTTCTTCAAGTCCAGTTTATCTGTTTTTTGTTTTTGTTTTTAGCTTTGGTTACTGTACTTTTATGTATCACATCTAAAAATCTATTACCTAACCTAAGGTTACAAAAATTTGCAGTTTAGGTTTCTGATCCATATGGAATTAATTCTTGCCTATATAGTATAGGGTAGAGATCCAAATTTATTCTTTTGCTTGGAGAATTCCAGTTGTTTTAGCACTGTTGATTAAAAAGACTTTTTTTTTAAACCCATCTAGTTGTCTTGGTGTACATGGTAGAAATCAGTTCACCATAGTTGTCTTGGTTTCTTTCTGGACTCTTAGTTCTTATTTCTTTGATCTTATCTATCTTTAGCCAGTGCCACACAGTCTTGTTCTTGAGTAAGTTAAAGCACATTACTTAACACCTTGGTTCCCAAGCCTATATCTCATAAATGTATAGAATACATTTAAAGCATTAAGTCACATGGCAGGTAGAAGTGAGGAATATTTCTTGTCCTTGCCCAAAGGAGGTGACCACAGGCTTGGGTATTAAAAAGAACTTCTATGGACTTCGTGAGTAAGAAGAATTTAGTTCATCCAAACATTTCATTTGACCTACTTACTCATTTCCCCACTGCACAGTGGGTTTAATTATTTTGGCCCTCTTCGGGAGGCAAGCAACAACGGGTGGCTTTGTGTAACCCAACTAGTTCACACCCATGCTTCAGTAAAAACATTCATCTCTGCAAGACATGGATTTTAAGAAGGGAATCCAGTTTTGCTCAGAAAGCCTCTTCAGTAGCCCATGAGGAGACATGATTTAGATTTAGTAGTCTGGGAGACCTGATTTAGATTCCTGTGGGAGGGTCATTTTAGAGTAGGTATGTGGAGAAGAAGCTAGAAGATGTACCTTGTCTTTTAAGGGGAGGAAAGTACCTTGGTAAGTTTGTGCTACCATTAAAGCATTTCTAATGCTCTTAAAGATGCTTTTTTTTTTTTTTTTTTGCCAGTCCTGGGCCTTGGACTCAGGGCCTGAGCACAGTCCCTGGCTTCTTTTTTACCCAAGGCTAGCACTCTGCCACTTGAGCCACAGCGCCCCTTCTGGCCGGTTTCCATGTATGTGGTGCTGGGGAATCTAACCGAGAGCTTCATGTGTAGGAGGCAAGCACTCTTGCCACTAGGCCATATTCCCAGCCCCTTAAAGATGCTTTTAACGCTTTAAGGATGCAGTGAAGGTGTTATGCAGTGTTTATGAGGCATGATGAAGACATGAAACTAACCTTTTATGCATGTACATACCAGCCATTATTTTTTGCTTAGTAAATGTCACCATTTTTCCTGTGAACTCATCTAACTGACTGTCTCACTTCTGTCCTCTCTCTGCAGGCAAAACTATATCCACAATGCTTCTTGTCATGGAACAAATGAGCATATATATTTTCATCTTTATTTAAAGCTTATTTTGATTTTTACCTTATTTTATTTTTCCATTCTGAATAGGACAAGCCGTAAAGTATATATGACATTACCTCTTGATCAGAAACCCATGATTCAGTATCCGTCATGTGAGGGTTCAATTTTGTATGCTAATAGTGCACTCCAGCTCATTTGTACCATATTTTTTACGCCAGGAACAATTGAAACTATTTTTTCTGGTGCCCTTTACCCTGGTGGACAGCTAGCTGAAGCCTTTGGGAGTAAAAGTACTTCCCAGGACATAAGCCCAACCCTTCCTCCCACAGCCATTTAAACTGGTTTAAAAATAACTTACGCTTAAACTTTTGTGGCATGCTATGACAGCTTTATAAAAACTGTATATTTACTTTTCTCCTCTTTCTCACTTATTAAAACACTGCTTATCACAGATTCCCAGAGAAGTAAACTTATGGCCAAGCTGTGAAAGAAAGTTTTATTCCTTGGGCATGTAGAAAAAGCACAAGTTATGTAGGATTTTCAAAGTGCAGTTAAGCCAGTTTGAGTAGTGGTGGCTTAAGAAAGAGACTCTGACTTTTGAGCTAAGCAGATAGTAAGATTGTTCATGCATTTATTCACATTGACGGAATAGTCCTTGATGCTTTCACTTTGCTAGGGAGTATTTCACATCTAGATACAAGGTAATGGAGGCCCCACTTTCTTATACTGCAGATTTTTTAAAAAATGGCGAGTGTGTAATCACTGTTTTCCAAGACCTTTGACAACCTTCCATTTCTAGTAGGTTTATTCCCTAAACCCTTCAGTTCACTTCCCATTCCCACTGAAATTGAAAGCCGTATTTGTTTTGTCCTGGAAAGCCTTCCAAGATTAATCTTCCCCCCCACCCCAACATCACCACATATTCTATTCTTCCTCCTTCATGGTTCATGGATTGTGAGCAGACATCCTCACCTGCTTGTAGAACCTGAATATACACAAGTTGCTCCTGCCCAGGGCTTTGCATTTTGTTTCCTCTACCTGAAATACTCTTGCACCAGATTTCCTCAGGTATGGCTCTCTCACTTATTTTGGTTCTCTTCTGAAATATATAATCATTTTCAGTTAGAGAAGATTTCTCTGGACAGCTTATTTCCCTACTCTCTCCCACCTGCTTATTGATTTAATTTCCTCCTTTGAATCTTTGGCATTGCCTTTGGAAAGATGTGCACATGCATGCGCATGCCCGTGCATACACATACATACATACACTTTTTTATTTCTTCCAATCCATGTATTTTGGTTATTTTCTGCCTACTTATCTCAAAACAGAATGCTTGTAAACAGCAACTCCTATCTTGTTTACTCATTTGTCCCCAGCATCCAGGACATTGCTTGGTATAGAATAGAGGAGCCTACTAAATCTTTGTTGAATGTATGAATAATAGAAATAGTTCACTGTGATTTTGTGTTCAAGCTTCAGTATTTCCTAATAGCCTGTTTCCTACTATTCTTAAATATTGTCTCAATTGAAGTTATATGACATTTTTTTCCAGACAAAATTCATCTTCCCTTTCTTTTCTCCTTTGCTCCTTCTACTTATAGCATGGTCTAGCAAAAGTGAGTTGAAGGGGCTGGGGATATGGCCTAGTGGCAAGAGTGCTTGCCTCGTATACATGAGGCCTTTGGTTCAATTCCCCAGCACCACATACACAGAAAACGGCCAGAAGTGGCGCTGTGGCTTAAGTGGCAGAGTGCTAGCCTTGAGCAAAAAGAAGCCAGGGACAGTGCTCAGGCCCTGAGTCCAATCCCCAGAACTGGCCAGAAAACAACAACAACAAAAAACAAAACAAAACAAAAAGTGAGTTGAATTCCAGGCCTTGTTTATGGGGTTGCAGGAAATATGAGACATAAAATCACCAGTGCTTTCCTTGAGAATATATGTGCTTGGTACCAATTAGAGTAGTACAGTAAAAATAGCTGTAATAAGGCACTGTAAGGTAAGGGTGAATGACCAGAAGTGTCACAGCCATTATAGAATGTTAACAGTGAGGGGTAGTTGACATAAGGTGTAACTAAGGAGATGGACCTTAAGTATTAGGCTTGAGTGGGGCCTACTGTGTTGGGTATGGGATCTTAGTAACCTTAGCCTATTGTAACAGGACAGTGGTACACTTTTCCTTGGGGCCTCAAAAGAGGCCTTATATTTTGTGTCTGAAAGGCATTTGCTTTGCACTCATTTTCAGAAAGAGACTGATGGACTTGTGAGAGAGCTGTACTGTAAGAGGAGAAAGAGGAAAGCGCACAATTATGTCATCTATCCCTTAGAATTTCAGAGTTCAGGAGAGAGACATGGGATGCACAGATTGACTGGAACCTGCCCTTGCCCTGTATGGAAAAATGTAACCCTTTGTCCTCTGGCTTGCCAGGAATTGGTGGGAGGGGATGTAAGACTTGCTTCTCTCTCTGCCTGGGCTATCTTTTCTCTATGGACAAGCAGAAAGTTCCATTTGGCACAGCTTGGCTTTGGAAAAATATTGTCCCATAGTTCCCATAGAGATGTGCAAGTAGACAGTTTGAGTGCTTTGGTGTTAGTGCTTTTGTCAAAAAATTAAAGTTTTCAAAATATTTTAGAGGAAAACCATCATCATTACAAAATAAGCGTTGAACTTTCTATATTGCTTCAACACAGGGTCTTTTTTCTCCCAAGAGTACTTTTTAAATGGGTTTATTGATTTAATCTAGCTATCTTTAATAGCTCACACCATAAACTTATTCTTTGAGCTACATTGGGTCCAACATCTGTTCATAATTTACTTTCTCTTAACATCTTTCTTCCTCTTTTTTCTCTTATTTGTGCTTGTTGAAAATGGTATTCTTGGTTGAGGCTATGTTAAGGTGGTGTTGAAATAAATCCTAGGATTGTTCCTTTGTTCAGCAGCACATTTTCTTTTAAACCTACACATCCAGGGTCACTCTACCAAAATAAATTACATGGGCCTTGTGCAAAGGTCTCAAGTGGCTGATTTCTTATTTGTAAGTCTCAGCACTGGCATGTCTGTAGTTTTCCCTGAGCCAAAATGGGCTTCCTTCTCTGCCCTTTCCAAGAATTCCCAGCACTCTTCATTCTTAAACAATTGCAGCTCTGTGTAACTATTTTAGATTTGTTATCCTTCCTCAGAGCATTTTAAAAAATATAGTTGAATGTCAGTAAAATCTTAACTAGTATAATTGGATAGGACAACAGCCTGCCTATTTGTAGACACTCAAGTCTATCCAAAATTATCAAGATGTTTTCATTATCCTAACCTCATTTAGGCAGAAGAATTTTTAACTAAATTTTTTTTTCCTTTGGCTAGTCCTGGGCTTGTACTCAGGGCCTGAGCACTGTCCTTGGCTTCTTTTTGCTCAAGGCTAGCACTCTGCCACTTGAGCCACAGCGCCCCTTCTGGCCGTTTTCTATATATGTGGTGCTGGGGAATCGAACCCAGGGCTTCATGTATACGAGGCAAGCTCTCTTGCCACTAGGCCATATTCCCAGCTAGGCAGAAGAATTTTTACGCAAAAAGTTTCACTTATCTTTTTCTTTTAAAAGCTAATTTCTCAAAACTGTATGTTTTTTTTTTTTTTTTTTTTTTTTTGGGCCAGTCCTGGGCCTTGGACTCAGGGCCTGAGCACTGTCCCTGGCTTCTTCCCGCTCAAGGCTAGCACTCTGCCTCTTGAGCCACAGCGCCGCTTCTGGCCGTTTTCTGCATATGTGGTGCTGGGGAATTGAACCTAGGGCCTCGTGTATCCGAGGCAGGCACTCTTGCCACTAGGCTATATCCCCAGCCCTCAAAACTGTATGTTTTTTGCTAACTCTTGATAATACATAAATAAATTGGGTATTTGTAAGTGACTCAAAAGACCTTTGAAGTGTAAGGATCCAGTACTATAATTCTAGAAAATGAGGAAATAGGTTATTTACATTGGTAAGTTAGTATATTATAATTCTTTCTAATATGCATAGTTCTAAGATTTTAATTAATTTTTATTATCGTGTTATGCAACAAGCATAATAATAGTTTCAATATACCTAGCTATCCTTTTCCTCTTGGTTTAAAAAATATAGCAAATGATTTGATTGAATGAATTGTTTTTTACTAATATGTACTCTGGATTTATCTAAAAGCCTTTGGATTGTGAGTCTCTGGAAAGTCTCAGCTCTCCTACTTGAGTTAAACTAGTTCAGTCTGGCTCCAGCCAGAGCAAAGTTGGTGCTTGAGGTGGTAAGGATCAAGATGTGGCTAAATAGCTGTTGACAGCTATCTTGGATATGAAAGGAGGGGCCTTCTCTGCTTGTGAGGTGGAAAAGCTTGTGGAAGGCCCTTGATCAGCAGTATGGAGTAGCCATTGTGGTTCTGAATACAGTGAGACAGAATCAAGGTGTGTCACGGGAGACTATGGGCAATAATTTATGGAATAGATTATGTGCTAGACTAAACTTGTCCTAAGCATGCGCTTGGCTTGGGTTGCCCATCTTCTATACTTCCTTACTACATCTGAAGAGGTTTGCTTAGTCTATGTATTTTGGGTATTGTTATAGACGGCCACGTCACCTATAATCACAGAATAGCTTCAGGATCAGTGTGTGGCCCTGTAAAAGGCATGAGACTTTGCTTAGGCTGAAGGGGAAGCAGCTGATATTTTAACTCTTGGTCACAGATGATGAGGTAAGAGGTAACTGATAAGGCTCCTAGTTGCCAGGGCCACCCAGAGCAGAGACAAGGCACAGTCGATAGAGTGTGAACAAGGAGTTGGGTATTCAGAGCTTTTGGCTAGTCTGAACCAGTCCTGCCATTATCCTTGATAGGTATATGAGCAACAAATTCCTTTTGGCTTAAGACATGTAAGATTTCTGTTTCTTTTTCCTAGCAGAGGCTTAAGGGAGATGGAGTCTACTAATCTGTAAGTACTTTTACTAGTTAAGATTTTTTTAATAGTCTGAGTCCTTGGCACAGAGTAGACACTAAACAAATTAACACAAATAATTAATAAGCTAATTAAATTAAAAGGACTTAAACTAATGAATGTCAACTGTCCAATTTTCAGAATGGTTTTTTCACAAGTTGTTTTGTGTTATAGCTGATTACATTACCGTGTATTTTTAAATCAGTATAGCAGGATTTATTTTTAAAAGAGTTAATTTTTTTTAGTATCTTGAAAGTATGGCTCTTTTCATACATCTTCAGTGTCCTAACAATTTTTTCTATGTTATACTGAGAGTCTTTGTGGATCTCATGAAGGACAGAATCTGTTTCTTTTGGGTATATGTCATATATTTTCTTGGACTGTTTTCTGTGATTTTTATCCCTCCCTAGTTCCTCTCAAATCAATAGTCCTGGGAATAAAATGGTCCTGGGAAATGATTTTCATTGGTTTTACAATTTTAAATAGAATAAACCAACCTTTTGGGAAAATGATGGGTTTTCCCGATTTATCCACCAAGAGTCTGGGTTAAAAACTCCTGGAGCTTCATGAGTATCCATCTTTATTTGTTCAAGCAGCTTTATGTAAGAAGGGATAAAATGTGCTGCCTTCCAAATTGGAAAAATTTAAAGCCTTTTTTTTGGTAATTATATGAGATTATAGCATTCTTGAGTGGTCTGGAGAGTTTGTTTTTGCTCCAGTTTTTCATATTGCATATCAGAGTACTTTTCCAACTATAATTGAGTACTCCATCTTCCTGGCAAACTCTATAGTTGCTATTACTTTAACATGGGAATTGAAATCACAAACATAAAGTAAGTAACAGATATAAGAAGTTGAATAATAGCAAACTATGTTGCAACTATGTATGGAGGTGATATAAGAAATCTCAGTGAAAGCTGTTGACCAGTAGGTGTATAAAGAGATGGGGGCAGAGAATGCAATATAGAGAGTTAAAATACAATATATCTGAACACATCTGAAATGCCATGATGGGACCCCTTGGTACAATTAATGGACACTAAAAGAAAAGAATGACAGGAAATTAAACTATTCTGTTAGGGCACAGCTGCCAGCTCTAACAGGGAGGGGGAACAGAAAGGGTAAATGAGGATGTAGAAGTACTTTCTTTGCATATATGAAAATAGAACAGTGAAACTTGTTGAAAACATTTCTAGGTTGAAGAGGAGAGTGATGAAAGATGTGAGGTTGGGATATGCTATATAAATATATGCAAATGTCATACATGAAAGCCCCTTTTGTACAACGAATGCATGCTAATAAAAAATTTAAACAAGATAAAACTCTGAAGTCTCCATGTGAATTTACTTAGTAATGGTTACTGTTAAGAACTGATGATATGTGCACTTGTTGTCTCTCACACATATGCTGTTATTCATAAGGGATATTTATTCTGGAGCTTCATCCATCTTAGTGACTGCTACAGATGGATAATGTTACTAATGGACTACTGTCTATGGACAGTGGCATAAATGAAACTTACTTTGGAATTTCTGATTAGGTAATCATTTGTATAATTAATGTAAGATTCTTGGAAGGGTTCCCTACAGAGGTCTTCACACCTTAAAATTGAAACACACCTCAGGGCACTACTCAGCTGATCATGGAACCAGTAGGTTCACCCTCCAGGCAAGACATTGTGAGCAGGTGTGTGTGTGTGTGTGTGTGTGTGTAAAGTGACCAGCCAAGCTGCCTCTCACCAAATGAGTAAATTATTTTTAGCATTCTGTAGAACTTTTTACTTGTCAAAATTTATTTGCAAATGTGAATGCACATTCTTGAAATTGCAGGGTAAAGGGGGGTAGAATTTTGAGCTGTGATGCTTTTTTAAATTTTACATGATCAGGTCTGGAGGGGAAAGACTAGAAGTCTAAGCCCAGGAACACTATTGGCTTGCAGTTGGGCTTAGTCACTTGCTAGGTCTTAGGCCTGGCAATTGATTTGCTGTTCATGGGCTTCTAGTTTATCATCCATGAAATAGGGTCACCTTGTCTGTCCCTTTAGCTGAGACTGCTGTAGCATATGGACAACACCTGGTACAGGAAGTACACACAGCATTTGTTGACTGGACAGTAAAGTATTGCTGTGTTGTTACTATCCCTCCTCTGGCCCTTTTTGCCACAGGGTGAAGTTAAATAGAATCCACTATAGTTCTGCTGCTTTCTTCCCCATAAGTTTTTCTGTAAGAAATTTACCCTAGATTGCGCTGATTTGGTACCAACAAAGGGGAGTAGGCTCTGCTTAGAGTTGAAATAGTATCCACACATCAGATTATCTACTCAACCACATCACTGCTTAATTGCTATGTGAAATAGTAGAGCTGAAGTAACTGATTTGTATTGTAAGTTGCAATATCAATGTGCTTTTTTTGTGTTTTGCATTTCCACATTTTATGGCTCTCTGATATGTTCTGCTCACAACTGAAGAAGTTTGTAGGAAATACAGACTCTGCCTGTACTTTTAGGCCCTCATTTCTGTAATGATTGGCTTATGTTGCAGTTGGCCTTGTCACTAATGTTCCTTCTGGCCAATGGGCATTGGATGAATAGACCCTACCAAGCTAGGCTGATTGGTGGACCCTGCAGCCTGAATAAGAGCACTAAAAGTTATTTAAAACAACAACAAAAAGTAGGTGGTTGTATGGCTAACTAATTTTTTTTAAGGACTGATGACATTTTATTTATTTATTTATTCATTTAGTCATTCATTCATTCATTCATTCATTCATTTATTTATTTATTGCCAGTGCTGGCCCTTGGACTCAGGGCTTGAGCACTGTCCTTGGCTTCCTTTTGCTCAAGGCTACCACTCTGCCACTTGAGCCACAGCGCCACTTCTGGCCATTTTCTATATATGTGGTACTTAGGAATCGAACTCAGGGCTTCATGTATACGAAGCAAGCACTCTTGCCACTAGGCAATATTCCCAGCCCATGGCTAACTAATGTTATGTGAAGAATTTTGTTTTCAGAAATCAAGGTGGCATTCTGATATGCATACATATTTTCAGAGATGTTTTATGAAATATTTTCTTTTAAACATTTTATAGCATAATTTTGAACATGGTTCAAAAAGGAGATTGAGTCTGATGTTATTTCTTTTAAGAAAGTCAAGCAGAAGGCTTGACTGCAATTAGTTATGTCATTAGTTTGGATGTACAACCAAATGATATGTAATTATGGGATGGAAAGATAGCTCAGTAAATCTTACAAATGCTGTTGGATACCTAACTTGTCATTTCCTAACCAAAAGAAGCAAAAAGCAAAAGAAGACCAAGAGCAAGAAGGGGGAGCAGAGATACTAAAAAGGGCTGCATCCCAGTAGCTTCCTTGCCAGGTTGGTGGGCTAGTACACTTGGGCTTGGGGTATTTATGACTCCTGTTTTCTCTAGAACTTCAGATATCAATGTAGCCTCTAAAGAAAATTTGTCTTGTTATTGAGGATGTGTTTCCTTTCTTTAGTAAATCTTGAGAGTTCTGTTGGCTAGTCACATTTTTAAAGAGTTGGATTTCTGGAACTTTTCATAATGAATTACTATTGTATATATTTTCACACTTGCTGTTATTTTGTCTTCCTAACTAGTCTTGGAATTAGCTGCAGCCTGCTAGTGAGGAGGAAGACATTAGACCCCTAGGTGCCTTGTACAAGTCAAAATTCAGAGACTCAAATGCCTATGTATGCCTAATAGTTAAGTTTCAAAACCAGAGTCCAGGGCTTTTTACTCACAAATACTTTTCTTTTCATGTTAGCAGAGTCAGAAAATGTCACGATACCAAATTTAGCATGACTAACTATTTATCTAGTTGCTTTTCTTAGATTAGAACATAAACTTGTCTTAGGTTTTGGCTGCTGTAGACATTTGGATTTCTCTCTGTCCAACAATCTCTGAATCTCTTCTCCCAAATGCTTGACAGTGAACCTTAGCCTAATTTATACGACATTTGGGACTTGGTCTTTGGCCCAAGAACAGCTTGTGGCCAGTGTCATTGGTTCCTCTTCTTTTCTTGTCAATGAATGGTAAATCCACCCTGCTCTGAATACTTCTCCAATGAGCGTAAAACCCTAAATGTTCATCAGTCTGCTATTTGACCTGCAGGGTAGAAAATAAAAGCTTATATTTTTTTCAAAAGTATATGTGGTTTATTTGTGATTACCACTAAAATAGAAACAACCAAGCAAATATTGTTTCATAGCAATTGGCAAACTTTAATGTTCAAGAAAAATTAAGTCCATCATACATATTAAAAAAGTAGGAAATTTCATGCAGACATGAAGCTTCCAATTCAGCCTTTTGGCAACTGCTTGAATGCGTATTACATATAAATACAGTACACATTACAGTTCCCAGACTTCTTAATTCTATACAGTGATTTAAACAAAAGCTTATATTCTATTAAGATTGAAATTAGAAGAATTTCTGAAGAGAGGCTCCTGTCTCTCGATGTTTTAAAAAGTTGTCTTGACTCCTAGGCAAGCCAGGGAAGGATGAAGAAGGGCTGTGTTCTGCAGCCAGGGTGTCCTGTTTCAGAACTTGTCACTCCTGTGATGGAGACCCATGTTTTGTCTGAAGCTTTTCAGCCTGGGCCTAGAAAAAATGTTAAAACCCTTTCCTCCCTCAGTGTAACCCCAGCGGAGGAGGGAAGAGATGTTAAACTGAGGGAGAGTCTTTGCCATTGAAACTGTAAGATTTTTGAGAGTATACAATGACTCTTAATCTATTCACTCTTTTGTTTTTGTCTGAGAACCTAACACTGTGCTATACACAGGCATTTTATTGAATAGAACCAGATATTTAGTGTTCTGTCTTATTAGTGATGAGACCCCTGAAAGACTGTTCCAACATTTGGACACCTGTATCCTATTCTCAAGCTCCTATCTTTGAGTTTATCTCAATAATAATATCTTGAGGATGGCTCGTCAGTAGAGTTTTACAGTATAGCTTTGCCTCAAAGCATTCTATTTCCAGAATTTGAATTTCATGAATAAAATTTCCAAAGTAATGGTTCACTTGTTATTGTAAACATACTAGTTGAATAGCAGTATTAAAATGACCTCGAAAGTATTCACTAGTACCCACAGCCATGATGAGCAAGGAGATTGGGTTCTGGAGGGGGACATACCTAGCTTGGCCTGAGCCTGGCTACCTGTGCTTTAGGTCATTTTTGTCAAGTCTGTAAAGAAAACTTTGATCATGTAAGAACCTAGCTTATGAGTTTATTGTGGTAATGAACAGACATCAGATATGCAAAGTGATAGCACCATACATGCTGTAAGGGTTAAGCATATATCTTAAAATATTGGTTATTCTTTTTACTATTGGTTGTTGCTTTGGTAATTTTTTTCTAAAGCAAGTGACAGTGGGACCTGGCCTGTGATGTGTTGGTGCTCCATTGTCTTCTTTTCAAAATTTCAAGGTCTCCAGAGCTATCTGCAAGCCCTGGGGGGATTTTCACAGTTAACCGCTGATATAATCTGCTGCGTTTGCTTAAGGAGGATAAACAGATTCTTGTCAAATCATCCAAATCTCCTCTCCAGAGGAGATTCCTCAAGTGTTCTTCTTTTTTTTTTTTTTTTTTTTTTTTCCTTTTTTGCCAGTGCCCGGGCTTGGACTCAGGGCCTGAGCACTGTCCCTGGCTTCTTTTTGCTCAAGGCTAGCACTCTGCCACTTGAGCCACAATGCCACTTCTGGCCATTTTCTGTATATGTGGTGCTGAGGAATCAAACCTAGGGCTTCATGTATAGGAGGCAAGCACTCTACCACTAGGCCATATTCCCATCCCAAGAATTCTTTTTTATTATTTGTGTATATTTGTTTTTTTCTTTTCTTTTTAACATTTTTTAAAATTAATTTATTGTCAAAGTGATGTACAGAGGGGTTACAGTTTCATAGTGAGGCAGTGAGTATATTTCTTAGCAAACTTGTTACCTCCTCTCTCATTTTTCTCCCACCTCCTCCCCTCCCCAATTCCTCCCTCCCCTCCCAAGTTGTACAGTTTGTTTACAGAATATTGTCTTGTAAGTATTGCTGTTGCATTGGTTCACCTTTTACCCTTTGTCTGTCCACTTTGATGTTCCCCTTCCCTTCTCTAGTTCTGATAATCGTATATACTATGCCCAGGTTACCAAAATCAGTCACAGTGACATCAGGGGTAAAAACATGGGGAAGAAAGACAAAAGAAAAAGGCGGAATTTCACATGGTACATTGAAAATAACAACAACAGTGATAAGCCATTTATTTCCATAACTTGGTCACTTCGCTTTGCATCATCCTATTTGTTCATATGTACATAACTATTGAGCTATTGTGACCTTCTGCTAGGACTATCCTAGACGTATACTAATTATTACCAATGAGGGAACCAAAACAAATCCTCAAAGACACAACTGCCCCCGTAATAAATGGGCTAAAGACTTAAAGAGACTTCTCTGAAGAGGAAATGAGAATGGCCAAGAGGTACATGTAGAAGTGTTCAACATCACTGGCCATAAAAGAAATGCAAATCAAAACAATATTACGATTCCACCTCACCCCAGTAAGAATGTTCATTTCCAAGAAAACTAACCACAGATGCTGGTGGGGATGTGGCCAAAAGGGAACACTACTACACTGTTGGTGAGAGTCTAATTTTGTTCAGCCACTCTGGAAAGCAGTGTGGAGGTTCCTCAAAAGGCTAAACATAGAACTCCTCTATGACCCAGCAATCTCGCTTTTGGGCATTTACACAAAAGATTACAAGCAAGACCACACTAAAGCCACCAGCACAACAATGTTCATCAATATGGAACCAACCCAGATGCCCCTCAATAGATGAATGGATCAAGAAAAAGTGGTACATATACACAATGCAGTTGTATGCTTCCATCAGAAAGAATGACATTGCCCCATTCGTACGGAAATGGAAAGACTTAGAAAAAAATCATAACAAGAGTCCTTCTTAGTGGAGCTTTTCCTCACAATATCTGTTATTAAGTGTAGATGATTTCCTTTCCTTAAATTGCTTCTTTCTATGAAAGGTCTTGATCTGCTGGTTGCTTTTGAAAAACTACCATGTGTTGGCCTTGTCAGTTTCTGCAATGAAGAAAGATGAGAGGTCAGGCTCTCTAGCTGTTGCCAAGTTACAGCCTCCATTCTGCTTAGACTGGAATCTTTACTGTCTCAGTGCCTGTGATTCCATGCCTGTGGTTGTTGTAACAGCTTCTGATCTCTGTGTTCGCAGTCTCACTCTGGCTGAGGCACTGGTAGAGTCTTCATGTTACTTGCTACAGTATGAGATTTGCAGTTCTCATCTCCCTCTGTCTGGCAACAGTATTTGACAAATATTTTCTCTCTCTTAAAAGTGTTCCTCTGCTTTCCCCCAGCAGACTAAATCTCTGGTTATGAGATTTAGCCTTCTATCTGGCCATTCTTGAGTTTGCTTTTCAAATTCTTCTTCTTCCTGAGATCTGTGAACATTGGATTTCTTCATACTTTTCTTCCCTGCTCTCCAGGAGCTTCCTAGGTTATCCTTTTCAGTCTCATGGCTTTACATATCACTTTCATGCCAAAGACTTCAACTTTACTTAGCAAATGTAAGAAATCAATGGTGTCAGAGGCACCAAGATTTTTATATCCCACAAAGGAAGAATGGTGCTAATTAAATGACACAGGATATGTAATCACAATCATGATGGATAGAGTTCATTTTCAGGACTGTCAGGATGTGAAAAATGTACAACCAAGAATTCAGAAGGAAATGCATAGAATAAATGTCATTTCCATTGCATGAACAGCTGCAGTACCTACAGCAGGGCATGCAGATGAATTGTAAGAACTTTGCCCCTAGAAATGAGTAGTTCCCTGAATCTTATCTCTGCAAGTATGAAAGAGGCTTTATTGCTGTGTAGCTTTTTATATGAGTTAGGATCAAGTTAGCTGAACAACAAAGCATAGTTTTTGGACTAGCAGGTCTTTAGGATGGTACTAGAGGTCTGAGACTTACTGCATTTTAGATCATCTGGCTATCTTAGTACAGAAAACATCAGTATTTTCAGGCAGTTCCAAGAAGATTGCAGTTGAGGAAAGGCTGGGGGTTTCCAAGATGCATTGAAGTCAGTGCTGTATTTCAGATACTGGTTCACTGTTTCTGAAACATCACCCAACTTGTGTAAGAGATCTGCATCTTTCAAAAGAAACCCCTCAAACTTCCACTTTTTCATACCAGTTACTCCATTCATTTTCACTCTGCTTTGGGGGAACTATTTGTTTTGGGGGATGTGTATTTTCACAAAATCAGGGGCAGATAACAAAGATTTAAACACTAACTTGAGACCACTGAAAGGTTCTTTGCATCTACTGAGTTTCAGAGAGTATGCATACAGGAATTTAATTTTTTGTTTTTGAAATTTTATTCATTTATACATATATATACATACATAAAACATGCTTGGCCAAAACCATGTGTGATAAATCTGAGAAATAGTCAACATTACTGTTTATACCATCGAATGGCCTCTGAACATTGTTCTTTGTCTTCACACAATTTCTGAGATAACAAAAGTTAAATTTTTCTATTTCTTTTTGTTGTTCCACATTACTGGGAAATCATATTAATAATGTTTCCCTCATGTTCTCTTCCATGCTCCTCCAAGCTTCAAAATTGTTTTTGAAAGCTCTGGGACCTGTAAGAATTTTGTCATATTTTGAAATTGAATTTTCCTACAGTATCATCCAAAGTTAACAAAAAGACATGGAAAAATTCCATTAAATATTCCATTCTGCCAACATTCTGTACCTTATTCTGTTCCCCTACGTTTTCTAAAAATAATTTAAGTGGTATACTTGAATTACTCTCTTTCACTTCTATAGGGAAAATAATCTATATTCACCCATTTATCTCAAAAATATTATCTATGATCAATATAATCTATAGTCAATATGCTACCCAATAAAGTTCTGTTTCCCTAGGAGCAGAAAAGTTATTTGTATCCCATCTTTATATATTGTTAGCTGGAATGGTGCCCCCAGGTTTCTGCTTTGCTTAAGCACATTTTAACATGTAAGTTACTCCCTCCCCCCCCAAATAAATGTTTTAAAATAGTCTTTTCCTTTATTTTTCTCCTACTACTCTCATAATACCCTTCTTATAGATAGTTCAAAATAGAATTTTTAGTAGCAGATTAAATAAAATTACCTAAACATGTTGGAATTGAAAAGTACACTCCTTAAAAATTATTGGGTCAAAGAAGTAAAGCTAGAATTAGAGACTTTTTAGAAAGTAGAAAGAATAGGAATACTACAAACAAAATTTGCAGGATGTAGCCAAAAATTTACTTAGAGGAAAATTACTGGATTTAAAAACCTGTGTTATTAACAAAAAATAATGAAAATTAATGTGCTATTTGAGTTTAGGGGAAAAAACCTACAAACCATGTGACATACCCAGGAAAACAAGTTATGACATCTATTACCATGCAAAGCTAGATATTAAAATATTAGAAAAGAAATATGGAATTGATAAATCCAAGGCTTTATTCTGAAGAGAAACCTTTACCTATATAGTCACAAACTGTTAAATAAATAAATAAATTATATATATATATATATAATTCACAATATTAGGAATGATAGGAGAGAAAAATGAGTTGTATCCCTCATGGTTATTGTGATAAATCCTTACAAACAAGGGTTGAAAAGACTATAAGAATTTGAAAATCAGCAAAAAAAAAAAATAAGGTGGTTTATAAGAAAAGTAGGTTTCAACTAAATTGATAAATCTGTAACCACACAAGAAATTTAAAGCATTATTAAAAATTCGTAGCCATGATTAATTAGCTCTGTTTTCTAATAGAAGTTACTGTGCTTAGCTCTGTACCTGCTCCTCAAAAGTTGTCTTGCTCCCATTCCTTTTTTTGTTGGCATAATCTCAGTGCACCTATCCCTAAACAGATGAATACATGATGAAAGGTGTTTGTAGACATCTCTAACAGCTTGGAGATTTAGCTCAGTGTGAGAGTTCCATTCACTACAAAAATTTTATTATAAAAAAATGTAAATATTTGTCTGGTATTTTTTCTCCTATATGGATATTTATTTCATACTATTTATCTCATTCATATTTTAGAATGTAGCCCATATTATATTTATTTTATAGTACTTTACACAAAATTAGACACCCACAATGCCTTTTCTAGAAACATGAGAAAATGTTCTATTTTTTTTTTTTTTTTTTGGCCAGTCCTGGGCCTTGGACTCAGGGCCTGAGCACTGTCCCTGGCTTCTTCCCACTCAAGGCTAGCACTCTGCCACTTGAGCCACAGTGCCACTTCTGGCCGTTTTCTGTATATGTGGTGCTGGGGAATCGAACCTAGGGCCTTGTGTATCCGAGGCAGGCACTCTTGCCACTAGGCTATATCCCCAGCCCCTATTTTCTTTTTTAAGATATATTTTACACGTAGTCATTGGGTTAACTCAGAATTTTAATTTACTATTTGCCTTAAATTGGAAATTTTATATAATTACAATGAAATAAAAACTGTCCCCTTAAAACTCAAAGAAATACATGAGGTCTATAAGTATCTTGTGGTCCATTTAAAATCATGTTTTAGTAACTGTTGAATTTTTTTATATATAAATTATTCATGTTCTGAGATCTAATTAGCTTAAGCACATAAGGGGGCACCAGTTGTTGTTTTTTGTTTTGTTTTTATTTTTTGCCAGTCCTGGGGCTTGAACTCAGGGCCTGAGCACTGCCCCTGGCTTCTTTTTGCTCAAGGCTGGCACTCTACCACTTGAGCCACAGCGCCACATCTGGCTTTTTCTAATATGTGGTGCTGATGAATTGAACCCAGGGCTTCATGTATGCGAGGCAAACACTACCGCTAGGCCATATTCTCATCCTGGGGGGCACTTTTTTTATTTTTCCAGTACTGGGGTTTGAACTCAGAGCCTTGTGTTAGGCAGCTGTGCTATCATTTGAACCATGCCTACAACCCCATTTTGGTGTTTATTTGTGGTGTTCTCAAAATTATATTTTATTTTTTTTGCCAGTCCTGGGGCTTGGACTCAGGGCTCCTTTTTTTTGCTCAAGGCTAGCACTCTGCCACTTGAGCCACAGCACCACTTCTGGCTGTTTTCTATATATATGGTGCTGGGGAATTGAACCCAGGGCTTCATGTATACGAGGCAAGCACTCTTTGCCACTAGGCCATATCCCCAGCCCTCAAAATTATATTTTAGACTAGGCATGAGGTTACCTACCATTTTGTGATTAACTCTCTTGCTTTCCTAAAACTTTTCCATCAATCTGATTTCTCTAGGTTGAAAATGTACGCTTGGTAGATCGAGTGTCTTCTAAAAAGGCAACACTGGGTACTTTGTATTTGACCGCCACTCATGTCATATTTGTGGAAAATGCACCTGATACAAGAAAAGAAACATGGGTATGCTTTCCTTATTTTTGGCTTTGCATGTTTCTCATTGTTGAGTAGTTTTGACCTTCTTAACTTTTCCATTTCTATTCAGAAGTGACTGAGCTGTTGGTATTCTGATGTTGAGGGGACTGTTTCTGGAATGTGCTTTGCCTTTTTCTAAATATATACCAAGTCATAACCACTTTGCTGGTTCATTCTGAACACTCATTATTTGGATATCATTGAAGATAGACTTAAAAATAGCCTGAAGATTTGAATGCTTCAGGTCATAGCTATCGAGAAGATAGTCCATAACATCAGTGCGTGGGAGATGGCATTTCCATAGTATTTGATTTGCTATACCTGGTATTTACCCTATCCTATAATTTAGCCATTCATTTTCCTATGTGTCTCTATTTTTCTAGGGATTTAAAAAATCTAGAGAGGAATCCTTTCAAGGGGGTGTTTCTGCTCCTTAATGAAACTGTTAAGTATATCCTACTTTATACAGCATCCCAACCATGACATTATGACCAGAGCTAGAAACCTTAATTGTAGATTTTCTTCTTTCTATGTGAACAGCATTATGCTTTAGAAGTTGGCGTGCACTATAATACAATGCTGCCATTGAGGACCAGGCATAGATCTTTCTAAAATGCCAGAGATGGACATTATTATGGTTTGTCTTCAAATAATCTTTTCCTTCTGGAGTAGATCTTGGAAGCTAAGCAAGGTTGAAGCTGGTTACTACATGGATAGAAGAGTATAATGGTGGATATTGGATGTTGAAGGTGGGAGTTAGAAGGGAGGGAATGGGGTATTGCTGATCAGAAACACTTTAGATAGACAGCAGGAATAGGTTTTAATATATTTGGCATAGCAGTGCACTACAGCCAATAATAATATATTTCAAAATAACGAGTAAATTATAGATGTTTCACTATGAAAAGTGATGAACAAGGTCATGGATCTATATCTTGATTTAAACATCCCATGTTTTATATATAGATATATATATATATACATATACATATACATATATTATATCGTCAAAACATCACATTGTACCCTGTAAGTATACATAGTTATAATTTGTCAGTTGAATGTTGTATTAATAAGAAAACTAAGAAAATAATTCTTTTCAGGCTGCGTGGCCACCAACGGCTTACAAAACAAGTATCTCAAGTTGCTGTTGACTTTGAGCATTCCATGTGGAATTAAGGAGCAAGGTGGCACCTCCCTGAGGAGCCATCTCCAGCTTTTCTTGATTGCAAAAGTTTATTTTACTAACTTCCCATGACCTTTTTTAATTTTAGCTAATATGTGCATTCAGCATTTGACCACCAAAATAATCCCTTACTTGAAGTTGTTCAAATTTGCATGTTTACTGATTTGCAGCAGAAAATTATTCTGAATGTCAGAAAGCCAGGTATTGAAAACTAATTACAGATTTAGACAGTTGATACTCACTTGGAATCTCTCAGTTCTTGTTACTTGAGTTCAGTGGTTGAGCTAGACAAAAGTTGAGGAGTCTTATCTGTTTGTGTGACTCAAAGCCCCTGTTAGTTCTTGTTATATATTATTTATTCCTACTTGGTGATCCAAATTAAACTTTTGGTTCTAGATTCTTCATAGTCAGATCTCCACCATTGAGAAGCAAGCAACAACTGCTACTGGCTGTCCTCTGCTTATTCGCTGTAAGAACTTCCAGATCATACAACTTGTCATACCACAAGAAAGAGATTGCCATGACGTGTACATCTCTTTGATTCGTCTTGCACGGCCGGGTAGGCAATTCAACTCTCATTTACCATGGAGCACTCTTAGAAAGTCACAAACTGCATTCAAGACTTTCTGCAGTGCTTGGGAATGACAGTGTTTTAGGAATAATTTGCCATCTCATCTTCAAATCAGGCCAAGAAGTTTGAATGATCACTCAGTATATACTTCCTTATTTTGGGGGTTATCCAACCTGAGTTACTTACAGCCTGGGCCTGTTTTATTAGTCCTAATATTCATGTATTCTTGATGGAGGTTTAATGTGTTTTTCTTTGGAGTGATAATGATGCCCTTGTGGAACCTCTGATAATTGAGCCACTTGAAAGACACCTAAGGCAGAACTAGCTGTTTGGTGTAGAGTATATTGTTCTTTTAATATTTCCAGTGTATTCTTGCCCTTTTGTCTCTATTGGTTTTTGAGAGTTTTATGTGTTTTCCAACAATGGTGCAACTAAGACTTTTGTCAGCACCAGTGACAATTTAAGACATGTATATGTTACTTTTGTGAAACACAGCCTTCTTAAGGGTCATTGGAAGGAAGTTTGGATTTGAACAAATAGCTTATCTTGCTCACTGTCTTATTCTAGCCTTCATGCAAGGGTCTTCAGATGGATATACTCTTCTGCCAAAGTGTTTTCAGTGTCTATGTGATTTATGGAAGATGTGGTATTCTTTTGCTTAAAAGAAATATACTTCTAAGTTTTTGGGGGGAGGGGCATTTCAATGAGATAAGATCATTTATATAAAAGCAAAGTGTTGCACAGAAGTCATCAACAAGGGAAATAAGATATGTATTTATAGTTACTTTGCCTATCTGTTTTGATTCAGGACAGGGAATTTATTTGTGAACTTCTCAAGGCGTTTCCTTGGGACTTGAGTTCTAAATGATATGTCCTAATCATTTGGAGGTAGCTCAGAGTCAAAATCACTTAGCACCTCTGTATGCTGTAAAATTCTGATCATTTTGACTTTAACTTGTTCCTTCTTAAAGGCAGTTAGTTGAGACAGTTTTTCTTCCCCTCTAAGTGTGTTGAAAAGAACTGCAGAGTAAGCCAGAAAAGCAGTTGAATTTTTTTGAAGGGTGTACTATAATTGGAACAGAGTTCTGGGAAGATGTACATTAGGTTGGATGCAGCAGAGAATGAGAGGAGAGTTGTGTGCCAGCAGTTTCTGTGTCACTGATTAATGAGTGTGCTGTAATAAATGTGCTCTGACTGGATTAATGGGATTTAGGAAAAGCCCAAGAACTGGGGAAGGGCTGAGCAGCTGGTAGAGCAGATCACAGGGGTACTGAGGCCCAGAGGCAGTAATTGCTGGGTCTCTCGCGTGAGGATCTGAAATCACTGTGTTTTTTCTACTTTTAAAAATGTATGATTTGTCTTAAAAGGAAATGTTTTAGGAGCTAGGTAGATGTAGCCAGAGACCTGAGTTTCCTTTTTTTTTACAGAATCAGAACCATCACCCGAGAGGATTTAAAAAACAGTCCCTAGCATTTTGAAATACTGGCATTATAAATGCCAGTTTATGTAACACAGTACTTAATGTGGGCCGATGAAATGGAAGCCAAGCAGTCTCATGGTTTAGTGTTAAGGGCAGTGGTAAAGTTGGGGCATGTAACAGAAAAGGTTCTTATTCTGGGCCCTGACGGGAAAAGATAGAGGCTGTGAGATATGAATCTAGCTTTCAGTTGGGTAAAGGAGGGGATTTGTGAAAACTGTCTGTTTTTAGTTTGCAAAATATGCCTTTCCCGTGTGTGTGTGTGTGTGTGTGTGTGTGTGTGTGTAGGTTTTCTGGAATGGGGCACATTAAATACATAAAAATTTGGAGATTTTTTTTTTATTGGTTTGCCATTTGTTTAAATGAATGAAGATGGCAAGCATTTGGTCATGGAGAGTAAAAAGATCCCAGTATAAAATAATGTGATCAAATTCAGCATCTTCTTTAATTCTCAGTAAAGAAATAATGTAAATTAAAATATAGTTTGTGCATAGATGAGAAAATAAGCTAACTCAATAGATCAATATAAGAATATTTAATAAGGATATAAATTTTTCTGATTAAAAGACTGCTGTTTCTCAGAGGGCTTCTGCTTTTCCCATGGCCTCTTTGTACTCCTCTCTCTAATTTGCCTCCTGCTGTTTATTTTGGTATCAGCTATGTTTGTGGGCTTTTCAACATCTAACTAATTTCTTTGTTTATTTCCTCATTTTTTTGCTAAATTACAGTTTTGGGTTTTTTTTAGTTCATCTCAGTTCTCAATTCTTCTGTAATTTTTAAAATTCACCATGGTGGGGCATAAACCCCAAGCCTTGTTTTTGCAAAGAACATATTGTACTGCTAAGATGCCTATTTCTTATGATTTAAAAAAAAATCTCACAATGAGATAGTCTCATTTGCTTAACCTTTGGCTTTTTGTTCTAAGTCATTGATTTTTAACAGTTTTTGCAGTGGTGGCAATTCCTCTTTTATTAATGATACTAATCTGAATCTAATGATCCATTTCCCAAGGTATTTGTTTGGATAGTCCTGATATTTAATTCAAACTTGTTTGTTTAAAATAATAATGGTGAGACACCCTCACCTTGTGATTTCATAGATACAAATTCCAGTAATAGTTGAGTTATTTCCCCATCCCTTTCTAAATGGCCTTTCATCCACACCCGTTTTTAAGTTGCCTGAACTCAACAGACAGAAATTGGCTTTCAGTCATTCCCCTCCATCTCCGTGTTTTTCTGTTTGTGGTTGGTAATTTCCCTTCCTCTCACCTACTCCTCACATTCTGCTGATGCTGATTCATGCTCCTTTTCTTTCAATTTTTGTACTACTTTTGATTTTAAAATCAAATACCTGGGAAACAAGATCGGTTATTTTCCTTCCTTCCCTAAAGTTTTGTTGTACCCACAGTTCTCTTTCCTTTGGCAGGAGGAGGAAGGAATAAAAATTGTGTACTCATAAAGGTCCATTTCAGGCTTGGTGGTTCCAGCTCGAGTATTTATATTTGAAATTGTCTCTGGGAAGCAGGAAGTAAGGTTATTTGAGAGTGATGGAGTTGGTGAGAACCATGGAGATTGAATTGCATTATAGTGACACACACTTCCTTAAATTAAGGAGACAACCATGAAATCTGTTTCAAAAGCATGAGTTTCTATGTGTAGCAAAGCATTAATTTCTGTGCTCTGGTTGAACCCACACTTTTGACTGAACTATGAATTAGGCTTGTTTAAAAATAAATTTTCATTCTTCAATTCATGTATATTATGTTAGTATATCATATGGTATTTGTAAATTGTCATTTTGTTTTCTTAATTGATAGAAAGACAGTCAAGTGTGCCTTTGTTGAGCTAATTATGTAACTATGTAGAATACATATGAAGAAGAAAATACTAAGATGATTTCCATGTAAAATTTTCTGAAATTGTTTTGAATTTTAGAAAATTATCAGCACATTGTCAATTTACTCCCAAAGTTCAGTGGCATGTTGGGTATTTGCTTTTTATAGGAAGAGGTCCCATGCCCTCTTAGTTAGGGTCCCTGAGACTGAGCCCCAAAGAGCTTGTCATACTAAAACCTGCTGATCATCAGCACAAAAAATGTTTTATTGGATGCGACAGCTCAGACCCTGTGATGTGAGAAGCCATTGGACCATTCAGTATGTCTGTCTGCTGAAGGATTTGACCTTTTTAGAGCAGGCATATTTTTTTTTCTAAATTCAGATTCTGTAAAGATGAAAGATTTCTCTAAAAAGCTTCTGCACAGCAAAAGAAGAAGTTAACAAACTGAAAGACAGCCTATGTATTGGGAGAAAACATTTGGAAGACATATATCATGTGAGGGGTTAACTATATGACATGCATTGTAAAGAATGAAACTCTGTAAGGGGAAAACACATGGTTTAATGAAGAATTGGGCAAAGGTCCTATGTAGATACTTCTCATTAAAAGTGACATGTGAATGGCTAACAGAGGCATAAAAAATGCTTCACATCACTATTCATTAAAGAGTTGCAAATTAAAGCACATTAAGATATCTCCTTGCACATGTTAAATTGGTTGATACAGAAAAATGAATTGTTTTTCATTCTAGAAATAATGTTGAGGAAAGAGAACCTTGTATGCGGTAGGTAAGAATATAAATTAATACAAGCATTATGAAAACAGTAGTTGCTCAAAAACTGAAAATGGAACTGCCACTTTAAAATATTTACTACAGGATTTGAAATGAATATGCTAAATTCTATGTTATACGAATTAGGAGTGAGGTTGTAGTCCAGTTATCAACCTGTGTGTCAATCGACTGATGAATGGAGATATAAAATGTGGTGTGTGTATACACATATATGTGTGTACATGTATATATAAATACACACATAATGGAATAATACTCAATCTTTCAAGAGGCATAAATTCTTCATTTGCAATAATATGGGTAGAAGTAGGTCCTATCATGCTAAGTAAAATAAACCAAACACAGAAAGAAAGACACGGCATGTTCCCATTTATGTTTAGAATATAAAACAATTGAATTCATAGAAGCAGAGGAAAGTACAGTATTATCAGAGTGTGGGGAATAGGGAGCTGATCACCAAAAGGGTACAAAGGCCTCAGATAGTAAGTAAAAGCCTGATTAAGTCTTATTTTTAGATCTAGTGTACAGCATGGTGAAGAAAGCTAATAATTGAGGACTGTACATTTTAGTACTGCTAAAAGTAAATTTCAGTGTTGTAGTCACAAAAGTATTAATTATTTGAGATGATGAATATATTAATTGATTTAATCATCTCACATTTTAAAATCTTAGTATCATATGTCTCATGAATATTCACAACTATAAATTTCCAATATATAACTGCCTTTAAGACGCTACAAACAACAATGAGAAAACCTTCAAGGATTTCTGTAGCCCTAGATTTTGTTTTTATCTGCTGACTGCTATACATTATGCTATGTATGTAATGGAAATTAGGAGTGAGAGGTACAGAAAATTATGAAATGGGAAATATTCAGTGAAATTTATATCTGTGATAAAGATACTGGAATTTCTCACAGTACACAGTGTTCTGGCTTCTTTTAGGCTGACCTTGGGTTAACACAGCTGAGATTCGGTTAACAAGAGTGGACACCTTCCTGCCCTGATGTAGAATTGTACTGAAATTGGATTTGAGGATCAGCTAGTTACCCTTATCCTAAAAAATAAATGAAAGAAAAAAAAGAGTAATTTCAGTGTCAACCTGTTCTAATGTCTCTCAGCCCAAGAGTGAGCTTCATGTCTTTTTTGAATGTTCCTTGTTTTAGATTATGTATAGTTTCACTGTCTCTTCTCAATAGAAACAAGCATCAGCTTCTACATGGAGAACTGCCAGTAGTCATGGAATGTTTTTCTTCTTCCACCTTTAAACCTATTTGTAAATATTTAATAAAGAAAAGTTAACTTCCACTATTATCCCATATTTATAAGCTCTGCTTTCACTGAGGGATCAGAAGCTCTCTCAAGAGATTCTTCTGGCATCTTAAACAAATTGCATTTGTGGTTAACATTATGGTAGCAGAAGCCTGAGTCATGAAATTGGTACTCAGAGATGGAAAAGATGTGTCAGTGGTGAACTAGCTGTTCCCAGAACATGATCTCGTGTGTGTGCGTGCGTGTGTGTGCGTGTGTGTGTGTGTGTGTTGTCCTTCAATTAGCTAAGATGATAGCTAAGTATCATCTTGCTGAAAATGTTGGTTTTGTTATTTGTGTGTTCTTGCACCTGTATGGAAGCATTTTGTTGTTTGATCAAGTAGTGTTCTCAGTTTTAAAGTTAAGAAAGGTATAATTTAGCTATGTCAAGTGAAAAAAAAATGGTACTTAAAATGATTTTATCTATTTTCAGAACATGACCCTTATCTTTCTTCTTTCATGTGGGTGAATCATCTCTATAGCAATCAAACAAGTTTGAAATAAGCTGAGATCCTTCATGGAGCCTCCAAACACATGTCAAGAAACATTAACTTTTTGGTGCTGGGTGCAATCACCAGTTGAGTAAATGAGAGAACCTAGGAAAACTGTGAGGGGATAGTGGTGGGAAAGAAACAGGAAAAATCAGAGGATGGAGTGAGGAAAGTAAAGGGGGAAGAAGGAAGGAGCTGCCGTGTGTGTGTGTGTGTGTGTGTGTGTGTGTGTGTGTGTGTGTGTGATACACAGTTATGGAGATACAGTAACTTGGTAGTGAAGGCCACATGAACCTCTTTAGCACTTGAAATGTGACCACATCTGAATGAGAGGTATCAGTTAGTGTAAAACACACACAGAATTTCAAAAGTGGCACAAATAAAAAACCAAGATGTGAGGAATGTTAACACGTTTCATACTCTGTACATGTTGAAATGATAATATTTTGGACATATTGGATTAAGTGGAAAGCATTTCTAAATTTCATTCTTCCATTTTATTTTTCTGTGTAGCTACAAGGACGTTGTAAATGGTGTATGTGGCTTGCATGATATTGTTGGGTTTGGACATATTATATTGTTAGTTTAGATACTCCCCTTACATGACAAAATCAGAGTATTAACAAAAACCCAAATTTTAGATTTTATTGGGAAGAAGGAAATGTTGAGGCTATTGGCCTCACAAGAGTAGACTATGCATAAAGTCAGAAACACTGACAAAACTGAAAGATTTTCCCTGTGCATTCTTCAACTTGCACTCCATGAGAAGGCAGCTGTGTGTTAGGAAATTTTTTTTATGAATACTAAAAATGTCTTATGACCAGCCCAATTATAATATACATGAAGTTGTTAAAGTTCAAATACTTTTTAATGCAAATACACCATATGAGCTATAGCTTTTGGAACTGTTTTGTTATTACATCACTCAAAATGTGGAAGTAGCCTGGGACTCTGTCCACCCTTGTGAGGCCTCTCCAAACCTGAACTTGATATGTACACCTAAAAAAGAATTCCTGATGTGTAATGAAGGTATGCATTCTTAATTATTTTTACATTCCATATTCGTTTTTAAGGTAATTTTTTTTTTAAAAAAGGAACCGGAGAAGGCACTATTTGCTACAAGAAAGAAGTTGTTGCACAGTCAAGTCCACATACCGAAGGCCTTTCTCATGAAGGCCGGGTGACCTTGTCCACAGAGGCAGGGTGCTCTTGGGCCTGGGCCAGGGGTGGGAGGTTAACTCCAGCTGGAACAGAATGTTTTGGGGGATATTTGGTTCTGGCTTTGACTTAGCTTGATTTGGCTTTCTTCTTTTTCTTGCAGTGAAATATGAGGAGTTGTACTGCTTTTCATTCAACCCCAAGCTGGATAAAGAAGAAAGAGAGCAAGGCTGGATGCTAATTGATCTTGGTGAAGAATACAAGCGAATGGGCCTCCCCAATAATTATTGGCAGCTCAGCGATGTGAACAGAGACTATAGAGTGAGTGGAAACATTTACTGAAATCCAAATACCTAGTCCATGTAAAATCCTGATTTCAGATAGCTTAGCATGCCTTTAATCTCCTTGAGATTTTATAGTTCCTTTGAGATAGATGTGAGTGTTTCTTGATCTCCCTTGGTATTTCTGGCTTATTTCCTTTCTGTACCTAGAGTCAGAGAGTCTGAGCAAGAGGATCACCCTTCCCCCATGCATACTCCTTCTATAAGGGCTGAGAATCAGTGCAGATCTCATGGACAGGTGCTGGGAGTTGTCTAGGATCTCAGTCTTCCATTATGTCTTTTTAAAAATTTTTAATTTTATTGTCAAGGTGATATACAGAGGGGTTACGGTTACATATGTAAGGTAGTAAGTACCCTTATCAAACTTGTTACCTCCTCCCTCCTTTTTCTCCCACCTTCCCTCCTCCCCAATTCCCCCACCAAGTTGTACAGTTAGTTTACAACATAGTGTCTTGTTAAGTATCACTGTTGCACTGGTTCACCCTTTGTCCTTTTCTCACCATTTTGATGTTCCCCTTCCCATGCCATGTCTTTTTATAGCACAGGAGTGATGAGAAGGGAAGTCAGAGAGACTGGTGGCAGTTTGGCACTAGGTCCTTGATGTGCTCACTGGACTCTTGATTGGTGCACAAGGAGGGATCTGGAGAAAAGTGTCTGCACTTGCAGAAAGCACTGTGCAAGCGAGAGAACAGGAGTGACAAACAAACCCCATGTTCTCCCCAGGGGTAGTCACATATCGGAGTTGGTTTCCTTACTAATTCTGAAATATTTTAAGTAATAAAAGTAGTAAAAGAACCTTGTAGAGAAAGAACCTTTGTAAGAGAGAAGGAAAGAAACAGAAAGGAAATCCACCACCCCATTGCCATAACACTGTTGTTTTTATGGTTGTTTAAGGTTTTAGCAAAGACTTACTTTAGTCTTTGATAAGTCTAAGATAAAGTAAAAAGATGAAAAAAGGGAAAAACATTTCTTGTTCCCCATGAAGGAAATGGGAGTAAAGACTCAAAAGTGGCAGTTTTTATTTGTGGTCTTTGTACTGTATTAACTTGAATGATGATAATGATGATGGTAATGGTAACGACATTCTTACTCCGTCTACTCCTTTTCTTCCTCTTCTCTGTCCTCTCTTCTCTTCTCCTCTTCCTCCTCCTCCTTCGTCTTCGTCTTCCTTCTATATATTTTGTTGTGGTTCTGGGAATAGAACTCAAGGAACGTCTTGTGCATTCTAGACAAGCACTTAAAGGTGCACCTCTCCTCCATGCCCAGCCCACTATTCTTTAATAAAAATGTCCTTTCTTTGATCTCAATTGTCTATTTTATTTATTTATTTATTTATTTTTTGCCAGTCCTGGGCCTTGAACTCAGGGCCTAAGCACTGTCCCTGGCTTCCTTTTGCTCGAGGCTAGCACTCTGCCACTTGAGCCACAGCGCCACTTCTGGCCATTTTGTATATATGTGGTGCTGAGGAATCGAACCTAGGGCTTAATGTATAGGAGACAAGCACTCTTGCCACTAGGCCATATTCCCAGCCCCTCAATTGTCTATTTTGGTAACTTTTCTTTTCAAGGTAATACTCTTGTGTAATGGCCATTCACAGTGGCTCTTCTTTGAATTGCCTATTTCTATTCTTGGCCTTTTTTTCTAAAGCTTATTTGTCTTTTCTATATTGTACAATGGTAGAACTTCTTTATATAGTCTAGATAAAACCTCTTATCATATATATAGCCGTTGAAATGTGTGGATTATCAATGCTTTTAAAAAGTCATGTCTATGTTTTACCATATTGTGAAAAAGGAAATTACTGTTTGCTAACCTTTGTTGAAATTCAACATTGTATGAATTCTGTAATTACATTTTTGTTAATTATGTTATTACAGTTTTGTCATAAATCTTAATATCCTGTAGACCAAGTCTTTCCATACCATTCTTCAGTATGTCCTAAATTTATAAACTACTTGGGGTAAATGGATACTTATGATACTAATTCTTTGTAATTATGCTTCACTTTAATCACTGTAGCCTTAATCCTTGTAAACTATCTAGCTAGTTGAATGGCAATTCCTTTGTAGAACTTCTTAAAGGTAATACCAATATAATTTTAAAGAAGATTATATATATGTGTGTGTATTTACATACACATATATTATTCTGTACTGGCTACATCACTGTAGCTTTTGGCCATAGACATAAATATTAAAGAATGAATAATTAAATGAGAAAATAAGTACCTAGATAATATAATTGGACTTGTTTATTCTCATGTTAAAGCCAACCTTTGCACTGAACTTTTAGCCTTGAAACAAAAGGCAAGGAAATTGAAGTTTAGTAAGGAAAACTAAGTCTTTTTAAGAAAAAAATATGATACATACTTAGGCAAGGAAGAAAATGAAGCTGAGCTACGTGTAGTGGAATAATGTGTTTTGGAAGTGTAGGTTCTTTTCATTTTTACAACATTTTCCTCTACAATTGGTATTACAGACAAGACTCAGCAATGTCACTAAGTTGTAGACTGCAGAACATGTGTTATTATTTCTTTTCAGAAGTGACAGAGAGCAAAACAAAGCTGTTTAACAAGCTGTTAGGAGAAAAAACCTAGGGGATTTTCTGATTTTGTAAATGTTGAAATAGGGGGAAAGATGATGTGTACTTATCCCTTAACAGTCTAGAAATAGAAGAAAAACTATATTCTTTCAAAAAATGTCCTAACTAGAAGTCCACTGAAAGAGTTCCATCCTAGTCCATTCTGGGATTTTAATTTCATGGTTAAGAAAATGTGTACTTTCCCCTCCTTTGCTTTATAAGTTATTTTGTGCCTTTTGCAAATCGTTTGAGTTAGGTGGGGCGAATGACATCATGTAATGGAGAAAAAATAATTGCCTGTGGTAGGAGTTACATCAGACATCATGTATAAAAACTTCAATTTCAAAACCAGTCCTACTATTTTCTATTTTGGTGGTCTTGGGCAGGCTTTATTATTATGACTGTCATCTCTGTCATCATTACAACCTCCTTTATGATACTTGCTTATGGTAATATAATTCTCTCTTATTTTATATCTAATCTTGACATTATCTTTATTTAAGTAAAACAGTTTTTATCTATTGCTAGGTTTTTTAATTGAACTCTCTTGGAGTAAATTTTAACCTACATTATTCATTTTATTAAAGCTTATTTAACTTCAGTTTTTTATTGTTACATTATATATGGCATATGTTTATAATAACATATATGTGTTATATATAACATTTTATTATATATTATGTATTAATCGAATGCTAATATATACATGTTATTTACAAATTATGAATTATTTATCAATAAATTATTTTATGAGGTTCATATCCTCTTATTCCTCATTCATCATAAATTCCTTAATATGAATTTTAGGTCCAAAATGTTCAAGAAGAAAAATTTGATGTAGTTCCTGGAGGTAAATTCATACTCCACAGTGCCTGATTTAGTGTTCAATAAGTAGAGGTCTGATCAAGATCTCTTGGGTGGCAGTAATTTCTCTTGGATGAATAATACTGTACAATGGTAAATACATTTACTGGCAGGTTATAGCCACATCAAAAAAGACTCACTCTTCTGGGATTGTAAAGTATTTAAGGCCACAGCTCTGTTACTCTGTTCTTCCTCAGTGCCTAATACTAGTGCCTGGCATATACTAAGTACACAGAAAAAAAATTACTGAATGAGTGAAAGAATTACCAGAATGATTCTTTTGGGCAAGACCATATTGAGACATAGGGACACTCCAGGAAGGCTCATTTATACAGTAGAAGACAAATTTGATTTCTTTATTCATAAAAGCAAAAATGATTAGCTTACTAATTTACTTCCTCTAATAGGAGGTAGAAAAAAATTCAAAGAAAAAAAACACCTCACAATAAGAATGTTTTTTCATTATTGTGAACTTTTCTTTTTTCTTTTTTTTTTTTTTTTTTTTTTTTGCCAGTCCTGGGCCTTGGACTCAGGGCCTGAGCACTGTCCCTGGCTTCTTTTGCTCAAGGCTAGCACTCTGCCGCTTGAGCCACAGCACCACTTCTGGCGGTTTTTCTGTATATGTGGTGCTGGGGAATCGAACCTAGGGCCTCGTGTATCCGAGGCAGGCACTCTTGCCACTAGGCCATATCCCCAGCCCTTTTGTGAACTTTTCTTATGCTCTCTGAATTTTCTTTTTTTGATTTTTCAAAACCAAACAAGATATATTGAGGAGTTTAAGAACTTAGTGTCATGAATAACACTAAGTTATTAGAATTTTGACTAGAGTTCTGTGAGCTTTTTACAAAAATGACTAAATACTAAGATTGTTTTTTTAATCCCAGTGAAAATAAAATTTGTCATCTTCATTTTAAGTGTATAGCATAATAATACTCGGTAGTCAATCATTGTGTAACTGTATTCATTAAAAAAAAGAAAAAGCTCCTTTGAGCCAGGCACTGGTGGCTCGCACCTTTAATCTTAGCTACTCAGGTGGCTGAGATCTGAGAATCAGTTCAGAGCCAGCCTGGGCAGGAAAGGCTGTGAGACTCTTATCTCCAGTTAAGCACCAGAAAACCTGAAGTGGAGCTGTGGCTCAAAGTAGCAGAGTGCTGGCCTACCTGAGCAAAAGAGCTCAGGGACAGTGCTCAGGCCCTGAGTTTAAGCCCCACAACCAACAACCAACAAATAAAAAATAAACATCCTCATTTCCTACTCATTTACAACACTTTTTGTTTACTTCTTAGTAAATGAACAATTTGGTTATTTTTCTCTCTTGGCTATTATGAGCAGTGCTGCTATGAACACGATTGTACAAATACTTGTTTGGGACTCTGATATCAATTTTGGTTATTTACCCAGAGACAGGATCATGTAATAATTCTAGTTTTAAATTTTTGAGGAAACATTTTCTGTAGTAGTTACACTATTTTACAGCCCGACTAACAGTGCTCAGGAGTTACACTTCCTCTGCCTTTTTGTCAGTACTTTTTGTTTTCTGTTTTACTTCTAATAGTGACATATCTAACCACTGTAAGGTAATTTCTTTCATAATTTTTATTTTAATTTCACTGATGACTAGTACTATTATTGAACATCTTTTCCTGTGACTATCTGTCTGAAGAATTGTCAGTTGAAATTCTTTTCCTCTTTTTATTTGATTTCATTGATACCGAGTTGTAGGAGTTCTTTATATATTCTGAATAATAACACCGTACAAAATACATGATTTGAAAAGATTTTCTCTCATTTTATAGGTTGTCTTTACATTCTTTTGATTGTGTCCTTTCACACATGGAAGTTTTTAAGTTTGATGTAGTCCTGATGTTCACGTTTTTCTTTTTATCACTTATGCTTCTGATATCATGAAAAAAATGCCAAATCAGATGTTGTAAAAGCCTTTTCTCTTATATATGTTTACAGGTTTACCATATGAGATCTGATATTAGGTCTTTAATTCATTTTAAGTAATTTTGTTGTATGATACATAAGGGTCAATTTTCATTTTTATTTTTTGCATGCGAATATCCAGTTTTTCTAGCATCATTTGTTACTAGGTAATGAAGGAAGAGAAAATCCTTTCTTAGAATTAGTCTTGGTACACTTGTTGAGGATCATTTGACCATATCAAGGGTGGTTAATTTCTAGTTTTTCTCTTCCCTTCATCTGTGTCTTCATCCTAATATCACAGTCTTTGATTATAGTAATGTGTATGTGGCTTTGTGATATGTTCTGAAATCATGAAGTATGAATATTCTAATGCTATTCTTTATAAAAATTGTTTTGACTATATAGAGACCTTTGAGAATATGAATGAATTTTAGGATGAAGTTTTTCTATTTTTGCAAAAATTGCCTTTGAGATTTTAGTAGAAATTTTTGTGGGTCTGTAGGTAGCTTTGAGTAGAATGGGCATCTTAATGGCTCTGAGTTTTCTAATCTATTAACACAAGGTGTCTTTTCACTTGTTTGTGTTTCCTTCCGTTTCTTTCTATTTTGTAGTTTACAGCATGGGACTATGATTTAATTTTTTTTTTCTTGTTGGTTGTAGGGCTTGAACTCAGAGCCTGGGTGCTGTCCCTGAGCTCTTTCATCAAGGCTAGCATTCTACCACTTTGAGCTACAGCTCCACTTCTGGTTTTCTGCTTAATTGGAAATAAGAGTCTCATGGACTTTCCTGCCCAGGCTGGCTTTGTACTGTGATTCTTAGATCTCAGCCTCCTGAGAAGCTAGGATTACAGGTGTGACCCACCAGTACCTGGCATGAGGTTTTAATTTTCTTAGTTGAGATTGCTCTCTGCTTTGATGAAAATGGTATACATTTTATTTTTTAGACCTGTAAGATGTTGTAGCATGAAGCTTGAAATAAGCAAGTCTGAGTCTGATTCTCAAAGGTGTTTTAGCTACTTACAGCTTCCTCCACATGTATTCGTTAGAACGCTCTGTATTTAAAGCTTTGGCTTTAACTTACGGAATTGTTTCCCCACCCCTCACTCTAGGGGAAAGCAGAAATGCTTGTAGCTAGTGTAGCTAGCTTGTGGCTGGTATTCTTAGAGGGGAAGCTATGGAAGCTTGTATATTCCTGACCATTGCCGGCTGGGTTCAGATTGTTGAGCTTTTGCTGCTTGTACATGCTACGCCATAAAGGTCTACATTTGTATTTAATGGCAGTGGGTGCTCTCCTACCCCTAGAGGGCAAGAGTCTGTCTTTTCTGCTCCCCAGATGAGCAAAGAAGGCCTTACGTGGGCAGACAACACTGTGCTCCCTAGGTTGAGCTGAGAGTATCAACGAGAATGGGCTCTGGATATTCATCTTCTCTTGGTCTCATTCCAGCTTCGGTACACATGAGGCCAAGATCTGAGCTAAGCTGGATATTTTCTACCTTTTGGAGACCTTTAGAAGGTCTGGAGAAACTCCATAATCTCACTTACCTCTTGATTTCTCAGGAGCTGTTTGTAATAAATGTACTTGGAAATCTTGCCTATTACTTACTTCACTTACTCATAAAACTTTGTAATTACTGTATTTAGTGTTGTTACCAGGAGGAGAGCATGTAATCCCCAACTTACAGAAAGCCTTTTTTTTTTTTTGCCAGTCTTGGAGCTTGGACTCAGGGTCTGAGCACTGTCCCTGTCTTCTTTTTGCTCAAGGCTAGCACTCTACCACTTGAGCCACTTCTGACTTTTTCTGTTTATGTGGTGCTGAGGAATCGAACCCAGGGCTTTATGCATGCTAGTCAAGCACTCTACCACTAAGCCATATTTGCAGCCCCGAAAACCTTTAAGAATGGTTATTTGAAGAACATGTCAGTCTGGTACAATGATGCATGTCTGGCGATGTAAGTCTCTTGAGCCTCAGGCAAATGGGTAAGGTCTCAGATTGCTGACTTGAGTCAGGTTTGGATATCAGGCTGGCATGAGGAAGGAATAGGATTTTCCTCTAGAGCTCACATTAAACTCTTTGCTAAGATGTCTTTAGTGAAGTTCTGAGATGACATGTTGAGCCTGTGAACACCTTCTTTGTGGTGCTTTATCTCCTGCACCATGTTGCCCACAGTAGGGTGAATGGAACGTGAGGACAGGCGAGAGAGGGTGTTCCCACAAAGCAGTTGATAAGAGTTTAGGAGTCTCAGATTGATAGAAGGAGCAAATCAGGCAATATCCATGACAAAGCACTTCATAACCCGTCACAGCTGAAAGAAATGGCAGTAGTGGCAATACCTTTACTTGTTGGTATTGCTCAGCATGTATTTCACCTCCATATCAGTCAGTTCATCGTTCTGCAGTTTGCTAGTGGCAGTTTCTTGTGCTTCATTGAGAAATGGTTTATTTCCTGGAAGTCAGGCACCTTTCTAGGCATATCAAGGGAGTCCTCAGTGTGGATAGCAATAGAGGAAATGCTTAACTTGAAGGTTTAAGGTTTTCTGCCCATCAGCTCCACTCACACATGGCACTCCACAAGACAGGATTGGAGGAGATGAAAAACCTTCTACAAGAGAGATCTGGAGGCAGGGGTGGTATTTGAGAAGATGGGATAGGAGTATCCAGGGAGTGCAAAGCAGTGTACACAGAGTATTCCAGGGACAAGGGAAACTTGATGACTTCAACTCTGCCCTTACGTTTTAGGAACATCTGTCATTTAGGAACATCCCCACCGTCAGGCTATCTTTGTTTTTTAAATTAATTTTTAAAACTTTAATATTTATTGTCAAGGTGAGGGGTTCCAGTTACATACATAAGGTAGTGAGTGCATTTCTTGTCAAACTTGTTACCCACCCTCATTTTTCTCCCACCCTCTCTCCTCCCCCCCCCCCAGTTGTATAGTTGGTTTACTACATATTGTCTTGTAAGTGTTGCTGTTGCATTGGTTCACCTCTTACCCTTTGTCTCACCATTTTGATGTTCCCCTTCCCTTCCCTGATTCAGACAAACATATGTACAATACCCAGGGTACCAAAATCAAATACAGTGGCAACAGGGCTAACCCATAGGGAAGATAAAAGAAAAAAAGAAATAATTTCTCGTAGTACGTTAGAAATAACAACAACAATGATAAACCTCTTGTTCCTATAAATCTTTGAATCAGATACGGGCAACTAAAGTATTCTGAATGTTAGTATGCAAAATTTGCTATTCTTATGAAAGGAACGCTCAGATGTACTGATCTACCTGGTACCAGGAACTGTGAAGAGAAGGGACAGTACACAGAGCATGATGCCCATGAGTGTCTTGCTTTCCCTTAGAATCATTTCATAGAATCAGATACTTTACAGATACTTCATTTCTCTGAAGCCATTTCTGGATTCCGTGAAATCGCCTCCTCTGTAACTTTGTTAAGAAACTTAATATGCAGCCTCTATATATGTGAGCATGGAATTTCTCGTGACAGTTTGCAAAACATGCCTTGGTTGTCTAAAAATATTTTTTCATTTTCTGGTAATAGGTTTGTGACTCCTATCCCACTGAAGTGTACGTTCCCAAATCAGCCACAGCACACATCATTGTGGGAAGTTCCAAGTTCCGGAGCAGACGGCGATTTCCCGCCCTTTCTTACTACTATAAAGATAACCATGTAAGTCTGCAGACAAGCTTTTGTTTCATGCTTTGCTTTACTTGTTTTGTCATACACAGGCATTTTTTAGTTGCCTTCTGATTTGGTATGTGTATGCTTAAACAGTAATTCTTATTATTATTTCAAGACAGAATCTCACTATGTAGCTCAGATTGGCCTTAAATTAAGTCTGACCTCAAACTTCAGATCATCCTGCCTCAACCCCCCTAATGCTGGGATGGTAGGTGTTGTCTGAATTCTCTTAAAGGTATGTGGATGTCCCTATGTATGTGATGATAGCTTTGCCTCTCGTAAATGTTGGCTTCCATGTTTATTTGACAATAAAGTAATGATGTAGGCTCAGACAATAAAGTTAATCAACCATGTACATACTGTCCTCTTCCAAGCTTTCAGTAGGGCACTCTGCCTATTCCTGGAGGACCTTTGCTATACCTATTTTAGAAAGGCTCTGAAGCCCATAAAGCAGTCTTTTACCTCTTTTGCTTTTCTCTTTCTGCCTTCTCCCCGCTCTTCCTCTTCCTTCTCTCTGTCTCTCTGTCTCTGTCTCTCTCTCTCTCTCTCTTTCTCCTTCCATCCCTCCCTTTCTCTCTCTCCTGTATTTTGTTTGTTTGTTTATTTGCAATACTGGGGTTTAAGCTTGGCCTTGCACCTGCTGGGCAGGTGCCATACTGCTTGAACCACATTCTCAGCCCTTTTTTGCTTTTGCTATTTTTTTGGATAGAGTCTTACATTTTTATTTTGGGGCAGCCTAGACTCTCCTAATGATAACTCCTTTATAGCTGAGATGATAAGTGTGTACCACTATGGCCAGTTTATTGGTTGAGGAGTCTACACTGACTTTTTGTGCTAGCTGTCTTCTAATTGTGATCCACCCAAGTAGCTGAGATTACAGATGTGATCTTAGTATCTGGTCTCACAGGCCATACCTGTTTTTCACTAGACTGAACTGTACAGTAAGCAATTATAGTGTAGAATAAATGGTTTTATATATAGATGATTTTAGGTCTTAAAGGATGCAACGGAGTGACTTGTTTCTAAGCATTGCTACCTGGTCTAGTTACCCAGGCAAATACTTACTATGCATGTATACTCATGTACTCTTTGCCATCCCAGCACACTAAAACCTGTTTTGTAGGTAGACTAAGGATCAAATTTGTGTCTTGCATTATTAATATCTAGTTTGATTTTTAAAAATGATTCAGACTGGATAAGGACTTCTCATAAAGAGAAGTAGTGTCACTGAAAATGATTTTCTGTACTTAAATGGAGCATATATGTGATTCCAAAGTAATTTTCCAGACGTCCATTGCTCATCAGAGCTCATCCTTAGAACAAGCAATCGTCCATAGAAGCAAACAGGTACAAATTCCATAAATATGCTGGCTTTTTTTCTTTCCTTTGGTGATTTTAGACATTGTAGGCATAAGTGTATTTCTTTTTACTCCATAGAAATTAGGCTCATGAATAAGAATATTAATCACATCTTAAAGTTAAGCTTGTGGCTCCAATGTATCATTAACAAAGAACCCTTTACATTTTGATAGTGGTAGATGGTTTGAAGTACACATCATGTTATGAATCTGAGGTCTTACTCAGGGTTAGTCGCTGTAAATGCCTCTGCTGCGGGTGTAGTGTGATTGTTTGGACCATCTGTCCCCATGCATGGGGTTAGAATCATGTCCTGTGCACCTGTTGGTGGGACAGATGTCCCTGGGGCTGACACCTGACTCACATACGCCCACTGCTCGGGGAGAAGGATGTCATAGGCCATGCGGGCCTTATAGGGTTGCACTGGGGAAGCAGGGTGACCAAGCCAGAGGCGAGGACAGAAAGGAACTGAAACTCATTCTCAGGAGAGCAGGATATACTCTGCGTGTTAGATAAGGGACGCTGTTTAAAGAGGAAGCTTGTATTGTGGCCTCAGTTTTAAAAGATGTCAGAGAAACCGTAATGTACCAAACATGAATGTGGAGCCAACCAGATTCTCTTTGGAATCTAACAACTGCAGATCACAGAGATGTGTAGATATCCCTTGAGTACAGAATTCTGGGTATGTTTGTAATAGAGGGCCCTTAAAGTTATTTTACCCTTTGTTCTTTATTATTGTGATACAGTTTTAAAAGAAATTACTTTGCTTTAGACTGTCATAATGTGGTCTCCAAAATTGACAGCATAGCCTCTTGAAGATTTCACATGAGGCAGTTTTTCCTAAGAAGAATACAAACTTATTTACAGTCACTATATATTATATATATGTTAGGCATGGTTCTAGGAATGTTACAAGGTTTTATACTTTGTCACACCTGTGGTTTTAATATTACCTATTTTGTACATTAAAAAAATTCAGAGAAGATATATAAATTACCTATGATTATATTAAGTGAAAGTCAAACTACCAGCAATTCAAGCCAGATATTCTTTTTTTTTTTTTTTTTGGCCAGTCATGGGCCTTGGACTCAGAGCCTGAGCACTGTCCCTGGCTTCTTCCCGCTCAAGGCTAGCACTCTGCCACTTGAGCCACAGCGCCGCTTCTGGCCGTTTTCTGTATATGTGGTGCTGGGGAATCGAACCTAGGGCCTCGTGTACATGAGGCAGGCACTCTTGCCACTAGACTATATCCCCAGCCCGAGCCAGATATTCTTGAATGCTGGTTTTAGTGCTGTTTCTGGCTATCTGGCTTATTTACTCCTGGGCTGCTATATTATTTTGCTAAGAATTCGGGATCAAGAACTACCTTTTCTGGATTCAAATCTTAGTTTCCTAAGTTAGTAACTGTGTGGTCCTAAAGAGATTCTTTAGTCTCCCTATATCTTGTCATTTCATCTATAAGAAAGAAGTCTTACTCTAAAAGATAATTAAAGAGATTAACTAAGCTATATAATAGTGCCTACCACATAGCACTCAAAATGTGCTGGATTTTTTGTGTGTGTGTATGTGCCAGTCTTGGGGCTTAAACTCAGGGTTTAAGCTCAAACCCTGAGCTTTTTTTGCTTAAGGCTAGTGCTCTACCACTTGAGCCACAACTTCACTTCTGGTGTTTTGGTGGTTAAATTGGAAATAAGAGTCTCATGGACTTTCTTGCCCAGAGCTGGATTCGAATACAGTTCTCAGATCTCAGCATCTGAGTAGCTAGGATTACAAGCATGAGTCACTGATGCCTAGCAAGGATATTTTTATTATCAATAGCATTGTGAATCAGAGGCTCCTCTGGAAATGTGCACCTGAGAAGGTTTTATTCTCTGATCTCGGGTGTTTGAGATCTGTTAGAAACACTTCCAGGTACTTACTGATGGCTCACACCTGTAATCCTAGCTACTTAAGAGTCTCAGGTCTGGATGATGGCAGTTCTAGGCCGGCCTGAGAAGAAAAGATCTCATTTTCAAAATAACTAGCAAAATGCAAGGGTGGAGGCATGGCTTAAGTGGTAGAGTGCCGGTCAAGAAAACAAGCCTAGCAAGCTGAAGGCCTTAAGGTTAAGCCTCAGTACCAGGGCTGGGAATGTGGCTTAGTGGTAGAGTGCTTGCCTAGCATGCATGCAGCTCTGGGCCTCAGTACACACACACACACACACACACACACACACACACACACACACACACCCAGAAATGAGGCTGTGGCTCAAGTGGTAGTGTGCTAGCCTTGAGCAGAAGCAGCTCAGGGACAGCACCCAGACCCTGAGTCCAAGCCCTAGGACTGACAAAATCAAAACCAAAGACAAAAAAAAATCTCAGTACCAAAAACAAAAAACCAAATGGAATTGAAATGCTACTAGATGATAACAAGACTCTCTCAATTATCAAACATTTACAGGTATGTATAGGGTTCACAAAAGCACTCAGAAACTACAGCTGAGGCATATAAACAATCACTGAGGTGACAAAGAATCCTATTGGAGCATATCATAGGTATTAAGAAAAGGAAATTGCAAAAAATACCAAAATTTAGTCTGGTATATCCAGCTTACTGTTTTTAGTGTAACTCTGTTCTGTCCTAATTCCACATTTAAAGGGAGTTGCGGCCTGGCATGGTGGAAAATATCGCTTTGTCCTCACTAGAATCGTGGTCCAAGGGTAGCCTAGGCAAAAGTGCAGCAAAACATGAAAAGAACTGGGGATGTGGCTCAAGAAGGCCCTGAAATCAATCACCAATACCCCCCGCCTCTCTTTCCTCTACAAGGCAGTTAGTAACAGTTGTAGTCACTAATTCCCTTCATTTCATCAGAAATTTCACTGGTTTAATGAGTTTAGGGGCATTTTCAAATTCTTTCCCATTAAAGCTCCCACCCTCTTCTCTTCTGATAGAATCCAGCAGATTGCCCAGTGGTAGCTGTCTTTAACTAATATTTTGCTAACCCACATAAAGTTCCCTAAAAAAGCAACTCAGAACTATTTTCCTTCCAGTCAGAATTCTCTCACAGCAGGGTGACCGACCCTGATTCCTTAAGGATTAAAAGGATGGGATTCCGCTACAGCCTGTCTGTGGCAGTTTCTTGCTGTCCATGGGACATGGCTTTAGTCCCTTTTGGTTCCTGCTGACTTTTCATCTTACTAACGGATATTGCCCTAGCTCTGTGTCCTCTGCCATGTTCTGACTCGGGTCCCTTTTACCTCCTCACTTTTCGAGACTTAGATAGCATCGCCTTTTCCTTGCCTCCCTTTTCCCACACATTGCCCTCCTGATTCAGAAGCGGGTCCCATGTCCTCGGGCCCCATTAGCAGTTGCCCCATGTGACTACAGAACAGTATTAGAAGCTGTATGGTCACTGTTCTGCGATTCTTAGTCTGTTGAGCTAATGAGAAACAAACCCGTTTTCTCAGTGAGGAGCACTGAAGCTCATTTTTTTTCTGGAGAAATCCAAGCCTTTGCTGTGTTGTCACGGGCTGGGCTTTTAGAACAGGAGAGTTAGTGTTGGTCTCAGAACAAGGGTAGGGGCCTGTGTTTAAGCTGTGGAGTGGACGATGATGAAAGATAATTGTTTGCACCGTTTCGCTCCTTAGCCTGTCCAGAGGCTGACCATTGCTATCTGCATCTTCTTATACGGTAATCTATCTCAGTTGTAGATTCTATGAGTTATTCACATGTATTTCATTCAGAGATTTATATGTACTTTTTAAGAAACCCTACCCTACAATATACAAGAAGACTAAGCAGTCTCAGTATTGATTTTGTGAGTCATTCATAGATCTATATTAAAAACAGCGAGTCCATGAAAAACACCATGGGTACGTTCATTTTATAGTTTCAAGGTTATCTATACTTGGTGACTAGTCACCAAGGAAAAAGATGTATCCGCTAATGAGGCAATCTCCAGTCACCCCTTGAGGCCTGTGGAGGTTTGGCTCTAGGATTCCCATCACGTACTGAAGTCTGAGCACAGATATATGCCTATTGTTTTTAGGCAGTAAAGCGACTAACCTGGACTTGGTGAAAATTTAACGTTTAGAACTAGGGTTGATGTTTTTAGGCTAGTTTTTAAATAATGATTACAGTATTTTTCCTATTCTTGCTATTAATAGCAATCTGTAACTTTTGAGTAGTCATTTATTTTGTAGTTATACTTCCAGCGAGAAAATGAAAGAATACCAGGGAAAGGAAAGTAGGTTATTTAAATGGCTACAGTTTCAAGAGCTGGATCCTATCTAAACATCTTCACACATTCCTAATATTGTAACAGTGTTTGTACTGCTTGCCCATGTAGTGGCTTCTTTGACCTGAACTGAAAATAAACAGGTCTCGATTTCCACAGTGTTACCATGTTTTCATAAGCTGGCGTGGGTGTGGATGAACCGAAGCGCCCTTGGTTCTGGAGGTAGAGCCCGGGGGCCGCTGCGGGTGCAGCCGCCTCACGGTGCCGTGTTGCTGTGGCCTTTCCCCGCAGGCCGCCATCTGCCGAAGCAGCCAGCCCCTCTCTGGCTTCAGTGCCCGGTGCCTAGAGGACGAGCAGATGCTCCAGGCCATCCGGAAGGCCAATCCGGGAAGCGACTTCGTTTACGTGGTGGACACGAGGCCTAAAGTAAGTGTCACCATGCCGAGGCTGGTGAGAAAGCAGCAGTCAAGGCAGGTTCCTTCCACCCGGCCACTTGTTCCCATCGCTTGGTCAGCCCAGGAGCGGTTGCTCTGACGTGGCCCATACTCGGGCTTCCCGCCTGACCGTGTTGAGTCCTCGTTCTGTTTCCTCTACTCCCAGTTTATACTGGACACGTAAAGAGTGAATGCCGTTTAGTGTGAGAGACAACGCCTCGAGTATATGCACCGATCATCTGATTTGTTTCTAAAGCGTGTCTTTCTGTTCTGACGGCATGAGATTTACTGTGGAGCTTGAACTGTTCAATTGGTGTGACAGGCAGCTATACTTTTACTTGTAGTGATCCTACACCTATGGCTGAAAAGGTCTACAAAACATAATATGTTAAAATGAAGCAAGCCATGAACTAAGATGCATACTATGATATTTATGTTTTTTGAAAAAACTACTGGCATGTAAAAATACATTTAAAAAAAAAAAGGTCTGGAAAGATAAGCCCTAAGCAATTGAAGATCCATGGAGAAGGGTAAAGGATTGGAGGAGGTCCAGAACTTCCTACTTGTCTATTTTGGGGCAAATATCCTAATTGCATATGTATTAATTTTTTAATTTATGAAAGCATCCAGCAAGGAATAATGCTAGTCACCAAGAGGTAAGCACCTTACCTCAAACTCAACCTTAGTTTTGTTTAAGGAGACTCAATGTTGGGTGCAATACAAATTCCAGTTTTGTTCCTTAGACCCAATTTTCTGAAAGCAATAAAGCTCCTAGAGTAGTGTGCCAGTGAAAATATGGAAACAAGTGGTAGGTCGCCAGCTGTGAGCAAAAAGCTAAAGGGAGAGCATTCTAGATCTGAGTTCAAGCCCCATACCAGTGCAGAGGGAGGGAGGGAGAGAGAAAGAGAGAAGACAGAATGAAATGTCTTTATTCAATATATTTGGCATTGTAATCTGTAGCCAATCATGAAAATAGAGCTGGGCATATGAATAATAAGAAAGATGCCCTGTAAAAACATGTATGAATAACTTCATTATTAGTAATAACAAAAAAGTGAAAATAACCAAGTGTTCAACTGAGAACAGAGTGGAACATTATTCAGGTATAACAAGAAATGAAGTACTAATACAAAGTATAACATGGCTGGAGATTGAAAATGCTATGCTGAGTGAAAGAAGGAAGTCACAGAAGACCCCCTTCTTGTAAGATTCCCTTTACCTGAAATGTCAGGAATAGGCACATTAGTAAGGAAAGACACTGTTGCCTCGGGCTGGTGGCAATTAATGAATAGGAGATTTCTCTTTGGAATAAATACAGATGTTCTCAAGTTAGATTATGGCGAACGTTGCAAAATTACATGAATATTCCAAATTCCAAACATCCTTCAATTGTAGGTTTTAAATGGGTAAGGTGGATGACATGTGCATTTTGTCAGTGTAACCATTGGAAAAATAACACGAATAAATAAAAAATAATTAGAACAGAAAGTGAAGTAATAGGATCACATATTGGAGTGACTTAGATTATATGCCGCAGGTATTTGTGGGCATGGTCTACATTTGTAAATGGAATGAGAAATAATGAGACTGGATGCTATCTTTGTGTAGCTCCTTAGTTAGAACCTGGTAATTTACTGCTTCTCTGAAGCCACATTTCACCAGATATTGTGATTAGTACACTACATCACTTCATCTTCTGTTCTTACAGTGTAATCAGTGTCCTGCTCATGGCATTGACTTCAGAATAGTCCTGTTTACTTCTGACCACAGCATGTTATGGGGAAGATGGTGTAAGTAGTGAGGATGGAGTTTACTCTCAAATGTCAGTCAGTGAATCATTCATGGAGCGCAACAGTGATATAGGATGGTTAGGTCATGTTTGCATTCTAGCAGATTATATAGCAAGGGTCCCTTTCTTTGAAATAACTTCTCAAAGCACAACACACAGATAAAAGCTTCAAATCAGAAACAAATGCGGCTTTTCTGCTTCACTAAATTCTCTTGCAAGAAATCTACTTCTCAACTCGAGCTTTGCTTGTGGCTTGCATTTTTAACCTCTTCCTTAAAACTGCCTTCTCTTATCTTCCTGTATCTTTTGTGTAATTGAAATGGAGCTGCTTTGAATTTCCCAGTAGTTGCAGATGATGGAATGAATGCCTGCTTCTTAGATACACTAGAGACATAAAATAAAGAGAAAAGACAGAGCCTTTATCAAATAGACACTGGAAAGTCTTTTTTCCTCTCCTGCCTTTCCAGCTTTAAATACAAGCAGTCAGTTGCTAATTTAAGAGATAGTAATGCAAGTTTGGACTAGGTTATATAAGCCTTCCCTAGAATGTAGCAGCTGTAGGGCCAGGCATATTCCAGATTTAAAACAAATTAATCAAAGGATTTGATCTGCAGGGTATATTTAGCACTCAGTGTGTTTACTTTCAGTGATAAGTAGTTTGACGATGCTGCCTTAAAGAAAATTGGCAGCTTTTATGTTTATCCATGGACATGCACTTCACATGGTTTTTAAACTGTTTGTGCCCAGCTTTCATTCTTTTAAATATCATGTCTATTGATTTATGTTCCAGGGTGTGTTAGACTTCTTCAGTAGCCAGGACACTGAGCTGATGTTTGCCACAGAACTGTAGACCATAGCACATGGGCATTTTCCAGGTTTGCTCACAGGTTTCATTAAAAGAGAAAGTTTGGGAGGGGAGACTTAATCCTTGTCATTCAAGCAAGGTTAGTTCCACATGAGCATTTGTTTGATGAAAGCCTAGTAAATTTTCCTGACACTGCAGTAATGGGAGACAAAGATGGTGTGGTTCTCATGCATGTACAGTATTGAATATGTATTCAAAAACAATGTCCTTGAGGTCACATATTACTGCTTGAGTTTGGTGCTTTAAGAAAATATGAGGGCTGGGAATATGGCCTAGTGGCAAGAGTGCTTGCCTCGTATACATGAAGCCCTGGGTTCGATTCCTCAGCAGCACATATATAGAAAATGGCCAGAAGTGGCGCTGTGGCTCAAGTGGCAGAGTGCTAGCCTTGAGCAAAAAGGAAGCCAGGGACAGTGCTCAGGCCCTGAGTCCAAGCCCCAGGACTGGCAAAAACAACAACACCAACATAAAAAAAACAACAACTGGTATAGCTTTTGTTGAATTGTAAGATGAGGAATAGCTCATTTTTATGAATTTATCATTCTGGAAACTTGCTGAGATTTAAAAAATGCCAGGTGCTTTCTCATTTAAATATTATAAGAACCCTGAAGATTAGGTTTTCTTCCTTTCTTAAGATTAAAGAGATTAAGGAATGCACCCAAGACCACACAGTTCAGGGCAGATACCAGATTCAGAGTTGGGTTTATCTGACTCCAGAGCCAATGCTCTTTTTGCTTGCCACAGTGTTTTTCTCTGTTTGCAAAGACAATCTCTGGCAAAACCTTATCCACACTCAAAGGCTCAGGAGAGTTACCATGGCTGAGTTGAGCACAGACCCAGTGAAGTTGGAGGTGCAAAATCTCAAGGACCAACCTTGAGCTCATCTAGAATCAAGCTGTGGCCAGAGAGGAAGTGTTGAGCCATGAAAAGAAGGAACAAGGATAAGACAGGCACCTGTCTAAGTTTATGGGCACCCTTTTGTTTTTTCCTCCCTTGCCATGATTTACTTAATAGGTATGTGCCGGGCTAGATTTACCTCCCCTGGTGCGGGGATGCTAAGCTTACTCCCTTATCAGTGCTCCCCTTTTCACCCTCTCCCCTGGGCACCTGACCAGCAGGCGGCCAAGGTGGAGCGAAGGGACACGGGCTAGCCTAAGGTCCACGTGGCCGAATGAGAACAATCCAATTTAATCGGGAGGGGCTTACAGTAATATAGTAGTGATGACGAGGATTGAGCATGAGCTGGCGATAGGCTGGCGAGCTTGTCCATCCAAGAGCAGCTCCTCCCTCATGGGCTAACGTCACTTCCCATAGTACCGCCCTCTGGGCAAAGCTCGTGAAAGGGGAGCACACGTGCTCGCTGGCGCAAGGTGGGGGATGGTCTCAAAGCTACCCCTTCTGATCCAGGACCCAGAAGGAGATAGGTGTGGCTCACTTCCACACTGCCCCAGGGCTGGGGGAAGGGTGGGGTCTCGGGAGCGCTCTCCTCGCCCTTCCCCCCTTAAGGCCAAGATGAATCCCCAACAGGTATGGTCTCTCATTTCATCATGTCAGTGATTCTTTTCATTATGTAACAGCATGTCATATGAGATGTTTTCCTCTCTCTGGAACTGATGATGAGGTGGTATCTACTCACTGAATCCTGGAAAAGTATCTCTAAGAAATACAGGCATGGAGATTATGGGTGCCTGCAAGAACAGAGGTTAGGATGCAGTTTTCTCGTGGGATGTGGGATGTACTTGCTGAGGGCCATGGTGGTAATGTGCAGACAAAAGAGGATAGGAAGGTAACAGCCCATATAGTGGCAGCAGAGAAATCTGCATGCCTGCTCAAGAATAGGGGGGATTTCTCTGGGTCGGGTTGGACATAAAACATCTTGGTAGACCTTTTCTAAGAGGGCTTGTACCCTGGCAGTCCCTGAGGGGAAGTGACTATAGAGTGTATACTGCAATGCCAGGGAAGCTGAGAAGATCGGAATAGATAGGCTCATGCCAAGGTGGCTCTCCCCATCAGTGAAATGTGTTCTTGCAAGAGCCCCTATAGAGAGGCCTTAGAAGATTGAGCTATTAGACATTTATGCCCCAGATTAGGCCAAATACAATCATCCGTATTAACTAGAAAGCAGTGAAAACTAATAAAAAGAGAATTGCTTTAGAATTTCAAGTTGCACTTTGCCTAGTTAGCAAAGAGCTGTTTACCTTCCCTTCTTCCTTCTCAGTTCCTTCTCACCCTCTACACAGAAGAACCTTGAAGAAGGAGAGAAGGGAGGAAGCCCCTGAACAAAGCCCTCACCATCCCAAACAGGCTGTAATTGGGCAAGAGATCATTTTGTATCATATCTGGGTTGAAATTTTAAATTACACTGAATGGAGATTTTTCCATCTGAACATGATTCTAAAGCTACTTAATCTGCCCAATGACATACTCTCTAGGGATTCACTTATAGACAGGCATTGCTAGGGACGAAATCATCTCATATTTTCATGTTGTGGCACAAATTAAGGCTTTCTGTTGAACAAGTAAATGGGGAGAGAAAAGAACTATTATGTGACAGCCTGTGTTAGGGGTAGTTCACCAAGACCTCCAGCAAAATGTCAACTTCTGTCTTCTGTCTCTTAGCAAGTCAGGCTCTCACGGTTCAAGTATAAATGTAACCAGTGAAATATTTAAAAATTTGTGTTTATATTATCTTTGAATAGTTATACAAAGGGGTTATAAGTCAACATGTTGGTTTACTAGTATAATGTGCCTTGAGCAATATCACCTCTTTTATCATTTTCCCTTATTCTTCCCAATCTCACCCCATTCCTCAATTTTCCTAGTTTCATAGGATATACATTGGATATTATGACTACATTCACATGCCTCCTTCCTCCATTCATTCATCTTGCCCATTAACCTTGACCTAACTGGTAAAATCTTAAACTCCAAGTCTATGACAGGGAATGGATTGAATCTTCATACATTTAATTGACTCAAGGTTATGGGAAGAATACGTTTCTTTGCAGTCTTAGCCTGCTCAACGCTCACTTCTATCATTTATGCAATTGGTCAGCCATCAACAAATCTCCCTTGAGTGCCTTTTCTGGGCTAGTAGGGTCTTGGTAATGAATGAGGTGTTGGGCTGTGGCCGTAAATGAGACTGATAAGGTGCCCGTTCTCATTCCATGCTGACTTTTTAAATAATCGTCTCTACTCTCTTGTTTTGATGGATATATACTATCATTGACTCAAGAGCAGTCTCAAATTTTCCAGTTGAACATCCTCTGTCCAGAAGTTCTCAGCTGCCAAAGATAAAATTGAAATTTCTTAGTTGTCAGTAGAAGATGCTTATTGGTTTCTCACTGGCCCTCTTACTGCTTGGCTCACTGATGCTGGCCTGTCTTTTGATTTTGTCCTTCTGTCTCTTCTCACTGCTTCATGTAGAAGGCCCTCCGGTTCTCTCTTCCTTCTCTCTGAAGATTGAAGTCTCGCTCAGCCTTTCATGCCATTATGAACCATCATTCCAGACTTCTAGGTCAGATAGAATTGCTGTAGATTCCAGCTGTTTCCTGCTACTGTTCTTTTAGATCACACTCAGTCCTGGTGGGAATTGTTTGCTATTACTTAACACCATATGCCTTCCTCCCACTTTCAGTTAGCAACTTAGGACAACAGGAACAGCTCTTTACACATCTTTTTATTCCATGTGCCTGCTACACAGTCTGTATTCACTGAGAAATGATTGAGTTCTTTTTGTTTCTTTCATGAGCATTTCTCTACCAAAAGATGCTGATATCAAATAGCAAAGTGATCTTGTGTGAGACAATAGGATATTTTTTGAACTCTTATTTCTTAAAAAAATATATAAATGGAAACTGTAATGTCTACTTGAGGATTTTTAGGGGCTGAAATGAATAGCTTTTTCTTTGGTTGTGAAATGGAGTTCTCTGCCTAAGGGACCAGATTAGACTTGCTAATAGTGATTTGTTTATGGAAAGGATAGTGTATCTTTATTTATATATAATAAGTCTAGGAAAACAACTCTTTGAAGGACAATTATAGGACTGTGCTTCCTACTTTGAGAGTTCAGCTTTTGCTACATAATCATGAGAGACCCTGTAAGATAGGTGGAAGGCTTGAAAAATTGCATTTGGATGATAGATGAAATACTGCCACCTTCTGTTCATTATGTGACATACACGTTGCCTTTCTTTTAAGGAATACTGTTGATCAGTTCTGTGATGGTAGGAATCAACTATTTTGAAATGCGGACATAATCTGTATTACATGTTAAAGTAATAATAATTAAAATAGCAGTGATACTTTGCTCTTTAATTTATTACCCATTTTTCCAAAGAGTATGTGGTAAGTTGTCTTAGATTATTCAAGTTAAATAAATGTGAGATTCTTCAAAATACTTGAACATAGCTGGGCACCAAAGGTTCATGCCAGTAATAATACCTACTCAAGAGGCTGAGATCTGAGGATCACGATTCAAAGGCAACTCCAGGCAGGAAAGTCCATGAGACTCTTACCTCCAGTTAACCACCAAAAACCAAACAACCAAAAATGAAAATGAAAATGGCACTGTGGCTGTGGCTCAAAGTGATAGCATGTTAGCCTCGAGGGAAAAAAAGCTTGAAGACAGTGCCCAAGCCCTGAGTTCAAGCCCCAGGACTGTCGAACAAACAGACAAATAAAAACTTGAACATATCCTGTTAATTTGTTTGGTTGTATGAAACTTGTTGGAAAGGATTAAACAAATAGCTTTGAAAAATAATTATGAAAAGCAGCAATATTTTATAATACATAATTCCAGAGGAACAATGTCTATAGGTAATTTTTCCCCCCAGTTCTGTGGCTTGTTCTATGGGGCTGGGTGCCTCTTGAGCTCCTTTTACTCGAGGCTAGCACTCTACCACATGAACCACAGCACCAATTCCAGATTTTTCTGGGTATTTCATTGGTGAAAAAGGTCTGGGAGAGTTTCCTGCCTGGGCTGGCTTCAAACCATGATCCTTAGATCTCAGCCTCCTGAGTAGCTAGGATGACAGGAATGAAACAGCAGGATCTGGCTAGAGGTAATTTTTGAAACAAAAGTTTCCTTCTGAAATAGTTAAACTTTGTAAAAGAATGAGCATAAGTTGTTTCTAAAATGGTTATTTTTTTCTTGATTCGGGCTAAAGCTTTTGTTCTGTGGCCTGCCTAGGACAAGGCGACCTTCCTTCTTAGACTAGGAAGACTGTCCTGAGGAGCTGCTCTTGCCCAGCTGAGGTCACAGGTGCTGAACTATGGAGCAGGTCACTGGCTTCCCTTCTGCTGGTTTATTCGTCACTTCTGAAGCATTTTATTTCTGTTACTTAAATTACTATTTCCAAATTGGTATATTGTCCACAGTCTTACTGTGCTTACTAAATCATCCATTTTTAAATGGCTGATTATATAACATGCCTATAATCACTCATTTTTAAATAAACCTATATTTTATCATGTTCATTAAGCACAGAAACACACACAAACATCCCCCCCCAACACACATACATAGGTGGACATGTGATCCGTGTCCGTCTTGGTGCCTGGTCCAGAGCTTGAATTTATCTTAATTCATCAGCCTTGCTTTATTGAGATTGTTATGTTTTCAGTTATTTTAGGACATCTGTCTTTATGATCATTTAAATTTTGTCAGATTCCTAGCATTAGGAAGCCTGAGTCAAAGGTGGATATGTTTTTATCTTAGTTTAGCCTTTTCACTTAGCACTTTGCAAAGCACTGCTTTGCATTTTGCCCTCACTAGCGGGTAGTTTTCAGTCACAGTACTTCAGTGTACACAAGTGAAGGTGGGACCTGATCATTTGAGAGGATGGGTGGGGTTGCGACAGATGGAAGGGGTGGCACCAGTCAAGATGCATCATACTCATATAAATTGACCTGTTGAATTGGAATCACTTTGTTCAACTACTTAAAGGTAATTTAAAATATTGGCAGTTTTCTTTTTTTTATGTTAGCAAGATCCTGGCATAGGGTCTTTGGCTAGGATCCTCTGTGGCTTCCTTTTTGCCTCAGTGGGGAAACGGTGCTGTAGGTGTGTCGGCCCGCTGAGTCTGATTGTGAGCACCAGTGGGCTGTTGCCAGGCATACATCCATGCTGGGAATCCGTGGATGTCCCAGCTGAGGCTGGACGCTGCTGCTTCTATACAGAGATTTTACTATACAGAGTTAGGGCAGAATTCAAGCTGAATAAATTTCTCCAGACTCCATTATCATTGAACCCAACTTTCATCAAGAAGCTTGCAATATCTCATGCGAAATTATGGTAATGAAAGTGATTTTTTTTAAAGCCTACTTATTTAGTGTCTAGGCTTAAATAACATGGCTAGAGGGTAAGGTCCCTGGGGATTGTCCATTTGCCTTTTCTTTCTTGATTTTATTCAGTGATTTGTGCTCAAGGTTTAATTGTGTATCTGAGGGATCCTAACAGGCAAATTCAAATGATACAAACACAACTATTTGGCATCATGTTCACTGTCGATATCATACTACTAGACACCCAAATTGAATATATTGATGCTCTCCTGCCATCCCGTAGGTTGTTGTGTGTGGTATTAAATTGGAACACGTTGGTTCTGTCACAGAATTCCACATCAAATTCCACAGGAATATAGAGGTATCTCCAGGAGAATCTGTTCTATGGAATACTTCTTAGCTAAGAAAATGTTAATCCTTGCCTGAATCTAAGCTCAGCCTAAGTACAGGAAAGTATGCAGCTCAGTAGGTGTCCCAGTGATTGAAATCATATTCTGCTTCAGCACATCATTTTAAATGTTTTTATGAATAGCCATAAAATGTTTTGCTTGCTTCGTGTCCTGAGTTTAATTGGTGACTGTTCTGTTTTGCTGACCACTGTAGCTTAATGCAATGGCAAACCGTGCTGCAGGGAAAGGCTATGAGAATGAAGACAATTATTCCAATATCAAGTTTCAGTTTATCGGGATAGAGAACATTCATGTCATGAGGAGCAGTCTGCAGAAAATGCTGGAAGGTAAACCATTTCCTTATGCGGAACATTAAAAGAAAATACATTGTGATGCCAAAACAAAGCCAGATAGTCTTTTGAGTTCAAAATGTTTTGTTTCTTTTTTTTTTGTTCTAGTGATGCTTGTTACATAGATGTAGAAACTTGGTGAAAATATGTCGCAATGATTCTTTCAACATTTAAGAGCCTTTCTCTTCTTTCAATATTATTATCAGGTAGTTCCATTTGGTGGCTCACAGTCACATACTCTCCAGTGGTGCTTACTAAGATTAAAGTACATAGGGATATTTCCTTTTTCTTCCTCATAACATTAGCTCGATCCATAGTCAAGGCCATTCGGAAAGAAAGCCGTCCTACATTTAACGTGCTAACAGCGTGCTTTTGTGTCAGGCTCATCAACTAACTGTAGGTGCAAGTTGCCTAGTGAACTTTACAGAGGGTGGTATAGGTCTTGACCCTCATTTCAAGCCCACAGTCGCTGCTGCCACGCGTGTGCAAGGCTTCAGCCCCAGCTTGAGTGCACAGCACAGCAGCCGCTGCATGACGGGCTCATAGCATGTCTTCAGGCAGACAGGAAATGTTTTAAGATGTCACATAAAATAGAAGAGTTGTTTGAATCACTACAAGCAGATAGTCTGCATTTTAAACATTTTTTTTTTTTGCCAGTCCTGGGGCTTGGACTCAGGGCCTGAGCACTGTCCCTGGCTTCTTTTTGCTCAAGGCTAGCACTCTACCACTTGAGCCACCGCGCCATTTCTGGCCATTTTCTATATATGTGGTGCTGGGGAATCGAACCCAGGGCCTCATGTATACGAGACGAGCACTCTTGCCACTAGGCCATATCCCCAGCCCCCCATTTTAAGCATTTTAAGCTTATGGCCCTTTTCAATCAAAGGCCTACCAAGGAATCTTGCTACAGTCAGTCATTTCTGTCTCCAGTAGTAACTGAGGAAAGAGAGAGGAGGGCACAGGGCCCTGTAAGTGCTGTGTGTACACATCTGGGGAACACGTGGAGATGGGTCCTAGTGGGGCCGGCTGTCCTATGGGAAGTGTAGAGTTTGGTTTGAAGAGGAACCCAGAAAGGTATGCCTTATTTTTCTCGGGATGCACACGTGCAGGACTTGTTAAGCTCTCTGTTCAGTCAGAGGAACAGGTGTGCAGAGAATCCAATAATGAGGCTGGAAAAAGCTGAGTCTCACAGACAAGCCTAAATCCCATTCTCTTCTGGACTTCTGGGTTTATCTCAGCTATGAAAACTTGAACACATCAGTTAATTCTTTGGTATTCTCTTTCTGGGTGTAAAATGAGAGAATTAGATTAATGTAGCTATGAGTATTTGATATCCTGTCTGCAAACACTTTAAAACTGAACCTTTGAGGCCTGGGGATGTAGCATACGAGTAAATCATTTGACTGGCAGATGCAAGACCCTGGCTTGGATCCCCAGCACGGGGGGAAAAAAGGAGCATTTAAAAGCTAGAAGAAATCCTTCCCTGCGGCTGAAAAAAAAAATCACATCCCCTGTTATCTCCATTGTATCTTGACAAATAGTTTTCTATCCCTTATTCATAGTGACAATACTCTGGGCATGACTATAGGAGCTTCCAGAGCTTCTAGAGATTTCCATGACCTGTCTTTCTTATGAGCTGTGCTTTTTGCTTGTGGAAAACCAAGCTAGCTTGGTGCTGTCATTGGAAAAGTAGTCCAGTTTCAGCATGAGAGGTGCTTACACTTGTAAAAGAAAACCTTGGCATTGATAACCCTCATTTGCAATTTCATAAAATGACTTCTGAGAACATGAATTTTCTCTTAGGCAGGAAGTTGCCCCTGGGAATGCTTCTGACGTATACATTTGACTTTAGTTTTTAAATTGGCATTTACTTAGCTTCCCAGCCTTTATCACTATGGTCTGACTCACCACATTTTCTAAGAGACAAGGGACTGAACCTGTTTAGGAGGGCAGTTCTCTGTGTGACAAGGAATTGTGGTACTTCTGCATAACTTTCCCAGCTGTAAGCAAGGACAACTTTTGGATGCCTTTCAGGAGACTCGACCAATATTTGACCATCTGTTTTGTTCTGAGTAAATTATAAACCATTTGTGGTGGCTCAGCTGATAAGGTGATGCAATCAGATCCACCTTCTGAGGCGGTGTCTTCACACCGCTGTCCTTGGCCTTGAGATTATAAGGTCACCTGGTAGGGCAGAACAGCCTGTTTCACTCATTACTCCTCATTCCTTCCGTTTCTGCTAACCCAGTATTAAAGACGTCATCAGAATAGATTCTGAATATTAGAAAGTAAAATCATTTGCATTCCGGCTTCAAACAGCTCTCGTCTATGGACCGAGTTCATATCCTCTAAAGCTCCTTTCGTAGAGCTCATTTAATTTTTGCTTAGATTTGTAAGTACAAAACCAACCCATTTTTTCCCCCTACCAGTCCTGGGCCCTGAACTCTGGGCCTGGGTACTGTCCTTGAGCTTGTCATTGTGTTTAAGGCTAGTAGTGCTCTATCACTTGAGTCACGGCTCCACTTCCAGCCTTTGGTTGGTTAATTGGAGATCTGTCTACTCTGACTGGGATGGCTTCAAACTAGGGTCCTCCCCCTGAGCAGCTAGATGACAGGCATGAGCCACCGGTGCCCGTCTGAAACCAAACTGTTTTTGTGGCAGTTATTATACCAACTAAGGAGATAAAGTGATGCCTTTCAGGTACATAGCAATTTTATAACTAATTAAGTGCTTTGAATAGTTTTTCTTTGGACCAGATAGATAATGGTTTCCTCCTCAAATAATTAACGAATATCCTATAGCTAGGATTACAGTTGTGAGCCACCAGTGCCCAGCCCTAGTTATTTTTCAGATAAAAATTTCACTAACTTTTTTTCTGGGCTGGCCTGAACTCACAGTTCTCTTCTATACCTAAAATTAAAGGTATGAACAACTGTGCACACCAAAGATCTTTAGTCTTTTGAGGTGGAGAAGCTCACGCGTAAGTAGGGCGGGGAGGACAGCATCACTGACTTGAATATGTGGATACAGTTCCTGGCGTGGCACAGAGATTAATTTGTGTCCCGATGGTAGACATTAAGGGAAATAAGGAGACTACTGTCAGGCTTCACGAAACATTTCCATCCTGCAGGCCTCTGTTCAGTCTCCTCTGAATGGCTTCATTTGCTAGGATGTTCAATGAAGGTGAGGTGATTATCACTTTATTTGTTCTTTAGGGAATATCTCATTGGTCTTGGCTTCTAGTCTTCCACATGGGAGATAAATAAAACATTGAATTCAGGCATGTCAGGATGGCAAGGAAGGGAGGTTCATGCAATGCATACTTCAACTTTAGGTGTCAGGATACAGTCCTGTGGAGTTCAGATGAACCTTTTGCTTTGTGCCCTCTCTGACCTCATGTAGCAACATAGGAAAAAAGAGAGACTGTTATAGGAAAAAGCCAAAGGACCAGACAAGCCTCTTCCGCTAAGTGGCTTTCACATTCCTCTGGTTCCAAAATTACATAGCTTCTTTTTATATTTTTCTGATGATGGTTTCTGTATGTTTAGAGGATATAGCTACACTGTTATATAAAACAAATGTCATTAGGCCCAGCCCTCGGCTCTCAGCTAGTAAGTGCAGTTCTTTGTAGTTTGCGGCATATGCCTCTGAGGTCAGCAGAAATGAACTTCGTTCAGCAAAATGGTTTGTAAATATTGGTTTGGGTTTGGCAACAAGAATGAGCAAATCGGTATTCCTGCCTTATCCTGAGTTTATTCAAACAAACCCAACAGTTTTATATTTAAAAACCTGGACACTAATTGTTTCAGTCTCCAGTGTAACCCCATCTGCCATATGCATTAATCATTCGTAGAGCTGTTTGCCCTTAGCCACCCTCTCAGTTGTCACTTTACCTGAAAACCCAGTGAGGTTAGTTTACCAAGCACAGCGTGCACTTGTAGTGTTCATGAAAACAGCAGCTGTTCTCCTGGGGGAAGAAGGGAGTTGTCATGGCAAGCAAGAGCGAGGCGGCCCTTCCCGTGATCTGAGGGAGCTTTGGGGCATTCTCTCTCCCAGCACATTTTAGAGCCTTGTTCAGAGCCATCCATGGCTCACTTTGCTTTGGCACAGGTTTGCCGGACAGACTGCCGACTTTATTTTTTTGCTGGTTCTGGGGCTTGAACTCAGGGCCTGGGCTCTGTCCCTGAGCCTTTCTGTGCTCAGGCTAACGCTCTACCACTTAAGCCACAGTACCCCTTCTCGCTTTTTCTGAGCAGTTTATTGGAGCTGAGTCTCACAGACTTTCCTGCCTGGGCTGGCTGGCGTTGAGCCTGAGCCATGATCCTCAGATCTCAATCTTCTGAGTGGCTAGGATTGCAGGTGTGAGCCACCAGTGCCCAGCTGCAACTTTATTTTTAAACTTGTCATTTCTGTGCTTTATGGGGAAGAGATGGTGAAAAGGATCTTTCTGGGGCTGAGCTTCAGAGTTTGGATGCCATGCCAGAATATCCCCAGGCTCCTTACACACACACACACACACACACACACACACACACACACACACACACACACACACACACACACACACACACACACACACACACACACACACACACACACACACACACACACACACACACACACACACACGCTAACCAGCCTCCAGCCCTCTAATAACAACCTTAAGGTTTCTCCTCTTTAGTGAAAACAACAAAAAAATAAAAACAAGAGATTATTCTCTGTGGAAGGTTTAAGGCAATCCGTTGAATTCTGAACTTCACAAAGTAGAATGTATACATTTTAGGGTTACGTTGTACAATTTGGGTCATGGTTTGCAGTACGAGGGTGGTGGGGACGCGTGAAGGGCACTGGGATCTGCCAGGCTTCCCGCCGGGCTGTCTGGCCGGGCAGCAGCGAGCCTGCCACTCGGAGGGCTTGTCTGGTATTGCTGGGTAGGTGTTAGAGAGGACAGATCTGCTCGGCTCTTGCAGCGCTGGCCCAGCTGCCGCTGCAGGGCTGACATTTGGCCTTTGCGTCCAGATCAGCTGTCAGCCAGCATTCTCAGTCTGAGCTCCCCTGAGCTCACTGGAAAACTTGCTGAGGTGTGCCGTGTCCACGCTGCTTTCTGAGCGCTGTCTTCTGCATACCCTTAAGCCAGTGGGCCCCAGGATTTAAGCCAGCTCTCCTTTCTCACCTCCCTTGCCTAATTGCCATGTTACTACTGTGCAAAAGAAGAGCACACCTCTTTACCACAGCTTGACTCTTAGCAAAGTGCCCCATGCGAGGGGGGGCACCCCTTCATCCTGTATCTTAGAGGTGCAAGTGCAGTATAATGTTTAGAGACTTCTAATTAGATTAAACTTATCCTTAAGTAACTCCACCACTCCCAGAGAAATAGTGTAAGCGAGAAGTATGGTTTTGTAATTTTATCTTTTTCATTGATGTCCATTTTCTGTTGTCTTTTTATTAGTATATATTAGTTGTACAATGGTAGGGCTTCATTTGTGGCACTCTCATTTATGCCTACAATATATCTCGATCAAGCTCGCACACTCTATCCTTCGCTCCCACCCGCCAATCCCCTTCTAAAATAACAGGCTTCATTGTTAATTTTCATACATGCCTATTTTAATGTTTAGTTTTCTGTTGCATACATTACAAAAGTAAAAAGAAATGAGTGAGTTAATTTTCAGTAACATGGTTTGTTTAGTATACTATCCAAACCCTGTCATTTTAACAGGCGATCAGTATAAAAAGCTGTTCACGAAGCCAGGCACCATCGTCTCGTGCCTGTAATATTAGCTGCTGAGAAGGCAGATCTGAGGATTGTGGTTCGGAGCCAGAGGCAAACATGTCTACAAGACTTCTTCAGTTAAACAAGCCAGACTAGCCAGGCACCGGTGGCTCGTGCCTGTAATCCTAGCTTTTCAGGAGGCAGAGCTCTGAGGAATATGGTTTAAAGGCAGCCTGGAATGGAAATGCCCATGAGACTGTGCTTTCCAATTAACTACCAAAAAAGCCAGAAGTGGAGCTGTAGCTCAAGTGGAAGAGCTTTAACCCGGAACATATAAGCTCAGAGACAGTGTCCAGGCCCTGAGTTTAAGCTCCAGAAAACAAAAATCCAAACTATGAGTTTCCTTTATTCATAGAAGTGGAGAAATTCAAGGGCTCTTTAGGTGCTTTCCTTTAATATCTTTGCCAGAAAGGTAAATAGATGTTCTGTGCTAGTTCTTCACTACGGTAACAACGAAAGAGTCCCATTACTGTTAGGGAGTTAAACTTTGGAGATAGGCTTCTCAGTAGGGTCAAGTTTAGCTAAGTTAGATATTTATTTTGACCTAAGTCTTCCAGGCAGTTTCTACTACCAAAAAAAAAAAAAGATATCATTAACAAGCTGCCTGTGAAATACCATAGCATAATGTAAAATGGGAGATAGCTGTCATTTCACTTTTATGACACAATTTATCTTTTAGTGTGTGAGCTAAAGTCTCCGTCCATGAGTGATTTTCTGTGGGGCCTGGAGAACTCTGGTTGGTTGAGGCACATTAAAGCCATCATGGATGCCGGGATTTTCATTGCCAAGGTACGTGATCTGAGAGAGAAGACTCTAACACCAGCAAGACATTGACTTCCAAAGGGCCCCTCCCAGTGCCCACCGATACTCAGCGGTGCCAACACTGAGAGGGAGCTGGCTGTGCAGCTTTTCTGTGCGCCACAGAAACATTGTAAAAAGGAATATACAAATAAAAATACAATTTTAGGTGGTGGTAAATGCTAGCATGGAATTTCCAGTATGTTTTCCAATTTATGTTTCCTGCCAAGAATGGTAACCTCGGGCTGGGGATGTGGCCTAGTGGCAAGAGTGCCTGCCTCATATACATGAGCCCTGGGTTCAATTCCCCAGCACCACATATATAGAAAATGGCCAGAAGTGGCGCTGTGGCTCAAGTGGCAGAGTGCTAGCCTTGAGCAAGAAGAAGCCAGGGACAGTGCTCAGGCCCTGAGTCCAAGCCCAGGACTGGCAAAAAAAAAAAAAAAAAGGTAACCTCAGAGTCATAGGTACTTTTATACTAGCAAGTAGAAATTCTCTCTTAGTAAATTTTCTGGTAGGGATTTCACATGTTTTTCCCTTACTTGACTTTTATCCTTGTATGTGTAACAGCATAGTTTTATACTTTGGAAATGGAAGAGGCCAGTAGCAACCCAGAATTTCAGTGAGGCCTAATGTGAGAACTGGAGGGGAAGGAAAAGGGCGGCAGGAGGCAAGGACATGCGCCATGAAGTGTCTGCCTAGGAAACACTTTTATTTAGTAAATATTCTTTGAGGTGACCTGAGCAACAGCATTTTTTTTTTTTTGCTTATAACAATGTTGTGGATGTTTTAAGAGACTTCTGGAGGTTTTTAGAGACATATTCTAATATTGATAGGGGGAAGGTTCTGATGTTTGGAATTCACTTCTACATAACGGGAGGGAAGGAGGAGGCAGAGAGGGCGGGAGTAAATATTAGTAATGAGTTGAGAATTGATGAAAGTTTGTTGCAGGCAGATGGGGGCTCATTGTATTTTCTCATGTGTGGTTTTATAAAGTTCTTCTAAATAAGGATTTTTTAAAATGAGTAGTTTTCCATCCACACCCACCCCTGCTTCTGATGCGTTTTCCTCCTTACATTCATTCTTCGTATCTTTACTGTTGGACGTTTTTTAGGCAGTGTCAGAGGAAGGGGCCAGTGTGCTGGTGCACTGTTCCGATGGCTGGGACAGGACTGCTCAGGTGTGCTCGCTGGCGAGCCTGCTTCTGGACCCTCACTACCGAACACTGCGGGGCTTCATGGTGAGCGTGGCAGGCTGGGGACGTCGGGGGGGGGGGGGGGGGGGGGATGGGCGACGGACGCTTTCAGACATTGACAAACTTTCTGCTGCAGCTTTTTCTTCCTAATCAACATTATTTTTCTCTTAGTAGATCAACAAGATTAACTGAAGGAGAAAAGGTAAAATAGCCTTAAGGTAAAAAGGAAATGTTATGGGATACTGAGTCCAACTCAAATCGGTGCTTCTCTGTGGAAGTTTGGGGGCAAACATTAAATATAGCTAGTAGTTTGGAAAACAGTGCTTGTCTTGAAATCGAGGGGCCTGAAATCAAGGCTTTGCATTTCTTACTCAGGCTTTCTACTGCTGAGCCATGTCCCCAGCCCTTCTTTGCGCTCGTTGTTTGAGATGGGATCTTACTTCTTGCTCAGCATGTGCTTGAGCTACACTCTCTACTTTAGGCTTCTCAATGTAGCTGGGATGCCAGAAGTTTGCCCTGACGCCAGGCCTCTTGCTCTGAGATGGAGTCACGTGGTGATCTTTCTGCCCGGCTGTCCCGGAACCTTGATCTTCCCAGTCTTAGCTGCCTGCGTGCGTAGCTGGATCGGCAGGCACACGCACCCAGACAATGGCCGAGTTTAGCGTGGTCGTTTGCTCAGAAGCACTTCAAGTTTAGGGTAATGTGTGAATATAAAGCAGAAAACACTTTTCAGAAAAAAAAAATATGTGACTTGGTTTTCTGCTTGCTAAACAAGTGTTCTACCATTTCAGCCATGTTTCCATCTCAAAAAAAGATAACTTAGAAATAAAATTTCTGTATTTTACATACAAATAGATCTGGAGAGAAAAACTCTAACTGCCAAGTTTCTGTTTCTTTCCTTTCCTTTCTTTCTTTTTGACGGTCTTTGCTGAAGTCCTGAGTCCATCCTCTCCTACAGCTTGAACTCTTTAGGTTTGGCACCACAATGTGACCTAGGGCTTCCCAAGGGCATGGCTGCCTGGGGTGGAGAGCTGTGACTACGGGAGGCAGTTCCATCACTGACAGCGACCCAAGGAGCTTCCATGGTTTGGTAGAAAGCCCGTCAGTGAATCCTGAATCCCTGCTAGGGGCAAAAGCGGGCTGAGGAGCTGAATTAGCAAGTGACATCAGCTGACACCTGGACAAGAGAAAAGCCATTTCCTCTTGAAGCACTTTTTTTTTTTTTTGCCAGTCCTGGGCCTTGAACTCAGGGCCTGAGCACTGTCCCTGGCTTCTTTTTGCTCAAGGCTAGTACTCTACCCCTTGAGCCACAGCGCCACTTCTGGCCTTTTTCTATATACATGGTGCTGAGGAATCGAACCCAGGACTTCATTATAAGAGACGAGCACTCTACCACTAGGCCATATTCCCAGCCCATTTCCTCTTTATAACTTTCCCTATTATTTGGGGAGGAGTGCAGGTGGAGAATAAGTATCCAAGTGTCTGACCTTCCTGCTTCAGTGTCTCCTTTGGAAAGTGAAGGCCTCCCGGTTGTACCATTCTGTCCTTCCATTGACCCATCCTCATTGTGCATTTGTCCATTGTCCAACCACAGAATTTGCAGTATGCACCACGCATGTGTGCGTGTGCGCACACGCACACGTCTTTAGAGTCAGGACCTACACCAGTGGGCTATTATAGAGCTTTGGTGGTATTAAATGGGTCTGTTGCCCATATTTAAATATTTTAAAACAACATTGTAAATTTATGGTAATTTCAAGTCAAAAGCAGAGCTAAAAACATATTATTCAAATATACAGTTTAATATACTTATAGGAATATATAGAATATAGAAATATATTTGATTTAATATGTTCCTAAATGCCATGCATGGCCTTAGACACTAATGCACAGTACAAGTTAATAGAAAACATCCCCATTTGTTTCTCACAGAAAGGCTGGGATTTTACTTTTATCTAGAGAGGCAGCATCACATAGTGGCGATGAGATAGGGCTTGCAACAGAGACTTAGGTTATCAAATGGAATCCATTGCTTTGTGGCATTATGGTCTCAGGCAAATATTCCGTCTTCTGCTTCAGTCTCCCTTTCCCTAAAATGGCAGGGATAAGAACACCAGTCCCACAATTAAATATATGAAGCAAGATGAATAGTGCCCTATACTTGAGCAGCACTTGGTGGGTGGGGCTATTTGGTTTCACACGTGTTCTCATTTATTTTCCCATTTATGACCTTCAACTTTGCCCTTCCCTTGTCCTTTAGTGGATAATTGATTCTCAATCATTTGCAGCTTATCTAAGGATACTGACTTCTATTCTCGTCCTGCTTTTGGCAGCATAGTTTCACCCATTTGCTTCCCTCTGTGACAGTTACATTCTTTCTTGTGTAGGTTCTGATTGAAAAGGACTGGACCTCCTTTGGACATAAGTTTAATCACAGGTAAAAATCTAAGAATCTGTCGTTTTGAATGTGACACTCTTGTCTCAGACTCCAAGTGTTAGACGGGGAGGCCCTGCAACCCTAACCACTGGAGGCTGAGATCTAAAGATCATGGTTCAAAGCCAGCCTAGGCAGGAAAGTCTATGAGACTCTTCAATTAAGCACCAAAAAGTCAAACGCGGAGCTGTGGTTCAAGTGGCAGGGTGCTATCACCTTGAGCAATAAAAGTTCAGGATCATGCCTAGGCCCTGAGTTCAAGCCCCAGGAGCAGCACGGGGGGCGAGTAAAGTCCCTAGTTGGGACTACCCACATTATTCTTTCCAATTTGAGAGTTCTACTATGTACTCGGCCATCAGCATTTCTGAGGTAGAAGACAGCAGACAGAAAAAAACAAACATGGAAATGGCTGAAAAGTGACATAACTGAACTTAAAACCCTTCTTTTCATGTCAAGTTCCTTTGAACTTTATCCTTAGCATTAATACTCGTTTGTACCCACCCCTTCACTACGAAGAGGAAATGGAATTTAAAAGAGTTTTTGTAAGATTTATGTAGGAAGTAGGGTAGAAATGGTTATTTTTGCATTTACAGTTTTCAAGTTTTTAAAAATATTTGGCTAGGAAATCTCCAATACTTTCTTTTGCAGATATGGCAATCTGGATGGCGACCCAAAAGAAATCTCCCCAGTGATGGACCAGTTCATCGAGTGCGTGTGGCAGCTGATGGAGCGATGCCCCTGTGCCTTTGAGTTCAATGAGAGGTTTTTGATTCACATTCAGCATCACATTTATTCCTGCCAATTTGGAAATTTCCTTTGTAATAGCCAAAAGGAGCGACAAGAACTCAAGTAAGTATTCTGGTGTTTAATTTTTATCTACAGTTTTGGGTTTTTTTGGCCAGTCCTGGGCCTTGGACTCAGGGCCTGAGCACCGTCCCTGGCTTCTTCCCGCTCAAGGCTAGCACTCTGCCACCTGAGCCACAGCGCCCCTTCTGGCCATTTTCCATCTGTGTGGTGCTGGGGAATCGAACCCAGAGCTTCATGTGTAGGAGGCAAGCACTCTTGCCACTAGGCCATATTCCCAGCCCCTATCTAAAGTTTTTGACAAGGATTTCAGATTGCTTTTCATAATGTTGAAGGGTCTTTCCTTTAGTCACATATTTATTCCAGAAGACGCTGTTTTCTTGTTCCTGATAATGATTTCATAAGTGGCTTAAATGAGATCAACACATCAGAGATATGTACAGGTTCATTTTTTTCCCCACAGTTTCTGCCAGATTGAGACTCTTTAATACACTGTCATTTGTTGGAAACTTTCTGTATTTAAAGAAAGTTTGCATTTAAAATGAAAAAAGATGGGTGGCTATTTTTGTGTGACAAAATTGCAAATATAACTAGAAAAGCAAATTTGAAACTCAGGCCATTGGAATATTTTTGTTATTTGGTTTTGAGGGTCTCAAATCCACAATCTCTGCCTCAAGAGCTGGGGCTTACAGCTGTGTACTGAACTCAAATCATTAATAGTTTAAACTACGTGCTATTACTCAAGGATAAAAGTAGAGACAATGCAGACTGAAATTTCAAATAAATTATAGTCAAAAACATAACAATGTGATTTAGGATGTACAAACAGAATGGGTTTTTTCATAGAATGACTTTACAGATTATACACCATCAGATTTAATTTGAAAACTATCAGTTGAAATAAAATAGGCTTCAGTACTTTAGTACCATTGGTATAAGAACAAAGTATGACTGATAAATAAGGATGACTTAAAAGAAGCAAAGCCCATTCTTTAATCTCACCATATTTTCTGTATTTCATGATTTGTTGAAATAACCAGCTAATGCTCACGTTGAATTGAATTCTAGTTCAATTTTCTACTTAGTAGCTATTGGGTTTGGGACAAATTTTTTTTAACAACAATTTATTTTGCTTTTTTTTTTAAAGGCAGGCTGGCTTGCTTTATTTATTTATTTATTTATTTATTTACTTACTTATTTATTTAGGCCAGTCCTGGGGCTTGGACTCCGGGCCTGAGCACTGTCCCTGGCTTCTTTTTGCTCAAGGCTAGCACTCTGCCACTTGAGCCACAGCGCCACTTCTGGCCATTTTCTGTATATGTGGTGCTTGGGGAATTGAACCCAGGGCTTCATGTATGGGAGGCAAGCACTCTACCTCTAGGCCATATCCCTAGCCCTGGGACAATTCTTAATCTCTCCATCCCTTACTTAGTATTCTGTTCCCCAAAATGGATATATCACATAAGAATTCAGTGAGGATTAAAATGAGAGGACGCACATGAAGCACTTGGAACAGTATATGGAAATAAGTGTTTAGTAACTATTTGGGGAAAGAACCCAAACTACAGAGAAAGCTTGTTGTTTTTTTAAACAAATACTCAAAAGAACTTGTCAACTTGAGTAGAGATAGTGAGGAGTTAAGTCAGGCTTATTTACAGCATTTTTCTACTATACCAAAAAGCCATCAACAAAGACTGAATTTCCAAGCTACAGGAGATTTGATGTTCAGTCAACTAGGATTAGTTTATTTCCAGTTCTAACACTATACATGTATTCAGATTGATAATTAGCAGGCTTATTTTCTTCATAACAGAATTCAAGAAAGAACATATTCCTTATGGTCTCACCTCTGGAAGAACCGAGCGGACTATCTGAATCCTCTGTTTCGAACTGCTCACGATCAGACTCAGGAAAGTCTTCGCCTCCCTACAGCTCCCTGCAACTTCACGTACAAGTATGTAATCACTTCCTCTTAGGGAAACAGGTTGCACATCGTGGAATGGGGAGACCACAGAGGCCCTCCTGTAGGCCCTAGTAGGTATATTCTAGATGTGAACTATATGATTAGTCACATGGAAAAATGAGTCGGAGATCATCAAGACAACATACAGAAAAACAAAATGACAATCCTCCCTACTTTATAGGCTCACAGTGGCACTATGTAGCATTTTATTACTCAAGATGGTTTTCTTCTTAATAATTTTGGTATTGTTATTTTCCTAGACTTTTATAGTAGATTAATCTATGATACAAAAAAGCTTTCATAGCTCATCAAAGTTTTTAGAGGAAGTGAGACACACTACAATTGCAGCTAGCTTACTTATAATAGTAACACATTTTATTGAGGATGAGGCACAGGTTCTAGGCACTAGGTATTTCTAAGTGCCTGCTACTGAAGTACTTTGCCTTTTTAAATAAGAGTAAGTAGGTCTAAGAATATACCTATGATGCCATTTATTTTTATTTGCATTCAGTATGCATATGCTGTATAGGAAAAAGAGGGGAAGAATTATTCACAACGGTCTGTTTTCGGTATTGTAAGAAAATAAAAGCCAAATACTGAGGGATAAAAGGGTACTATAAGGAGCTGAAGTTATATATATATATATATACATGTATATACATGTATATATATATATACACATATTTTTTTCAGTTTAAAACTAAGCTATTTTCTAAAACTGCACAAAGACAAAATGGTAACATGTGCTACTTCAATCTATTATAGAATAAATAGATGCCTTTTTTTTTCTTTAATTAGTGAAAGTCCTGGGGCTTGAATTGAGGGAGTGGGCACTGTCCCTGAGCTTTTCTGCTCAAGGCTAGCATCCTACTACTTGAGCCAAGGCTGTCCTTCTGGCTTCTTGGTGGTTAGAGATGAGTGTCTCACAGATATTACTGTCTGGGCTGGCTCACACCATAAGCCCCAGGCCTTGGCCTCCCTGAGCAGCTGGAATTAGAGGTATTAGAGCCACCAGTGCTGGCTTTGTGTCCCTTCTAATTCAGTTACTATCTGTACAGATAGTCTTCTAGACTTTATTCTTCCCTAAAAGTAATTACAGACCTCCCCAAAAGCACATATCTACTTGACATTACTATCTTAAGAAGTACGTTTTTCAAGCCTGTAATCGCATTGGGCTGTTCTTGAGAAGGTAGTTATGATATGTCTGCATTCCTCCCTAGGTTCTGGAGTGGAATGTATAACCGCTTTGAAAAGGGGATGCAGCCCCGACAGTCTGTCACAGACTACCTCATGGCAGTAAAGGAGGAGTCCCAGCAGCTGGAGGAAGAACTGGAGGCTCTAGAAGAAGTAAGACCCTTTTGTAATTGTTCATCTATTTCTCCAAGCTTATTTCTTAAAACAGTGCTCTATGAAAGCTTCTTGAGACCTGACACATAAAATGCTTAACAACTATTTCTTCCTTTTAGCCAATGGGTAGCCTAAACAGTCTCAGCCAGGTGAACACCAGATAACCAAAGCCCAAACCTAGGCCATTTCAGACATTTGGCTTGGTTTGTGGTTCATGTCACAGTTTGCTGTACTACTTGGCTAATGGTCAGTGTTACTATTATTGGAGACTACTAGAATTCTTTATAGAGAAAGCATGAATGGGTGAAAAAGTAAAATTAACTTTCGCATGTAGTAAAGACCCACTTCTCCACTTTTAATAATTATATAATATGCTATTGATATGTGTTGACGGTTGGTTGACTAATCCATAAAATCTAGGTTTGAACCCACATCTGCTGTTCCTGTGTCCTTAACATTATACCCAGATAAGATCATGAATACTAAAGAAATGCTAATTTTTGCCTAAAATTGTTACTTCTCTTTTAGAGACTGGAAAAGATTCAAAAAGTCCAGTTGAGTGGCACTAAAGTGAAGAGTAAGCCAAGCGAGCTCAGCAAACACGCAGGGTTTTCTACCTCAGATAACAGCTTGGCCAACACACCCCAGGACTACAGTGGGAACATGAAGTCATTTCCATCCAGGAGCCCTTCACAGGGGGATGAAGATTCGGCTCTCATCCTAACTCAAGACAACCTGAAAAGCTCAGATCCCGATCTGTCTGTGAACAGTGACCAAGAGTCTGGGGTGGAGGATTTGAGCTGTCGGTCTCCAAGTGGTGGCGAGCGTGCACCAAGTGAAGACAGCGGTAAGGACCGGGACTCTGACGAAGCTGTGTTTCTCACTGCCTGAAGTTTCTTTGGGGAGTTCCAAAGTGAAGGACATATAGAAACACTACCAAAAATAAGGGAACCGTGCAATTTAAACTAAAAATAACGCAAGAAATGGTTGTGTCATCAAGAATTAGAGTGCACCTTTGAAATTGGAGAAAAAAATTCCAACACGTAATTTTTTTAGATGCTGAGCAACAGAAGTATCCATTTGTTTATCAAATCTATGGGAAATTATTGTTTTGATGCTCTTTCTAGGCTGTGAAAATTGTAATCACTACAGAGCTATTACATTTATCCTCACTTAAGGTATCAATAGAAATCTTCCTTGCCAGGGCATGCATCTACTCAGCAAACCTCGGTCCCTCCCCTCACGCTCTGTGGGTGAGCATCTTCCCCTTTGTTTCACTTCCACGTGCAATTTGTGTTTTCTGAAATATTTGACCTTACCTTTCCTTTTGACCTTTTTACCACTATGTCTAAAGATTAGGTATATTGTTGAGAATATACACTTTTTGGTTACTATATGTATTCCTAACAAGCTTTGAATGTCTTAAAGCTTATCCTTCAGGTACAATAATCACTTCTAACTTTTCCTTAGAATTGTTATTGTTTTGTTGCCTCTCTCTGGAATATGTTTCTCCTCATTAAAAAAAAAATTTATAATTCAGTTTTTCTCTAAAATGAGTTTAATATTATAAAGTAGAAGCAACACGCATTTTCTGAGTCTTCTATCTGAATTCAGATCATATTAACGTTCTTAACCTTTTACTGCTGTTACAGAGGCTACATCACAAAGACCCTATCAGCCAACTGCCAGCCCGACCCCAAAGCATAACACTGTACAGTCAGTGGGGTAAACATCGCCAAGGGGAAATCTCAGTTAGGAAACAGAGAATCTGGTGGTCTTGAGGAGTTAGCAATGTAAGTTATGGTATCTGTCATTTTAGAAATTATGTTACTGGTTAGTGTTTTGATTAACATTAACTCATGACTGCTGATTGCTAAAGGTCAGTTCTGAAAGTTTTTGCTTTGTTAAAATGCACATTTTAACAGAATCATTTGCTGTCTTATACTTTTTAAAAACAGAACTTTGTTAAGTGACTTAAATTTTTCATGTAAAAAAAGGTGGAGAAACATTGCTGTTTGAAGAGAACAACTGTATTCATGCTTTATGGTTTTGAAATGATACATTGTAAAATATAAAGGAATTAAACATAATTTGTATAATTTATATCAGTATTTTAAATATGTGAAAAACTATAGAAGAATGTATTAAACTTTGCTGAAATAGGACCAAGGTAAAAAAGGGCAAGAAAGTCACAATGCTGAACTATTTAGTATGAAAGATTGGAGTGTAGTGATATGTATGAATGAAACAATATAGTATAATTGCAATTGTGTTGTTCATCCTATTTAAGAATAATACATGAAAAATCTGTAATATAGAAGCACTGTATACAAATCAAAGCAAATGTAATTCTTTTAAAATATAAAATTTCAGCATTTTCTGTTGAAAGTTCCCAAATTAATTATAAGGAATGTGTTTTGTTTTCTATTTTCTGTGTTATATAGTGTATGTAAGAGGGACTACATGGCTAATAAATACTTAGGAAATAGTAGAAATGGCTCTTACGTTTTGTAACCTGACTCATGTCACGCCACAGCTTGTAGCTATTCACTCAGAAACTTTGTTGCTCAATAATCAGAGTGTGACTTTTTCTCTCAGTGGGTAATATAAGTCTACAAAAAAATTAATTCCTTAAAAATGGGCCAGGGGATGGGCTGGGAATATGGCCTAGTGGCAAGAGTGCCTGCCTCATATGCATGAAGCCCTGGGTTCGATTCCCCAGCACCACATATATAGAAAATGGCCAGAAGTGGCGCTGTGGCTCAAGTGGCAGAGTGCTGGCCTTGAGCAAAAAGAAGTCAGGGGCAGTGCTCAGACCCTGAGTCCAAGCCCAGGACTGGCAAAAAAAAAATGGGCCAGGGGCAGTAAAGGAAATGCAAATAAAAACAACCCTGAGATACCACCTCACTCCAGTTAGAATGGCCTATACTCTGAACTCAGGAAACAACAAATGCTGGAGGGGTTGCAGGGAAAGAGGAACCCTTCTCCATTGTTGGTGGGAGTGCAAATTAGTACAACCACTTTGGAGAACAGTATGGAGGTTTCTCAAAAAGCTCAACATAGACCTACCCTATGACCCAGCCATACCACTCCTAGGCATCTATCCTGAACAACAGGTCCCAAGATATCAAAAAGACATCTGCACTTGCATGTTTATCGCGGCACAATTCACAATAGCCAAAATATGGAAACAACCCAGAGGCCCCTCCACAGATGAATGGATCCAAATAATATGGTACCTATACACAATGGAATACTACATAGCGATTAGGAATGGTGAAATATTGGTATTCACAGGGAAATGGTCAGAACTTGAACAAATAATGTTGAGCAAGACAAGCCTAGAACACAGAAAACAAAGGGGCATGATCTCCTTGATATATGACTGTTAAGGTGGGGGGAGGGGGAGACAGTAGAGACCAGGTCTGCGAAACCAAAAACCTCTGGTCAAATGGTATTTCCCACAGGTTTGGGTCAGCGACCCTACATTATGTAACTAAAACCAAACAACTACTCATCATATAAAGGTCAAAAATAGACCTCTCAGTGGATCACAACAGCTCAAACGCTATGTATGTACGTTCATATAAGACAAGGATAAGCAAACTCTATTGCTGACATTACATTTAAAGCCCTAGGTGAATTTCCTTTGGCATAGGCCACGTGGCTACTGCATATGTTTTTGATACACTGTGTATTGTATATATGTCTACCTGACCTAGGGAAGGGAAAGAAAAACAGGGTGTAAGATATTACAAGAAATGCACACACTACCCTACTATGTAACTGTACCCCTTTTGCACAACACCTTGTCAAAAAAATGTGTTTAATTAATAAATTATAAAAAAAAAATGGGAGGCCACTGGCTGCATTGCTTGTCATCCGTTCTAGCTATACAGGATGCACACGCAGGATCACAGTCCAGGTGGGCCGTGAAGAAGTATAGGACCCCATCCCCAAAGTAGCTGAAGCTAAACTGTGTGCCTACCAAGTTCAAGGCCTGGAGTTCCACATTCAGTACTTAAAACAACTGCCACACACACACATATACATATGTGGATGTATGTATATGTGTATGTACATATAACTATACACACATATCTATGTATATATACATAAATCTAAATATACAGACCACATAGAACTATTACATTATTTAGAAAAATGTATTTGATACTTAAAATTTAATTTTTATTGTGACACCAAGCCACATAATTTTGTTCATTGTATCTACTTTCTAGAATTTAACATTGAAATATGCATAAAAGGTGACATTTATTGGGCCTGTTTGTGCTTTCACACAACTTTGGAAGAGTTTTGCCAATCTAACAAGACTAAAGTTTACAACACTACATCTTTATTTTAGGTCAAAATTCAAGAAGTGTTCTGATAGCTAGAGAATATGAAAGTAACATAACTGACTCAAGGCACATTACTAACTAGTAATATCTACAGCTCAAATTATTTTGTGATAAGGTAAATTGCATGTAAAGTCGGTAAGAAGGTCATAATTGAGTAAATCCAATTAAACAAAACAATTGTTACATCATAAAGCAAGGAAAGGAAAGGAGGGGAAGCCCTGAAATAAATTTTTATTCTTTCAGAACGTATGATTAATTCTACATATCTCCACTATTATTATTTTTTTTTTTTTTGCTAGTCCTGGGGCTTGGACTCAGGGCCTGAGCACTGTCCCTGGCTTCTTTTTGCTCAAGGCTAGCACTCTACCACTTGAGCCACAACACCACTTCTGGCTTTTTCTGTTTATGTGGTGCTGAGGAATCGAACCCAGGGCTTCCACTCTACCACTAGGCCATATTCCCAGCCCTGCACTAACTTTTGAGTATCTATAAATTATGATCAAACCTACCTTCAACCAACCTATATTCCAGTATTAAGTCTTTAGTATTAGTTTATTCCTGGAAATTTCTTCCAAGTTTGATTTAGAACTTGCTTCTATTTTTAGGAATTAGCCTTTAAGTCTTTTACCATGGCAAATCTCTACCCTAGATATCTTAAGCTTTCCTCCACGCTCCCCATTTCCATTCTATCTTCTATTACATATTAAAGTAAAAGCATGCATGTCTATAGACAACTATTACAAAGAAAAGCCATGAAATAATGGCCATGATTTAATTTCTACTGGAGCTACAGTAATTAAACTGACTTTGTAAGTGACATACAGGATCTATTTTTAATCTGTTACATGCAGGTAATTGTGACCTGACTCCTCCAGTTAACCCGCACAAGTCCAGAAGCACAGTGTGGCTTTTAAGTGGTAGAGTGCCAGGATTGAACAAAAAAGCTCAGGGAGTCCACAAGGCTGAATTCAAGGCCCAGTATCAATACGCACAATTTTTTTTTAAAGTTATTTCCTATGCCCAATACGTCTTCATTTTTTGAGTCCATGTGAATACCTGTTTTCTACAAACAGATGAACTAGTACTAAGTCTTTTCAATCCTAAGGAGGTAATTTCGATTTTTCCAAAATGATTGCCATCAACACAGACAGGAAGTGCAGAGCATGAAGAGGAGGAGGTCTGCACTGTATGCTAGGACTAGAGTGGGCAAGCAAAGTGGGTTTACTTAGAAAAATGCAGGAGGGTGTTATGACTTAGATACTACTTTACCAAGTTCACATTTTTTCCCCCAAGACTTCTCTATGAACTTTTGGGTTAGACATACCCAAACATGTATTTATTCTGTTCTATGACATGGCATAAAAACAAATGCTGACTACAAACTGAAAATTAATTTAGAAACTAGTATTGTCTAACAAATATTTATTGCTCTATAGCTTACATATTAGTATACATATATAGCTATATATAGTATATACACCATATGTAGTCTACTATATGTAGTATACATACTATATGTTATATATACTATATACTATATGCTACATATATAGGATATATACTATATAGCTAACATGACTATATAGGTAATAGACGTTAAAAAAAATCATGAATATTTTAGAGTTTAGAGTGTTTAGAATGTTTATTAACAAAAAATTGTTTTTAACATAGGAATTTAGAAAGCATATCCTTACCTAATCAGAACCCATCAGATACATACCCCTTAAAATAATTAGCATGAGCAGTTGGTGCTGGACTGGTTTAAGTGGAAGACGGGATTTTTTAAATTTAAGTGAAATATTTACCTGTATTACTTCTTAAATGCATTTCTAGTCTTAAAGATAATATAAAACATAAAAGAGAAGCTGGTTTATTCTTCTGATTTACTGTAGGTATTAAAAGTTACTTTCTTGAGATGGCACATTGGCAGGTTTGGTATTTCCTGGTATTATGAATATTTAAAAGCAAATTGCCGGCTGGGGATATGGCCTAGTGGCAAGAGAGCTAGCCTTGTATACATGAGGCCCTGGGTTCGATTCCCCAGCACCACATATACAGAAAACGGCCAGAAGTGGTGCTGTGGCTCAAGTGGCAGAGTGCTATAGCCTTGAGCAAAAGGAAGCCAGGGACAGTGCTCAGGCCCTGAGTCCAAGGCCCAGGACTGGCCAAAAAAAAAAAAAAAAAAAAGCAAATTGCCTTTGAAAGAAGGAAAAAGGGAGGGTGTGGGTATTTTTACACAGCTGAAAGTTTTTTAAAAACTGAGAGGAAAATAATCTAAATAGATATCATTCTTGATAAAGAAATGAGGCAGTTTCAAATTAAAACTACAAATTTGAGTAGTTTTATAAAATATTAAAACTAAAATTACATGCATAAGGTATTTAATCATAAGTATAGCAGTGAAATTTAAATAGAACAGGATTTATCAATGATAAATAAACATTTTTAGTGCAAATACTGCAGAGAAATTTTCAAAGCAGAGATCATAACAATCATTCTAATCTATATAAAATCAGTCTCAGTTCTTTAAACAAGGTGTAGAGTACATCCGAATCCAGCCATTGTAATGAAATGCCAACTTGCAAACTTAAATCTAAAACAATGTACTTAGTTTTATGTCCCATTTCTCTTGGCAGTTCATGTTTTCAGGAAAATCTGGAAAGACAAAAAATTAAATTACTATTCAGACAATGTATTTTCATTTCTTTCCATTCTTTTCCACTTTAAACTTATTGTAAAATAACTTGATGATGAAGAACCATAAATTTATTAAGGAATGGAGAGTATTCATAGTACGCATATGTACAAGCAATTACTTATTTCTAGTTTTCAGTCATGGAGACTACACACTTAATATTTAGTATTAAGTTTGGAAAATAATACAAAGAACAGTTTACAGTTGGAGTAATGTTACTATGAGCTCAAGTTTCAATAAGACATGCCTATCACTTTCTTCCCTGGAGTCCATTACCCTTTTCAGGGAATTTCCCATGCTCCTTTTTCAGATCCACTCCCTCCTTTTTAGCCCAGTTGACTGGGCAGAGGACCAAATGACACCTATCTCCAGGCTAAGGTGATTCAGCCAAGATGGAATCTCATCCATCTCTTTCCCAATAATTTATATTAGAAGACCAGGACACCCGGTCAAGTTCCACTGCGTGCTTGAACAGTCTGATTGTTAATGGACTGTGAGCAGAAATAGTTGGAGGGTGATTCAGAAATAGAAAAAAAAAAAAAAAAAGGCTGGGACGGGAATACAGATCAATGATAGAGTGCATGCCTACCATATAGAAGGCCTTAGGTTTTAGCCCAGCCCTGAAAAAGAAAAGAAGGAGGCAGGGAGGCAGACTAGAGATTCAGAATGGAAAAGCAGAAACCTTAGACAGTGAAGAGGAGCTAGGCACTGGCTTCTAGTGTTCCACTCTTAGGTAACAGCTATGCTTTATTTTGGCACTGTGCTGTATCCCTGCGTTGTTCAATAACAGACTTTTACTTACGTTTGGGTAAGATCTGTCTGTCCTTGTAACCATAATCATTACTGAAGTAAAACACATGAAGAGGAAAAAGGGGCTGTGAGTAGGTAAAAGTATAATAGATATGGTGGTAGAAGAAACAACAGGATACTAAAGGGGAAAGGGGGAAATTAAAATGGATGATCTGTTGCTCTCCAACATCATAATAAAAAAAATAAAAGGGATAAAATGGGTGATATTCCAGATATTCCACATTATAAAAATGTTAATGAGACATCAGTGCCATCATTACTGGAAATTCTTAGTTTCTGAAGCCAACAATTTTATAACACAAGTAGGACTTCATGAAGATCATTCTGGCAGTACCTTGTAGAAAGGAAAATCCTATAATTAGAGAGACTTGACCAGAAAAATTTGAGGGCAGTACTGGTGTGGATGGAAAAGAGATGGACTGGGCGTTCATTTTATAGGGATGGGGAAAAAAGACAAGATGGTTGAGTATCGTGTCAACCAAGTGTTAGGGCATACAGTTGACCACACCAGCTTGAGAGACAGGAACCGAGGGACCTACCTCGATGTTAAACACTGCATCTAGGCCAACATGAGAAAATATGCAAAAGAGTTCTAATGGCTCTATGCTTATTTGTATGATATTATACTTAATATATAATGCAAAACATTCTATGTCACATAGCACATGTGCCAATATAACAGAATTATGCTTAAAGCTGTTTAAATAGACACTGTTAACAACTGTAGCAAAGAATACTTATATCCTACATTTGTGACTCAAACCTGAAACATAATTTACCTATAACGGAGTGTGAAATTGGCTGTGCATTGCTATCACCTGTTGAAGTTTCTCTTCCTTGGCTCTTCTACAGTGGCAAATCTAGAAGATAAATTATTTAAAATACCTTCAAGTACTGAATTCTTCAGAATCTAACCATCCAGAAAAACTTTCAATTTTGTTTGCAAGCAAACATCCAAAATATAAAACTCTGATCCTTTATTCTGATTATTCAATCCCAAATATCTGTATTTTTAAAATATGGAAATAAATCCTAGTCTCTTAACCATAAAAGAGTAACAAAAACCTTCTAACAAGGTGTAGTTCCACAGCTATGTAGAAATAATGGACCAGAGACCAAAGCCATACTATTGGTATCACCAGAGGCAAGTCATCAACACCTGTGAACTTCAATTTTCTCTTAGGAAAAACAGAGGTTAAAAAAAGTCTGCCCCATATGTGTGTTTATGCATGTGTGTATCATTATAGTTTTTATGAAGATTGCTAATTAAAGATTGTTTTTAACATTTGATGTTACGGAGAAATTAGGGTATTTAGGGCTTTAGTACAGAAACTATTAAGCAGACCTTTTGGTTTTCACTTTAATACAACAAAAACATCAAAATTTGTGCAGAATGTTCTGAATAATTTGTTAGGTAGGGTTTGAACTTGGGAATTCACACTTGCTAGACAATTCCCCTACCACGTGAGCCATATCCCTGGCCCTCAGTAATATTTTTTAATTCTCCATAATTAAATTATAAAACAGGTTGCTATTCAGGAATATATTACAACTATGAAGACAACTTAAATGATATACTAGTGCCTACAGAATGATAGATACTATTATTTCTGAAACAGAACTCTTACTTGATTTACCTGCCTGTGTACTCAGAACAAGCAGGTTTAAAGTGATAGTAGGCTGTTAGGCTGCTATCCTTCCCAATAGAAGCTCTTCAGATTCCTCTTATAGCACTCAAAATTCCAGCTCAGTAATGTGTTAAAGCTTCTTACTCATAAGTCTACTTAAGTAATTTGACATTATGGTGTCACTCATCCTCAACTGAAGAATACTACATACTGTTCTTTTTTCCATGAAGCTACTGAGAAAATCATCTATTTCAGTTTTTCCCTCCAAGAAATCTTCAGCAATATTATCCGATTCTTCCTCAGCCTCATGTGCAGCTACTTTCAATCTTGCCTGTAGGGCACTTGCACTACAACTCTGGAAAAAGGAAAAACAACCAGGAATCATGTTAGTCTATAATACTCAGAAAAATTAATCACAGGGGGTGGAGAAATGAGGTCAAATTATTGAGAGGCGGGGCTAGGAATATGGTCTAGTGGCAAGAGTGCTTGCCTCGTATACATGAGGCCCTGGGTTCGATTCCTCAGCACCACATATACAGAAAATGGCCAGAAGTGGCGCTGTGGCTCAAGTGGCAGAGTGCTAGCCTTGAGCAAAAAGGAAGCCAGGGACAGTGCTCAGGCCCTGAGTTCATGGCCCAGGACTGGCCAAAAAACAAAAAACAAAAAAAATTATTGAGAGGCAATTCACTGTATGCCTTAAATAGCCTCTGTGAGAAAATCTGCTACCTTATAACATGCTACAAGGGTGGACAACAAACACAAGAGAAACCAATGCATTGTCTGTACACCATCAAATGAAAAGCTAGACAAATAATCTCTGGAAGATTCTAGAATTAAATAGTTGTGAGAGATACCCACTAAATTGACCCATAAAAAGACCTTTGGATGTTCTTGTCTAATCCCCTGCCTGTAAGTGTGTGTGTGGACCTAGTGACTCAATGTAGCCAAAGAGGCAGAACTGCTAAAAAAGCTGAAGGTATACATAAGAAGAAAACATGCCATGTTCATAGGCTGGAAGATTTAATGTTGCTAACAGTCATCAGAGACACCTACAAATTCAGTGCAAACTTCCAAAACCACAACAGCATATTTTGTAGAAATAGAAAAACTTGGTCTAAGATGAGTCTATGGAATCTCTTGAGACCCTGAAAAGCCAAAGCAATCTTATAAACAGCATAGTACAAGAGCTACATTAATCAAAACAATGTGGTACTAGCATAAATTCAGACCAAAACAACAGAAGAAATAAGCCCTCACATATATATGGTCAAATAATTTCAGACAAAAGTGCTGAATAGGGAAAGGATGATGGTAGAAGTACTGGATATCCACATGTAAAAAAAGTGAAATTGGACTTTTGTCTTATTTCATATAAAAATTAATGTAAGAACTAAAACTACTTTTAAATAGCTGTCCTCTAGCATGTGGGATGGTATATCATTGAGATACACACCCACGGGAATGTACCATAATGCACCACTTTATCAACTTCATTCAAACGAGTGATCTGTCTACAAATTTGAGTTGTGAATAATTGGAGAGTGGAAAAGTGTGTCCTTTAATAAAGCTTCCTAATTTATGTTATCTGGTTCACATCTCAGTATTTTATAATTTTACTGCTATGGTGAGGGTTTCTTTTCCTACTTTTGCAGTAGTACTTACTTGCTGGACCATGGGAAACTTTCTCATTTCTCTAGGATTTTTTAATTATTTTTTGATAAACTAGTGAACCACTGCTTCTGTTCCTTCATATTTTTTCTTGGCTCATAGTAATAATCAATGTTAGATAAAAGTGATAATGGGAAATTACTAATTCCTAGCTTTATGGAGATCCTGGAAATGTTTAATCACTATGTGTGATGTGCACTGTTGACTTCTAATATTTTTTATCAAATAAAAAACTAGAATCAATACTATTGTGAAAAGCTTCTCTAACATCTAAGCTCTGATGTGGCTATTTCAGTTATTCTCACAGTTTTTTGGGTTTTTTTTTTTTTTTTGAGAGGACTGCTTAAGTTTGACTCAGAAGTCAAAGAAGTTTGTTAACCTTCCTGCATCAGTTTCCTCAGCTGTAAAATGAAAAACAGAAAAAAAAAGTACCAATATCGTCCACGTAGAGTATGGCTTATGAAAAGGTCAGTATGTGTAAAGAGCTCAATGCAGTATACGATATATATTAAGCACTAATATTAACTATTACATCTTTTGTTCTAAAGGACGATCATAATTCATGGAGTTCATTATGGATTTATAGTATCATTTAAGATCTCTTGTTTGTTATTTTATATCACTTTGGCTTCACTTTCTTAAAGTTAATAAAAATACTATTTTTCCATAAGACTGGCCTTAAACTATGATCTTCCTCAAGGCGTCCTATGTAGCCGGGATTACAACATGTATCACCATACCGAACTGGTTGAGGGGAGACATGTATCACCATACATAACTTAGGAGGAAGTGGTCTTATTAACTTATATGTGCTATGAGCGGTTTTTTAAATTTAATTTTATGGTGCTGAGGATTGACCAGCATGCCAAGTGCTCTACCATTGAGCTACAGCCTTAACCCTATATTCTCTTTTATAAATTACTTCTTCAGAAATATAGACTGAATTTTATAAGATACTTTTCATATATTATACTTCTTAATTTGCTAACTTTCTGTCTAAGTTGTGTGTACCTAAGCTTACAAGTTTGTCTTGCGGGGGGGGCACTTTTCATATTTTGGAGCAGATACATTCTTACACAAACACAAAGAATGTACAGTATTGCATAACTGAGAGGCTCTCACCTACATGTAATGGTATCAGGCCTAATAAAGTCAGGCACTTAGCAAATTTCGTCTGATACAAATGAAAAGAAACACAGCCCGTGTATGTGAGGATGAAGTTTGTGCAGGAAAGGGGAAGAACTGGATAATCTTACCTCACTCAGTTCATGTTGTCTCTGCATCTTCTTCTCAAAAGTAGATTTCATTTGTGTAAGTAACTCATACTGAGAGAGAAAAAACAAGAATGGTATTTAAGTCCATTTTTAAACTGTAGATAGTTGTTGAAAATTACCATTAACTCACCTTATCTAAAACAGTTTGTCTTTTGGCTTCCAAACTGGGCTCCAAGAGGAGATTTTTTCCTGTGAGATAAATGTCTGATTTATTTCCAGGTAAAGATCAAATTTCTCTCATGAAATATGAGATGAAGTAAGGAAGACATACTTGCTAATTCCTCAATACTTTTTACTAAGTCTTCTTTGTCATTAATAATTTGTTTTAGTTGAGGCAAACTCAGAAACTGTTCTAGTAATACTTCTTCTTGTTCATTCATATCTGTGAGTTGTGACACACTAGAAAAACAAAAAACAGGTTGTTAAATGAATTAGTCATCTTTTTCTCAATGATGATAAATAGTCATAATTTAAAATTTCATTTGGTTGACAGAACTCTAAATAACCTTTACACGTACACATAGAACATTAGGAGCTTAAAACATGAATCATATTAAAATTATAAAGTAGATTGTTACAAGATTCCTAACTGAATTTGAAGAAATGAATTCTGACTCAAAAATTTCTCATACATCTTTTTTCTTTGAAGATACAACTGTGGGTAGTGTTCATAATGAACACAGACCTGAAATTAACAATAAAAATTAATTTAAGAAAACCAAAGGTACTGAAAAAAGTATGAAACAGGGAACTCTCCCTTAATCAGCTGAGACTCCTTAAAAATAATAGAGTAGCAATATGGTTAGGTATTTTCCCTTGTTCTCAATTCTAATCAAAGAAGGCCGTGCACTATAATGTAAGATTCAAGCTATTTATTTCCTTCAGAACAATGCATAACATAGTACTATGGTAAATCTGAAACATTAGAAGTACACTGACAGGCTAACATTAGAAGATCCTTCCTCTATCATGTGTATACTTGGATTGTGAAGAACTTTTATGGGAGATTGGTCTGCTGAGTTAGCTTGAGATGTTGTCATTGCCTAACTTCAAGGATATGTTGGTTAAAATATGACTAATAAAATCTCCCTAGAAACTACAGGGTAAGGGGTCTCTTGTTAATATAGTATGTCAAATTGGATAATGACTAAGGTGCGTGGGTAGCATTAACACCCTCCCATTTAAACCTCTGTGACTCTTTTGCTGTTACAATAAAAGATATAAATGTATCTGTATGTATACACACATGTTCATACAATATGAAAAAAATAATGGAGGGCCAAACACAAAACAAAAATGATTACTTGTGGGGAAAAGAACTGGGTGGAGGGAATATGAGTGTTAGCTGAATCTTTCTGGTATTTTTAGTTTTGACCATGAAGTCATATGAAAACATATATATTTAAATTTTTAAAAGGGGGAAAATTAGACTCTATAAGAAATGGATTCTTGTGGAAATAGTCTGTTTTTTTCCTAAGCTGTATAAACAATCATCCAGCTACCTATTATTTGAAGAGAAACAGTATTTGGCTGGCAACATTATATCCTCAGGACCAAATTACAGAAAACATAAACAGTAGATGAAAATAGAAACTTTATATTCAAAAGTTTTAGTAATAATTGCTAGGCACTGGAGGCTCATGCCTGTAATCTTAGCTGCTTAGAAGGCTGAGATCTGAGGACTAAAGCTCAAAGCCAGCCCAAAGCAGGAAAAGTCCATGAGACTCTTAACTCCACTTAACCACCAGAAAGCTAGAAATGGAGCTGTGGTTAAGTGGTATAACACCATCCTTGAGCAAAACAGTAAGGAACAGTGCTCAGGCTTAGTTCAAACTGCACTGCTGGCACATACAATAAAAAAATCTTTGTAATAATATTTAGTACTATTATTTTGAAAAAGAACAAGAGCCCTTCAGAGAAATGGATGACTCAAAGTCGGGGAAAAGAAATGTCCATGAGGAGCCCAGCACTTATTTCTGCAGAAATGACAGAGAAGCCCACTTCTCACTCATCCCAGCTTCTGCATCTTGCCATGTTTTTTAAACAATTATGTCATTCTTAGCATCTAGAAAAATCCCTAGATACAGACTATTCAATGAATACATCCTATAAGATCTAAAGTTACTTTATAAAATATTCCCACAAAGACAACCACAAATAGGAATAGTGAAGATTCTTTAAAAATCTATTTAACATAGCTATAAAATCTGCATCTGCTTTATATGTAAAAATAAAACACACAATGATCCAAATTTTACTCTCCCCATTTTTTTTTTTTTTTTTACCTTAGTTCTGAGAGTTCTGGAAATGCATCAGGGACATCTGGCATCTTGTAACCAAAACCATTTTGGTTTATCTAAAGAAGATTTTAAAGGGCATTAAATTTCAGCCATCTTACTATTTACTTAATACAAAAGTAATCTTTATGCTCGCTAAGAAGCAGGCACTCTTACCACTCGAGCCTTTCAGCCAGCCCTTTTTTACATCAGTTATTTCTGTCCCTAGGGCACCATGGTACCCATCCTTTGTATTTTCACATAGCTGAGGAGGACAGGTATACACCACTGTGCCCAGCCCACAGTTCACATGGAGTCTCACAAACTTTTTATGACTGAGCTGACTTTAAACCATGATCCCAATCTCTACCTCCCATGTAGCTAGGACTACACATTTGAGCCACCATTTAAGGAAGGCCCATAATTGTTTTTACTAGGATGTCTTCATCTTTGCACTTCACATTACTCCCTGCTTTCAGCATATTTCAGTGTAACTTTTGCATATAACTTGGGTATGTTTGTTTTGAGGGCTTCATAAGAGCCTGTGTTAGCGCGCCTTCATAGGCGCACATACAGTTGCAAAATAAATCTCTTCAGTATACTTGTGGCTGTAGATTCCACTGATCTTGGAGAATATATTTTTCTCTAGCTTCATAAACTCTCAGCAGTGTGAACAGTTATACATTTAAGATAGATGAAGTATCAGGGCTGACGAATACACGGTTTCCTTTTTTTTAAGGCCTTTGAAATTTTTTCTTGAAATTTTGTTAACACTAACTTTAGTTTATATCACCCATTAATAGAATGATAAAACATTTTGGAAAAACAAAGTCCATTTGGTTATATATTCTTAATTGACTACCAACTCCGAAATTAGTAATAAACACTGGATTATAAGGTTTTCTAATAGCTTAACATTACCACAATTGATATTCATTAAGGCAAACCTGAAAGTTGTAAAATCCCCTTATATTGTATGGACAATTCTTTGAACAGAAAGCTATCAGGTTAACCTCTTATCTTTCTTCAATTACTTTCTTTAGAACACCCTTTTTTTTTTTTTAAGTAGGATGCTGGAAGCCCTTAGAATACCACAGAAAACCCTCCTCAATCCACACCTTGCCTCCAGTGTGATAGCTTTTGTGCCTCCTCAGGAGCCTGCCTGACAGGAAGGCCTGCTACAGGTGGTCCCCAAAAGGCCACCGGGCACCTACGCAATGCTTCTGTCAACAATACAGCCCCTCACCCAGTGTCTTCAATTTCCTTCTGTTGGCAAATTTATGACCATCTTTCAACTCTGTCCTCAAGCATAAATTCAATCACTAGTCTATTGGCTTCACTTTTATTGAGCACTTGTTATATGTATGAAATGTGGTTTGAGATGCTAGAGATAAAATGGTTAAAACAACAACAAAAAACACACAAACAAAACAATCAGTCCTAGTTCTACCTTGGTCCCTTGAGAGCCATAACCATTCCCACACATGTCTCTACCATAAAACTCTACACCCTCTATTCTACAAATCCATAATTTGTAATTATTTGATAATTTGATAATTACTTCTTTGTTTTCCTGAGTTTAGAAATATAACTTAAAGATTTTATATGTTGTGCCTTAGTAGCTGACATATCACTGTCTGATGACTAAATACGTATTACACAGATTACTGAGGATACCAACCGGCGTTGAAGTTTCCATCGTGGGAACAGGCAATGGCAGACTTGAAAGGATACCAAATGCAGGAGCAGCAGGCTTGGCTGTCGTATAACTTGTTGTTGAAGAAGAAACAGTGTCAGCAACAGACAAAGAAGTGATGTTCCTGTTAGCTTCTTGAGGAGGATATGGAGGAAGAAATGGAAAACCCTGAGGAGCATAAGGAGGCATCCCACCTGGGTTACTGTACAGGCTAGAGAGCAAAGAGAACAAACATTAAATCAAATACCCGGGTCGGGGGGAGGGGAGAGGGAACAAGAATTTGTCCCTAAACTGTGACAAATAACAATGGTCATGCATTTCTAGTTTTGGCAGATGATACTTGTCATAATTACATGACAAAATTAAATGTTATATAAACTGATTAGATATAAATTCCTCGAAAAAGAACTTTGATTTCTATGAGAAAGGAGAAATGCTCTAAGAAACATAAAATTCAAAAGTTTAGAATGAGCAAAAGCAAAAATGCTGAGTTTCTGAGTTCCTATATTCAGTTTCTTCATAGAATGAAAAACATGTAATCCAGAAAACAGATGCATATGGACGCTGTTAGGTAGCTTTTGTTGTATTTGCCAAAATCTGAGTGAATGAGAATTTTCTAGAATACTTTAAAGGAAAATTAGGTTTTTTTTCTGCCTGGGCTAGCCTCAAACTAGATCCTCCAGATCTCAGCCTCCTGAATAGTTAGGATTACAGGTATGAGCCATCAGCACCTACCTAATTTCTCTAGTCTACAAAATTTCCTAATGAAGGGCTAACAGTGCAATAGCAAAGTAGAAAAAAAAAGAATATATAGAAGCTACAGAATAAAAACATCTCTTAATGGAACCCTACTGCACTGCTGGTGGGAATGTACAACCACTCTGGAATGAAGTCTGGAGGTTCCTCAATAAACTAAACATAGACATACCCTATGACCCAGCTGTACCACTCCTAGGCATCTACCCTGAGCAACAGGATCCAGGACACAACAAGGACAGCTGCACTACCATGTTCACGGCTGCACTGTTCACAACAGCCAAGATATGGAAACAACCCAGATGCCCCACTACCCATGAATGGATCTAAAAAATGTTACCTGTATACAATGGAATTCTACACAGCTACTAGAAATGATCAAATAATGGCATTCGCAGGGAAAGAGACAGGACTAGAACAAATCATGTTGCACGAGACAAGCCTAGGACAGAGAGACAAATGGCGCATGGTCTCCCTGATAGGTGGGTGTTAGAATCAAATTGCAAAGAGACATGACAAAGCAAACAGAACCCAAGATACTACAGACACAGCAAGACCAAAAAAGTGCAGTCTTGGGAAAAATACTCCAAAAAGTAGCACCCAAGCACTACTTCATATGTACCTAAAATAATATACAGACTTAAAAAAAACTCCAAAGATAAGGAAACAAACGACCTCTTCTTAATTAGTCTTATAGTATTTAGAGGAACCTGTATTCTTTACCTCACATAGGGTATATACACATGCACATCTGAGGGAAGCTGAGAGAAGGGCACAGAATCAGAGGAAATTGGGTGGAAAAAGAATACAGTAGAGAGGGCCCAACAGCTGCAATGGACATTGATGAAAACAAACGAAGCAACTCAAGGGTAGCCGGGGGAGAGAAGAAATGAGAGAAAAAGAAGGAACAGATTACACTAAGCAAAAGGAAAGAAATGCACAAATCACCGGACCTGGAAGAAACTGTTTTATTGTTAATGTTCATAAAATTCATTTGAGCACTGTAGAGTGACAATGTCCATCACTGAGTAGGTTTTAAAAAAATGAAGTGGGTAACAAATATGGCAAAAAATGTACTCAGTACCTATGCAACTGTAATCCCCTGTAACACCCATGTACATCATCTTGATGATAAAAAGAGTTAAAAAAAATCTCTTAAGAATAGGAAAAGATGTCCAATTTCACAATTAGAAGATAAACACACTAAAAGTATGCTATCATTTTCCGCCTATCAATGGGAAAAGATCTCTTTTTAACACAATTCTCTATTGGAAAGTAGTGCATAGGAATAGAGACTAAGTACAACTGCTATAGAGGGAAATTTTGCAGTATTTGTCAGTATAACAAATGTGTGTATGTTACTGTTAGCATTTTTAAAATATGTTCATGTTTGGAAAAAAAATTAATACAGCACTGAGAGCCATGAAGAGAGGTGAGACATATGGAAATACTATGACAAACAAACATAATGGTCAAAAAGAATCTTGCTAACACATTATAGTAACCCTATAAAATGGAAATTTTGTTGCTATAAAGAATGAGAAAGTAGGATATGTACTAACATGGAAATGCTCAAAACCACACTACTTAGTGATAAGAAAGCAATGGGACAGTGCGCTACTGCCTGTGTAAAGGAGAATAAAATACTATAAATATTCCTTATACATATATAATTACATATACATATCTAAACACTTGGGAGAAAAAATTAAGGTGCAAAGGAAAAAATATGTGGCAGAGAGACTTTGACTGAATCCTCAGACTTCTTCAAACCACACCAACTAATAAAAAAAGTAAAACAAAAAATGGTCCCTAATCAAATTACAGGCGCAGAAAGAAATTAAATGTTCTTATTTTAACTACAAGCCCAATGGTGATAAGTTATGTACCCTAAATAGTTAGGACTTATTTATACTCAGAAAACTACCAAAAAATAGTAAGCCATGAAAACTACACGATAGTTATAAAGATAAAAATATAAACTCCAAAAAATAGAGATTCCAACATAAGAAACTAAAGGAAAATGTGAAGAAGACAACAAGTGGAGGGCTCTAAATGAGCAGTGTGTAGCTGTCCAGGGAGTGACTCAGAACGGAAAACCAAAAGAGGAGCAAAAACAACAACAACAAAAAAACCCAAACAAAACAAAGAGTAATCAAACTCAGTGACTACCTGATTGATATGTCAAAAAAATGGGTGATAAAATATTTTTATCTCTGTGGAAATTAAGATCTTAAAGTTAAGAAGGTAGGAAAACTGAAAAGATCTAACAAAATGACAGCAATGGGACATCTGAGACCAAAAAGTAAAAATGTTAAGTCTGCTCTGTGACAGATAATATTTAGAAAGTCAAATAATGATAACACTAAATATACAATGGAAGAAAGGGGTAACATTGTCCAAAAGAGAAATGTATACATTTCCTAAATTGTAAAACGGTAACCCCTCTCTACAACACCTTAACAACAATGAAATTATATTAAAAATAATAACACTAACTATGGACTTATGGCAAAAATAAGATAATTATACTAGAAGGATGAAGATAGAAGTTTTATACAAGACAGTTAAAACCAGATCTATTATAAAAGGCCAGTAGATATTATCTATATGAAAGAATCAAGAGATAGCGCCGTGTTCATATCATTTCAAAAGATGAAAGTAAATATTATGAGAAATAGCTAAAACTGGAAAACATAATTGCCTCTGAAAATGTGGATATTACTTTTGAGGAGGTGAGGATGTGGAAATTGGATTTTCTTTGAACATCAATTCTAAGTATATTATTTGACTTACCTGATAAATGACAACACATGCAAAAGTTGTTTTTATAAATATACTTACTATGGAAATGCTGTTGAGGTGGGAGCTAAAACTGGAGGATTCTTCCAGAACTCATCCAACAGACTCTGGATAATCTTTCCAAGATCTGAGTGCATTGTAAACTGAAAGTAACAGTAATAATGAACAAAATCACTGTCAAAAAGTGACTATAAAAGTATCATTGGGATAATGTCATTCTCATTCTTAACCAACTTTTGCAGGTCAAGAATAAACAGAAAAGCATATGGTATTGTGTCAACTCAAGTTAACAGCAATCTACAACTTATATCATTTGCTTATAGTACCAATACTATAAATATCTGATAATTAGCAAATCAGGTGAAAAGTCCATTCAATCAATAATGGAGATAAAACACTTTACTGTTTACAAAACATGAAGTTTCAATGGTAAATACAGAGAGCGCATTTAAGTACAGTCTTTCATGTTAATCAGCCATATCATATTCAATGACTTCAATTTAGTCTTGAGTAAAAATAGTACTAACTACTAAAAACAGTAAAAAAAAAAATTTGGTTACTGATTTCTAAGCTGAAAATTTTAAAATATACAAGTATTTAGTAAAGGATCTGGGACTGTGGCTTAGTGGTAGAGTTCTTGACTAGCATGCATAAAGCCCTGGGTTTGAATCCTCAGTACTATATACACAGAAAAAGCTAGAAGCAGCACTGCTCAAGTGGCAGAGTGCTAGCCTGGAGCAAAAAGAAGCTCAGCGACAGTGCCCAGGCCCTGAGTTCAAGCCCCAGACTGGCACACACACAAAAAAAAAAGTAGTGAAGAATAGACTTGTCATGTTATTCTGAAATAAATCATACATACATTGCTTACTAATGGAGAGGTAACATATATTCCTTGTTTATCCATTAAGTGATGTCGGATTGGTGGATAAACACTGATCACTGGTTTTTCCTGAGGGAACTGTGGAGGAAGTAATCTGGCAAAGATACACAAATAAAACATAAAAACAGTTTGTGTTATGTTAGACAAACACAATCCTAAAACAAAGTTAGCTAAAAGCAAATTAAATTTTCATACTTCATATGATTAATTCTTTAGTAATACTGATCTGTAATGGTTAAGTTGCCTGAAAATATACAAAAGGTTTCACATTAGTAATAAAACTATACAGCAATTCAACATAGCAAAATTTATGTGGAATATAGATTCTGTAAATTATAAAACAGTCTATGTACTATGTCAAATGCTCAAATATTCAATTTTCCAAGGTGTACAAAACCTAAGCTAAAATGTAGGTCTCGTGTTTCTATCAAATGAATCATACAAACAGTTTGATTATTTATTGAATTTATGGTCCAATAGTTTTTCCTTACAAATTTTAAAATAAGTAGATTATGAAATTACTTTTGCAATGCTGGCAAGAATGATTTTGATGTATATTTTACTTCCAAATGGAAAAAAATAGCATTGAAATATTGGAGTAATCATCATGCTTTGGTTCTGACTCCAAACAGTAAATTCTCAATACAAAAAAAAAGTGGAACTATTTTAGAAACACCCAAAACTTAAGTTTAGCAGGTAAGCCTTAAAAAATGGGAGTTTGTTGCACACTGAACCTTGTTTCCAACCCTCTAGAGCTCAGAATATTTCCCTATAAACTGCCTTTCTGTTGGCTCAGAAAACTATTGTTGCCATCATTGTAAAGAAGAAAACTGGGTCTTCTACTTAGATCTTCGAGGGCATTAGGTAAGAAATAAAAACAGTTCAGTGATATAGCTAAAGATTTTCAAACTAGTTTGGCCTTTGAGCCAGCCACACTGGGTTTATATCCTGACTAGGATTTTATTCTCATTTGTAGGTCTGCTAAGATTCATAAAGCTTGGAACACTGCCTTGTGCTTTCATTCACGAAACTAGTATTTAATAAGGATGCCTATGGTCAGACATGATGCCAGAGAATGAGGACATAAAGGATAAATAAGGCAATGAAAGTGATGTTTTTCACTTTCACCAAATCAAACTCTTACTCAAAATAAAATTTAAGCTGCTTACATCTAACAGTATCTAAGAGACAGAATACAAAACATCTTGAATCTTTAAGACAAAAAAAATACAATTCTACTCACATATTAATGTTAATTGTCAGGTTGTTTACAGTGAAGGGCAATCTGTATTCCACATCTTTCTGTATTTCAGCTATACTGTATGAGCAAATGTAGAAAAATTACCAAAAAAGTATTAAACCATCAGTATCAAAAAATAAATGTTAAGTAAATGCTTAGAGCTTACTACTTTTAAATTTTTGTACAGAATGTAGATAGCCCCCATAACTTGCATCCAGAGAGAAAAGTCATCACAGACTTATCAAACCAGCAGGCAATAAAATTCTGAAATACCCAAGGGGTAACGCTAGGATGCTAAGGGGAAAAAAAAACTTAAATTAGTGGCAGATTATCTTTTTATCCAATTTATCAGTAGAAGGAATGTTAGTTCAATCATTAATACAAGACATCTGTGGCCATAACACTCTGCTAATATCCAGCTATACAGACAGCTAAGAACATCTAGGTCTTAACAGTCCTATGAAAGAAGCTGCTGACTACTTTCCAGAAACAGATATTCCCCTTTCTTCCTAAGAGAAGCCTGATTTTACTCTGGGTCTGGTCTTTTTTTTGTAACTACTTCTTGCTAAAGAGTAAGTCACAGTCAATAAAGTTTATAGGGAAGTTGTAGGGTGGATTTCCATTGAAGGTCTTTACAGAAGAACAGAAAACTGGTCTGAGCTCATTTTACCTTTCCTGCCTTCTTCCAAAGTCCTGTTTAGACCTGATGGTTGGAGTTCTAATATCCATTCTGGACTAGGTGTGACCACGGGGATGGGAGCCATGCACTGGATATGCAAAGCAGAATGGAAGTAGCTTGAGTCCTTGATGAAACTGCCACAATGTTAATTTACTTTATGTGAGACACAAACTTTTATCTTGTGTAAGCCACCATTTGAGGGGTTTTTGTTACTGGCAGCAGGACAAAAGGCCTCTTAACCTTTCAAGTCAGGTCTCTGGGGTATGAATTCTGCATCTACCATTTACTTGCTATGCAATTATGGGCAAATTACTCAACCTAAGCCTTCTCTCTCAAATGGGAAATAGAGATGTTAAAATCATCTACCTAGAATTGCTGTCAAATTAAACAAGATGACATATGTAAAAGCATAGGACCAAGCAAGTATCACTCAAGAGCTTAACTATTTAAAAAAATTAGAACATGCATCTTAACATAGGCCCTGTCTAGATCTGTGGTACTGAAGTTCAAACTCATCAGATTTTCCAAACACTGTTTGGGTTTTTAAAGAAATTTTTCATAAAAAAACATCAAAATGCATTTTATTAAAGTAACTTCTATTTAAATTTTTCTGAAAGAAATAGATCCAGTTCATTTTGCTGCTGTTATATTCTTAACAGTTATTAAAGTTTTTACACATTTTTCTTACAATTGAGGTATCGAAGATAACAAAAGTAACATTTATATTATTAGTGTAAAAATGAATTCCACTAGCAAATCTCAAAACCAGTAAATCACAGCGTCTAGTAATGCATTTTTACTCGTGGTATTAGGCAAAGGGCAGGCAAGTATTTGCTTTTACTTAATTAAAACAAGAATCACTCTCTAAATAGTCATTACAAATGTGATTCTTGTTTCAATGACTTAAAAGAAAAGCTTATTCAATGGGTAGAGACAAAAGAGTGAAAGAAATGTTTGGCAGAAGTTAGTGTTTTAGGTGGGCTTCATCCATTTTACCCACCCATAAACAAGTTTTAAAACTACCATTTTGAGTCTTTAACAGTCTTTTCCTGCATAGGGAGCAGGAAATATTTCTATTTCTCCCAGTTTTAACCCCGCCGGCCTTGGAGCTTCCAATCAAAGCTTGGGTGCTGTCCCTGAGCTTTTGTGCTCTAGGCTAGCAGAACTCTACACACATGATCCACTGCTCCACTTCAGTTTTGGTGGTAAATTGGAGATAAGAGTCTCACCTCCTGCCAGGGTGGCTTGGAACCTTCACATCTTTACATCTCAATCTGAGCAGCTAAGATTACAGACATGAGCCATTGGTGTCCTGCTGATATATTTTTTTTTCATAAATGCATCTCAAGGACCTAAGATTCTGCATAGTTGAAGAACCGCTCCCCATCCTGTGGTGATAGTATTAACTTAGTGCCTCTGATTTTTTTTTCAGGGAAAAGTTAAACTAAAGTACAAGGCAATAGCAGCCATTGCCTGCAATCCCAGCTACTCCAGAATCTGAGATTTGAGTATCCTAGTTTGAAGCCAGCATGGGCAGACCAATCAAAGACTCATCTCCAATTAACCAGTAAAATTCTGGAAGTAGAGGTGTGGCTCAAGTGGCAGAGAAGCAGCTTCTTTTTAAAAAATAAATTTACTGTATTGTTACTGTAACGGTGATGCACAAAGGGGTTACAATTATATGAGTCAGGCAAAGCGTAATTTCCTTTCATATAGTGCCTTCTGTTCCTTCACCCCCTAGAGGACCAGCTTTGAGTGAAAAAGCTAAGCAAGAGCACTAGGCCTTGAGTTCAAGCCCCAGTATCTGCAAACATATCGGATCAATCGGTCAATACATAAATAAAATAGATAACTTCACTAATCAGATTATATAACTGGGATTCTTACTTCTTTGGCAGTTCATAAAATGTGAAATGTAATAGAGGCATTCTGTATGGTTAAGATTTCTTCAGGAAATACACAATTACTGTTTACGCAATTTTGTGTAAAATGGAATTTCTCAAGACAAAGTTGAAATGAGTAAGTACGATATATCTAGTACCTTGTAAGGAAATGGAAATACTGGGTGAGCATATTTCCAGTGAGTATATGGTGATCTTTTCTCTGAAGGACTACTCAGCTTAATGTGAAAGCCAACTGACATTATATTATTATGATGACGATTAAATAGTTGTACACAGGGGTTATTTATTCCACAAGTCAGATTTTGAATACAATGCTTCTTGGTCAATGTCATCCCTTCCTTCCCAACCATCCCCCAAAGCCCTTTCTCTTGAAACCACCCCTGGGAGACAAAACTGTATGCTAAACTGCACCTGGGGACCCTTCTGTAACCTGTGCACACACCTAACCAGGTGAGAAATTCCTGGCCCCGGGCCCACTTGCCTCTTGCCTAACCAGACCCCCTTGTGACTCACCTATAAAATTGTACTCACAAACCTATGCTGCTGCTGAACTTGCCTTTAGAGTCAGCCTGGCAGTTTATTCCTGACTAAAGCTTGCTTTGGCCTGAACAGAGTGAAAGAGTGCTCTTCTCCTTTCAACAGAACTCACAATCCCATCCCCTTCCCCCGGCATCCACCCTCAAGTTATATAGCTCATTTTTATATAATATACATTGAATGTAACTTTATTTGCTTATCCTTCTTCCCTCCATTCCTGTAAACCTCCCCTTTTTGCCCAATCACCAAACATGTTTCCACTTCCTACTATTTGTTGTGATAAACAGTACTAAACTTGCTAGAGGTATTATTCTTTAGCATTCCTCCCCAAAGTGTATGCTCCTTTAGTTTGTACATAAATACATTGAACCTGGTATATGTTATCATGCATAGTAGCTTCCACATGAGAAAGAAAATGTGTGGGTTTTCTCTGAGCCTGGCTTACTTCAAGTAACATGATTTGTTCTAGGTCAAACCATTTCCCTGCAAATGGCATTATTCTTTCTAATGGAGAGCAACATTCCACTGCGCATATGTACTATAGTTGTTGATCCACTTATCCGCTGAAGGGCATCTGGGCTCCTTCTATAACTTGGCTACTGTGAATAGTGAAGTAATGAATGTGGATGTACAAATGTCTTTACCATATCTTGACTTGTAATGTGCTAAGCAGATGTTTCACTGGATCATGACAGTAGTTCTATCTTTAGTTTTCTGAAGACTCTCCAAACTGCCTTCCAGAGTGGTTGTGCTAGTTTACTTATATTCCCACCATGTGACATTTTAAAGATGAATTCAAAACAATAATATCATGAACTTTGTACCATCCAGCTTGTAGATGACCCTTCCAAATAAGGGATTCCAAAGCTTAAAGAAAGTACATGCGGAATAGACAATTTGCTTTTCTCATCTACTTCTCTATGACAGACCAAAACTACTTTTCAAAAGAAATTCCCTATTAGTGCAGGAAAGCAAATACTACTAAAAGCAGACAAATTCTGAGGATGCCCTGGAAGGAAAAAGAGTAAAAAGCAAAGTAAATACAGAGAATAATCCCAACCCTAAACATATACCCAACACAAAGTTGGGAGCAGTTGAAGGCTCTCCAGTCTTCTGACCCAAGTCAATGGAATCAAGACCGCTGGGAGAAGGACAAGGACAATTCTCCGGGTAATGAGTGACATGTAGGTATGTTAGAGAACTGTTCCTTTTCCAGGTCTCTAGGAAAAGGATGCATTTTAACATATTAATGACTGAGAAATTCTGAGCAGCCTGAGAAAATCTAACCCGCTTAATTTTGTTTCCCAAAGGTGTGTGTCATATACTACTTATTTAGTAATATTATCTGAGTAGTGTTCCACGGAACAGATAGGATAATAATAGAATGTGCAAAGGTGGAAAGAGCTATAGATACACAAAAGTACCACTTAAAAATCAACCAGGAAGAAGCCAGGAAGCCAGGTGGTTCAGGCCTGTAATCCTAGCTACTCAGGATGCTGAGATCTAAGGATCATGGTTCAGGCCACAAGACTCTTATCTCCAATTAACCACCAGAAAACTGAAAGTGGCACTGTAGCTCAAGTGCTAGGGCACTGAGCTTAAGAGCTCAGGGACAGTGCCCAGGCCCAGAGTTCAAGGCTCACGACCAAAACCAAAACAAAACAAATCAACTAAAAGTTAACATGCAGATAAGTAAATCACAGGAGTAACGTGGTCATTCTACACAGAAGAAGCACTATGAGAGGGCTTCACCGATACAAAATAATACAGCACCTACAAAAATGTGGATCTAGAAAGCCTCCCAAAGAGCCCATGGATAACATCTGGCCCTCAAGATGGCACTGCTGAAAGGTGGTAAAGCTTTTAAGAGGCAGGGGTTTTAGGTCATTGAGATTGTGGACGTGGGACCCCCGTCTCCTTTTTAATATGCTGGCCATGCAGTGAACACTTCTGCCACATGCTGCTGATAGCACAGTCCCCAAATCATCAAGACTTTCATTTCAGCAACCAGTCAGGGACTGAAACCTCCTCGAGTCCCACTGGAAACCACCTGGCCTCTAGTCAGTGGATAATCTGTTAGTAACTAGGCCCTCCTTCTTCAGTTGCTCCTTTAATTGCGGTCCTTTTCTGGTCAGACAATAGATTTCAAAATCTATTTTCCAAATCTGTTGGCTCCCAACAGCAAATATAGCTAAAGCAGCCGGAAATAGGTGTATCATTGCTTGAAAGCTGTGCTGCATTGAAATTTGTGCTGTCAGATAAACTAGCCCACAACCTTTAAGTTTGGCTTTCCACAAAGTCCCAGAGCATAAACCTAATGTACTCAAATTCTTGCCCCGCTTTAATATGGGTGACCTGTGATCAAATCCATAATAGAGCTCTCACTTCCACCTGAAGTGAAATGTGAGCGCAATCTCACATTTCTCTCAGCCTTCTGGTGTTCTGAGTTCCCAACAGAACCACCTGTTAAGCTCCACTCATAGCATTCTAGGCTTTCCCTGGCCTCTGCCAGCCAAAGTTTTCTAAATTCTTCCTAAAAATCAACTTCCAAGCCCTTTCCATATTGTCTCAGATGGTGTTATGGAAACAAATCCAATTCTCAGGGCCAGTTTTCTGTGTTAGCTTTCCATCACTGTAACAAGCACCTGAGACATAGGTACTTACAAGGAGGAAGGGTTTTATTTGCGGTGACTACTTTTGAGGTTTTACATAATTTAGATGGCTCCACTTCTTTTGGGCCTGTGGCAAGGGAGCACATCAAGGTAGCAGCATATTTACCTTAAGGCATGAATGTAAATGACAGAAAGGGGTGAAAGTTCCACAATCCCCCTTGGAGGACACACCCTTAACAACCTAAAACCTCATGAAGCTCCACCTCCTATCCACACATTTCCAACGATACCACAGACAGGAGCCTAAATTTTTATTAGACAACTTAAGATGATTTTGTTCCTTTTTTTTTTTTTTTTTTTTTGTCCTGGGGCTTGAACTTAAGGCCTAGGTAAAGTCCTTGAGATTTTTTTTTCGCTCAAGGCCAGCACTTTACCACTTGAGCCACAGCTGCACTTCCAGCTGTTTTGGTAGTTAACTAGAGATAAGAGTCTCATGAACTTTCTTGCCCAGGCTGGCTTCGAACCACAATCCTCAGACTTCAACCTCCTAAGTAGCTAGGATTACAGATGGATGTGAGCTACCAGTACCTGCTATGTTCCATAAAGTTTAATCTCAAATACCTACAACAGCTGGGTAATGTACTCTAATATTTACTTGAACATCAAAACCCTACACTCAGGCTAGGAAAGCACTTGCATAGCATGCCCAAGACTGGGTTCTATCCTCTGCACTACACACACACATCCTCCCCTTCAAAAAAAGAAAAAAGCAACAACAAATTCCTCTATAAGAGGATTTATAATCCCTATATTTTCAGATGGAAACTGGAGAATCAGAGGAAGTATCTTGCCAAAGCTTAGCTAGTGGGGCTGGGGATATGGCCTAGTGGCAAGAGTGCTTGCCTCGTGTACATGAGGCCCTGGGTTCAATTCCCCAGCACCACATATACAGAAAATGGCCAGAAGTGGCGCTGTGGTTCAAGTGGCAGAGTGCTAGCCTTGAGCAAAAAGAAGCCAGGGACAGTGCTCAGGCCCTGAGTCCAAGCCCCAGGACTGGCCAAAAAAGAAAAAAGCTTAGCTAGTGTGCATCAGAACCACAAGTGGAATCCAGGAGTTTTATTATATAGATTCTCTTCCCCTATGCATTTATTTATGCTTTAGTTCATTTTGTTTTTGGAACTTAGAATGCTATTATATTGAGGAGCCTGAGAAATCAACGTTCACCAAAGGGCGTGGTGCTACGAGATTAGGAAGTGGGGTCCTCACAGGTCAGTGATCACAAGGCATAGACCAGCTGCTGACCATCCCAGCTGGCCCCACCATGGGTGACACAGCTGCATCTCCTGACTCCCTGCTCAGAGCTTCTTTCTTTATGACCGTATTCGTTGTGCAGGGTAGAACACAAAGAACAAAACACAAAATGAACTCCAAGTTAGATACAGTACTCCTTGACTATAGAAGTAGCACCAAAATTATAATGTAATTGATTATTACAATTAATAGAGAAGTGCTTTACCTGGGAGATCCAGGTAAAAAGAAATAAAGGATTAGTAGTTTTTCACTTTGAATTTCCAGTTAATTATAAATATTAATTACTACTCATAGCATAGCTGCAAGTTGTTTTAGGGAAAAGGAAAGTAATAAGGAAAATAATTTATATATTGTGAGAAAAGAGAGATCTAGTTAGAAAAGCCACTGCTAAGAGCAACTGTTTTTAATATTTTCTGAGCGTATGTATGTATGTATGTATGTATGTACAATCCAGAGAAATACTACTTGCCAGCTAACTTGAGGATTAGTAAGCACAATCATTTGGAACAGTCTCTAACACAAATAATTGAAAACTAGAAAAAGGTGGCTTTAACAGTAAGGAGTTATTTACTTCAACTACAACTAGACTAGTTTTAGGAAGGGAGTTTCCAGAGTTGATTAAGCAGCAAAACATTATCCTTTTTTCCTACTATATTCAGTGGTTAGCTTAAGATCTAAGCAAGCAAGGCACTGGTGGCTCAATGCCAGTAATCCTAGCTAGCTACTGAGGAGGCTAAAACCTAAGGATTGCAATTCTAAGCCTGTCCAGACAAAAAAAGTCCAAGGCTCTTATCTCCAATTAACCAATAGAAAAACTTTAAATGTTGACATGGCCCAAATTAGAGCACTAGCCTTGAGCAAAGTGTCTCAGGGGCAGCAGCGGGGGCCCTGAATTCAGGACCCATAACTAACCAAAAAAGGAAAAAAAAAAATCTCAACAGTAGGGGAGAAGTCTCAAGTAACAATATCTAAAATATGGCAGGTATTTCTTTTTTCCAGCTGTTTTTCCACCCAGACAACTCTTTTTACTTTGGAGAACATGTTATAAGCAGCTTCAGACTTCCCCTTCCACCTCCCAGATACCAAAATTGGGTAAAGAGTCCTACCTCCATAATAGGAGAGAGGGTGGAGTGGTGAGATCATCCCTGATGTAACAACCATTATTCACCTTCCCAGGGCTGAAAGAGCCCAACCTCCACTAAGTCTGTGGCTCTCCAGAGGTTTTTTTGTTTGTTTTGGGGGGGGGGAGTTGTGGGGAGGGAATGGCATCAAAACAGATGCTCTATTAGGAAGTCAGAGTAAATGGATCTTAGATAGGAAATCAACAGAATCCCTTCAAATGAACTTTCCTGTGTGAAGTTAAAGAAACAGTAAAAGTAAAGCTTCTACAAATAAAGTCTGAAGTGTTCGGGTTAAATTGACTAGCAACATAATTATTACTAGGGCAATATATGACTTGAGCCCAGTTGACACAGTTAATTGCTTCCATTTTCATACCAGACTTAAATATGTTATTATGTTCTGGCTAAACCTTTCTTCCCTCCAAGCAGTCATCAGCAGAATTCCTCCTTGTCAAGGCTGGCCCAAGAAGATAGAATGCTTGTCCTCCAAAGCCATAAAACCTAGCAAAGCCACCCTCTTCGTTTTTGCCTAGGATGCTCCCTCCAGAGAAGTCCCACCCCATATGTACTTGGGGAAAAGGAATGATACAGAAAAGCCAAGAAAAATCCGGACAGGCGTGTCAAATGTTCCACCATCTCAGTTAACCATTTGTCCTATCATACCCTGTCCATTCCTTATTGAACCTAAACATAAAACTAAGCAGCTTCTCCTGAATCTTCAGGTCTTTGTTTCTGAAAGCTACAGTGTCATATTAAACTTCCTCTAGGCAAATTTGTTGCCTTTTCTTTTGTATCCTGTCTTTCCTTATTCCCATAAGGAAATCAGTGGTGACCTACATTGGGTGAGAAAAAAGTATCAATCACATCTTTCCCTCTCTACACTTCGGGATGCAAATCATTGAATTCTTCCAGTATTGTAGAAAATAAATGACTAAGAAAACAAATACAATAACCTCAAAGCTGTATAAACTTAACTTTTCAGAATGGAAGCCATCAATAATAGCTTGCCCCCCCCCCTTTTAATGTTAAAACTTACAGCCTTTTGCTTCTTTTTCTTTTTTAATACTAGGGCATGGATACAGGGCTTCCAACACACTAAGGCTTCAGTCATGCCCTGGGTACTTTTGCTTTCAGTTTGTTTTCCAGATGGGGTCTCACTAACGGCTTAGGCTAGCTTTGGTCTTGCATTCTATCTCCAACTCCAGAGTAGGTAGGATTACAACATTCTTTTCCCCGTTTTGAAAGTTCTCTAAAAGCAGAATTGAGATTAAGAGCCCAAATCCACCTTAAATTCGGTCAGCCACAAGCTTCATTCTAGCCAAACTGATTGTACAGTGAACTTTCTTCACAATACATTTAATTTCAAACTATTGCAGATAACTCTAGAAAAGTCATGTATGATAAATAAGACATCCCTTAATAGGTTGCTCAATAAAAATTGCTCGATTTCGTTGTCTCCTGACACATCTGTTAGACGTATGAGAAGATTAACAAGGATTAAAGTTTAACATCTTTATATAAAAGGCTGGGAAACTGTCGAATATAACTCTAAAAACTCATACATCAAACAGGAGTTCTAATTTTCTTAAAACTTGAGAGGCCACAGGTACTACAATATAAAAGACTGTAGCAAACCAGCCGATAGTAAAAACTCAGTTGAGAATAACGAATTGAAAAGTGGTTCAAGTATGACTACAGTATCATGAAAAACTCATAGACAACTCAAGTAACACAATGACAGCTCGCAGGCGCGGAGCCTGTCAGGACAACTGCGGAAGCGGGAAATGAGGTGATCGGAGCAGGGGCTCCCAGGGGCTCCAAAGGGTTGACAGCCAATTTGAGAAGGGCTTCCGGATGAAACCTGGGCGGATCGGATTCCCTTTCCTTGGAGGCGGCGAGGCTTGGGGCATGGCGGCTCGCAATTCTCTTCAGCCAAGTATAACGCTTTAACAATTCTGCCGAGGTTGCAATTCCAGGTGGGCCAAGGGGAAAACACGAGGGAGGAAGGCAGCGACGGATGACAGGGGATACTGACTGGGCAGACCGGGGTGGCGGCCGGCAGCGACGAGCCGCCGGGGGCGGGGCCGGGCAGGCGGCGGCGGGGCCGGGGGCTCCGGAGGAAGACGGCGCGCTGGAGGTGGAGGTGGGGGGGAGGGGGGCAGGAGGTGGAGGTGGGGGGGAGGAGGGCAGGAGGTGGAGGTGGGGGAGAGGGCACCCCCCCGGCCCGGAGGGAAGCCCCTCAGCCCCCCAACGCGCGTCAGCTGGGGGACGCCGGCCCGCGGAGCCCGGGGAGCCCGCCCGCCTCCCCCCCCCCCCCGGCCCCCGGGCGGGAGCCCCGGGCAGCCCCGTCACCTGGAGTGGGAGTTCCGGAGGGACTCGATCAGGCGCTGCTTCTGCTGCTGGAGGCTGGTGAGGCCGCCGCCGGGGGACCCCGCGGCCGCGGAGGAGGAGGCGCTCTTGGTCAGGGGGAAGAGCCAGCTCATCCTCCTCGGGTCCCCGGGCCCGAGGCCCTACGAGGTTCGGGCCTGCTTCTCCCAGCGGCGGCCCGGCAGTTTCCCAGCGAGGGGAGCGGCCCGGAGCGCCCGAGGTCGGAGCCCGGGGGCGGGGGGCGGGGTCCGGGGGGAGCCGGCGTCTTTCACCGAGCCCGCCGGGGTGACGGCCCCCGGGCTGGGTGGGCCATGGTCTAACCCGAGACGGCTGGAACGGGGCCACTTGCCGGGCGGGACCCGAGCCGCGCCGCTCCCAGCCGGGCCAGCCAGTCAGACTGCGGGCTCCGCGCTCCGCCGCGTCCGCCGCCGGCGCGCCCGGCCGCCCCCCGCGCGCTCCGCCCCCTCTGCGTGCTGCGTCATCACGCGGCGCCCGGGCCCGGACGTGCCGAGGAGCGGCGGCGTAGCACGGGGCGGCGTAGCTCCGGCTCCTTCTTTTCCCCTGGAAGGGTGAGGGGAGTCTATGGGGCACCCGCCGCCGCCGCTGCCTGGTGCTGTCTCTATGGCGAGAAGGAAGAGGAGGAGCGCGAGCTCAGAGACACAAGTAGATGCGGGCGCGTGCCGCCGACCTGCGCGGGGCCGGGGCGGCGGCGGCGGCGGCGGCGGGGGCGGGGGCGGGGGGGACGGGCCGGAGGGAAGGGGCGGGAACGGCCGGCCGCTCCGGAGCGGGTGCGCGGCGGCGGTTGCAGGGGGGGCCTTGGCGGGGGAAGGAGCCGGACTCGGGCGAGGGGGCGGGTAACGGGCCGAGCGCCCGTCCGGCCGGCGGCGCGGGCTGATGACGCCACGGCTTTGTACCTGGGCCTCGGCGGTGGGACGGAAATTGAGCGCGGAGGGCCGGCGGCCCCGCGCCCGCGGTGGTGGGGCCCGCGGGGCGGCCCGTCTGGGGTGGGACTGTGCTCGCCCCCCGGAAGCCCGCGACGGTGCCCCCGAAGTCCGGAGGAGGCCTCTGGCCTCTGGCCCCGGCGGTTCTGGAATGCCGTGGAAGGCGAGCGCGGCGGAGGGAAAGCAGGGCTGAGCCCGGGCGCCCCTCCACGCTGCGGGGGCTGGGAACGGGTGCCGGCACCCCTTCCTTTCCGTCCCACCGAGATGTTCGACGGCTTTGAAATTCAGTGTATTGATTTCTGTTGTCAGTGTTTACCGGCGGACCAGAAACGAGTGTATGTGTGTGAAACGAGTGTATGTGTGTGCATAGGTGTGTACACGAGTATGTGTGTGTATGCATGCATGTGTGTATCCTTGACCAACAGTGGAAAGGCCCTAACTTTTAGGAAGTTGGAAAACTATGTTTTTGTCGGGTGTGCGGCTGAGGAATCGAACCCAGGGCTTCATGTATACGAGGCAAGCACTCTACCACGAGGCCACATTCCCAGCCCCGGAAGCACTTTTTTGGGGGTCGGTTGTGGGGCTTGAAGGGGAAGTGCTCTAATTCTTAGGAAGTTGAAAACACTTTTTCTTGGTCTGTTGTGGGGCTTGAACTCATGGCCTGGGTGCTGCTCAAGTGCTCAAGGCGCTAGCACTCTGCCACTTGGAGCTACAGAGCCACTTCCGGTTTCCTGGTGGTTCACTGGAGGATCAGAGTCTCAGGGACGTTTCCTGCCAGGCCTGGCTTGGAACTTAAGATCCTCAGATCTCAGCCTCCGGAGTAGTTAGGATTACCAGCGCGAGCCACCAGTGTCCGGAAGCAAAAGTTTTTAATGCAGACTTGCTAGCGCCTTTATTCTTCCTGCAGTTGTGGACATTCAAATGCTTTCTGTGGCAGGCTGTTACTTTTCTGTGTCTCTTTATGTAGGAAGCACAAGGGTTTGAAATCGGCAGGCTTGCTAGGTAGTCACTCTTCCATTGAGAAAGGCCCGCAGACCTTTTATGCATTAGTTATTTTTCAGGTAGGTTCTCATGTTTTTGCCTTGGATGGGCCTCAGACCTCCATCTTCCTACCTACTTCATCCTGTATCTAGGACCAACCTCTCTGGCTCATTAATTGAGATGGAGTCCTAACTTTTTGCCTGGCTAACCTCGAACCTCTATACTCCTCATCTCCGCCTTCCAAGTCATTGGCCCTACAGGTGTGACTCACTGTGTCTGTTTTGTTGGAGTGTTAATTTCATTCTATTTTAACTTTCTTCCTTTCAGTCTGGGTTGAATAAATGCCAGTATTCTAGCTTTTTCAAGTTTTTGAATGTTTTGTTAGTGAAAAACACAAGTACTATATTTTTCATGGTAACAGCTGATATTAGTACCTTCATTTTTACCTACAAAAGGGTGGGTTTTCATGAAGTTTTGTGCAGAGAGTAACGAGCTCCATGCAGTCCTTAATTAGGATATTTTTAAAGTATACTACATAAAGTAACTTAAGTAACATTGAAATTACAATTAAGGAATCTGTTCTAATCTTTTTAGAAGAGGAACTTCCTAAAATTTGATATTTTTACTTAATGATCATGCATTTTGAATAAGTAACTCTTGAGTTTTTACCAGTACAATTCTATGTGCGATTTATGATATGGATGGTTTTTATTTTGACAGGTCCATTAATAAAGGATAAAATATTTATGAAGTAAGTCTTCAATCAAGTATAACATTTTGATGCTTGGCATATAGACTTCTTTATCCCTCACTATGCCAGCAGCAACTGTAGATCATAGCCAAAGAATTTGTGAAGTTTGGGCTTGTAACCTGGATGAAGAGATGAAGAAAATCCGTCAAGTTATCCGAAAATATAATTATGTTGCTATGGTATGGACTTGACCAAATCTTTAAAAAGCTTCTTATAAGGGAAGAGTGGAATTTCAAAAGTCTTGAATTCAACCCTTTCGTTTAACTTTTGGGGGGATAAATTTAATCATGAAAAACCAATGTTTTTCTATATCCTTATCCAAAACTCTTCTAAACATATCTGTAATTTGGCAAGCTAGGTTTATTATGCATTTCAATAAAAGAAAACAAGTTGGGAACTGTGAAGCATTTGATTTGAAGTGCATTAGAAGAGTATTATAGTATTTGAAGAGTATTAGAAAATAGGATTTGGGCTTTTGCCAAGGAGTTTGAGAGTTCCAGATGACAGGACTTTGCTGTGGACAAGGTGCTGTCAGGAAGCTGAGGAAATTTCTGTGATCTTAAGTCTCAGCTGGAATGAAAGAAGACAGATTTGGTCATTTTTATGGTTTAAAAGTTTTTTGTGGGTTTTTTTCTCTGTTCAGGGGTGATTACAGAATGCAGTTGTTTGATGTTGAAGTTCTTTGAAATTGCTTGATTTCAACAAAACTTTAGGACCTACCTATATTCACATTGTTAGTCTGTAATTTTTTTAATTATCACAAATTTTAGACATGTTACTTCATATCTATAATACCAGCTACTCAGGAAGCAGAGGTTGGGAGCCTTAAATTTCAAAGCTAGTCCAGGCAAAACTAGCAAGACTCCTATCTCAACAAATAAGCAGGATGACTTGTTCCAGCTATGAGGAAGGCAGAGGTAGAAGGGTTGTAGCCCAAGGCAATGTACTGGTAAAAAGTCTGAGACCCTACCTAAAATTGAAAGCAAAAAGGGGCTGGAGCAATACTTCAGTATGTAGTAATCATAAGGTCCTGAATTCAAGCCTCAGTACCACAAAAGAAAAGTTTACTAGAGCTCCATGAACACACTGTATAGCTAAGCAGCTCTGCTTTTATACATGCTATTTGAAATGGCGTGAACTATTTATGCAATTAACAATTTTTCTGCTTTACTATTGTATTTTGTGTGTCTCTTGCAGCTACTCTTACTGTTTTCTAGATCCACTGGATTATTAACTCCATAAATCAAGGGGTTAGTGTCTTACACATCCTTTTCCACCTCAACCCTAGCATAATAATATATAGAATCTAGTAATTGGTTGTTACCTCAACCCTAGCATAATATACGGTATCCAGTAATCAGTTGTTATGTTGAGCTGGAAAGGACTTAAGAAAATTTTAATTTTTCTGTTTCTTACTTGATACTTAGTTTTGTTTGTAGCTATTGTTTGAATTACAGTATTAAACTGATACATTTTAATGCAAAGAAAAGAAAGATGCTCCTTTGGGAAGAACAGGATGATTGGTTAAAATATAACTATTTGGCTGGGCACCAGCAATTCACACTTAAAATCTTAGCCACCCAAGATGCTGAGACCTGGAGGATCACAATGTGAAGCCCGCCCAGGCAGAAAAGTCCAGAAGACTTCATCTCCCAGTTAACTAGCAAAAAGCTAGCTGGAAGTATGGCTCAAGTGGTTGAGTACCAGCGGTGAGCAAACTGATTGAGAAAAAGTGAAACACTTGAGTTCAAGCCTCGAAACTAATTTTAAAAAAATAAAGTATATGTAGGCAACATTCCATTTAATAAAGGAACTTGTCCATAATTAGAGCTAGCTTTTGGGGCGGGGGGGGGTATACAATAGAAATTAATACTAACCATTTATTTCTCATAGTAATAGCATCCTACAGGCAGGAGATTTTAAGAAAAGATAAGTTTATGTAGTTAATTGCTCTACAGTGTTCTTCCTATTTGAAAACGATTCTTACTACTTGAATGAATGTGTAGAATATCATTTCTAACAGGATTATTTGACTTGAGACAATTATTTTAGGACTTTATAGATTGTGGTTGTGATTACTTGGTTAATAATGAATCTTCGTACTCTTTTGCAGGACACTGAGTTTCCAGGTGTGGTTGCAAGACCCATTGGAGAATTCAGAAGCAATGCTGACTATCAGTACCAACTATTGCGGTGTAATGTAGACTTGTTAAAGATAATTCAGCTAGGACTGACATTTATGAATGAGCAAGGAGAATACCCTCCAGGAACTTCAACTTGGCAGTTTAATTTTAAATTTAATTTGACGTAAGTGGGAAATACATAACCCAAACCTTGTTATAATTTTAGAAACTGGATTTCACGAAGTACAGTGGCCCCTGGGTGTCCATGGGTATATGGTTGCAAGAAAACTCAAATGCTCAGGCTGCACATTCTATGTGTTGTGGATATTGGTTGAATTTTCCCCATAATGCCACCCAACTTCTGCTAAAGATTTTTCACCTTTCAACAAATCTAAAGTCTTTATCAGTTAAATTAGCCACATTACTTGCCCTCTTTGGCCTAGGAAGATCATCGTAATTTTTATTTTGCTCTTTGGGGTTCCTTTTGCTTTTGGAAAGGCATAATTTTACAAAAATAAGGACAGGGATAATAAGCAGATCACACTTGAAACATGGTTGATGATAATACAGCACAGACAAAAGTATCTCTGAATTAGTTGAACCATATGAGGCATTTACATTTTTTTAATTTTTGTGAATGAATGAGTAATTGGTTCTTGGTCAAAACCATATGTGATAATTCAGTGAGTGAGATATTCTTGCCATATTGTGAAATTCTATATGAATCATTGTCCTGGAAATTTATTAAATGTAAAATTTAGAAAGGTTAGTCTTTTTAATGTGACAAAAATTGACATTAGGAGAACTTTTTACATTTAAATGCTTTTTTTAATTTTAGCGATGTTTTTCAAATATGACTGGCACCTTTTCTGAATGTGTGAAAATGTGTTCGTTTGTTTTAGAACCCAAGGTTTTGTGCATAATAGGCAGTAGTCTACCATTGAAATACATTGCCACCACCAAAGTCTTGGGTACTGAAAATGCTTCTTGGTAGAAAATAATCATAGAACGTTAATTTTATACTTTAAGCATTTTAAAGGCCTTATGTTTGAACTACATGCTTTTAGAAGAGCAAGCAGCTTGGCATCAGAATCAGGGCCTTGTGTAAAGCAAACATGCCATCATTCAGCTATGTCCCCAGCCCAGTAGAAACTTCTTTATGATATTTAGCCCCTTGTAAAGAGACTTTTATTACAGTTATCACCAAAAAATATTAACACCCTTGAACCCGGTATCACTTGCCTGTCAAAATCTGCCCTGGGTCTAAATTTGGTTTTCATATTTCTATCTTATAGCTGGAGAAGTTTAGTATATTGGGGCAAGGGCAGATTATTTACAAACTGTTCAGTTGAATAATATGTAATATATTGTAACTATGCTACAGTATTAATGTATTTTATTTCGAGAGTTTGTATTTGTATAAGATGATCAAATGTAACAAATGATCTGACAGGGGTTGGGAATACGGCCTAATGGTAAAGTGCTCGCCTTGTATACACGAAGCCCTGGGTTCGATTCCTCAGCACCACATATATAGAAAAAGCCGGAAGTGGCGCTGTGGCTCAAGAGGTAGAGTGCTAGCCTTGAGCAAAAAACAAGAGCCAGGGACAGTGCTCATGCCCTGAGTCCACGCCCCAGGACTGGCAACAAAAACAAAACAAACGGGCTGGGGATATAGCCTAGTGGCAAGAGTGCCTGCCTCGGATACACGAGGCCCTAGGTTCGATTCCCCAGCACCACATATACAGAAAACGGCCAGAAGCGGTGCTGTGGCTCAAGTGGCAGAGTGCTAGCCTTGAGCGGGAAGAAGCCAGGGACAGTGCTCAGGCCCTGAGTCCAAGGCCCAGGACTGGCCAAAAAAAAAAAAAAAAACAAATGATCTGACAATAACAAGGGCAGTTAATAGTAGCACCAGTATAAGAATTTGTGCTGTTTAACACATAAAAGCTAATGAGAAACAGGGCAGTTAAGTTTAGAGAGTAATAGTGGTACAGTAGTCAGAACTTAAAATTACCTTCTGTTTCGTGTGACTCTTACATTAATGGATTCATTCTGTCCAAACCTTATAGAGGCTAAAATGTATGCATCTCCACTATTACAGATATCCTTTATAAATGTTGCTAGTCTGAAACTCAGTGAAAATGGCCTTGTATCTTTTTTATCAGCTCTTCTAGTTACCATTTCATTGTTCAGATTTCTTTTTCTTCCACACTGATCATTAGAAGATTGCCTTTTTTATTGTTTGTTTTGATATTTTATACAATATGGTGTTGATCTCAGTACATCAATAACCTATCAGTCTCAATTTTTATAAAATTGAGGTGTTTTTTTTTCAACATCTTTATTTTGGCAACAGTGCCTCTTTGTATACTCCAAGTGCCATTTTTGTCTTGCACAGACAATAGTTTCACTGCCAAGTTTGTTTACCATTTTCACTTATGTAAGTATATTAGGACATGAATATAGAGTATCATGAAAGATATCAAAGTTCATCCATCTGAATATTAAAACCAGTACTGTCTGATATGGAGAGACAGCATCATGAACAACATAACATCTAGGACATGTTGAAGAAAGATAACTAACTTATTTGAATGCCTAGAACAATGGGTCAACCAGTGCACGAGGCACTAAGGGCATATTGTTGAGGAAAATTGACCATGGCCATTGTAACAGTGTTTTCCATCACCTTCCTACCTGCCATATTAGTGAACATTGCGTATTCAGTTTCTGCACTGGTCCATGCTACTACTGTGCCTATTTAAATTATGTCTGTTCACGTTTTAATATTACCATCAAAGAGGTACCTGCCAGTCCTCTTTGTCAGCTATAGTTGTAAAGACTTAAAAGATGAAAGCTTTGTGTTTGAAATACATTTTATATGACTATACAGTGATACTTCAGAATACACACCCTGCCAAAAGCATCTGAGATAAAAATAACACTGCTTAACTAGTTTTGATTATAAGCAATCTTCATAAATCTCTTAATCTTGAAGTAGTCATTTGTAATGTCCATGACTAGTGGCTCAGTTAAAAAGAAATGGATTTATGTCAAATAAGTTTTCTTGATATTTGAATTACAGTTGGTTACTATACTTACTGTGAGCTTAGAAGCAGACAACTTTGTAACACTTATTTTATTTATTTATTTATTTATTTATTTTTTGGCCAGTGCTGGGCCTTGGACTCAGGGCCTGAGCACTGTCCCTGGCTTCTTTTTGCTCAAGGCTAGCACTCTGCCACTTGAGCCACAGCGCCACTTCTGGCCGCTTTCTGTATATGTGGTGCTGGGGAATCAAACCCAGGGCCTCACGTATACGAGGCAAGCTCTCTTGCCACTAGGCCATATCCCCAGCCCTTAACACTTATTTTAAAGCCATGGAAAGTTTGGTTACTTTCCACTGTGCTGTTGATTTACTAATAATAAATAGCATATGAAGATAGAGTCTAGAAGCACAGTGACTACTACAGTGCTCTAAATCAGAGTTGGATTTAGTGATTTATTAAACTCAGATTGTGGCCACTAATGTGATAGATATGTAAGCTAAAATTTGTCAGTATTGTAATAGTAATTTTTCTTTCTTACCGTCTATTTGGGTATTAATATTTGTGAGTTAAATACTGTTCAGTTGGCCAGTTTCGATTTACCAACAAGGCTGGACATAAACATCAAAGCCTGTGGATTTTTTGATGTGAAGAGAACATAAGACTATAATCACCTGAGGTTTTGACATCTACCGCATATTCAGAGATAGTTTTTAACTTGTGTATTTTTTTCTTTTTTTATAAAAATAACATGCTTTGGATGGGAATATGGCCTAATGGCAAGAGTGCTTGCCTCATATACTTCATGCACTGGGTTCGATTCCTCAGCACCACATGTATATAGAAAAGGCCAGAAGTGGCGCTGTAACTCAAGTGGCAGAGTGCTAACCTTGAGCAAAAAAGAAGCCTGGGACAGTGCTCAGGCCCTGAGTCCAAGCCCCAGGACCGGCAGAAATAAATAACATGCTTTTGCAGAAGAGATGACTACTACTAGTACAGTTTAGTAACTATACAAATAAGCTGTATTGTGTGTATACTGCTAATAGTTACTGGTAATCATTTATTTTTACCTTTTTCCTGATAAATCCCATACTAATCACTTACTATAGGTGGGTATTTAGGTTTTGTACTTTGAAATTTGTTTCTTTACTGTTAGAGTAAGGAGACTTGTGTATAGATGGCCTTTGATTTGAGATGAACAACGTAATTTTTATAATGATGCAAAAGCGGAATGCATTCAGGAAAGACCAAACTTTGGACTTTGATCTTTTCCCTGGTTAACAGTAGATACTGGAGTTTGGGGTAGCAGTAAACAGCATCTTACTGTCAGCCATGAAATTATGGGTGTGAGCAGCTAAAAGTGTACAAAGTAGCTAATAGTGTACCGATAATGTTCTTTTAAGTTGAATGGATTACTTGCATTTTCCCCTATAAGTTGTTGGTTTGTTAGCACATGACCTCATTGGAAGTCATCAGGTATCTATATCTTCAGCCACCATTGAGGGGATTTTATTGGAAATAGATCTCTCCCATCCAAATATTTTTAGGCTTCATTCAAAGCATGTGAGTGTTTTCAAGGCCCTTGGTACATGTACTTACTGAGAAACAGGAAAATAAGGGCTTTGTTTTCTATCAGATTATGTTCATTGATGAAAATAAGCCCTAGTTAACTTATCCATGTAGAAGGTATTAGCATATTTGGAAAAGTTTGCTAATTTGACTTGTGAGAATGTTGTATTTTTATTTGATTTCTCTGAAAACTAGTATGGAAGGTATTTTTTTTAACTTACAAATTATTTTTGTCTTTCATAGCCTTTGCATATTTGGAGCATTTTTGCATGAATGAATGGATAAAATGAGTTTAGCTAATCTGTATGCTTGGACTGCCTATTTCAGTTTTTATGTCTTTTAACTAATTTTCTGTAGATATTTTAAGTATATTGGCATTTATATTTTTAAGAAAGCTAATACAGAGGAAATTGGGAGAATAAACTTGTTGAAACTTTTTGAGTAGGTATAAGTTGAGCTGGGAATAGTTTGAAATTGGACAGAAGCTATGAATTTAGAAATCTGAATTTTTAATAGGCTAAGTTTATATTTTTAGAAAGATTTATTTCAGTACATTTACTGACTAGTGTTTATTACTAGTTTCTATCTTCGGGTTATTACATGAGAAAGATAGTCATGTATCTTTGCTCTTTGGGAAACTATTCTATAGAGATTTGTACATGCTTTTCATTAATGCTCAGTTGTTAGAGATTTATATATTACTACATTAAATTTTAGTACTTGATTTATCTGTAGTTATATATTGACTTAGTCTTCACTATTTCAGTGGTACCACTGGAATAGGCGTTTTGAGGATGAGGAAGGCATAATGAAAGGGCTTAAAACATGAAATGGATATCATCAGAAAAGGATAGTCTACTGGAGAATTGACTCGTAACAATAATGAGGTTTCCATTACCACAGGAAGTTTTCTTCATCCTATTTGGAGATTTAACCTGCCTACATGGGTTTTCCAACTTTGTCTTTTTCATGAGCTGGCTATTACAAACATGAGATCGGTATGGAATTATAAAATACTCAGTTCCACAAAATTTAGATGAGAACACACAGATTTAGCTGAATTAAGGTATGTTACTATCCAGAAAAAAAAAAAGAGAAAGAAATAATGGTACACATATCTTTTGTTTACCAAACTTACTTGATTACAAAAATGTTTGAGGTACTCATCCAGGTCTCACCTGGGAATTGTGATTCAGTAGGTCTGGGACTTCAGTGGGACCTGGGAATCCATGTTTTTGGTAAGTTCTCCGGATTATAATCATTGGGCAAGTTTGGGGAATAATTTAAATAGTTGAACACTTCCTATTGTACTTCATCAATGTATTATTTAATATGATGGCATAAAATCAGTAAATTGAACATACGACTGAGTAATGTGAACCTGGAGAAGAATTCCTTTGACCTTTAGTTTGTTGTTGAAGCATACTTCAGTAAGCATTGGGACCTGATAAGTGAAAGAAATTATTGGTAAGGTATATATTTTTAATATAGCAGAGTCAATATAATATCTGTTGCTTAACTGGAAAAACAAAACCAGAAGCTTACATTGGATTTATTTTCTAAAGCATATTCCAGAGGAAATTTTGACTTAAAGGTCTTTCATATCCTCTGTTAAACTTTTCAGTGGTTAACTTTGCTCTTCTACAGATATATCTATAGTGGTTTAACTTTTAAAAATATATTAGTTCTTTGAATACCTATGTGTTTATGCTTTGACAATTAGATGTGGCTTTCTGAAGGGCTGATTTTTATTAAAATTTTGTGACTGGCCTTTAGTAGACAATCTTCTAGGAACTATCCCTTAAGGGATAGTTCAAAGAGGAAATTAAACAGTTCATTGCTTGTTGGAGCCATTTGAAGGGTTTAACATTTGTGAGAGGAGGCATCTTTTTCTTTTGAGATTGAATGTAATTTAAGTCAGTCACACAAGATGTTTCCCTTTGGTGCCTTCTTCCTGCTTCTGCTGAGCATGAGAGATGGGCATAGTCCCTCATAGCATTGGCTGCAGCTCCATCTGCCCGCATTAGAATGGCTGCAGAGACTGAAAGCCCTTGAAAAGAATGTGTCTATCACTTTACAGTAGTACTGGTGAGTAGAATGCCCCTTTTTCAAGCCAGTTGAATTTATGTAAGCTGTAGAAGGCTCCTGGAATTGAGTTGATAGTAAAAGTTAAAATCTTCCCATTAGTCTCATCATTGAATGTTTTCCTTGCATAGATGTAAAGCATTGCAACAGTTGGACCCAAGCCAGTCCTTTTCTTATTTCTGGCATTGTAGTTGTAGATATAAGTGGAAGGGGAAAAAAGCTGTTTGAAGTAATGGCATTTGTGAATGTTGTCTTTCTATTTCTCCTGCCAGGGAAGACATGTATGCTCAGGATTCTATAGAGCTACTAACAACATCAGGTATCCAGTTTAAAAAACATGAAGAGGAAGGAATTGAGACCCAATACTTTGCAGAACTTCTCATGACTTCAGGAGTGGTCCTCTGTGAAGGGGTCAAATGGTTATCATTTCATAGGTAAAAAGATATGATTCGAAGAGTCAAGTGATGAACAAAACATACTAAAAGACTTTCATGGAGTTTACATTCTAGAGCATAAATAGCTTTTTAAAAATAAACTAATGTGTATAGTATGTTTGGTTGGTTTGTTAGTGGAAATTTCTATGAAGAAAAACAAAAGAACAAATGCTGTGAGTGGATTTCACTAGTTTTACCTAGGGTGATAAAGAAGGCTTCCTATAGAGGAAATAACTTACAGAATTGTTTTAGTAGTCAGTAAGAATGTACTCAAAGCATTTAGTATTTCATACACAGTAAATTCTAGGTGCCTGTTTTTAAATTCTTTACTATAACAAAACTAGATATTTTAAGAGAGAAAATTCAGTATTGTTTAACAGGACTTTCAGATATGACAAAGCATTTTCCTATGTAAGCCACCTAAATGGGCGGTTTGGAATTAAATAGAGCTCGGGAATATTTTTTAAAAAACAATATAAATCTCCTGGACCCTTCAGATTTTTCACCTATGCCCTGTGGAATGATAATAGGAGTGTTCCTATTGTGAAGTCTGATGTAATAGTAAACAGTTAAGATTTGAAGTGAAGGTACTAAACGTACAAATTCTCACCATCTTTTCTCTCTGATCTCTCCACTTGTATATAGGAATTAAGAATTAAATCTGTTAAGGAACATTTTCTTAGTTCTTTTTATGTTCCTACTCATGAGGATACAAAACAAGAAAACATTCTTTTACTATCTAAGGGATAGGAATTCTTTCGTAAAAAAAAAAACTGTAAGAAAATACTGTGTGCTAGGCTTTTGTGGGTATTAAGATGAATAAAACCAGAGAGGGTTCATATTTTCTTGGAGTTTAGAATCTAGATAGAGCCATTTAAATATAAAATATTATACCAATATTCCACTAAATGTGACTTAAGTATTTTCCAGATGTTTCATTTTCCTTATTAAACATTTAATTTTATAAATTTTTAAAAATATAGTATAAATAAACTGTTAAATATCTACATGTCAAGATATTTAAATAATAGATATTTAAATTCCAACTATATGTAAGGGATCAAAAGCTTATAAATAAATATATGATTACTGCCCTTTGAATCAATGGAGAAAACCGTCTTTGTACTTTGAAGAGTATTATAAACTGTTTGTGTTGCATAAGAAATCTCTGGGAGTTGCGATTGTCATGGCGGGTTTGCAGCCAAACAGAAAGGTAGTCAAAGAAAAGGAGTAACTGGTAAGATTGGAGGTTGGTAGATAATACATGATAAGAAATCTTGTTTTGAGTTTGTCCTTTATTATCCAGAATAGGAGTGTTCACCTTCACTGAGTTCATTTTGCAGTGCAACCTTTTTATTAATAATGTCACTTCAAATAATGCCATAGAAACAATTACAAAGTCATTTAAGGAAAATGAAAATATTTTTGTTGGGTGCTTACTCTTTGATCTGTGCAAATATGTTATTACCTCATTTAAAAGGTGACAATATCTACATTTTCACTTCTGAAGACAATTTTCTCACTAGCTTTTGACATTCTTCAGCCAATTTCCCATTTGTGTTTATGTCCGGGTCCATGGACACTTAATTTTTTTGACCCATTGTGGTTGGTGTTTGCTCTCCTTAGAATTCTGTATTTAATCACCAGCAAAATAGTACTTTAGTGACTACAGGCTTGGATTGGTCATACAGACTTAGGTTTCTGAATGATCAGGTGACGAGTTTTTAGCATTATCTGTGAGAAGAAAGCATTTTCTTTTCAGAATTCTTAGTTTTCTCTGTTATATGCCCTTTTTGTTGTTGTTAATTCCTTCTTTGCCTATATTGTGTATTTAAAACTTGTATGGAAAGAAATTTAGTTTTTCGTTCTGTGGTACTGATGTGTCTTCTGTATTCTGGATCTTTTTCTAGCGGTTATGACTTTGGCTATTTAATCAAAATCCTGACCAACTCTAACTTGCCTGAAGAAGAACTTGACTTCTTTGAGATACTTCGATTGTTTTTTCCTGTCATTTATGATGTGAAATACCTCATGAAGAGCTGCAAAAATCTCAAAGTAAGGCTTCAAGTAACACCGGCAGTCAGACACAGTAGATGAAGAGACTGACAAAGCTGTAGGCACAGAGACTTTAAACCATGTTTTTAATGCGATATTATACGAAATACAGTCATATTTTTTGACCTTTTGGTTCTTTTTCTTGTATAATTATCTTGGAAGAAAGTTTTTAGCAAACCTCATGCTAAAGGCCAGATTTTTGTAACTGTTTTCCAGCTTGAAAATCATGAACCAAACCAGAAATGTGAGGGGGGGCGGGGGGGCCTCCTGCGCAATTTCTACTTTCCTGGCACATAGTGCCCTTTCTAACCGGTGGGCAGGTAACACGCAACAGGAAAGGAAAGGAGGCTTTTTCCTTTATCTTACCTTGATTAGAGGGTTTTTTTCCTATCAGTTCTAGTGAAACACGTTTTTAGGATTAAATTACATAACTAAAACTATCCTCACAAATGTGAACTTTGTTAAGTAGATATTCTTTACTAAATGTAGGTCATGCTTAGACAGTAGCTTACATTCTGACGTTGCTTGAACATGAATTTAATCTTTTTACTTTGGAATATTAATTGTTTCAGAAGTTTGCTAAAGAAAACTGTTAAACTGAAATCATTGACAGAGACTCCTGGGAGTACAGTGGGTTTATTTATTTTTTGTTTGACGGGAGTATTAAACTGTAATTAAAGAAAATAGGCAGTGTGATTGTTTTATAGTCTTAATGTTGTTCCTCCTTCAGTTCACAATAAAGTTAGTCAAATTTTCTCCTTGCCAAGATTTAGAAAACAAGTAAAATTAACTTAGGAAATGGTAGAAAGAAAGCAGAAAGAAACTATAGAAGTACTTAATAAGGAAACTTAAAAAGAATAAACTAAAAATTACTAAAACTTACCCAAAAAAAAAGGTTTTTTTGCCTGTAATACAGGATGTGCCCAGCATATGTGATAGTGGCACTGAAAGTAATAAGAGTTGTGCATATTGTGAAGACTTCTAGCCTATGACCTTGAAGTAGACTATCCTGAATACTCTAGAGACTCCGCTTACCTTTCTGCTTCATTAATGTATTTCAATACTGTGACTACAAGTCTTCTGTGTTTCAGTCTGGCTTTGGAAACATAAACATTTTATAAAATTGGTAGGTCTGTACAATAACAGTTGTGAGGAATTAAGTGTCAAATTTTGAGATGTCTAACAATATCAAAGATTATGATTATGTCCTTGGTGGGCCACGATGTTAAAGTTTAGATTAGCAAAGCCAGGGGCTATAGGAGCTGTAGTCAATCATACCATTCCATTGTGGTTTTCTCTCCTGTTCTCCTGTTAAACAGCTAATGATACCTAATCCTTGTGCTGTTTTTAGTACAGGAGAAACTGCTAAGCAAAGCACTTTGCAAAGCTGTTCTGTCATGAAGGACTGGTTTGCTAGAAGAGATTTTAGAATTTAAAAAGGAATTTCACTGTCTGCCTATTTTTTTGTTGGAGTTTGCCTCTCCCCAGTTCCTTGCTTCCTTCTTTCTCCCTATGTTTTTCCTCTCTTTCACTATTTCTTTCTTCCCTATCATTAAGTCTTGAGTATTATCTTACACAGAGTATAATAGAGCATCCTAAAATATTCATGCACATACAACTTACTTTTTTCTTAATTAATAAAACTGTAGTTAAGCCTGTAGTGAATTGTTTATTGGTTTACATTTGTTAGACAGAGGGGGAGATTTGTTACATTTCCACACGTTTAAAATGTGTTCCAGCCAAATTCACCCCCTCTACTTTACAGTAGATTCTTATTTGATTACTTATGGCTCTATTTTGTCAAAATTATTTATTTCATAGGTGAATTGGTAGAAATCTAAGAAAATATAAAAGAAAGTGCCTATACCAAAGTTCTCTAATGATTGGTGGATTAATAGAGTATGAGTACACCTTATAACTGTGATCTTGCCTTGTATAATCTTTACTAAGGTTATACACCTGACACATGCCTTAAAAATATGAAGACAAACTTTTCCAATTAGGATCTCATTTTCTGATAAATTACAGGTTTCTCACACATTAGTAATGTTCTCTCCTCCTCACCCTCTTCAGTTTGTCTTTACATATTATAGTTCCTTCATATTTTGGCCAGTGTCCAAGTTTGTGATTTGTGAATTCAGATACTGAAGTACTTCTTCTTTTGACAATCAATTTCTGTTTCTTCTAGGGTGGATTACAGGAAGTTGCTGAACAGTTAGAGCTGGAAAGGATAGGACCACAACATCAGGCAGGATCTGATTCATTACTTACAGGAATGGCCTTTTTCAAAATGAGAGAAGTATGGAGACATCAGTATCTTTTTCTCAGTTGGATATGTAGAAAACATTAAAAGCCTGAAGGCAAAAGTTTTGGGCAATAAAAACATGTTAAGTCACTATATAATTAGAAGTCCTATTAAGTCACACCCACCATACTTGAGTAAAAAGTATTCAAGAGTAAATCATCTTGGAAAAATAATTCAGAAAAGAATGGAAAAATAAGCCCTTCCTGGAGTAAATAAATAAATAAATTGAAGAATGGAGCTTGTGGCTCCAGTAGGAGAAGGCTTGCCTGGCAGTAGTGAGTTCAAACCAGTACCACCCAAAAAATAAAAATGTAAACTATCTTAGAAATCATGGAGATTCAGCCATATTATTTCTTATGTGAGAAAACAGGCCAGAGATTAGTAACATATCTAAGTTATATCTTAATTGAACATTTTTACTAGTAGGACTCAAGAGTTTGCTCTTAGATTCATCAATGTTCTTTGCCAGGGAATTTAATGTTATATTTCCTCTAACTTGTCTTTTCCTTAGATTTTAGCCTAATAATGAAATTTTATTTGCTCATGCCAGTCTTAACACTTTGAAGATCTTAAAAAAGCTATCCATGCTTTTTACTGGGTTGAACCTTATCAGTGATTTTTGAATTCTAAAGCAGTGAGATAAATACAGTAGTAGTTAAATCAAAATCCATATTGGGAAGTCCTTAAGTTATAAAAGTTGGAAGTTAGATACCTCAAATATAAAACTGTTATGTATGGAAGAATGAAATTTAATAAGTTGGCTCTTAGGTTATATAATCAAATAATATATACAGTTACACTTCATAAAAGAACATTGGTTATGAAAAATAGGACTTTTGCATTTAAAATAGCTTTATTTCAAAATAATTGAGGTGGAATTCTATTTTGTTTTTATGGGGAATTCTTTTGGGTATGTTTTCTTAAATTAGTTGGCAGGGATCAGGAACTTAACATTTTTCATAGAAATATAAATAAGACATTATCTATTTTGACTCAAGTGATTTAAATTGTCTGTGACAAGTAAATGTTTTTTATACTCCATCCCATTGTAAATTTATACAATTAAAGCAACCATTTGGGTGTTTCACCTTTGCATTCTTAAAATGCTTCAGTAATTAATGGTGGATTTCTGGCACTCATTTGATACTTTTGTTTTTCTTTCTTCAAGGACAGTAATGTCCTGATGTGGCTGCTCAGATGTTACTGTCCATGGCATGTTTACAGTTTATTTCTGGTCACCCCTTAGCCTGGGAGATAGACTCAAGGCAATTTAAAAACATTCATTGTTCCCCATCATTGGCCATTTTTTCATTCATTCTGTTGAGTATTTAATGAACCAAAACTGTCTGCCCTTTTTTCCATGCTCAAATCCTCATGAAGTGATATAAGTATTAATGAGAAAGATATGCATTTATACCTTTTTTTAGTTTCTGTAAGTTTTTTGCTTGTTGAAGACATCAGTTTTTATTTGTTAAATATCAGTGTATGACTTCAAAGGCATACCATAGAAAAGAGTTGTCATTATAGCTAATGAACAGTGAATACTTTCATTGCTGAAATTTAAATTTCAAGTGGTACTTATTGGTTAAATTATTATTTTTTCCTTCAAAATTTCCTTTCTAGATGTTCTTTGAAGATCACATTGATGATGCCAAATATTGTGGTCATTTGTATGGCCTCGGTTCTGGTTCATCCTATGTACAGAATGGCACGGGGAATGCATATGAAGAGGAAGCCAACAAGCAGTCATGACATGAAATAGTCCTTTTATTTTTATTTTATTTGAACTACACACCTGCTTGTATATAGGTTTTATCTCTGGTTGAATTCCTTGAACAATATACAATACCTTTTGTCCCTCTTTCATAGCACATTTTATTTTCTGCCTAAGTATGACTGATCCTATCTCAGAACTTAATGAATAGAAGTACATTCAGGTTAAATTTGGCCTTAATTTAATATACGTGTTAGCAAGTATGTGTGACAGAGTAGGGAAATCATCATACTGAATAATTTGATAAACTGCCTACTTGAGCTTGTCCCCCTGTCCCCCATTCTTAAATTAATTAGTATCGCCTGTAATTTATTTCCCTGTTTCATGTCTTTCCCTTCCATCCTGCAGAAGTTTTTAAGTATTTGAGTGTATGGACCATCAATTTTGCACTTTAGAGAGTGATTCCAAGCCTCTGTTTTATCAGAAATTGTGGTTTTTCTTGCTCTTAGCTGGGAAAAATGACCGTCTGCCAATTTTATACAGTATTTGCTTGTTTTTGACCTACAGAATATAGCACTTGTATTGTGCAAACTGTTGATTCAGCAAGATTTAACAGCAACCAAAAGACAAGGAACTACTGAGGAGCTTAGTAACTACTGTTTCTGTATGTAGTGTTTAATCTTCTGAGCACATCTCATGTCTGTCAATTCTAATTGGCATGTGTAGGCTGCTCTGTGAATGAAGAACTTTCAAAACCAGCTTTACACCCTTCAGGAAAAGGCCCTTGTTATTGGACATTTAGAATCTACCAGGAAACTGGCATTTAACATGTTGAAGCTACAGTTATTTTACAATACTAACATTTCCCTTTATCTGGTTTCTTTATACTATAACTGCTTACCTTTATTATCTTTTTTTTTATTTTATAGCCATACTTATGATGTTCTTGATTTGTTGATTATACAAATCAATTTCATTAAAGTCCAAAGATACAAGTTTTTAGGTATATTTTATATCAAATTTATCAAATTAAGAGTCAAAATTTGTGCTTTCATAGCTACAAAAATAATGGAGAGATTTGGTGCAAAACAACAAAATGCTATATATGTGTATGTATACATATGCATACATACACATACATAGCTAAGTTACCTGAGGAGTGTAATGCTTGTTTATTTTTTGTGTATATCTTTACAATCTATTTTATATATATTGACAAAAGAGACTGTGAAATATTTAGCCAGGCAGAATATGTGACCAGCCAGAGCATGTGTAGGAAGACTTTGGTTAATCATTCAGTCTACCCCGAAGTGATGGACTAGAAGTCATAATGTGTTATCTACACTTCAATCAGTAATATTAGTAATATTATTAAATCTCCAGATGTTAGCAAGATTAGTTTGTTTCCCTTGTACATTCTTTATTATATTCATGATATTACAATGCTGTACTGGGTGGTCCTTTTTAAACAGAACATTATTTGAAAAAACAGAGGGTATTTGTTTTTAAAGCTTTTGTAAATAAAGGCTTCAGAACTGTTTTCTTATATGTTGACTGGTGATTTTTCTTTTAGAAATAAATATTAGGAGAGTATTAAATACTGGTATTTGGGCAACAAAACAACTCAGTAACTTCATGGTGCGGATTATTAGTTTTAAGAATTTTTGTACCTTCTGCATGTTAACAGTGATGGTTTATTTTTGGTTACGAGAACTCAGATAGATAATGAATTACTTTACATATAACTTGCCAGCACCTAGGCGGTAGAAGCAGTAGGATCTCAAGTTCATGGCCAACCTGGGCTACATAGACTCTTATTTTAAAAATACCATGGGATAGGAACAGAACAGTCGAGCATTTGCCTAGTATATAGACCTTAAATATAATCTTAATACCTCACAACAGAAAAGGAAATTATGTTTCTCTTTTCTATAACTGCACTTATTCTAAGACTTACAAAGTAATAAATACATTTGGTATAATTTACATAATTAAGCAAGTTTCATTTTTGTCTTTTGGAAATTAGAATTAGCTTGTCTTTATAGTAGCCACCATTGTTGATTTTCCTAACGTTTTGGTTTCTGTCCTAAAAGTGACCTACAGGAACATAATAGTAATCCCTAGTTCTCAGTTTTGAATATGTTCAGTTTCTGAGTCATTCATCTGGGCTCACCAGCCTGTTAAATCTAGTAAGAGTGAGACTGGGGCCTATAGGAATGGTGTGCTTTTAGGAATGTTGAGGCATGGATATTTTCTTTTCCCTTCAGAATAATCCTGAGATGCCCCCAGATATTTTTCCTGTCATCTTAATGCAAAGTACTTGGCTTAAAAAAAAAAAAATGATGCTGATGCCTTCTTTTTTTTGCCAGTCCTGGGCCTTGGTCTCAGGGCCTGAGCACTGTCCCTGGCTTCTTTTTGCTCAAGGCTAGCACTCTGCCACTTGAGCCACAGCGCCACTTCTGGCCTTTTCTATATATGTGGTGCTGAGGAATTGAACCCAGGGCTTCATGTATACGAGGCAAGCACTCTTGCCACTAGGTCATATTCCCAGCCCCTGCTGATGCCTCTTATCTAAAGGATATTTTTAAAGCATTTTAACGTATTTACATATTCCAAAATCAGTGTTTAAGGCTTTTATTCTAAATATTCAACTTTCACACAATAAATGTATTCGGCTAACATCTTAAAGGTATATTTTAAGAGACCCATACACACTGACAAAAAACAAATCGTCTGAACTCTGTTAACAGCCTTGTTTTGAAAGACAAATTTAAAGAAAAAAATTAAAAAGCAAAACAAGATATTGGTGGTTGGTATCAGCTCTTTAATTCAGCATCAGCAATTCTGCACCTAGGTGTATTATGTTTTCCCCCTCAATTTGAAGAAGCACCCTTTATCTGTCAGCTAAGAGTTAATAAATCCAGGTCAAGACTGAGCTCTGTACTAGTGAGGCTTCTTCACACTGCAGCGTTCGTGGATGAGTTTGTCTTCACGAGTGCCCTTTGTGAGCACTGGAGAGCTCCGTGTCGCACAATGCAAAACTTAAAATCACTTAGCCAAGTCTGATACTAGTAGAAATAAACCAACTAGAAGACAGACACACATTTCCTTGGATTTGTTATACAGGAATACTGATTGCTGGCTGTGGACAAGGACATCAGAGATCTCTGAACACTTGTTGCCAGTTTTGTTTCTGCTCTCACTGTTCTGTGGAAAGGGTTGCAAGCAATTTGTATTAACATCGCCCAGATGATCATATTTGCTTGCATTCTATTAATCACCTATTCTGTGACATTTTCAGGGTACTTTAAGAAAGGAAGAAACACTCGTGTCAGATCCTCCTGCAAAACTGAAAACTTCTGCGAAAGATTTCTATGTCCACATGTCTACAGGCATTCCTTTGAGATGACCTGAATTCACTTCTTGTGTTTACTGGCCAGGTCACACTATAAAAGAATAATAGGTATATCATTGATGAGAGAATGGAAAGTGTACAGTTTGCATACTTCACTGTGTTCTGTAACAGTATCCATAAGTTCTAAAGGAAATCCTGTGAGGCACAGTTTATTAACTATAATGATAGTATCTACTTAATCAGTGATAATGGTATATGGAATCCAATTGCTAAATTTTCAATAAAATAGAGTGAATCAAGAGAAGGCCAAAATAAACATTAGTGGTTGTTTCTAAATGTGATAAATACCTCAAGTAAATCTCTCTGTCTTCTATATGGAAGAGGAGATGCCTGCTAAAGGGTTTGAATATGAGGAAGGAAAGCATGACAGGCTTCTAAAAGTTGGGAATTAAACTAGATGTTTTTCTATTTAGTTAACAAAGTTCCAGAGAAAGATCTTACCTAGAGACATGTTCTGTGAAAAATCCATTTTAAAATACATCAGTCTGGACAAAATCATCATTAGAATAAGCAGTCTGGGTAGGTGAGTAAGAAGGTCCCAAGAAAACCATTGTGATTTACAGTGTAAATTGCGATTTGTTTATGGATCTGGAAAAGCTCACAATGTCTCACAATTTTCTAAGTGTATACTTGGAAAATATATACCAAGTTACATAACTTGAAAATCTGCCCAGCAAGTTATCTTATTTTCTTAAGAAAAATCCTGTGGTTCCTGCTGAGTTTTAGAAACCTTTTATTACCTAAGTGAAGGTAGTTTTTGGTGAAACATATGCCTTATTAACAATACATATATATTGATACAGTCTTTTATTCTTTTTAAAGTTATTTTAAATTCAAAATGGACCCAAAGAAATACTTATTATTTTACAAAGGAAAAACAAAATATAGAAAGCTAAATTTGTGGAGAAGCACTATCCAAATCACATCCTTACAGTCTATTTTTAATTCTCAGAACTGAGAACAACAAGTAATGCAATCTTCTTATCTCTTAGCTCCATAGAGATGCACTGTGTGACTACAAGCTCTCAGAAAAAAGCTTATCTTTAAAAGAATTGCGCTGTTAGTGCAGACAAAGTTGGAGACGGACAGCTAATGAAAAGGGAAGGTGAGGAGCAAATTCATGAGTATGAACTTTTATCCTTCATCATACTCAAGTGCTCTTGATCACGGAAGAAATAATCTCCCACTCTGTGATAAACCATTAGCGAATGCAAATGAAACATCTGCCTCAGCATTTTAAAATGAAAAATGTCAAGTGAGGAAAATCCAACCTAACATTTTAAAGGAGCGTCGAACCAGTGGAGTGTGTTTTCAGGTTTGGTTTAAGCCATTCGTCTCTTAAATAAAAATTCTTAAAATGTTGTCAGGGTAAAGTATGAAATATAGATATACTTATGTAGTGCAATAGTGCATGAGATAATCACCCCCAAATTCAATCACCTCCTGCAATTAAGAACAAAACTAGATGAAAGACCCTTTATTTATTTTTTATTTATTTATTTATCAAATTTTTATTATCAAACTGATGTACAGAGAGGTTACATTTTCATACGTTAGGCATTGGATACATTTATGGCCTAGTGGCAAGAGTGCCTGCCTCATATACATGAGGCCCTGGGTTCAATTCCCCAGCACCCACATATACAGAAAATGGCCAGAAGTGGCGCTGTGGCTCAAGTGGCAGAGTGCTAGCCTTGAGCAAAAAGAAGCCAGGGACAGTGCTCAGGCCCTGAGTCCAAGGCCCAGGACTGGCAAAAAAAAAAAAAAAAATCTGTAGAAAAAAAGAATGAAAGACCCTTTAAAAGGCAATTTGCTAAATTAAAAACAGAAAAGGAACCACTAGAAGTTAATGGAAAAACAGTTTATTTAAAAAAAAAACTTTTCCAGGTCTAATGTATATTGAATTATGTAAGTACCCCAAAGACTTGGAGGAAGAGTTAACAGTATTCTAGCAGGATAAAAGATAAAAGTCCCTCCTTTTCTCCCTAGCTTCCTTTGGACAAGAAATACTTAACAGAATGTCAAAGAAAACAGCTGTAGCATTCCTGTGCTTCCCCAAACATGTGGCCGCACGTAATTCTTCATCTTTCATGTGGCTGTGGCCCCTCAGGACACTAATAGCAAGAGCGAGAGGGTCCAGTCTGGCACTTCAGGTAATGACGAGTCCTCAACAACTGATTCAAGATAAAAGTGAAACTATTATGTCTTCTGTGATTTCTTAAAGCAGATTGTCAGATCAAACACTTGAATAGGAAAAAAAAAAAAAAGATAAAAAATAATGGCCATTCTAGTGTTTAAAGAATTGCACTGAAAAGAGCTGTAAAATGGGCTCGGCATTGGTTCTACCAGAAACACATTTAATATAAAACTATATATTTTTTTAAGTAAGACTTAGTAATTGCATGGATCTTGTACTCTATTACCTTCTGACCTACTTTATGGTGTGTTGAACATATTTACACCAATTCCTTAGCTGTTTTTAATACATGATTTGCTTCAAATTCTCAAAATCACTACCAAAGAAATTATATATCTTATATGTTATTCTCTCATTAACATTTACAAAACTTAAGTTCCATTCAAGTGGTGGTGTTTTTTTTTTTAAGTGAGAGGTTTTTCTTTCTTTTTTTTTTTAATAGTGCATACAAGGCACAGGAACTTCTGAATATGTTTACTGAAGCCAAACATTTTGGCATCAAGAGACACATCACCTTAGCTTATCTTAAACTAAATTTCCACATAGTGCACCATTTTGTTCATGTTGAACTAAATTTCCAAAGTGTATGGTTTTTGTTTAATGATTTATATAATTTAATCATTTTGTTATATTTTTGGAAGACAGAGAAATAGTACAGACATCACTGGAGAAATGATCCATTGATCTCTAAGGAATTCTCAACAATTAAATACATCTACTATTCAATAGAAGAAATAACCTGAAGGAGAGGTTTTATAAAAGTCAAACTCAAGAATACCATGATTCAATCTTCATAACTGTTGCCACAGATTTCTTGCTCCCCCCCAATTTAAGATTAGAAGAGCTGAAAATGTTTCTGATATAATAGAATTATTTTGTCAAAACATGATTAGTTTTGAGAACAATTTTCTATATAATTGCTTTGAGTAGTGAGCTCAAGTTTCAATGCTTACTTTCCAGAAAGGAGAAAATATTAGAATTTGAATTAACATCTGGCAAAAATGTATGTCCATCTTCACTTTACTAGAGCTCTCTTATTCTGAGGCTTAGATTCATGTAGAGGGAAAAACCATAAATTAAATCTGATTTTTTACCTTCTACTTAAAGGTAGTAAATAGGTCTCACAAAGCTTAAAATTATAATGTAACTTGAAGTCTTACAAATTTTTGGACTGTAGTCCAAACTTTCTGAATCAGAAAACTCAAATAACTAAAGGGATTTTTATCGGATTAAACTGGTGAAAAATGACCTATGAATTTATTCCCAGGTTTTCATAGATATTTCCCCTTTGATAAATAAATCATAACTACCTTTAATACATAACAGGAATTCATTAGTTGTAACAATTTATATATTGGTTCAAAACATGTTATGCTTTATGTAGCTCAGTTGTACAGTGCTTGCAAGCACAAAGCTCTTGGAAGAAACAAAAATACAAGCAAGCAAAAAATCTACATATCTAGGCAAAGGGATAATACAAGCACAAGTGACAGATGGCGCCTTCCTGTGAGAAGCCTCTTCCATCCTTCAGTATCATTAGTACCTTTAAATGAAACAGAAAACATGAAACTACTGTGTTAACCATTTTAAAAAATAGATAAGCAATGTACTATTTGTTGCAATAACATAGGTCTCGTGTTCAAATTGTTTTCTATGGATCAAGAATCAGTAGGTGTGTTCCTCAGTAAAAATTTCTATACCAATGCTTCTCAAACAGTGCTTATAAACACATTATGAGCTTATCGGTTTGTTTTCATATAGACTCTAGTGAGTCTACAGTGAGGCCTTTCTATAAAGCCTAGGCATGTTGCTGGTTTAATACCACAATCCAAGTAGCAGGCTGTCATGTTGGTGCATTTTTCTGAACCTACGAGTTAGGAACAGCAAGATTTGACAAGGGAATTTAAGGAAATAAACATGTGCATAAAAACATTGATATTTGTATTATATGACAGGGAAGGTTGGGTAAGCTGGATTTGTACCCAGAGCCCCCCGTATGATTAATGCAATTCCGTAGGTCAAACAAATGTCTTGTAAATAGAGCCACTAAAAAGTAAATGTAAAAACTAGTAAATGGAAACTAGTAGTCCTACAAAAAGTTAAAAATATAAAAGATAACAATAAAGAGGTTAGCTTACTTTTAGACAGTAAGAACTTATTTTGCCTGAAGAATTAAGTCTCATTCTCCATGGTTAATGCAGGGTTACTCATACCTCAAAAAAAAAAGAAAAAAGAAAAACACAAATTAACATATATTATTGTTTTTGACAAATATGTAGACTTCTTTATTCATCTGTGAAAAAAATCCCCAGAACACTTGTAAAGGTGCTTTGTGTATACTATGACTGTCGGTGGAAAAACACACATACACATCCTTACAGGGCCAGTTGCCTCCAGTGTAGCATTTAGCGTGCGTGTACACACACACGTCTGCATTGTAGTCATTATTATGAGATTTATAAGCAAGCCTAACTTCAAAAATATTCTTTGCTAATAAACTATGACTAGAGAAAAAAAGTTAAAGCAACAACAATATCAAAAGAAAGTGAGATAAGAATAAATCAGAGACCGGCAAAGTTAGGGTAACAATGGGATCACTTGGAGATTTTGAAATAGGATAGAGATCTCAGGATAAAAGAAAACTACGTCATTGAAGAACTTTTCAGCAATTATTTTTTCAATCTTCTATTTAAACTGATCACACTTTTCATTTTTTATAATTGCATTTTGAATTTATTTCTAACTCTTTTGTAACATGCAATGATAAAACTTTGGCTCCTTGAATAAGAGCAATGTAGAACTATCTTAAAACAATTTTATACTGCTAACAGATACTCATCAAAGTACCTCAAATGGAAAATTTGAAAATAGTTCTATTGGTGATGGATCTGATTCCAAAGTTTAAAAAAATCTGTAATTAACACAATGGACTTTCCACTACTTACACCTATTAAAAACAAAACGGGGACTGGGACTATGGCTTAGTGGTAGATGCTTGCTTGGCATGCATGAAGCCCTGGGTTCGATTCCTCAGTGGTAGTGTGCTAGCCTTGAGCAAAAGAAGATTAAGGACAGTGCCCAGGCCCTGAGTTAAAGCCTCAGGACTGGCAAAAAAAAAAAATCAAAAGATAAGTGAATAATCTCTCCCTTACCAGCTTTGCCTTTTCCTGGGTTTGTGCTGCTTTCCATCCAAGACTGAGAATCAGTAAGGAGATGGCTCTGGGACTCTCTTAATGGCTTTGCAGGAAATTGATTGTTTTCAGGACTGAAAAATAATAATCATTGTGAGTTCACTCTTGAGGGTACTGCTGAGAATTTCTCAAGCGGTGTGGTGTGCAGGCTAACTGGGGCTTCAAGGATACTGACTCTCCTGAGAACAGCTCTGCCTGGGCCCCCATTCTCTTGATTTGAACAGGATGACAATCGCTAACTCCAGACAAGTTCTACTTTGGACATAGAGAATGGCCCAAAGCTTGACACTAAAGTAGGTAGGTAAGGGAATCTAGTCAGAATTTAGCAGTAGTATTTTATCAAGTTTATTTTTTAAGTATTTTGTTTATAAACTGTATTCGGGGGCTGGAAATATGCCCTAGTGGCAAAAGTGCTCGCCTCATATACATGAAACCCTGGGTTCGATTCCTCAGCACCACATATATAGAAAAAGCCGGAGGTGGCGCTGTGGCTCAAGAGGTAGAGTTGCTAGCCTTGAGCAAAAAGAAGCCAGGGACAGTGCTCAGGCCCTGAGTTCAAGCCCCAGGACTGGCAAAAACAAAACAAAACTATATTTGTTTTTTTGTTTATAACAGTGATACAAAGTCTGGTTTGAAATAAGCTTCATAACAAATCTATTAAAATATTAATTTTGTAAGTTGGTAAAATATGAAGGAAATGATAGGAGAACAAGTCTGAAAACAATGCCCCATGATTATGAAGTGGCCTTAATAGTTTGGACAAAGGATTCTCTATCTCCTTGAAACAACAAATTTGGGCATCATTTCCAGAAAGGCTGAAAAATGTCTGACATTACTAGGTCTTGTAAGTCCAATGTTCAATTTGGGGGATGGACTGGCAAAAAAATGTATTAAAAAAAACACATGAATGAAAATACTGCAAATACTATTAAAATGTATAAAAGCTTAATGGCTAGGTGAAGTGACACACATCTATAATCCTAAATACAAATTGGAAAAAGCATGAGACACAATCTGAAAACAAACCAAAGCAAAAAGGACTGTGACTTTATTTCAAGTCGTAGAGTGCCTGTGTTGCAAGCAGGAAGTCATGAGTTCAGCCCCCACTGCTGCCAAATTATTATTATAAAACCAGAAAACATATCCTATATATTTTATTTTTTAGCATTTAAGTAGTTTTTAAATCCATTAATATTTAGCTCTTGTGGTTTAAAAACCCAAAACTCATAGAGCATAACCCAGGAAAGGGTGATGCTTTTAAATGTCTCTATGAAGTACGTCAAAATGTCCTTTTGCCTGAACACCGTCTTGAAAAGAACTTCTGTGCTCACTCCAGGCTCCATAGGAAATGTTCTCAGATCAGCAGGATATTATAGTTAGACAAGAGGAGTGGAGGTCTGATGCCGCTGTAACCAAGAAAATCTCTGAAATCCAGTAAGGAATGATCGGGTTATGCCTTTGTCGTTACAGGCTTAGAACATGTCATACACGTCTACATACTCAAGTCTGTTCTACAGTAAAACCATTGAAGCACTGAAAATTCATGTGCAACTGAAGAGATTCAAAGACTCGTACCAAAGTCAGGATTAAATTTCTGTTACTATCTTCAAATTCTGACTAGAAAAAAAGCACCTTGCAAACTCGAGGAAAAGTCTCCACACAGTGAATTTCCCAGACTCCTTTCCTTATCAACTGGGGGGTGGGGGGGGGAGGCTCCAGGAGTGCTCAGAGGCCTTTAGAAAGCCTCCCTAAAGGGAGGAGCAAACCAGTGTCCTCAGGTCCATTGGGTCTCCAAAGGCCTGGCCCCGAGACATTATTGAGACTGAGCGTTATGAAAGTTACCCTAGTGAAATTCACACATGGAAGTTTCCTCCTGCGTCAGCTTCCTGGAGCCCTAGAGAGAGAACTAACATTGACTTGCATTCATTTTTCATAATAGCTACATCAAAAAAGAAAAAAGCATAGGACATTTCAATCCACTAAAATGTACTAAAAAATCAGCACTTATTTGCTGTTTTGCTTTGTTGTTGTTTTTGAGATAAGGTCGCCTATGTTGTCCAGGCTGGCTCCAGCTCATGCCCCCCCCCCCCAGCCTCTTGAGTGCTGTGTTCCCCTCCCTCACGAGGTGTAGAATTTTACAAATGTAACCCAAACCCATCATTCTGAAGTCATATCCTCTTCCCTCCTTTAACTCCAAGTCTCAAACCACTGGAATGAAATACTTTATGCCCTGGATATTTTCCCCCAAATGAACATACTACCCAAATACAAAGAGAACAAAACACATTCTTTGAAAATAGAAAAACAAAAAGGATTACTTTTTAGCTGCTGACCTCAGTCCTGCAGGAGTGGGTGGTTGTTCGAGATCCTGGTTAACAAGGCAGGTTGGAAATGAACAACCATCACCTAGGCTGTAATTAAAATAGAAGAGAAGAATCATAAAGAAAAGAAAGACAATGCGACAGCCCTGATAAAATGCTGATGTCAGAGGGCAAACAGGCTCCCCATGAGTCAAACACAGGCGCCAGTACTGTGTACATGCAGAAACAAGTTAAAGATTTCCACATTGGCAGAGCAGTTGACTAGAAAAAAAATACTTTAAAAATAGAAATCTGAGCCGGGCACCAGTTAGGATTACACCCTAACTACTCAGGAGACTGAGATCTGAGGATCATGATTCAAAGCCAGCCCAGGAAGAAATCTGTGAGACTCTTACCTCCAATAAACTACTCAGAAAAAGCCAGAAGTGGCGCTGTGGCTCAAGAAGTAGAGTGCTAGCCTTGAACACAGAGAGGCTCAGGGACGGCACTCAGGCCACAAGTTCAAGCCCCATGACTGGCAAAAATAAAAAATAAAATAAAAATAGAAATCTGTATGTTGATTTAGTGATCTATGGGAAAAGACGCTTTTTCTGCAATTTTCTCTTGTTGACTTACTTTCATTATTTTAGATAAACCTGAAAAAATGCAACAGCTAAGTACCTTGAAAAAACAGGCAGGAACCAATATTTCTTCTCATCACCAAAAACTTGTCGCATGTTTTTACTGAAACCCAAGCTGAATCCATTCTTATCTGTTCCATGTCGAAATACTGGACTTCTGAATGCCTCTGAAAAGGTGGGGAAGCAGCCACATGAATAAAGATTCATGATTCCTACTCCTTAGGAACAACCGGATGGGGTGAGAAACTTCAAGCCAGTGGCTGTTCTCCTGAGAGTGCTCGGGCCCTCGTTAACAGCCTGACACACAGGGCATCTGCTCTGATGTTTAAAAAATATCATAAGGTCTGAGTTATGGGACATGTACACTAGAGAAAACAGAGACTATAGATGAGGAAATGGGAAAACCTTCTGTCTTCGTCTTTTGATAAGTAGATGGGTAGATGGAAGAATAAATATGATTGAATTTATGTCTTGGAAATCAAAATGAAAGGATATTATATATATATTCTATAATCTGTTTAAGTCAATAAACTCCACTTTCAGTATCAATGAAATTTTATCTCCCATAACAAAATGTTTCCAGCTATTCTACAGGTATACTCTGGAGATAGTTTGTCCAAATGAAGATCCAACTCAGAACTATAGCTTGCATCTAGTTATACCAACTCTGCGAAGTTAAACAGGCCCAAGAAAGCTGGGACTTGCTCAAGGCCACACAGAAATCAAGTGAGCAGAAGCGAGACTAGAATAAGATCATTCATGTTCCTTTTAACAATGCTATTTTCTTCTTGAATAGTATTGGCATACGCAGTCTAAGATTTTATTCTAAGAATATGAACAAACAAAAATATAATGATTTCTATCCATCATTTTCAAAATAAACTTCTAACTAGCCAATATGAAAAATATGGTGATTTGTGAGATCCTTATCGCCTGTCATTACTATGATTTTGTGCTTTCTATGAGACTTTTAAGTTATATTTTGAACAAGTTAAATCTCAAAGTTTCTAGTAGATAAACCTCCTAAAGATAAATTCATGTACTGTGCATAAAATTATAAATGCCAAAATAAAATTGGATATAATGTATCTTGCTTATAAGGTATTTTATTATACTAACATTTTTGGATAGCATTTTATATAATAAGATTTCACCAGGGCTGGGAATGTGGCCTAGTGGCAAGGGTGCTTGCCTCGTATACATGAAACCCTGGGTTCGATTCCCCAGTACCACATATACAGAAAATGGCCAGAAGTGGCGCTGTGGCTCAAGTGGTAGAGTGCTAGCCTTGAGCAAACAGAAGCCAGGGACAGTGCTCAGGCCCTGAGTCCAAGCCCCAGGACTGGCAAAAAAAAAAAAAAAAGATTTCACCAAAACACTAAAAGTAAACGTGAAGTCAGACTGGGTGGTAGCTCTTGCCTATATTCCTTATAGCTAAGGCATAAGCATCATGAGTTTGAGGCTAGGGTTGGGCTACACAGCCAGACTCCAAAACACCAAAACACCAAAAGAAAAAAAAATAGAACATGAATGACTTAATAACAAAATTGAACAGCCTATAATGTCCTTTGCAATCATCAGGATTTACAGGAATTTTCATTGCCATTGGGCATGGCTTCTCACGCCTGTCATCCTAGTTACTTGGAGAGGCAGAGATTAGGAGGATCTAGAATCAAAGTAAGCCTGAACAAAAGGTTCAACACCCTATTTTCAACCTATGTAGCTCTGGGTAGGGTGGTGTGTTTCCATCCTCCCAGTTAAGTGGGAAGTGTAAATAGAATTGTGGTCCAAGACAGCCCAGCCATAAACTGAAGTCCCTCTTTGACAATAGCTAAGGCCAGATGCTGGAATGGGCCCTTGGGGGGCGGTTAGAATGTGACAGTTCCAACAGCATCCGTGGGTTTACTCACAGCTGAATGAACTATTAGGAGACGGGACCTGTCTAGGGAAACCGATCAATCGGGGGTCCTCAGAGTGGTTTACCACGTCCCTAGATTTTCCCTTGTCTTTGTAAACCACTTCTCCCACCACATGCTCCAGGCTCCATGTTCTGTCTCGCTGTGCATGGGCTGGTGCATGGCTGGAGCCAAGTGACTATGGACAGAAACCTCTGTAACCATGGACTAAAAGCAGCTCTTCCTACCTTAGAGTACAAGGAGGATGAGGAGGAAGAGGGAAAAGAAGAAAAGGGAAAGAAGGAGGAGGGGAAGGGAGGGAGGGAGAGAAGGAAAGAAAGGAAAAAAGAAGGAGAAAAGGAAGAGAAGGAGAGAGTGAGAGATAAAAGAAAGGGAGGGAGGAATGGAGAGAAAGAAAGGAGGAAAGAAAAAAGGAAGGAAGGAGGGAGAAGGAGGGAGGAAGGAAAGGAGAAGGAGGGAGGGAGGGAAGGAGGAAGGGAGATGGAGGGAGGGAGGAAAGGAGGACTAGGGAGGGAGGAAAGGAGGAAAGGGGAAGGAGGGAAGGAGAAGGAGGGAGGGAGGAAAAGAGGAAGGGAGATGGAGGGAGGGAAGGAGGAAAGGGGAAGGAGGAAAGGAGGGAGGGAGGGAGGAAAGGAGGAAAGGGGAAGGAGGGAGGGAGGAAAGGAGGAAAGGGGAAGGAGGGAGGGAGGAAAGGAGGGAAGGGGAAGGAGGGAGGGAGGAAAGGAGAAGGAGGGAGGGAGGAAGGGAGGGAGGAAAGGAGAAGGAGGGAGGGAAGGAGGGATGGAGGGAGTAAAAGAAAGCAAAAAGGACTAGAGGCCTGCCTCATGTGTACCTGCTTCTAGAGTGCCTGCTTGAAATAGTCAAAGCCCTAAGTTCAAAGTCTAGTACTAGAGTTCCAAAAAAGGAAAGAAAAAAGAATGCTTTTTACCATTTCAGCACAGGTTACATAAAACCATACGTCGGCGTTCAATTATTCTCTACTTATGTTTTAAAAATTCTATCAACTACATTGATTACATACTCACCTAATGTAGATTTATTTTTGCTGACTAGCCAACAATGATAACCAAACAGAGAAGACAAGCTGACAGAAAACATAGCTGCAGCAAAGAATAAAAACATAATATGGAACTTGGCTTGGGTATCAGGTAGGCCATTCTATAAAGAAAGGAAGAAAATAAAATGTTTTGTCAAAGAAATACTCTTTTATATATAAATTAGTAAGAGGGTTTTTGCTTAAAATATTTCTTAAATGTAGATATGGAAAAAGATATATGGTTTCATGGTAAAACTTTGGGAGTAAAATAAACATTTCATACTACAGTAAATATTTATTAGGATAAGAATATATGTGGAAAAGATTAAAATTTTGAATACTTTATGTTTTTGCATAATCAAATCATATAGAAAAGTATGGTAGCACAGTTTATAATAGGAAGCAAGATAAAGGCAACTATAAAGTATAATTTTAGATTTACTCCAAGGTTCTTAAAAAATTAACATACAGGATTCACAAATGTTTAAATGGTTTTATTATGGTGTCAGAAAATAAAGCTTAATTTAGTTACTATTTTAACTGGTATTTTGTATTATGGCAAACAAAAGCATCAACAAAAAGAATACATATAACACATCCACAATAATTTTTCAAGCTACTTGAACTAATTGCATCACAGAAAAGATCACCATCAGTGAATGATACGTCTAAACTAAACTTCACCATATCCATGGGGTGGAAGAGGCTACATCAAAAAACAAACAAACATGGGCTGGGATATGGCCTAGTGGCAAGAGCGCTTGCCTCCTATACATGAAGCCCTGGGTTCGATTCCCCAGCACCACATATACAGAAAAAGCCAGAAGTGGCGCTGTGGCTCAAGTGGTAGAGTGCTAGCCTTGAGCAAAAAGAAGCCAGGGACAGTGCTCAGGCCCTGGGTCCAAGGCCCAGGACTGGCAAAAACAAACAAAAACCAGCCTGCTGCTCATGGTTAGTGACAGAGGGCTGGAGCAGCTGGAAGCTGAAAAGCGGCTTGAAGCACAAAGGAGACCATGTGTCTTCCTAGTGCTGAGCAATGTGATTGTTCAGCTTCTGAACTCCGTGGGGTTCAATGTGGTTCAAACCTCAAGCGAATGATCTAGGACTTCAGACATTCTTGCAATAATAAGGAATAAGTCAATGAAAATGAAAAGCAACGCCGACAAGAACTAAGCTGGTTTTTTCTAGTACTTCAAGTTCATAAGAAATATCTCTGGATATTTAAAATACCTTCTTTTTAATTGTCATAAAATAGCTTATTTCTAAATTTTGTGTTGCCTTTATTAAAAAAAAAAAAAAAAGCAAAGCAGAATAAAAATGAGGTACCCTAAAACCTAATCAAAGAACACCTAACAAAAATCTAGGACATTACTTACAGAAGATCTTAACAGTCTTAAACATGCAGGGGAAATACTTCTGTTTTCAAATACTGAACAAATCCCACTTTCATTGTTCTCATTATTCATAATATTAATGTTCCATGAAGTTGTCGTGAACAGTGTCAACTGATCAACTCACAACCTTGTTTGGTGGGAGTTTGGGCTTAAAAAGGTCTTTTATTCAACATGTGGTGTTGATTCATTACTGTGGAACTTAACTGCAGAACACTAACATCTGAAGAGAGCTTATCTAACACCTGTGTTTTCTTCATAAGACACATCAGTCTGGTTTAGAAGTCCTAGACAGCACTTGAGCAATATGTCTGAAGTTTATTTTAAACACAAAAATCACAAAAAAATGCAAAAACCGTGGCACCAAAGAGACTGTGAGAGGCACCCATGCTTACAGTGTGAAAGCCAGAACAAGAGGACAGACAGACGGACATGGCCTCATGCTACCTCGGCCGGGACTGTACACACAAAGCACTGAGGTACGTTCCCACTCTACATGCTTCACGTGATCTCAAAAGCTCTCTAAGTGTTGACTTGCAGGTTACAAATAAATTTTATGAAGAGGAATTAACAAATAAAATCTGCAGATGATGAGGACTGACTCTATAAATTAATTCTGTTCTAGAAAGCCAGTGTCTGAAAATCAATATTGTACACTTTTATAAACTAAAGAAATGTCACTAAAGTAATGACTTACTGTCCAAAATCTGATAAAATACTGTAAATCTGTGGCAGCAATAAAAAGGCAGTACAGAAGAGAATAAGCCAAGAAAAGAAGGAAGAATTTATAATTTGAAAATCCAACACAATTGTTCACCCTGCCAACAAAACAGAAACAGTCTCAGTGAATTATACATTGCCAACCTTGGTATCAAATATGCTCAGACTTAACATAGCATTTTTAAACTATTAGCACTTCAAGTTATAAAGTTTTATTATATAGATAAATACTAAAAATTAATTTCATTAAGAAGGAATTTCTCTATTTATGTTTTCAATATATAATATCTAATATTGCCTTAAACAAGCATGATTAATGTAACTACATTTCATATTGAAAAATACAAATAATTTCATGCCCAAATGCACAGAGCTTGTTAGAGACCTAATAATCTCAAGTCAGATTCAAGGAATTTATTAAATTCTTCTTCGACACTTTATGTCCTGCGTTCAATTTTAATTAAGTATGTTAAAATCTTTTAAGTTTCCTTAATTGAATGAAGTCCTTCACATCTTTCTTGCATGCTGTCATTGAGCTAACCAAAGTGTCGAAGCACACTAATTAGGAAGTTGAAGAAACAAACTAGGATCCACACGGATAGAGTGACAATGCACAATTGACACGAGGCATTGTACGGCCCTAAGAAAGAACATAAGCTAGTAGAATTTCATTGTCCTTCCCTGTAAAATGAGCAGTGAGATGATTTCTGAAATCTAGCTCTAGATTCCAAATCTAGACATTTATAAATTCTTAGCATGTACTCTAAATCATGTGGTGGGTAGTAGAGAGTAGAATTCCAACTTCTATGTCAATAAATAAAAATACAACTCATAGATATTCTCTCAAGGGATTTTTTCCTTTACATTTCAGAAAGCAACAGCTCTGCTGGATAATCTTGTGTGAATATGACAGAGGAGCGTTCTGTCACTGATTAAATTAGCCCATCGAGAACTGGTCTATGACCCTCTATCCTAGACTATGCACATCGTTTTCCCTTTCTTCAATATCATCTTCCCACTCTAGTGTTGATAAAATAATATCTATGACTGCCCCAAAGAAAGGAAATATTTGCTTTCTAATTTTTTTTTCAAAATAAAACTATGTTTACTTGAAAAATTTTGCATTTTCTGTCTCAAGAAAGGTAAAGGGGACCCTTTAGTTAGGCTTAGTAATTTTTCAACTTAGGAGTCTTGTACATGGGAAGGAACTCATAGAGAAATCAAATCAAAGGACGTCCCGTTTTGTAGAAACAGTTCCATGTGCCATTCTACAGGTTCCCTCGTGAATGCGAACCAAATGCTGACAGCGCTGCTTGCGGCCTAGGAAGGCAATGGTGGCAAGCAGGACGCGTCTAAAGGGACCAAATGCTGACAGCGCTGCTTGCGGCCTAGGAAGGCAATGGTGGCAAGCAGGACGCGTCTAAAGGGACCAAATGCTGACAGCGCTGCTTGCGGCCTAGGAAGGCAATGGTGGCTGCTTGCGGCCTAGGGAGGCAATGGTGGCAAGCAGGACGCGTCTAAAGGCGGTGCAGGCGCCTCGGCGGATGGTACCGTACCTCAAGGGGATGCAGCGCACTGCCCTTGCCCGGGGGCGAGGACTTCAAGCGCGGGCAGAGAAAGGACTGGCGTCCTCGTGAGGCTGTGAGAGGAGGGGAGGAGCAGCAGCGGGCTTAAGAGAGGGAACTGCAATTGATCGGTAAAGAGCCAGACAGGGAGCGTGGCTCACGTGGTAGAGTGTCGTTCATGAGCCAAGGAGTGGAGTAAGAACATGAGGCCCTCAGGATCAGAATGCACGCGCACACGCACACACACGCACACACACAGAGAGAGAGAGAGAGGTCACTCGCACTGACAAGGAGGGAGACTTCCCCTTTGCAGGCGTGTGTCGCCCTGTAAAATGCCCGTGACACGGGCACCACTGCGTCCCTTGGATCAGGGAATCAAGTGGACAGTGACTGCTGAAATGCATATGATCAATAAAAAGCCAGTCTCACCTTACTCAACTATCTAATTTCATGACTCACAAGTATTGGAAATCACGAGTGAATTCTAAGCAGAAACGCTTATTAAAAAATAAATATTTTTAATCATACTTTTATTTGTTTTAAGTCACTGTACAAAGGAGTGGCCATTCAACAAAATCAGTTTCTAAGTACAATGCACCTTGACTGATGTCACCTCTTTAATCTCCTCAATTTTCTTGTCTCATAGGATGTGCACTGAAAATTATGACTGCATCTTCCCCCATTTCCTCTCCATTCTTCTACCCTCCTCCCTTTCACCTCTCCTCACACCTTTCAAGTGCCACTTTCTCGGTATTTATTTTAGTGGACTATGGATTCGTTTTTCTAAGGAATTACTCTGTGGAATCCCCCCCACTCCCCACAAGTACCATACTTGGGTTAACACATCTGTGTGGACTTGCATGCAACGCGGTATGTGGGAAACTCTTGTTTAACCCTAGCTCTGTATTTGCTATTTTACTCCTTAATGTTGTTTAACTTTGAACAAATTGTTAAAGTTTTAGATAATCTATTCCTATATTACAAACATCTCCTGGGGTATTTTAATACATAGTCAATTTGTAAATATTTGTGTAAATTTCTGCAAAGTATTTTAGAATGTCTCCATGTCAATTAGAGAAGAACCTTGGTTGTAAACATACCAGTAACCTCTACATTGCTAACATAGTAGTACTAACGTTATTCCATGGCAATTTTCCTGAATAAAGGGTCTTTCAGACTAATTGAACAAATGCTAGAAACTAAATCAGGAGGTGTCTTGTAGTTCAACCAAGTTAATATTTCATTTGGGAAAACATTTTAAGTAACGAAATAATTCACAGAAACGTAAGTACAGAGGCATGCTCACCAGGGACAGTGATGATCCATCTTCAAGATACATCTAAAAATCAAAGTAAAACCCAAATATAATACCATACAAGATGTTAATCTCAGAAAGAGATCAGAGCAGAAGAATAAATTCTCATTTTAAACATTTGCGGCAATTAAACTATTGCAAAATTATTCAGCTCAATATTCAGGAATAACAAAAGTTCTTATCTAAAATAAGCACTCTAAGCCAGAAGCCTGTGGCTCACGCCTGCAATCCTAGCTACTAAAAGGGCTGAGATCTGAGGATTGTGGTTCAAAGCCAGCCCGAGCAGGAAAGTCCTTGAGACTCTTATCTCCAATAAACTACAACAACAACAAAAAGCCAGAAGTATAGCTATAGAAACTCAGGGACAGTGCCCAGGCCCTGAGGTCAAGCTGTAGGACCAGCAAAAATAATATAAATAAATAAATACAACAGATTAATTAATAAAATAAACACCATAGCTGGCTCTAGTTATGAACTTTAAATTCAAGCTACACATGATTTACGATGCAAACCAACTCTTTTTCATTTCCTATTTGTGCTGCTACTGGGACTTGGACTCAGGGTTTTACATTCTCAGCCTTTTCACTCATGACCGGCACTTTACCACGTGAGCTACACTTTGTCTGCGTTTGTCTGGTAATGCTGGCTCAGAACCTCCATGCTCAGATCTCCGCCTCCTGAGTAGCTGGGTGATAGGCAGGAGCCACCAGCATTGATCTTTCAATTCACTTTCTGTAAGTACATTAATATACAATTTCCTCATGCTAAAGAAAGCATAAAATATCAATGGCTGCATACAAAATCTGGATAAAGCTTTCCTGTTAATTTCAATCCTTAAGACAAGCAAGTTATGCTGTTCATATTGTATATTAAGTATTGTATTAACTGACTGTTTGGAGATCAATTGAGTTATGAAGGAGGAAACTACAGAAGGTTTTGGCCATAAGCCACTGTGGTATTAAAAGCAAGTTACTATTCCAGTTATAATTCCTAATAATTGTCTGAGAGGCAAAAGTTAGGAAAAAGAGGTGGTAATGTGGAAAGTACAAAATCAATACTACATCTGAAGATAACCAGCATGTAGAGATTTTAGAAATAAAAAGTTTACTTACTTATCACAGACGGAACAGTGATGGCAGCGATCTGGTTTGATAAGCTGGCATCTGTCACAATAGCGGATCGCTAGGAACAAAAAGCTCCCCTTAGTCTTCAATTTTATGCAGGATGGAATATGTAAATGAGTGGTTTTTTTAAGTCATTTCTTTGCATTTCAATTCTTAAAAAAGCTTACTGGCTTTAAATTTGGATTAAAAAAAAACCCTAAGACTTTCCATACTCAATTCTGCTTAAACACACACACACACACACACACACACACACACACACACACACACACAGCCCTCAGGAAGATTTGCCTACAATTTGGAGAGTTTTACTCAAAAGAAGGGACCTCTTGAGAAAAATTTTCCAAGATGTGTTCAACTACCAATCGTTATAGTAAGGTTTACAGGGTACAGGTAGGTCCATTTGGGTTGAAGTTGGTAGTCCTCTTTGGCCAAATTGCATCCCGTGTCTAATGAGGTGAGGATACAGAACTGCAGAAACAGATTTCAGAACTTTCCAATGAAGTTTCTTAGAAGCTCACATTGGGAAAGATGTCATGTCTGCATGGGGCAAGAGACCCAATCAGAAGTGAGTAGGGGAGTTCTTGCAGCAGGGTGTTTCTGTCCCTGCAGCGGAAGCCCTGGCCTTTTCCTCTACAGCACAGACTAAGGGAGATGCAGGGATCACACTGGCAGCACACGGATGCATTTGATCAGACGAACAGCAAAGGTAAACAAGACAACAATTATGTGAGACACTTGAGGTTAGGTTATGATTCTAAAGTAAGGGAGAAAGAATAGAAAGAATATCAGAACCGTAGTGATTTTTCATGGCCTTTCTCATACTGAATTTTTGGAATCAGTCATGGATCTTACATTTAAGGCACACCTCAAACTTGGACTAGCTACATTATCAGTGATCAATAATAGCCAGGTGGACTACAGAGCGTGTTCCAGGTCAGACTTAGTGACATTCTGTCTCAAAAAAACAAAACAAAAAAAAGGGAATCAATTATTTGGAAGCTTTTCATGGTGGTGCATACCTGCAATCTCACTTTCTGTATATAGACAGAAATAGGAAGTCCCACAGTGTAAAGTTGGCCTTACTTTGGACTATACTTTTAAGGTAATTTAAAATCAGATTAATTCATTGTCATAAAACTGATACACACATATGCACAATGCATGCAAGAGATTGTGGTTCACCATGACTTACCCACACATTTCTTGTGCTTTAAAGCTGTGCTGCCCGTTATGTTACCTGTCTGACCTGGAACATGCTCTGTAGTCTCAGCTGGCCTTGAACCGCAGATCCCCCGTAGCTACTTCTTAATGGATTAAAAGTATAGCACCACCATGCCCCACTTCCAAGTAAGTGATATAGTATGTTAGTTGTATTTGTTTTAAAAATTAGTTTAAATTTCAAAGATGGATAAATATCTAAATTGGTTTACACAAGTACTGTTTGAAGTTTATGACAAATATATATTATATATGTATATGTGTACATGTATATGTGTACATGTGTATGTATACATATATAATATAAATTAGTTTTCCTTCCATTATAGACAGCACTCCCTTAATGTAAACAGCAGTCTATAATTAAAGTTTCAAAACTGAATTCCGCTACCTATCAAGACTCTAGCTGTTCTTTCATCATCAGTGAGTCACAACGAAGTAGGAGGAATAGATCTAAAGTCAGTTCTGATTTAGGAGAGATCTCTGTGCCAGGTTTCCGCTCTGTTTTACATATTGTAGAAGGAAGATGTAAAGCAATCCAACAAATCACCAGTGAGTGACAGATTAAGTTATGAAATATGTTTCCTAAGAGTCACAACAGCACATCAAGTTGGCTACTGCACCAAAGCCTCATCGTTGATGCTTTTACCTCCAGACATGGTCCTGGTGTAGATAGGAAGGTCTCTGGCTGCTCGCCTAAGAACTTCCTGATGAGCTTCTCCCCTTGGCTCTCTTTCCAGCAGTTCTTTCTCTGCATAGGAGAGATGGAACTGTGGAATACATTTTAATTTTAATCAGTATTTTCAAAGGAGTGATATCATATTGGTCTTTTCTAGTACACGCTAAGTCAATTATAAATTATTAACAGTGGTGTATGGCATATCCAGAGTTTCAAATCTGGACACGTCGATTAAACCTCACAGATCACTTAAGTTGTACATCCAGAAAAAGAGTATAAGCATAACAACCATATGTATATCTCCAGTGTTTGTGAAATGTAAAAGGAATAGAATATATGAAAATATTTATGAAAAGTACTTATGACTGTAAATCTCCATCTAAATACTAACTATACAATAGATAAAATGGCCTATTTAATATATGTGGCTCCATGGGTGAAATTTTTATTTTCATACATTAGGAACGAAAGTAGAAACAAATCAATCAGCTATATTTTTTCATCTAAGTTTTAACTTAACAATAAAGACATGAAACTTCTACTGTTCAACCAAAACAAATTATTCATTTTATGTCTTATATTGTCAGTATGACCCAATTAATTTTCAAAACATATAAAATATTTGCTTGGGTTCCTACTTGATAAATCATACACACAAAAAGAAAGTTTAAGAAGCATGGACTATATGATGTGTACGAGAATAATCACAGAATTACTATTCGAAATGTAAAAACAAATGGTAACAGGTAAATAAACTGGTATAGGATATCCAAATATACTAACACTTAGCAATTAGTGAACTGCAGCCATGCAGACAACTGAATTTCAACCAACTGTTTAACACAATAACAACAAACCACCTTGAAGAACATAAAACATATATACAATGATTCCATCTCTACATAAACCATATATATTATGATTTAAGAATACATGTGTATCCTTAAAAGGGGAATAATTAACACAAAATGCAGAACACTTTTACTTCTTGCAGAATACAAGGAAATACACTATGAAGTACATTGAGAGATGGATATGTTGTACATAATGGCTAAGTAATTATTATTATTTTTTTTTTGGCCAGGCCTGGGCCTTGGACTCAGGGCCTGAGCACTGTCCCTGGCTTCTTCCCGCTCAAGGCTAGCACTCTGCCACCTGAGCCACAGCACCCCTTCTGGCCGTTTTCCATATATGTGGTGCTGGGGAATCGAACTGAGAGCTTTATGTGTAGGAGGCAAGCACTCTTGCCACTAGGCCATATTCCCAGCCCCTGGCTAAGTAATTATTTAGCCGCATTCATTTTATTATTCTTGAAGTTGTACATTACACATACTTTTGTATGTATGAATATCTTGAAGTACTTAACACTTTTTTTAATTGGCCTACATCTGGAAGGTGGTACAAACTGGAAGGCTGCCTACAAACTCCAGAGTACTCCACAGTATTGACAAAGAAAAAAGTACCTAAGTGTCAATTAAACAACAAAAAAAAATTTAATGAAAATTAGGTCATATTTTAGCCGAAATCTTTACTCTTACAGAATAAACTTAAAATTCTTTATTTTATGATTGACAGCTCTGTTACTAAAATAAACAAATCTCCAGCGTTCAAATGTAATTTTAAATTAACTATAATATTCTTATTTGCATAATATTTAATAAATCTTGCCATAAAATTCCATGCCCTTTATTTAAGGTAAATAGAAAAAAATAAGTGTTCTCCAAGTATAAAACCAATATACCATGAGTAATTAATAAGTGTATCATATTTGCTAGCACGAAACTACTAAATACGTTGGTTAGGTGGCTTATGAGTTTCAAAGATAATTGACAAAGTTCTTCTCTAGGTTAACTGGTCTTTTTCTTATTAATTTCACATCATTCACTTACTTTTTCTGAGCCTTTTTCAAGTGAGCACAAACAAGTAAAGACCATATTTAGAGGCTGAAGGTATGCTTTTGAGCAGCTGCTCTTCGCGAGTTTGGGACCTTAAATCTTCATTTAAAAACAAATGATGTTTCCATGTGTTTACACACTATTTTGATAGCAGGGACATGTTAATGAATGTGTGTGGCTGCAAGAAGTTTGAGTGTGAAAGTGTACAAAAGTGCCTGGTAGCCTAATCTCAGAGGCTGGGTACGAAAAGCAATACAATCACTGGATCTTGCTTAAAAAAGTTTTAGGCTGGGCATCCTGTACCTGTAGATGACTTTAAAATCCAAAGTAAAATTGCTCTAAACCATTTTGAAAAACAAAAACAAAACACCACCAAGCACGTACATACTGAAGGCTATAGCAGAAATGAGTAACCTGTTTGGAAACATTTGGTGGAACATGCACAACACTAAAGTTAGGGTAACTTTGATAATGTCTTAAGGATTAAAATGTTTAAAGAATTGGGGCTGGGAATGTGGCTTATTGGTAGAGTGCTTGCCTAGCATGCATGAAGCCCAGGGTTCGATTCCTCAGCATCACGTAAACAGAAAAAGCCAGCAGTGGCTCAAGTGGCAGAGTGCTAGCCTTGACCAAAAAGAAGCCAGTGGCAGTGCTCAGGCCCTGAGTCCAAGCCCCAAACTGGCAAAAAAAAAGTAAAATATTTAAAGAATTAAACAAAAATATAATAGGCTAAGTACCAATGGTATGGCAATGTTTAATGCACACTCCTTTGCTCCAAACTACTAAACCAGATCAAAGACTCAGATGATCTATTCAAAAATGGAAATTTAATTTAATCATATCCTTCTACTTACAATTTTTTTTTTTTTTTTTTTTTTTTTTTTTTTTTTGGCCAGTCCTGGGCCTTGGACTCAGGGCCCCCTGGCTTCTTCCCGCTCAAGGCTAGCACTCTGCCACTTGAGCCACAGCGCCGCTTCTGGCCGTTTTCTGTATATGTGGTGCTGGGGAATCGAACCTAGGGCCTCGTGTATCCGAGGCAGGCACTCTTGCCACTAGGCTATATCCCCAGCCCCTACTTACAATTTTTTGAGTCAGAGATTGTTGCCACCTCCCCCTCCTCCCGCCCTTGCCCCCACCAATACCTGCTCTTCCCCTTACGTAGAAATGGAATATATAACAGACTTAATATATTGGAAATATACTATATATATTTATATATTTAATACAACAACTATATTTATTTTACAAATGCAATAACTATCTGGTAAAAAATTAGTTATCAAGTGAAAATTCAAGCATTTGCTAACAAACAATATCTATTTAAAATCCCAAAAGAATTCACTTTCCTCATGTCTTGCATGTCTTGTGAAAAGAACAAAGTTCATTTCTTCAGACATCAGTATTATTATTGATTTCTACCTTTAGGATAGCTTTGTTACTGTTTTAACTTACTTCTTTTGAAGGATTCATTGGTAATGTAAAGATAGTTTTCCAGTATGACCAGATAAACATTGCAAAAAGTAGGTGATAAGCCATCAGACACATAACTAAAATGAGAAAAAAATTATCATTATAATATGCAAATACATACTCAAAACTGTGGCATTCACAAAAGAGCTGCTTGTTCTAAAATTGATCTAAATTGCCTATTATAATTAATTATAACAGCTCACTTACATCATAGTAGAATAAGTACAATTCTTTGAGCATAATAAACATAAAGCTGAGAGTTTTATTTTTTATTTAAGTCCTGGACACATAATTAGATCTTCACCCATTAAAAAAAAACCAAAAACCTCCCATCTCTAGAAAAATGACCATCTTTTGGTTAAATGGCTAACAGGGACCTTTCCTAAATTATAAAGGTAAGAGTTATGCCTGCAATTTTAAAGGGAAAATGGAGCACTGAAGAAATGTTAAAACGTTCAGGTTCTAAGAACTTGGCCTTACTGATGGAGGCAGCAAAAGCAGCTACTAAGTGAGAAGCTCTTTGCTTATTTGTTTGGCTCCCATAGATACCGGATGGCACCCAAAGTAATGCTAACATATGTAAACAGTGACCATCTGGACAAGGAGAGATCTCCCCCACTGGGAGCTCACTTGCTTCATTTATCACACTGGACAACTGCGGGGGAAGGCATTCTGCACACTTCTCTCAAGAAAATCTATAGAAGCACATTTCGTGTGGTGTTTTAAAGTCTTCACTTACTGCACAAATCTAAATTATTCATTTTGCACACAGAATTAATTCATTCTTTATATGTTAATATTCACTAGCTCTGCAGGATATAACTGAGTGAAATATGCAATTTTAGCATATGGCAGGTTTGATATTTAAAAACCTTAATAGAAAATTTTAACTTTTCTAAAGAATGATGCTCTTTTTATTTGTAGAATCATTCAAATTTTGAATTATTCAATAAGCACTTAAATCACTGTGAGGCTATCAGAGCCAAAGGTCTCATAAATTATGTAGATATTCACTTGTTGGGTAGAATCCCAATTGAGATGGCTGATAGCCCTGTGATTTCACAGCTAAAAGAACCTCTTAATAAATACAGCCATTTGATAGGTTGAGTCCTTGTTATAAGTGACAGTATTCAGTCCAGGGACTCAAAGAAATGAGATGTCATTAACTCTATCTTATTTCCATATTCTTAAAATAAGTAGTTTCTTAATTCCAACCAAATCTAAATGGATAGTTTGCTTCTTCAAACTATTTTAAAATATGATACCACAACAATACATATAATAATTTACCTTGTTCACCAATGTTTTCCATAGACACTATAGAAACAGAAACAAAACAAAAGGTAAGAGGTTACATGGCACTATGATAAACAGAGGCTCACAGAGACACTACAATAGGTTAGCAACTTGGCTTCCCCGCCAGCTAACATTCTTTAACTATTTGATCAAGTTACCTAGAGGAGGCAGGCACCGTAGGGAGGGGCAGTGGAGGAGGGGGCCCCTGGCTCTCCCTTCCCAGCAAAGCAGTGCTCTTCACACATGCACTTTCCAGACCTCCGTCCACTATCCACTAGCTTCTTGTTTGTTTTTCTTCTTGTTTCCCTGACTATAGAGTCCAGATTAAAAGAAGTGCTCTACAGGCCATTATGTTTTCGAAGACATTTATTGCTCTCTATAGGAAAACCACTTGGTGTGCACTCCGAAAAGAACAAAATGCTGTGTACACTGTCCATTCGTCTTCAAATTTCTATCAGTAAAATCCTTACGCTCAATGGCTGTAATTGACCCTTGCGGTACAGTGAGAGTTCCAGGCAGAATCAGGAACACCGCTGTGTTTCAAGCGCTATGGGGAATATTTAAAAGTGAAAGAGAAAAGGGGGACTGTGAAACAGAAATACAAAGTGACAGACACAGCACAGCAGACAGTACGTTTCCCATCGGTGCCTCTTCTTCCCCTAGTGGCTCTGGCTCCTGCTCAGATGCTGCTTCTTTCCACAAGGCCCTGGGTGTCTGTTTAACCAGTGAAAGGAGCAAGGACAGGGCATGCACAAGCTAACATGCGATCAGTGCAAAGCCAAGGGCAGGACACGTGGGAAGAGAGCCACACTATTAACAAGTGCTCTCCAAGAAAATGCTGGGGTTTCTTTTGGGGTCTCTCTCTCTCTCTCTCTCTCTCTGCAGACGAATGGAGTCTCTCTTCTTTCTTTCATGGTTTTCCTTTCACTTTCAAATAAACTTAACGCTGTTTACTTTAAATACTTTCCTGCTTTTTATTTCTAATGGTGGAGAGAACAAAACTATGGGAGGACTAGGACAAGGGCCACAAGACTTGAAACAAGCCAAGATGAGAAATTGCATTCAGTAATCTAGACCATTCTCTTATGTTTTTTTCTATTGCCCATTTGTCTTGCTATCTGTTTTTTCTTCCTTTTTATAATAAGGAATTTTCTTAGCCTATCTCAGTTGTGCCCAAAGGGAAGGTTTGGCTTTGCTCATGTATTTTTTTCTTTTTTTGTACTCAGCATTTTAAAGAGGCACAGAATGCTCCTTTAGTCCTAGAGAAAAATGTTATGGCCTTGAGAAGCACTGGAATCATAGGATGATGTGAGAGATTTTTAGGATTACCAGATCCTGCTCGAGCACACTACTGAATATCAATTTAGTCATTTTCTAGACTAGCTGGAGCCCACGGCTTTGGAAAGCAGCCCATACCATTAATGGATTGTTCTAAGGATAAGAAAACTCATTCATATAGTAATGTTGTAATTTGTCTCTTTGTGGCTTTTATCCAGGATCTCCAGGATTCAAATCTGTTCAAAGTGATGTGTCCCCTAAAAAGTTTCAGCCCAAATAATATCATTTCCAGATCTTCTACCAACCACTTAAGAGATTCTATGAGAACGTGAACTCTGACTAGCCTCAAACTTACAGCAAATTTACACAATGGGCCATCCTCATGTAAGTTTTCTGATCGTCTTGGTCATGGTGGTCCATTGTGGAGATCAAGAATATTTGTTAAAAGTCATCTAGGTACTCAATGCCCATACACATAGCTGGTACCACAGGCTTGAGTCATCCTCACCTAGGTAGAGTTCACTTTCTCACTGAATCTCTGGAGTAGTGAATCTGAGGGCACAGGAAAGATTGAAAACCAGCTGGCTTTATCTGAACCCACCACCGTGTCAGAACATTTTCTTCTAGGCAATACCTTCTCTACCATCATGACAGTGGAGCTAATCTAAAGAAATGGAAAAGCAATTGGATTACATTTGTACATTTACATAAATGATCACTAATGGCTATCCCAGATATGTGAAAACTTTAAAAATGTTTTTGTACCCATAACTCCAAGTGTTCGAACCAACAACAGCAAAAGAAAATGACAATTAGGAAAGTAAGTACAATTAGTAAGAGCTGATCATCTTTTTTGTTTTGGAGCACTATTCTACTTGCTAGATAGACATTTAAAGATTTCTTTTCAAAAGTTACTTTTGCCATTCATAGCTTTTTTTCCCCTAAGTGTTCTTCAAAATCTACAATGTTATTTGTCTATTCATTTTCTTGATTTTATTTCATGACTGGGGCTTGAACTTAAGGCCCGGGCACTGTTCATTAGCTTTTTCCCCTCAGGCTGGTACTCTGCCAGTTGAACTATAGCTCTACTTCTGGCTGGTTTGGTGGTTAACTGAAGGTATGAGTGTCACAGACTTTCTTGGCCAGGCTGATTTTGAACTTTGCTCTTCAGATCTCAACCTCTGAGTGGACTTCTATTTTTTTTCTTAATTAAACAAGTTGTATATGGATGGTAACATTTATATAATGAGATGTGGAAGCCAAAATCCTGTATTCGATTATACTCATCAGATGGTAATCTTATCAGGTTTCTCATGAACATAACAAAAAGTTCAATTCTGTCAACATCATAGGTCACATTTTAAATAATTGTTTTAAAGCTAGGTGTGTTGGTGCACACCTAAAATACCAGGACTTGGAGGCACATGGAGAAGGTCCAGAGTTCAAGGCCAGTGTGGGTTACACATCAAGAACCTATCTTTTTTTTTTTTTTTTTTGCCAGTCCTGGGCTTTGGACTCAGGGCCTGAGCACTGTCCCTGGCTTCTTTTTGCTCAAGGCTAGCACTCTGCCACTTGAGTCACAGCGCCACTTCTGGCTGTTTTCTGTATATGTGGTGCTGGGGAATCGAACCCAGGGCTTCAAGTATACAAGGCAAGCGCCACTAGGCCATATCCCCAGCCCAAGAACCTATCTTAACAGTCTTGCAAAATCAAAGAGTTTGAGATAGTTTATATGGCTATCATATAAGAGACTCTGCATCTGATCCCTAACAACAAAACACATAAAACATTATCTTGAGGTTTATTTCTTTTATTACAAGTGAAATTTAGTGTTATTTAAAAAGCATACTTTTTGTGTGTTTCCTCTGAGTGAATTGTGACACACTTATTAGCCTACTTATCTTTTGGCTACTGCTAACCCTTTTATATAAATCCCTACTATTCTCATACATTTTATATATAATACAAGTAATGGTATAACTATTTTTAAATGATTTAATAAATATTAGCAAAACTGTTTTGACTTACCCACTGATTAATATTATCAAGACTTTTAAATGAATTTATTCTATTAAGAGATATGAGGACTAACTAGGTTTTGCTTTATGATACTAAGGAAAAGGATATTCTCCCAATTATTTTTACTTTGTCAGTAGGCTAGCAAGAAACCTTGTAACTTCCAGCCTAATATCAGAGTTGTCAAATTTTAGGTTTTCCTATCCAAGCTTAAGTTTCCAAGTGTAAACATTTTGTTCAGAATGTTAGGAAAAGGTTGCAGTTTTAGCCTCAATTACTTTTCTAATACACATGTATGCTAAGAAAATAAATGGAAACTTAAGGATTTAGTTTTGAAAAAAATTAGGTGGTAATCAAATATAATTTGAGGGTTGGTCCTGTGGCTTGAATTCAGGACCTGGGTGCTGTTTCTGAGCTTTTTTTTTTTCTCCAAATTTTTATTATCACACTGATGTACAGAGAGGTTACAGTTTCGTACGTTAAGCAATGGATACATTTCTTATACTGTTTGTTACCTTGTCCCTCATACCCCCCTCCCTCCTCCCCCTTTCCCTCCCCCCCAGGTGTTCAGTTCACTTACACCAAACAGTTTTGCAAGTATTGCTTTTGTAGTTGTCTTTTTTTACCCTGTGTCTCTCAAATTTGGTATTCCCTTTCAATTTCCTACTTCCAATACCAGTATACACGGTTTCCAATATACTCAGATAACATTACAGAGATAGTGTAGGTACAACCACAGGAAGGTGATACAAGAACATCATTTTTTTTTCTTTCTTAAGGCTAGTGTTCTACCACTTGTGCCACAGCTCCACTTCTGGGCTTTTTCGTAGTTTATTGGAGATAAGAGTCTCATGGACTTTCCTACACAGGCTGGCTTTGAACGCTAATCCTCAGATCTCAACCTCTGAGTAGCCAGGATTACAGGTGTAAGCCACCAGTGCCTGACTTCAACATAAGAATTAAAAAGCAATACTGAACATATTTATGACCCATCTTCCAAAAACAACTACTGGGTTTTAATGTGAACTTTGAGTTTTGAACCAGTTATTAAGTAATTTTATAGGGTTTACTTCACAGACAAAATTTCCATTCACACTAGTCTATTATGCTCATACCTACTCTACAAATCACAAGTAATTTATATTCAACTTCATGACATTTTTACAACCACTTGTTGAAATAAATGTACATAAATATTTCTATTATGTTAAAAGAAAAACATTTTATTAATTAAATGATGTTTGCTCAAAGTCACAAGGAGGAACATATAAACTAACTCTATATTACACATTCATTTTGTTTAGTTTGGTTCTTCTGTAACAGCTAATTTTTTAGAATTCCATTTTCCAAAAAGAGAAAGCGGACGTTGCTAAGCTTCACAGTATGAAAGGGCAAAGGCTGTTGACGGGCAGAAAAGTTCAGTTCCATCTCTGCCATTTGCCAGTCTGCCCAGGTGATTATCATTTCCCACCTACTCCATCGTGAGAAGAATCTAATGATAAGGGCAATAATCCAGGCTGTGGTGAAAATTAAGAGATGACACATAAAACACACTTAACACAGTGTCTGGTGCAAGTAAGTCTTACAAATATAAACATACACTTAAATTGTACAAATAAATGCATATTCATAAATAAAAATATAAATGTAGACTTAAATTTTGCAAACCGCTCACAGTAAGATGTAATCCATAATATATAGGAAAGGGATTGTAAATGAAGAAATTTTACAGAAAAAAAGTTAATATGTACATAGGCTTTTTTTCCCTGTTGGTTGTGGGGCTTGAACTCAGGCCTAGGCACTGTCCCTGAGTTCATTTTTGCTCAAAGCTAGTAGTACTCTGCCATTTTGAGGCACTTTGAGTGCCACTTCTGGTTTTCTGGTGGCTAACTGAAGATAGGAGTCCCATGGACTTTCCTACCCAGGCTGGCTTTGAACTGCAGTCCTCAAATCTCAGCTTCCTGAGTAGTTAGGACTACAGGCATGAGCCACCAGTGCCTGGCTCACATAGGTTTCTGAAAGAACTAAAGGAAAATTTTGAATGAAGACTCTACAAGTAAATTGCCATTTAAAAACGAATATATCAGCCCCAAAATGTGTTTAGTATAAACAAGGTGGAACTCATCCTTAACACAGTAGTTGAACAATGTATCAGCCTTTGTGTAAATACCTCCTCAGAGAAAAGACTTCACATATGACACTGTTTAACTTAATGAACAAAAACAATTACACTTTTTTTTCCTTTTTCCAAATGCCTAAATCTTACATTCACCCCCAAAAGAATGTGATTGGATGTGATTTTGTAATTTACTCATTGGGAATGACAGCATGGCTGTTGGTGATTACACTAACAGGTTACTGCTCACACGTCAGGCAACCGTCTGTCAGACACAACAGAACTCTGTGGGTCAAATTTTTTTTTTTGGCCAGTCCTGGGGCTTGGACTCAGGGCCTGAGCACTGTCCCTGGCTTCTTTTTGCTCAAGGCTAGCACTCTACCACTTGAGCCACAGCGCCACTTCTGGCCATTTTCTGTATATGTGGTGCTGGGGAATTGAACCCAGGGTCTCATGTATACGAAGCAAGCACTCTTGCCACTAGGCCATATCCCCAGCCCTGTGGGTCAAATTTTTATTTTCATTTCAATGTTCATTTAATTTTATCTTGGATAAGCTTAATTTCTTCTTGATTCATAACCTGCAATAATAATAGTTTGCTAACCTTCCAATGCATTTCCAGAAACTTCCCATTTTTTCTTCCTGGAATAACTGTGGTAAGGACCTGCTGTGCTTTCTTGGCACTGATGCTGTACAGGAAGAGAGGACACGAGAGGAAACGATTACCACCGTCACCATGATGCTCCTGTGTGCCAGGAGCAAAGTGAGGGGTTTCAGGAAACACATCTTGCCATCTGGAATCATCACAGATCCGTCCAGCTAGAGTTTGGGTTTCCTGTTCTATTTTTCTGACTGCTGTTTCTACCCAGCCCCTCTCCTACTCTCCCCTTTAAGAAACAGATGAGACCACTAGAGAAAAGTTTGAATTGGCCAATTGTCAGTTTGGATAGTTTTTATTCTAGCACTGATCGTTCTTCAAGAAATCCTTGTGTAAAAATCAGCATGTCAAAACCAAAGTTGAACAGACTGTCAATCAAAATAATAAGCTAAATAGAAGTGGATGATGAACTTCTACTTGATGCAACCCGGCCAGCAAACATCCTTGATCTTTTGCCTGAGTTATTAAGAAATAATCGAATCCAAGGCTCAGTAAGCTACCATCTTCAGTCAAAATATAGCCAGTACCTTGTTCCTGTAAATAAAATTTTATTTGAGTGCTAACACATCTACTTACTTATATGGCTTATTCTGTCTATGATGGCAGAGTAGGCTAGTGAGACCAGGATGGTATAGCCTGCAAAGGCTAAGAGACTTAGTACATGGCCCTCTATGGACAGTCTGCACATCCTACTATTAGCCAGCGCTCTCCGGAGAAACAGAATCAATGGAACTGTGTATGCGTATGTGCGGGGACATGTGTGCATGCATGAAGATTTATTTTAAGGAACTGACTCATGTAACCACAGGGGCTAGAAAAATCTGAATTGGACAGACTGGAAGAATATACTAACAGCAAGAGGGTCAAGAAAGAGTTGATGGCTTCAAGTTCAAAGGCAGTAAAGGGACAGAACAATTTTATTAGGAAATTTCAAACTGAAGGCCTTCAAGTGATGGGGTGAGGCCCACCCCCATTAGGGAAAGTAATCTGCTTTAAGTCTATTGATTTAAATGTTAACCATATCTAAAAAAACAAAACAACAACAAAAAACAACAACACTGCACATCAACAACCAGACTCGTGTTTGGCCACACAAACACCTTAGCCTACCAAACTGACATATAAAATAAACTACCATACCTTGAGTCTTCTGATTTAGTTTTATTTTGAAAATAATTTCAATAACAAGTTATGTGTTGGGAGAAAAATGAGAGAGGAGTTAACAAGTTTGACAAGAAATGTACTCATGACCGTAGGTATGTAACTGTAAGCCCTCTGTACATCACCTTGATAATAAAATTAAATTAATAATAATAAAAAAGAAGTTATATGTTAATGTTTCATACCAGGTTTCAGGCCAAACATATTTTGTAAGTTAATAAATGAGAATGGCACCTAACAAAGTAAACACAGTACACCAGTCATGAGTGCTGGAGGGAAAAGAAACATGGCACCTTTGCGGCCTTCTAAGAACCTGACCACAAACAATCCTATCTGGATCAATTCCATTTATCACCCTACGATTACCTAAGAATGCCATTAAACCTACTCTCTAAAGAGCTCAGAAAATATAACCCTGTTTACTTTAGACTGATTTAAGTCTACTATTGTCTAAAAGCTGGGGTTATTTCAAAGATGATTCAAGTCCCAGATTTTGACCAAGTGCATTTTCAAATTTTGGTTTTGGTGATTGTACATAATGTCATTTTCTCTAGAAAATTCTATCTTTTGGAAAGCAAAAGTCAAGTGAAATGCTAGTATTTTAAATCCAGTTCAACTTTTAGTCATACACACACCCCCAAATACAAATTCTTAGACATTAAAATATGCCTTCCTAGCAGACAAAACATGGACTCCCACACCTTAAAGTAGCAAAGAACAGTTACATAATTCTTTCTAGAACAATTTTGTTTCTAGATACTTTCACTGCAAATGTATATTGTGTGATCTTGTCCTTTGTATTCCCAATGTGAATTTTCCTTTTTTTTTTTTGTCTTCAAGTTGAAATTCTCTTCTCTGGAGGAACACTTACTGCTTCTCTTCTTCTCTTTTCCATGTCCCTCTCTGAGACTGGCACCCTGGCTCTACCTCTTGGTTAGGGTTTCATTTAGGCCAGTGACGTCTTTTCCTCTGTCAGGGTGATCTCAATGTTCTTCTCTCAGGGATGCTGGGAGAAACGAACTAAGGAAAGCAAGAGCACCCAGAAGGGAACGGGGCCCGTTCTAGGGGCTACTTGCTGACTCTGGTGGGCAAACATGTCTGCACACGGCGGTGCATGAAGAGTGGGAGTTCTCTGAAGCTCCAGGCTAACATTTTCATAAACATTCTAGGGGAGAAGTACATAGTGATGCTGGATCTTGCAGTAATGTTGAAATAAAACAAAATTCAAAGTTCCAATAGAGTCAACTGGCAAGTTTTTAGGAATGAATTCCTAAGAAGTTTTTTTTTCTATATTTTTGTAATAACAGGATTTGATACTTTGTTCCCTGTGCTTGTCAGACAAAGACTCTACCACTTGTGCTATTTCCACAGCCAAAAATGTTTAGTTTTTAAATTCATATTTATTTATCCATTCATTTATTCATTCAGCCAGTCCTGGGGCTTGAAGTAAGAGCCTGAGCAGTGTCCCTAGGTTCTTTTTGCTCAAGGCTAGCACTCTACCTCTTGAGCCACAGCGCCACTTCTGGCCTTTTCTGTCTATGTGGTACTGAGGAAATGAACAAAGGGCTTCGTGCATGCTAGGCAAGCACTCTACCACTAAACCACATTCCCAGCCCTCTTTTCAATTGTTTTGATAGGACTCATTTTTGCCTGGTACCAGTCTTGAACCAAAATCCTTCTACCTCTGCATATCACAGCTGAGATTACAGACAGAAGGGAGCACCATGCTGTTTATTCTTTGAGATAGTCTCACAGTAGCTAGGATTGCAGATATCTGCCACTATACCTGGCCTTAAACCATACTTTCTTACTCTACCCCTTTCTCTCAATTCCACCCTCATCTGCACCTCTCTATGCCTTGTCCAGATTATGAAAAGGTCTGACATGTATCAGATTGGGATAAGGGGTTCTGTGAAGCTTGGAAACAAGTAGGACTTCCTGCTGGTAAGTCCACTTTTCCAGCCTCTGCTTCAGAATTGCTACCTAACGAACTACACTGATCTAAACTACACGCTAGCAATGCTCCACTATGGAAAGTGGCCCTGGAGTTATTAAAGACATCTTCTGAAGGATAGCATGTCATGATCTTGATGGCAAAAATACGAAGTGGTAAGTCGAGGCAAAAGATCTTCGTTACTGAGCTAGGGCTGCCACAGCCAAGGACCACGGGACCACACGTTTTCACGGTTCTGGAGGCTGGAGAGCAAGGCGTAGGCAAGACTGGGCTCCCCTCGGCCTTTCTCTGAGCCTGGCAGTGGCCACCTCCTCACTGTGTCTTCGTATCATCTTCCCTCTGTAGTTCCGCATCCAGAGGCCCTGCGTCCATCGACTCTGCATCCAGAGGCCGTCCACACACGAGGGCAGCAAGCCACCCTGCGTCCATCGACTCCGCATCCAGAGGCCCTGCGTCCATCGACTCCGCATCCAGGGGCCCTGCGTCCATCGACTCCGCACCCAGGGGCCCTGCGTCCATCGACTCTGCATCCAGGGGCCCTGCGTCCATCGACTCCGCACCCAGGGGCCCTGCGTCCATCGACTCTGCATCCAGGGGCCCTGCGTCCATCGACTCCGCACCCAGGGGCCCTGCGTCCATCGACTCTGCATCCAGGGGCCCTGCGTCCATCGACTCCGCATCCAGAGGCCGTCCACACCCGAGGGCAGCAAGCCACCCTGCGTCCATCGACTCCGCATCCAGGGGCCGTCCACACACGAGGGCAGCAAGCCACCCTGCGTCCATCGACTCCGCATCCAGGGGCCGTCCACACACGAGGGCAGCAAGCCACCCTGCGTCCATCGACTCCGCATCCAGGGGCCGTCCACACACGAGGGCAGCAAGCCACCCTGCGTCCATCGACTCCGCATCCAGGGGCCGTCCACACACGAGGGCAGCAAGCCACCCTGCGTCCATCGACTCTGCATCACAGCACCTTATGCTCTGGTCTCACCACTTCGTCTGACATGTGTTTACATTAAAGGAGCTACAGAAGGACACTTGTCCAGGGCTTAGTATTTAAGATTAACTCTTCTAACGTTTACAGATTAGTCAATCTGTAAAGTGGGCTGGATTATCATTTTAAAGCTAAGAATGTGTTCCAGAAGTAAAATACCTTCTACTGTCACTCTAGCTGGGATCTGAATACGAACCCACAGGACCCCAAAACTCTTGCAAGCATTCTATGTGGTCTTCCAGGATCTGTGGTGTTTTGCACATTCGAACCATGTGCTCCCCTCCCCCCAATTGGACTTCTTTGTCCTGGGTGCCATTTTGTTCCCGTCTCTTGTGGATTCGGATTCCCTTGTTCGCCTCCAGCTATAGCCGGAGAGTCTGTGGGAATCTCTGCTTTTGGAGGAAGCTCTGGAAAGCAGGGTGTGAAGTGTCCCTCAGTCTCCCTTCCTCCGTCAGACAACCTGGAGCGACGCTGTATCTACCCTTGTGTGACTCTCTCATCTCATGCAGCATAATGTCCTCCAGGTTCATTCTGCTGTTGGGGCTGGTAGATTTAATAACATCATTTCAATAGCAATTTGATGTTCAAATCATCGTCCTAAATACCTTGTACACAGGTGTCTCACTGGGGATGGAAACCAGGGCCTTGCATGTGGTGGGCAGGCATTCTACCCTCAGTCTCCCCCCTTTTAAAAACTCTTCTTTTGTGATGGAGTCTAGTTTGCCCAAACTGTCCTTGACCTCACAATCTACCTACTCCAGCTCCCGAGTAGCTGGGATGAAAGGTGTATGCCCCCCCCCCCCCCCGAGTCAGCTTGCTCTAAATACCTTAGAAGTTCAGCATTACAGAAACAGGAGGAAAAGCCTGAGTTGGGGAACATATTCACTGGATGTCCATATTTACACCAGCAGGAATTGCGTATGTCTTTCAAAATGTTAATTATAAAAGGGAAATTAAAATCTGTACTTCATGACTATGGCTCTGAAAAACACACTGTCACTTTCATTCTGGCAAAAAGAGTAAGGCCGTTGCTGACTGCGCTGACTTTATTAAGCAGGGGAGATGACTAAAGAAACCCGACTTCGGGACGGCTGCCTGGTCACAGTGTCCTTATTTCTAAGCATACTCCATGGAACCCTGTCACCTCTGTGTCTCGCATTACATAGAAGAGATTCCCAATGCCAGTGATTTGTGTGGATTTCAGCACAGGTGAACTTTTCCTTCCAGTCTCCACATGGCTACGGCTCAACACCAAGTTCCTACAAGCCCTGGGTCTTTTTCATTCGGACTCCTCCCTTTCCAGTTGCAGAGACCCCCTCTGGAAGATGAGCAGAGAGGTCCTGACTGGCTTCCTGGGGCCCTGTAAGTCTTTAGCGGGTGCTATACTCTAGGCAAGTCCTACCTGGTCCCCACATAACAGTTCTCTGGGGCCACGGGTAAGGTCAGGAAGGGATTATATCCAGAAACGTTCCTTTCATTACTAAGAGTCAAAAATTGAGACTTTGAAGGGCCTCACGGGCTGCTTCCTCACCGTGCCCTCCATCATCCTATGGATGGAGGGTGTCTACAGGTGTCCACCTGGGTAGCAAGTGAAAATCCCAGTTCATATTTTGGTTATTTCATCACACTTAAGTCTTACGATGTAGCCCAGGCTAGCCCATAACTCATTATATTGCCCAGGCTGGCTTCAAACTCATGATCCTCCTACCTCTGCTTCCAAACACTGGGATTACAGATGGACAGCACTGTGCCTGACGTGCAGAGGATTTTTTAATGTCACTAGGTGAGTTTCTCACAATGTTATACTCAGAATCATTACAGTGGACAATGTTGAGAGTACAACACTATTTTTCACTACCAGCCACTTGATGTTTGATTAAATAGAAAAACTAATGCTTCGGTTCTGCTTTTCTGAGAAACACACACACACACACACACACCCTCATAAAACTACCTCCCAGGGTCAGCTGCTGCATGCTGAAGTACTGGGTAACCAGAGTGTAGCAAGGATAACATATAAAAGTTAAACCAATATTTCTGGGTTCATGAAAGTTATTTAATACTTAGTACCTACCAACTTTTCGAGGAGGGGGTAAAACACATAAAGCTGTAATTCCAACCTTGTGTTCATGATGCTTATTGGAATAGAATTTACAAGGGCATTCTTGAAGAGATGGATTAAAAATACTTAAAATAACACTAGCATCAGCAATAATTGCTACAGTATAACCTGGAAACATAAAATTTCTTAAGACATACAAGGGTATCAAGCTATTCACTAGGTTAACTCTTTGCTATTGAATTTGGTACTAGATTTTCCTTTATAATATCCCTGTTACATAGTCACCAAGTTCTGCCATATACAATCTTTCTTTGACCGCACCTTGCATTACACAATGCCTTTCTCTTCCTGCTGCTTATGAATCACACCTTTACCCTACATTCATTTATCTTCAGGACTGGCACAATCAACCAGACAGTAACCACTGTAGCAGTAGGCACATTTGGTTGCACCCAGAGCAAATTTCACATCATCATAATGGCAGTCCACAGATGAACGATTTGCATTACCACTGCCATAAGATGCAGTACTACAGTGTAATATTATGCAAATATCACCAGATCATATCCCTGATGTGGTCACTGATGTAAGAGAAGTTATAAGAAGCCCTGTGCACATAGCACAAATGGAAGAGCACCCGCCTGCAAAGCACAAGGCCATGAGTTCAAACTCTAGTACTGCCAAAAAAAAAAAAAGTGCATAAGGAATTAAAAGAAGGGAGTCATCAATATTTGGACTAAGTATCTTCCTCAGCTCAAGGTGAGAGCTGCATTTCAAGTATCCTACTGGGCTCTTTCCCCTAATTATAAGTATCTTTGCTTCCTGTTCTTAAACCCACTTCATTTATCCTGGACTGGCAAGCACTATAAAAGCTTTGCTATTCATTCATGAATCATGTTCAATCTCTGAGCTGTGGATCAGGAACTGATTCATAATTAACACCACAGACTCTAGGTGCCAGTTCGAGTACCATTTGCACTTGCTATTTCTTTAGGAATGATAAAATTTCTATCTGTTTTATTTCAGGCTTTAAATTCTCTAGTTATTCAAAAAGTGTCATTTTGGTGTCTGTCTCAGATCAATGGCTTTCGATCAGGATGAAAGTTTCCTGGGCACACCCTAAAAAGCTGAGACGAGGGAATACATTTTTAGTCATTTCTTAATATAATCTGAGTAACAATTCCAGCACTTTAAAAAGAGGTATTACTTTAAAACTACTAAAATGGATTACAGTATGTCTGGCCAAGGCTGACTAGGTTTAACTGCCTCCTGAAAATACATTTCATTAATTTTTGTGATTATTCTATAAGTAGAGTGAGTCAAATATTTTATTGTTTTGTTTTATTTTTTTGCCAGTCCTGGGGCTTGAACTCAGGGCCTGAGCACTGTCCTTGGCTTCTCTTTGCTCAAGGCTAGCACTCTATCATTTGAACCATGGTGCCACTTCCGGCTTTTTCTGTTTATGTGGTGCTAAGGAATCGAACCCAGGGCTTCATGTATACAAGGCGAGCACTTTACCACTAAGCCATATTCCCAGCCCGAGTCAAATATTTTAAACTAAATATTTGAAATATTTGAAAGTATTACTTGTTATTACAGACAAAATGGTTTCCATTATTATAATTTTTAAGTTTCAAAATTTTCAATAATTTCTTTCATATCCATATAGCACCCAAATCCTTATTGTCACTGATTACGCTACAAAGTCCAGAAAGAAAAAATAAATGTTTTCTTCTTTTATTTGAAACCATACATATATTATAAGAAAAAACATTAAAGGTTCTTTATGGATATCTTGAGTAACTGGATAATAAACTACTAAAGGAAAAAATCCTCTCATAAAGGATTCAGAAAGCTGAACCTACTCTGTGTTTGGTGTGCTCATAAATCTCCAATTAGACAAGCTCAGCTGGCATTAAGAAAAAGCTAAAAACAAACAACCAACAACAACAACAACAAAAAAAAAAAACAGACTAAAAGAAGGCAAGCTGATGTTCTGACTGCTAGTCTGTGTGAGCCTCATTATCAGGCTCCAGGGCTATAGTATGCAAAAACCACACATGGCATTCTACTTCATTTCCAGATCACAAGAAAGTTAAGTTTATCTAATAAATCTTCCATTTCCTCTCAATCTAGATTGAATTAATTCACATATCCCAGGAATTCATATATGAGCATATTTGATTCTTTTACATAAAATCTTTCACATTAAATGCAATCATCACTAATAAATTCAAAACAGGTGTGGAATACCACACTGTTAAAATTCTTAGTCCTCATCTTACTTGACATATGAGTACACTCAACAAAAGTCCTTTCTCCTTAATATCCTTTCCTAGACTTTAGGAATCTCATTTTCTTCATTTCACTCTATTTACTGGTCCGTTTTGTTCTTCTGCAACTCCTTCTCAATGTTCCCATCTCCATTTATTCTACTTCCCTGTTTAATTTACGTTTTCCTTCAGGAGAACAATTCTCTCCAGCACCAAGTCTTCATGTGCTGAAGATTTCCAAGTGTTTCTCCATCCTAAACTTCCCTCCCATATACAAACTTGCTCAGCCTTTCCACTTCACCATTAACACACCTGGCCTATTAGTGAACCAGAGACACTCTCAGTCCTACAACTCTGTCCCACCCAGAGCTTTCTGCATCTGAAGTCAGATTTGGTTCTTGTCTTTCACAACTTTTGTCCATCAGGAAATTCTGTTGTCACTACTTTATAAATAAATCCAGAATCTGATCACCTCTATTTCAAATCTAATCCCCGCACCAGCCTGATACACCAGTGCTACTACAGAATGCTCTTTCAAAGTTTCTAGCATTTAACCTCTCCTAAGTAATTCACTGCTGGGGGTCTTTGTTTCAGCCAAAATGATCTCATCTCCTTACTGCTCCTCATACAAGTTGGCAGACTCCTGCCTCACAAGTTTTATACAAACCTTCCTGGGCTGGAGATGTATTTCTCCCCAGTACTAACATGGTTAAATCCATCAAAACTCCTTCATGTCTTCGCTTTAATCCCTCTCCTACTCCTGAGACAATAAAATTGAGTTTCTCCTGGCATCTACAATCATTTTTGGCTATTGTCTTATGATACAGGCTGGCCTCAAACTCATGGCCTCTCTGCCTCAGTCTTCCCAGTGTTGGATTAAAGGCAACTACTAGCACATCCCCCTCCCAGTTCTTTGGGCTCTGATTTTTCTTCTATTTGTCCTAACACTCATAACCTCTAACAAAGTACATAACCTACTTATTTTTCATATTGTTCTTCTCACACTAGAACACGAGCTTCGAGAGCAGACAACGGATATTTTTTCGAATGAAGGAACAGGGTGTCCAAAAATTATGGATGGCTGCCATGCATTCAATACTTGGATTCTGTAATTAGTTACTAAAATGCAATTTATGGGAGTGGATAGTGAATCACTACCATCTTTCATCCTCTACTGACACACAGTTTTCAGTTCTACAGGTTATTTCTCAGTATGTATTAGTCCTGGAGTAAGTTGTGCTTCATGAAAGATATGTTGTAATTAAAACCTTGCTTACATCAAACTGGTTTCTGCCCTTCATCTTTTCACACTAACTGACCTCCCTGGGATGTCCTGGGTAAGTGTGACATAGTGAAGTGTGACATAGTGAAATCCCTGACTGCCTTTCCTCCAAATACAGGTCACATGGAGTTGCTCACTTACTAACGAACCTCTTCACACATGGGCCCCTGCAATTCAGAACAGGCTTATGACTTTCAGTTTGAGGGACATGGTGGTAATCCTGTCCTCTCCTCTGTAAATGGAGTCAAGTGCCTTTCACTGTGGACCTGTTCTAGAGCAGGCTGCCTTTCCCACTGAAGAATTCTCAGTGTGGATTAGAATATTACACCACCCTGACATCTTCATACCTCTTTTTGTCCTGAAGAGCCACACAATCTATGCTAGGGTTTTGGTGTTAGTGTTGGGAACTGAACTCAGGGCCTCTCGGACTCGAAGCACATGGTATGCAATTAAGCCACAACCCAGTGCCCTACTCACAGTCTCTGAGAATCCCTGGATTTTAAGTTACTTCATTCCAATCATCCTTCAAACAAATTAAAAATCTGTTTTTTTAACGTAATGTTACACACATAAACAACAATAAAAATAGTAAAAAACAAAAATAGGGCTGGGGATACGGCCTAGTGGCAAGAGTAGTTGTCCCATATACATGAGGCCCTGGGTTCAATTCCCCAGCACCACATATATAGAAAATGGCCAGAAGTGGCGCTGTGACTCAAGTGGCAGAGTGCTAGCCTTGAGCAAAAAGAAGCCAGGGACAGTGCTCAGGCCCTGAGTTCAAGCCCCAGGACTGGTCAAAAACAAAAACAAACAAACAAAAAAAACGGGCTGGGAATATGGCCTAGTGGCAAGAGTGCTTGCCTCCTACACATGAAGCTCTCAGTTCGATTCCCCAGCACCACATATACGGAAAACGGCCAGAAGGGGCGCTGTGGCTCAGGTGGCAGAGTGCTAGCCTTGAGCGGGAAGAAGCCAGCGACAGTGCTCAGGCCCTGAGTTCAAGGCCCAGGACTGGCAAAAAAAAAAAAATCATGACAAGGCATTCTTCATTTTCTAAATTTCACTGCCTCATAAACACATTACAAAGATTTTGGAACAACATCAATCTTTTTTAAATAAGAGGATCAAAATAAGATTACAAAATAAACTAGAGATCTTTAATCTTTGGATATTGGGAAGCTTTACTTTTGTTTGCTTGGGTACTTGTTTATTTTACAGGGCTAAAGATGAATCTAATCCAGAATGTGCGAATACTAGGTAAACACTCTCTTCTGAGCTATATATCCAGCCCTTCACCATTTGGTTTTAAAAGACAGAGAAAACAGGCAATGTCTACTGACCACTGAGTATCCGAATGACTCCTGCTCTTAGGGTAGAGCAAGGCTTATGAACAGGTCCAAAGAAATCAAATTAACTTATCCAAGTAGGAATACTTAATTGTACAGTTCACACCTAGAGAAATTTCAGGATAACATAGAGAAACACTGGCAAAGAATAGAATTCAGCCAACTATAAAGGCACATCATTTGCATTATGAAGTGTTAATCAACAAAATATCTAAAGTGAACTACCATGAAGTATTTACGTGAGAGTGCAGAGAAGTGCTAAGATGATCAACACAGCATATTATCTTGCTCATGTCTCCAAGATAACAAGGGCTGCTGTAATACTTCTAGCATGAATATTTACATAGGCAGATGAAAAATCAAATTAGGAAAAAAGCCACATGTTATAAAAATGTGATGTTATATTTTGGACAGGAAAATTCTCAAACAATCATAGCTGGTTTTGCTATTGCTATCTCACAGTTCTTAAGAAATCAGGGCATTAATTGCTTCTCGTCGTTCTCTAGCGGGACCCCAAAATTCACTGCCCTAATGCTTCCTGATGGCATCGGATTAGCTTGACAATATGTTGTAACAAAATTTCCTTCAAGGAATTAGAGGGGAAAAAATTTAACACATTTTCACATTTAAAACATGTAACCCACTTAACACATTTTTAGAAACACCACTAAAAACCTCATTCAATCCTGTTAGGTTCTTAATATTAATTGTGTTTCTCAATGGTAACAGATAATAATAGAGTTTCACATAATATTAAAACTGCCTTACTAATGATCACTGGAAAATTATTTTCCCGACAGCACTAAGAATCTGTGCTATGCTCTGTCATTTTCAAGGTAGACGAGATACTTAGGTGCACAGTCATCATAACCAGTGCTGGAATCTCAGGGGACCCATGAATTCACCACTTCCTAAAGAAAAGACTGTCATGTGTGATGCACCTGTCCAAGTATGTGAAAGGGGCAGGAAAAATCCTGAGATGGAAGCTATAGTTCTCTTTTAGGATATATGTGTTCTGAGGCCTAATCCCAGGGCCCTGTCCATGCTAGGCAAGCACTCTGCCCTCCTGCTTTCTGCCTGTTTTGTAAGCTAGAGTCTCTATGAGTTGCATTCATGAAGCTCCCTGCCCAGCTTCACCAGCCAACTCACAGGCTGAGAGGAGAGCAGGGAACAGTGGCCCAAGCCATCAGGCTAAAACAATACCCTGGCTCACAGCACTGGCAAAACCTGCATCAGCTTACACAGAGATAGGGATTTGTGGTAAGAATGGTCATTTGAATTCATCATGACGGGCGGGTTCCCCGTAAGTTTTCTCACCTTCTCTACTGAAGACCCTTTCCTATTGGTCCAATTCACAGCTCTGTAGGAGAGCAGTGTGTCATCTTCCATTTCTGCTCCCCACCAGCAGGCCATAGCCACAGAACCCTGAGAGGGAGCAGCCTTCTACTGTGCCAAGCTGGCAGAGGCTTTAGTTTGTATATTCTTGTCCACAGGGCTTTTTTTCTTGGCTATTACAAAAAGACTTTGCTTATATTTTCCTCTAGAGCATTTCTGTGGAGGAACACACCTGGCATACAAGTATTCAGTGAATACTTCCTGATGAATCCCAGCAAACCCCAGAAGCTGACTCCTTCCCTCCTTGGAGAAACACCTTTCCCACAGACAGTGATTGTGATTTAGGAAAACAGCTCTTCAGCTTCTTTCCAAGGACTGGAAAAACTTACACAAGTATTAACAGCCTGCTGGTGTATTGCAAGAAGCACTTGAAAGCAAATTTTGCTGCAAGAAGTCTTAGCTTACATTGAACTCTGACTACTAGGACCTATTGTAGTTTTATTTATTAATTTCCATCATACAAGTGAATGTTCTCATGCCACAGACATGGTAAATAAGGCTAAGTTAAAAGCCCAGAGACTGGGCTGGGATGTAGCTCAATGGCAAAGCACTTGCCTAGCAAAGGCAATCCTGGCTTTGGTCCTCAGTACCAAAAAAGAAAAGACAAAAAATAAAATAAAATAAAATCACAAAGATTAGTTCATTTAACATTTATCCAGCATCTTAGCAGGAGAAGACTACATTAGTTGTTTTATGTGTGTTATGTGTGTTTTATATGGATTAGTAGCAAATATTAGTGATACATTTTCGAGCACATTAAAAGAAAAATAATTGTGACATAATAGATGGAACCAAAAAACTAAGTACTCTTTTCCCCTTTTAGTCCCTCCCCTGCCAGAGCATTGACATTAAAGTCAAGTGGTAGCAGAGATCAAGTATTTGGAATATACTGTGCAATTATATATTTAAGATTGTGGTTTGAAGAACTGTTGAGATTTTAATCTCCTAAATATTTAATCATATCAGGAAAAGCCATATAATTGAAATATTTTGTATTATTATTAAAGAACACAGGCTTCAAATGTTTTATACACATCTGTTTTCTATGCACATGCCTTTTATTATTCAGCTTCAAAATGTTGTAATGCTTATAGATAATAACATTTCTATTCTTCAAGTTTCCTATCTGTTCTTTAAAAAGAGCTTTAATACCCTACATGGTTTATAAAATGTAATAGTTTACTATTAGTGGGAAAATGTGTATTTATCTCTGTAATTCAAATTCACTTCATGATGGGAGGCAACTTATACAGCCCTGTTGGGTATCAATTTTGAGCCTGCCTAGTCTGAGCTTAACAGATCATTGCTTAACAATATCCAAATATTAGGTTGCACATATATTTTATCTTCAGAGGTATTCAGTTTACTTGCTTATTGAAGTAAGAGAAAACATAACTTTATATCTCAACCTGTTTCCTAAGTATGCAGATTAAGTCTTTATTTTTGTTTTATTTTGAGAAAATTTTATTATGTATTTCATCCAGGCTGGCTTCAAACTTATTATGTGGCCCAGTTGGGTCTCTGATTCTAGATCCTTCTGCCTGCTGAGTGCTGACATTATAGGCACGCACTACCACATTCAGCCTTTTCTAATTCTTAAAATATCTTCAGTAACCACTGTGGAATACCTGTGCCATAGGCTGCAACTACTGCTGAGGAACATTTATTAAGGAAACAAAACCATGGGTGAAACTTCAATATTTTTAACAGTCTAACTTCTAACATATCTTATAGGTCAATAAACTGTTGTCAGAGGTCAAATCTGGCCTGCCAACTATTTTTGTTAATAAAGTTTTATTGGAACACAGCCACACTCATTTATTAAATTGTCTTGATGGCTGCTTTTTACAACAGCAGAACCGAGTAGCTGCAACAGAGACCATATTGCTTACAAAGTCAGAAATATGGCACAAACTATAACACTTTCAAAAAACTCTCAATCATTGTGCAAAGGCTTATGAAATTACAATCCCAAGGTTAAAAACAAAACAACTTGCTACACAGCTTTACTGGGTTAGGAGAATTGGTAAGGGGCACAGCGACCAAGCGAGACATCTTGACAACTGTACCACAGAAGTGAAAGTCACACCTGACACTCTTACTGAGTGACTTGGAGCAAAAGCACAATTTTCCTCCACATGAACATTGAATGGCTTCGTTTACAATGCGGGAAGGTTGGCCTGGATGACCTCTAAACTTTTCCATCTTCATGAGGGTTTGAAAGGATTTGTGTGAAACAATAAGCAAACTTAGAACTATGGTTCATGCCATAATAATAAATACCTCATTGTGCCTGCCTCAGGCGAAAGCAAGAGAGCAATATATTTTTGGAAAAATGGAGTGTACAATAGTTAAAGCAAGGGGGACCACAACCAAAAGCCATTCAATGTATTAGTACCCAAAAGAGAAAACTGTGGTTGCCTTCTTTTGCAACCCCAGGGAACGGCCTCATTAATCAACAAACTAGATCAACACATCCCCAGTGATTACTAGTTATAGCAGTCCTATTTGATTTTCTTTGGTAGACTGAGGCCCTACCAACAACACTCTCATACAGACAGTATCTGCACATCCCATCTGCGCGTGCACACGTAGTCCAAGAGGAAAATGAGTTTTTTCTTTTATAAAATACAAACACTAAGCAAAAATTATGCTCACAGAAAAAAAAGTGCCTAGAGAGCCAGACACATAGATGTTGTTAAATATAGAAACTAACTGTAATGAGAATCATTACCTCCAGTTTCCTAGGATACCAGAATAAGAGCTACTCCTAAGTTGCAGTTCACTCAGCAAAGGCCAGGGGGTAATTCTGACTCAGGGTCCTCACGGGCTGGCCGTGGAGGTGGGCAAGCACCCTGCTTCCTACTGTGACCCCCTTCACCTCCCAGCCCCTGGCCGTAAATTCACCCTCTGGTGCCAACCCTAGTTCATGTTTTACACAAGAAACCTGCAAAATAGGATTGCAAATAGCCAATGTCAAGAGGAGAAAATGAGAGCGCGAAGGACAGGGCGCAGGAGGGTGACTGAGGCTGGGAGGGGGCTGGCTGGGGGCTGGCATTCGCGCCCCCTCGCTTTGGTTGTGGGAAGCAGCAGGAAGTGGTGTGTTCATCAGCCTCCTCGGTCGCCATCTTCCCCAGGGCCCAGGTAGGAACTCTACACGGTGTCAAAGCTATGGAAGGTTTTGGGGGTATACCGCGTCTAAACTGCCATCGTCACTGTAGTCAAATTTACCTTCAATCTGTTCTGTCCCCTAGGACCCACCGCCCTTCAAAACGGCCACTTCCCATCTGTTCCTAGGGCGATCAAAATACAAAAACGACCTTCTGAACCCAGGAGCTATGGCCTCCGAATCATTTATTGGTGTACTCAAGACTGCTTCGTGACAGCGACGAGGAGTGGTAGGAGACATCACTCGGTATACACCGGAGGCCACAGCCACGTCCCCCACGCAGCTGTAATGCTGGCTACTCCGGAATCTGAGGTCTGAGAATCGCAGTCCAAAGCCAGCTCTCGGAGGAAAGCCCGGGAGATCTTACCTCCAACTAACCACCCAAACGCCGGAAATGGAGCCGTGGCTCAAGTCGGGGAGACAGTGCTCGGGCTCCGAGTTCAAGTCCTGGGACCGGCACCAAAAAGAAAAAAAGGAGACAATCTCCCTGTGAGTCGAAATGTCACTTACGAAAATAGTACTGCACGGCGGGGCACCAGGAGCTACGACTGCGATCCCCGCTGCTGCAGAGGCTGAGATCCCAAGGATCCCGGCTTGGGATCGGGTCAGGCAGAGCAGCTCCTTAGATTCCGCCTCCGAAATGCCCGGCTCAAGGCCGAGGTGGAGGCGCGGTTCCGGCGGTGCAGCGTCAGCTCAGCAAGCTGGGCCCCCGCGTGTGACCTTAAGGCTGCCCCCCCCCCCCAAAAATAGCACAGATTTCGTGAGCACTTTTTTCTTCAACTTACAAAAACAAACCTATAAAATACCATTTCACACAGCGTCAGGTGGCTATTTAGCGCCTTCCCCATCGCCTGCGGACTCCCTGTGTGCGGCGACATCGCCGTCTTCCATGCCGTCCCCGGAGCACGAGGCCCTGCGGCCGTCCCCGGAGCGCGAGGCCCGGCGGCCGTCCCCGGAGCACGAGGCCCTGCGGCCGGCGGAGCGCGAGGCCCGGCGGCCGTCCCCGGAGCGCGAGGCCCGGCGGCCGGCCCCGGAGCGCGAGGCCCTGCGGCCGTCCCCGGAGCGCGAGGCCCGGCGGCCGTCCCCGGAGCGCGAGGCCCTGCGGCCGTCCCCGGAGCGCGAGGCCCGGCGGCCGTCCCCGGAGCACGAGGCCCTGCGGCCGGCGGAGCGCGAGGCCCGGCGGCCGTCCCCGGAGCGCGAGGCCCTGCGGCCGTCCCCGGAGCGCGAGGCCCTGCGGCCGTCCCCGGAGCGCGAGGCCCGGCGGCCGTCCCCGGAGCACGAGGCCCTGCGGCCGGCGGAGCGCGAGGCCCGGCGGCCGTCCCCGGAGCGCGAGGCCCCGCCGTCCCCGGAGCGCGAGGCCCCGCGGCCGTCCCCGGAGCGCGAGGCCCGGCGGCCGGCAGAGCGCGAGGCCCCGCGGCCGTCCCCGGAGCGCGAGGCCCGGTGGCCGTCCCCGGAGCGCGAGGCCCTGCGGCCGGCGGAGCACGAGGCCTTGCGGATGTCCCCGGAGCGCGAGGCCCGGCGGCCGTCCCCGGAGCGCGAGGCCCCAGTTCTGTGCGACACTACAGGGGACCGCGCTGCCTACTCGGATCACCGAGGCCTTGGGGCCTTTCCTCCTCCCCCGCACCCGCGCTGTCCGCTGATGCGCTTCCTTCCCTGCTTCGAAGAGCCGAAGGCGCACAGCGCGGGATTCCCGACGGTCACGCGGCCCGTGGGGTATGAATCCACCAATGGGGCGGGGGGGGGCGGGCCGCGGGCACAGAGGGCGTGGCTGCCCGGGCTGCGACCTCCTCAGGTCCCCGCCCCCTCCTCATGGGCCCCTCCCCTTCCTCTGGGCCACGCCCCTTCCTCAGGGCCGCGCCCTCCTCATGGGCCCCTCCTCACGGGCCCCGCCCTCCTCATGGGCCCCGCCCCTTCCTCAGGGCCCCGCCCCCTCCTCATGGGCCCCGCCCCTTCCTCAGGGCCGCGCCCTCCTCGCGGCCGCCTCCACGCGAGGCCACCACCGACCTCTCAGGTAGGGCGCTCGCCTCGTAGACAGGAAGCCCTGGGTTCGATTCCTCAGCACCGCATAGATAGCAAAGGCCGGAAGTGGCGCTGTGGCTCAAGGGGCAGCGGGATAGCGTGAAGGGTGCGCGGGTGGACCGCGCGCGACGCCGTCCGGGTGTGGCGGGCGGGAGTCCCGACGGCTCTGCAGGGACGGCGGCGCCCACGCGGAGGCCCACGGGAAGGGAGGCGGCCCCGGGGCGCGGGCTCCACGGCGCGCCCGCCCTCCTCCGCCCGGCGAGCCCCACGCGGGGACACCGGGCCCCGCCCGGCGCGCTCGGGCCCCGCTTCCGTCGGTCCCGGAGCCCGCGGGGCCGCCCGCCCCGCGCCCCTCTCCTCGCCCCGCGGGTCTCCCCGCGCGCGGGGTGCGGGCCCGGCGGGGGGCGTGGCGGCGCGGCCCGCGGTGGGGGGGGGCACGCGGCGGGCGGGCGCTGTGGGCCGGGCGCGCGGGGGTCCGCGGCGGCGCCCCCCCCGCCCCTCCCCTCCCGCCCGCCCCCGGCCGGCGGCGCTCACCCAGGCACAGCTGCACGGCGTACGCGTAGTAGGACCAGCCCAGCAGGAGGCCGACGAAGGCCACGGGCACCCAGTACAGCGCCCGCCGGCACCGCCGCGCGCCGCCCGCCCCCGGGCCCGCCATCTTCCCGCCGCAGCCGCCCGCGCGGGGCCCGGGCCGCGGGGGCCGCCGCCGCCCCCGCCCGCGAGCCGGGCTCCCGGCCGGGCGCGGCGCTCCGGGGGGCGCGGGCCCGGGGGCGGCGGCCGGCGGCGCTGCGGCCCCTGCGGCCGCCGTGGCCGCGCTAGCTCCGCGTCCGCATCCCGCAGCCGCGCGCGGCGCCGCGGGCTCCCGGAGACTCGGCCTCGCGGAGGAGGAGGGCGGCGGGAGGGAGGAGGAGGGGCTCGCGGAGTGGGAGGACGGCGGGAGGAGGAGGACGCGGCGGCCGCCGGCTCCGCCCCGCGCCCCGCCCCGCCCCGCCCCCGGCTTCCCGCGTGCGACCCCCGGGGGCCCCGGATCCGCGGCACCTGGCGGGGCGAGGGCGCCGCTCCCGCTGCCCGCCCTCCCCCCCCCCGGGGCGCCCCTCGGGGAGCCGGAGCGCCCCGCCCGCCCCCGGGACCCCGCCCCCAGCCACCCCGGCGACCCCCACGGACGAGCGGCCAGCCCGCGACCCGCACCGCCGCCCCCGCGGACCCCGCCGCCGCAGCCCCCTCCCCCTCCGTCCCTCCCCCCCTCCCGGGCTGCAGCCCCCTCCCCTTCCCCCTCCGTCCCCGCGGACCCCGCGGCCGCAGCCCCCTCCCCCTCCGTCCCTCCCCCCTCCCGGGCTGCAGCCCCCTCCCCTTCCCCCTCCACCTCCGTCCCCGCGGACCCCGCGGTGTCCGTGCGGGTTGTGTGACGGCGAATGGGGAAGGGAACCCGGCCTCCTTTCCCGTCCGCTCCCCGCGGGAAAGCTCGGGGTCCTCACGCGGGTCCACACCGCACAGTGAGCGCCGGGAACCGGCTGGGGGTGCGCGGCGCGCCGGCGGACCGCGTGGGGCCCCGCCGGGGATGAAGCGAGTTCTTCATAGCCCCTCCCTCCCCCTCTCTCTGGGTGTCTCTCCCTCTCCCTCCCTCCATCCTCTCTCTCTCCCTCCCTCTCTGTCTGTCTGTCTGTCTGTCTCTCTCTTCCTTTTTTAAAGCATGGGACGCGTCAGTCAGGATTCTGTGCCCCTTTAATCAACAAAATGAGAGGCGCTGGCTCTGTCACTGAATATTCATTTCAGATTTGCCGGAGGAATGTGGGTTGGTGTACAATTGGAACTTCCTTTACAAATTTAACTTTTACCCTAGAAATGAACCCTCCGTTTCCAGTCGGATCTGGCTCCGGCAGGACGATGGCTCAGGCGAGGCTGCCGTGGGAGACCCGGGCTCAGCTCCAGCTCCAGGTAATGACGCTCATCTCAAACATGACGGGATTTATATTCGTGGTATTTGTGGAATATTTTTTAACTTTTTTGCTTATTCACTTTTAAAAACATAAAGAGACTGTTGTAAGAATGGTCTCGAAAGCAACACTCGGCCACTAGGCTCTGGTTTAAGTTAAAAAATTACAGTGTTTGTGCACACCTATAATAAACGGTCATGGCCGCTTAAAGGAAAGTCTGTCGAAGCAAAGGAGGGCAAGGGCATCGCTGGGAGGGAGAAGGGAGAAGGGGAAGGCAGGCAGGAAGGAGGGGGAAGTCAGCCTGCCAGAGAGGGAGGGAGACCCCTCACCTGCCCCCCCTGGGTGGGAAACCCCATGACTACCTTTCCCAGCCCCGGGTAGAGTGTTCCATCTATCCGGACCAGGAGAACTCACACGATCAGATGCTGCTGCTGCCATGAAAAATCCTTCACCATCTTCCAACTCGTTCTGCTAGATTCTCCCATCCCCAAACCCCATCTTCCAACTCGTTCTACTAGATTCTCCCATCCCCAAACCTTGTATCTATCTTACTGCCCGGATAATATTTCACATCTTGCTCCCACTTCCACATTCAGATTCAAATGTTCACTCACTCTTTGGGATATAATGAAGAACATAGCATGCTCATGAAGCCCAGGGCTTGGTTGACTTCAGAGGAAGGACTTCAAGGCAACTGCCTGCCTTGACTTTATTAGGTCACTTCCTTTTGGGAATGTTCTTAGAGGGGAAAAAAAGTGTCGCTGTAAAAAAAAAAAACTTGGACGTATAAGGTCACGTTTATTATCTCAGACATGTGAGCAATTGATTATGTAGATGTCACCTATAAGATAAGGAGCCTGACCAACACTGCCTTCTAAGTCTTAAGAATTGGAGGAAATGTTCTATTCTTACTTATTCACAACACCCTCATCCTTACTTGAAACATTTGTAAAAAGCACTGATCCTCTATTATTGTTTGTACTTACTTGTTAGTTATTTATTGCCGGTCCTGAAGCTTCTTGAGCTCAGGGCCTGGGCGCTGACCCTGAGCTTCTTTTGCTCAAGGCTGGTGCTCTACCACTTGAGCCACAGTTTCACGTCTGGCTTTTTCTAAGTGGTTTATTGGAGATAGAGTCTCATGGACTTTCCTGCCTAGGCTGGCTTTGAATCATGGTCCTCTGATCTCAGCCTCCTGGGTGGCTAGGATTACAGATGTGAGCCACTGGTGTCTGCCTTATTTTTTCCTTTAGCAGATTTTATCAGTCTTTTGGACAGAGGTGTGAAAGAGGAATCTCTTAAGAAGCCAACTATCTATGACCACAGTGACTCCAAATTACTTATTAGCACAATTACATGTAGCTCAACTATTCTGTAACCGAACACTTGTTTCTAGACCAAAGTAAAAGAAAGATTTTGCTTTGGGGATCATGGGAAGGAAATAATGCTTAGTTATTAAAGGGAAAACATTGTACAGGATGAAAGGTCACTGCAAAGGTCAAAGATAGTGGATTAGAACAAAGCACTGTGAAAAGTGTAAAATGGCTCAACAGTGATATTTACGAGACAATATGTTGGAAATGAGCTTAGCAACTTTGGGGGGAAGAGTTGGGGGAGGGAAAGTGGGAGGAAAACGAGGGAGAGAATAACAACGTTCGACAAGAAATGTACTCATTACCTTACATATGCAACTGTGACCCCTCTGCACAACACCTTGGCAATAAAATTAAATAAAGAAAATTGTAAAATGGCCTTCATTCACTGTGACCAACTAACTGTTCACGGTGAAACCCTGTAGGGTTTCTGAGGTAGTATTGTATTTGGCCACAAGATGGCAGGCGCACACCAAGTAGCGCATCTCTCCAGACCTTTTTTCACAGCTAAGGAACATCAAATGTTAACCAAGGCAATTTATAAATTACAACTTAATGATCAAGTACATATAATTGTTTAATTAAAATGATATAAGCGTACAGTTTTATATAATTCAGTGACTAATGATTAATTAATAAAAATATCAACCCTGTTTAGGAAATCTAAAAGGCAAAGAAATTTTTCTGCCAGTCACTCTGATTCTGTTTCTAGTTCTCTACAGTTGACACCAAGGTTGGTCTCTTTGAAGAGAATTGAACATTGTTTTTTGAAATTTAAAGCTTTTCCAAACTATATGAATTACTTCCTTTACTCCTAAAAGGAAAGTGGCCGAATTCATGAAGCCGGGGTGGGCAGATCCCTCCCTTCCTCCCATGGTTTGGCTGCTACAGTGTGGACAGAAGCAAGCCTGTGTAATAAGTACAGTGGCAGAAATTCCAGTGGTAGCCACGTTGTTCGTGTTACTGTATTGGCCATGCACATCTTGATGCCTCTGCCATTGCAGAAGGTTTACTGTGGAACAGAACTGCCTTGACGGTTTAGCTTATTTCATATTCATAAAGCAAACTTTCAGTGTGAATACATAAAACAAAACAAAGGCTCCCATAAACTTCCATAGCTCCTGTTGTAAATAAACAAAAATGAGAGGTCACAGGAAGTTGAAGGCATTTTTAGGTTTATGATATTGCATTTGGAGCTTTCTCTCCCTAAAGAGCAATGAGTCCACTGGAATATTACAGAGATACTACTATAGATTTTAGAATCCAAGTTCTGTATACAAATCATCTGCAAAAGCACTTGCAGGAAGAAACTTAACAGAACACAGTAGTATGCTCACTTACTAATATATAAAGCTGAATTTAGTTAGATTTGGGCTTTGAATCACCAGCGCTTGCAGATATATCCTTTTTCTTAGGAAACTTGAGCCTTGAAGATTAGAATGGTGTATCGCCATTAAGGGCCACTGGGACTCTTTCTGTCCCGTTGGTTGAGCAGGTAATCACTGAGGCACATGAGTGACCTGCTAAATTCTGCCCTATCTCTGTCAAGTTCTAGGCCAGATTCACCATGCTTGGTGGCAGGTATGGGAGGAAGTGGGATTGATGTGTCCTGCCCACTGGTCTGCACGAATCCATACTAACTGTGGTTCAATAATTTTTTCCTGAAAAAAAAGGGAGAGGTGGAAGAGAGTGATGGAGGGGGGACAAGATGAGGGAAGAAAAGAGGGAGAAAAGAAGGAAGAAAAATATCATAAAATGTTTCATTTTAATAATTATTTCCAAGAAAGAAAGAATGGATGCATGGATAAATGAATACGTAAATCAAATGATTTTATACTGTTTAATGGTAGTATTGCCAAGTGTTGTCAAAGACCTTAGTAAAATTCAAGTTTGAATTCCAATTTATAATTGTAGAGGAAAAAATATCTAACCAAAGCTTTTATCTTTGGCCTTCCAAGACAGCCAAAAGAAGTTAGAAAATGAGTATTTAATGATGACATTTAACAACAACAAAAGGCAAGTTGACTCAGACTTGTAGTAATAGAACATACAGTAAACTAGGCAGTGAATTATACCACCTCTAACACCAGAATTACAGACCTGGATTGGGTCACTTATTCATTTGTGATTTAAAAAAAATGTCAGTCATATTGCCCCATTTGTAAGGAAATGGAAGGACTTGGAAAAAATTATACTAAGTGAAGTGAGCCGGACCCAAAGAAACATGGACTCTATGGTCTCCCTTATTGGGAATAATTAGTACAGGTTTAGGCAAGTCATAGCAGAGCATCACAAGAGCCCAATAGCTATACCCTTATGAACACATAAGATGATGCTAAGTGAAATGAACTCCATGTTATGGAAATGATTGTTATATCACAGTTGTATCTACTTTCAACGTCCCATGTGTATCTGTAGCTTCTATTATTGATGATGTTCTTGTATCACCTTCCTGGGGGTGTACCTACACTATGTCTGTAATCTTATCTGAGTATATTGGAACTAGGAAATTGAAAGGGAATACCAAAATTGAGAGACACAGGGTAAAAAAAGTCAAACAACTACAAAAGCAATACTTGCAAAACTGTTTGGTGTAAGTGAACTGAACACCTCATGGGGGGAAAGGGAAAGGGGAAGGCGGGAGAGGGTTATGAGGGACAAGGTAACAAACAGTACAAGAAATGTATCCAGTGCCTAACGTATGAAACTGTAACCTCTCTGTACATAAGTTTGATAATAAAAATTTGAAAAAAAATGTCAGTCATAACTATCATCAGCAAGCAACACCTGAAGTATCCAACATATGTGCAAATTTGAAAAAAAAAAATCACGAGGCTACTAAGGTCCCTTAAAGATAACTAAGGATTTTCTATGTGTTGATTGCTTTCTGTGTTCTCAGGTACTAGAAATGCTCAAATTTTAAAACAAAGACAGAAAAAAATGTAGTGTATAGCTTCAAGGAGTTTATGGACTATCAGTGAGAACATTGTGAAAACACTTTGAAAGACAAACTTAAAGCACACACTAGCGATACAGCAGGAAGGGGCTGTCGGAAAGTCTTGAGGAAATGTGGAGTTGATTTAAGCCTAAAGGATGAGTCGAAGTTCGCATGATGGAGAAATGAAGGGATAGTTTTCTTGCATAGAAGATTCCTTCTGTCCTTGAACAGAAGGCGGTATGTCAGTTAAGGTCTAATCAGAGGAGCACGTTTCAGAGCACGTTTCAGACATTTTCCTGGGAAGAATTTAATAATGGAAGTTAAATCCAAAGATGTTGGAAGAGTTGGGAGAGCAGCCAGGGTGAGAGGAGAAAGCTGTAGAAAGCGACTGCCACCCCCGAGTGCGGACAGACCGGGAAAGCCATGGAACCAAGGGGTAACGTATGCTGGGGACCATGGAGGTGATGTAGCAGCTGATAGACATGATCGCTTGAGAGGAGAGAAGGTAGGCGAGAAGGGGAACAGGGAGGGAGGGGACAAAGGAGAGAGGGAAGGATCAAAAGAGGGGGGGAAAGAAAGAGATTTAACTCGAAGCCAGCTGGCAAGGCAGTCTATGAAAAATAGTTTGCAGTGGGCAGCGCCCTGTGTATAAAGCAAACCAAAAGAAAGATAAGAAATAATTTAAGTCTCAGCAGGATCTTAACAAGGGAGCTTAGTAAAGGGAACAGTCACTAGACAAAGCAGGTATCTGCTGACTCAAACATGGCACAAAAGGGCTGTGTGCTCTTCAAAGGAGTTTGAATTATATCCAACAGTCATTAGAGAGAGCTTTCCAACAACCGTAAGCAGGAGAATGAGATGACAAATTCAAATCAGAAAAGAGGATTCTGGAAGCATAGTAGAAAGACTGAAGAAAATAATATGAAGACTCTTGTCCAGTTGAAGAACAAATGAACTCCTCAACTGGCACCAATGTTAAAGACGATGGAGATAGAAGCCAGGAAAGGCCCCAGGAACAAGTGGGTGAAGGATGGGAAAGAGGGAAGAACAGACTATTTTTGTAGGTTTGGGAAAGGGTCTGGAGGTAGATGGCCATGATAATCCCCGGGGCTCATAGTCAACCAAGGAGGCACAGAATCCTTGGCTGCCACACCTGCCTGTAATCATAACTCTCAAGAGAATGCAACTTTGAAGTCACATGCCAAAAAGAGACATGAAATTGAGATGTAGGGATGGCCAATCCTTCCTGCTTCACAAGAGTCTACCCATCCCGTCCCATTCAGACGGAAACTCAGGACCCTGCACTTGCCAGGCAAATACTTTATTACTCAAGCTCCCGCCCAAAGTTGGCTTTAATGTGTTTTACTGAAAAAGCCATGTGCTTTTTCCCAGTGGAGGCCTGGCCTCTCTGCCCTCCCCCCTCTACCTTCCGAGTGGCTGGGATGACAAGCAGGTGCCAACCTGGTTACAAAGGGGATCTTAATAAAACATTTCTAGGATATTAAATATAATATGGCAAAAAATGTAGCCTAGAAAACAGAAGTATTACTTAAAGGCATTGCAGCATTGTGTGTGTGTGTGTGTGTGTGTGTGTGTGTGTGTGTGTGTGTGTGTGTGTAGACATCAGTCTTGGGGCTTGAGCTCAGGGCCTGTGTGCTATTTCTGAGCTTCTTTTATGTTCAAGGTTAGTACTCTACCAGTGAGCTACAGTTCCACTTCCAACCTTTTGGTAGTTAATTGTGAACAAGCGTTTCACACACTTTCCTGCCCAGGCTGGCTTCAAATTGTGATCCCCAGAGGTCAGCCCCCTGGTTAGCTAGGATGACGGGCGTGAGCCACCATGCTCAGCTCTAGGAAAAATTTGATGCCAGTATATATTCTTCATAAAGGTGCAAATTATACGCAACCGTTTTGGAATCATCTTAGCAAAGCAGCTTATCCTCTAGCTATTTTAAATAATCCCGTACTGAATATTTCCACTTGCTCTTCTCAATGTATCCTCTACTTTTCTTTATGTTAGGGAGGCCCATCTTTTCCAGTCCATTTCACAGGACTCTTTTGCACTCTGGGCTCTGGTTGGCTCACTCCTTAGAAGGCTGGCAGAGGATCTGTGGTCAAGATAAAGACACAGGGATTATTAGGACATACAGCCACTACCTTCCTTTGCCCCGTTGCCCTGACCTGGAAATGATAGGAAGGTCCCCTTACGTCCCAGATACTTCTCAATTACCACTTCAGAGTATGCTATAGGCACTTTCATTGCAGATAGAACCCTCTAGCCTATCTAATCTGAATGTAGTCTATTTTGTGCTAGTGGAAAAAAATACATATAAACATCTACTGAATCTTTATTTAGAAAGCCACAATTATCCCTTATTATATACTTTAACATTTAAAAATCATACCAGAATTATATGGAGCAGAATAAGACATAACCATAACTGAAAATCTGGAAACACAAAGACAAAAGCCACTCATGATTCCAAGAATTAAAACAACCCTTATTTTATATTTTGTTTGCCCACTGGATCTTTTTGTATACATTTTTTCACAGTTGAAATAGCATTCTCATAAATAGTTGATCATATTTTCAATTTCACCATATAGGTTTTAAGTCATTTTAAATGTTTGCACAATATTCCACTTTGTAGACCTACTATACTACTACTATAGTTAACTAAAACATTTTCTTATCGCTATTTAAGTATTTTCTAAGTTTTCACTGGTACAACATGAATATCTTACCGCATGTAGCCTCTTGTTCCTATTTGGATGTTTTCTTTGGCGAGCATCCCAGAAGTAAAACTAAAGCAAACAGTTTGAAAAACTATGTAACGGGGATGATTTTTAAATAGATACACACATGTTCTTTGATAGTTTTCCTTTTAAGATGTGGCAGCTATTTCCTCTCTCTTCAAATTGTTGACTAAACGCAGTGTCTTTGTTCATTCTGATAGCAAAATATCATAAACTCTGTTCATTTATAAACAACCAAAACCTTTTCCTCAATGTTCTGGAGACCGGGAAGCAAAGGCTGAGGGTGCCGGGCACGCAGGTGGCTACTGATGACTGACTTCTGGCTCCTAGTAGGTAGGGGTTTTAGATGTCTTAAAAAAGGGCGAACGAGCTTTCTCTGGCCTCTGAGTCCCTCCATTGCATTCCAGCCGAGTTCATCACATCCCAAAGGCTCCATCTTCAATACTGTCACTTTAGGCATTGGGCTTCAGCACATAAATAAATGTTCCTGGCACACAAGCAGACTAAAATAAAGTCAAGAAAAGATGCTGTGACTTTCTCAAAGCTCTGTTCCTCACGTCCCTGATCAGTGAGAAGCCAGCACCATGTCTAAAGCAGTCCTCTGGATAGGCCCACGTCACAGGGGACACAGACCAGCAGCAGACAGCTGGGTAAGGGAGTGTTTTGGGATGTCAGTCCTCCAGTCCCGGTCATTCCTTCATCACCAGCAATCCTAGCTGAAAGCTTGACCACACCTGCATAAGAAATCCTGAGCTAGAATCACCCAGCGGAGCCACTCCAGAGTGACTCAGAAATAGTGCGAGAGAATCAAAGTTTGTTTTCTGGGCCTATGGTATATTGGGATAGTTTGCTTTCCAGCAACACATAGTGAAGAGCAAGGGGCTCGTGTTGTACAGCATTTGTCTAATGAGGTTCAACTGTGAGGCACATAGTGGAGCACCTCAACTTTAAAATTAATCACAGTAAATTATCACCACGGCAAGTCATCACATGGAAAGAGCCGGTGAAGATACAGGGAGAACAAGGAGGAAGAGAATGGAAGGAAAACAAAAGATTAAGAAAAGCAGAAGTTAGCAAGAGAAGGACAGGCCAATTTACTGTTGACAATCGTCCTCTGCAGTCCTGTCCTGAGACTTTTCCAGAGTCAGCTCACTGGGATGATGAGATGGATGCTCCAGACAGGTTGACATCTTGGCTTTCTGCCCTGCTCTGGGTTCTCTCCCCAGTGCCTCCTGCTCTTCTGGCTCCAGCTCTCCAGCATTCGCTTGGAATTTCCCATCAAGCCATAGCCTCTCACCAGCTCCTCTTCTGGGGGTTTATTGTGATTGCTTGCCAGTACTTCCGCTTGAATCCAGGGCCTCATGTTCTTGCTTCGTGTTTTCGCTAGAGGCTAATGCTCTACCATGTGAGTCTCCCCTACTCTTCTGCCTTTTTGCTGGTTGATTAGAGATAAGAGTCTCTCAGCTCTGTCTGCCCTGGCTGGCTTTGAACTGGGATCCTCAATGTCAGTCTCTTGAGTTGCTAGGATTACAGTCATGAGCCACTGTACTTAGCTAGATGTTCATTTGGAAGCATTCTTGCATTGCAGTATGCAACTTACATGCGGTAAGCAACTTATCACAAAAGTTAAGAGCTTGCATTAGCAATTAGGCAAATCTGGCTCTGAATACTACTTACCAGGATGTGACACTAGGGAAATGGTGTAATTTCCATAAACCTCAGCTATAAACTGAGAAATAGAACTGGATATTATCAGTAAGTTGGTTCCAAGTGAATGCTTATTATTTTATATTTGTACTATTTTACTATGTTGGTTATTATATTACATTAATATTTATATCATCTTATTATAGCTATCATGCACTAGGCGTTTACCATGGCCTAAGCTTGCTAGGCAGTTTCCCATGTAGCTCTCAGCCTACCCAGCAGCTGTCAGATCTTCTCCTACACAGGAAGTGCTGAGGCCGTGAAGGCCAGGACTGTCCTCATCTTCCACACCAGTCATTGATAGCAGCAGGAGCTGAGCCCCAGAGCCCACATGCAAGCATCCTGTTGTGCTGGAGGGAGAGGCTAATTACAGCTCACCTGCTCACGCTCATCTTCCATGTGTCCTTCCTTTTCAGAGGCCGCTTTGGGACCGTGCCCACTTTTTCGGCTCTCTCTGAGGATCATTTAACTTTACAATTACGCCAGTCTACACCTGTCTGAATGATATACTGACTCATTCACTTAGTTGAAGGGTAGAATGCTAATTGGCATTTGAAATTACCACAGGAACCTAATTGCAATATTTCATGAATCATCTTAATGAGAAATTGGTACCAGGAAATGGAGTACAAAAAAAACCTTCAGACAATTTGCTTTTGAAAGTGCAAATTAATGACTTAATGGTCTTGAATGAATATTACTATCTGGTAATACATGGTATAACAATACAGTGAGGGTCACTTCAGTGATTTTTAAACGTTGTTCCTCATTCCTCTAGTACTGAAGATGGTCATGTGTATATTTATGAAAATGAAAGGGACCATGATTCTTCCCTTCATTTATTAGGCTGAGCTTTTCTTCTTTCCTCTAGCCCTCTCTCTCCACTTGCTTCTTCTCTGTGCCTCGTCTTGCTGGCCTGGTACCCTTGTTTGCCCGTGTTCACATTCTACCATAAGCACTGAAACATACTTAATGTTCTTTTTCATCCAAAACAGTTTTGACCTTACTGGAAATGCACTGGAATTTGAAGGCATTTAGACCATACTGAGGTGCACAATGACTCTTGGACTGTGTATCCCATCATTTTGAGAAGCAAGCAACCTATGAGAGCTGAGGGTTGTAGAAGCTGCTTATGAAAGTAGCACCTTTACTAATGTTTACTGACTTACTTCCTCCAGGCATTTGGAGAGGGCACTTTCCTCCTACTATTGGTTCCTGGCTTGGTTTCTTCAGTCCTAGGCTCTTGCAGGTTGCAGCTTTTTCCAATGCTCAAGTCAGACAGGATGGCAAATCTGAGGTGCTGAAAATGCTTGTTTGGGCTTGCAGCACACTGAAGATCCTGCACTTGGTCTCAGCTAGAATCCCAGAGCCTCCCTGCAAACGAGCTGGGCTCCTGCCCGGGGCTGCAGCCTCACCCGTTCTCTCCCAGTGCCTGGCCAACAGCGCGGGTGGTGGCTTGGAGTGAGCTCTGGGACTGAGGATTTGGATGGGTGACACACTACCGCCATGTGGTGGTCTTCCTGCGAACCCACGGACCTCCAGCAAGTCCCACTCAGTGATTACCCAACTATCCAAAAAAGTTGCAGCTTCTCCAAAGAAATGCAAATCTCAGATGCAAAGTATGGGAGAGCTCCACTCAAAGCTCCGAGTCCTCCTGGTAATTGTTATTTGTTAGACTTTTCCTCAATACTCACTAGTCAGTCCACTATTATACCAATAATTGTTTATGTTACACTTCTGCTTATATCATTGTGTGGTGCTCTCTTCTAACTGGGTCCCACTGGTGTTGGTGAGAATATTCCTTGCCTTGTTATCTGCTTGGTCTGATGGGTATGACCCCATTCCTCATCTCTAGTGTCTTTTCTCTTTTTATGTCTTTACATAGGAAGCATATCTTCTCTAGCAGCAGATAGTCATTAAAAATTCAGCCAAATAAGATCTGATGCATAGTAAAAGTGTTTAGTGCCTCCAGTGTCTCCCTGGCAGTGCAGTCTCCGGAGCTGTTTGCTGTCGCGCCTCATGGAGTCTCGCTCTGCTGTTAAGCAGTTTTGAATGGGAAGACTTAGTCATAGACCCTGGGTGCTTTCCTGCGCAGCTCCTTGCTCTGGAACCTTTCCCATGTATCGTAGCCACCCAAGTTATCCTAAACTCTCATTTCAGTTCTGCCATCCCACAAAACTTGCTGTTTGCTCTCTCCATTTCCTTGTAACACAGTTTAGAATATGCTCCAAGGCAGAAAGCCAGACTGTTAGAACCCTATGGTTTTCCTTTCTTTTAAGCAAACAGATATCAAAATCCTGAATGCTCTGGCTGTTTGTGGTAGGCTATATGGTGTAATACCGATTACTCGGACATGTCTAAAGCCAAAACTCCCCAGTGAGATCTTAATTTCAGCAATTCAATTACTTTTAGAAATTCTATAAACACGTTTAGTCTCTGTAGTTATGTGTCCATTTGTGCAATTTCATGGTTTAACATGTTCTGTGTTTTATATCTAGTTCCAACATCTACATTCTTAGGATCTAAAACATTGCGGGGATTGATTCTGATTCCTAATGGCTGGCCTTCCCTGGTTTGCTAATCATTAAAACATTATGCTTGAGGCAAGGGACATAGCTCAGTGGTAGAGGGGTTGTCTAGGATGTATGAAGTCCTGGGTTTGATCCCTAGTACTGCAAAAAAGCGGGGGGGGGGGTTGGAGGTTATGCTTGACTGTCATCAATGAGAGTCATAGGTGATTTTTTTTTTGCTTCCACTGTCCATGTATACACACATCTCAGAACCCTCCAAGACATCTTTAAAGACTTTAAGAGCCAGGCATTGGAGGCCCACAAGTATAATCCTAGCTACTCAGGAGGCTGACATCTCAGGATCATGATCAGGGATCAACTCAGCCCAGACAGCTAAGTCCATGAGACTCTGATCTAAGCACCAAACCAAACCAAACCAAAAACCCCAAAATGGAAATGCAGCATGACTCAACTGGTGGAGTGCTAGTCTTTAGCCAAAAAAAAAAAAAAAAGAAGGAAAGAACTGAGGCTCTGGGTTCAGTCCCCAGGACTGGTATTTAAAAAAAAAAAAAAAGATTTTAGTAACTGAGAGGATGTCTCTCGTTACTGTTCTTAAAGCTCAACGTCTCCCAAACTCCTATGTTTAAAACCAAAGCCTGCAGGCTAACTACCACTGTAACTCCAACTACTTGTAAACTGTATTGCTTTGCCCGGGGACACTCCTCTGGAGCTGGCTGTTTCTGAAAACCCAATCAGGCCTCAAGTTCCAATTTCCCTAGGTCCCACACTTGGCCACTTGAAGCTGTTTTGTTTTGTTGTTTTTGATTTTTAAAAAAAATTACTCATCCATTTTATTTTTTGAAGGAGGAATTCTCTGGAGACTAAAAATGCTTTGATGTCTGTTATATTTGGGGACCTAGTTATTATGGAACAGAAATGAAAATTAGCTAAAACTTTCAAATATCTGGGAGCAAAAATACAAATATTTTACAATCAAGTAAAAAAAATAAAGGGCAACAAGTATCTTTATCTAAATAGCTACCTAAATAAAATATCATTATCTAAATAACATACTTATTTAGCGGGTAATATATCAATCAATATGAGAAATTGTTAATATAATTTACTCTAGTATTTTCTTATTGCTTCATTTATTTCTTAGTCTAACACTAATTAAAGAATACTTTCCAGGGGTGGGAATATGGCCTAGTTAGTGGCAAGAGTGCTTGCCTCGTATACATGAAGCCCTGGGTTCGATTCCTCAGCACCACATATATAGAAAAGGCCAGAAGTGGCGCTGGGGCTCAAGTGGTAGAGTGCTAGCCTTGAGCAAAAAGAAGCCAGGGACAGTGCTCAGGCCCGGAGTCCAAGGCCCAGGACTGGCAAAAAAAAAAAAAAAAAAAGAATACTTTCCATAGACAATATTTGTTAATTTTGGGAAAAAAAAACATACTTAAGTTGACAAAATGAGTGCTGACATTTGGCTATGCTTTAATAGGCTGAACATTTAGCAAATCCTATTCCTTTATTTGTTCATTTTGCAATACATCTCGACATCACCTTCTCCTCTTTCTTCAATTTGCTTACTTAGCAGGTACAATGCAGTTTTGATGTGCAATCTGATTTCAAAAGAATCTTTGAAACAGCTAATCTTCTGTACACTCACTGTAATTAAATATTACAGCACAAATGGTACATGAGATACTCACTTTCTTGAGAACCTCTTAGCACCAAAGAGCAATGACATAAAAAAGTATAGATTTTCAAGGTGCTTTTCTGTAGATTTTTCAGCTTGAACTTTTAACTCTTATAATACCTACAGATTGCTAAGGCAATATATGGCAGAGAATGGAAATTTATTGTCTTTCAATCTGTCCTAAATTCTCATTTTACCTCAGCTTAAAACCTAGTAGTAGACTAATCTGCTTACCTTTAAGCTAGCTGATTCATCTACTTGCTTGCTTCGAGCTACTGCTGTACTAAATTAGGTTAATAACCAAGTTCAGCTATCTTGTGGTAAATATGACGAGCATATGTTCTGCATAGAATATGGCTGCTATCTTCAGCTCCTTCAGTTCAGTAACTGATTTCCACCCATGTTTACTTCATTCCTTTCCCAGAACTACTAAGTTTAATCTCTGGTAGTTTTGTAAATTACACTTGCCATTTTATCTTGCATTTTTCTTAGAATTTTCTCTTTTTTTTTTTTTTTTTGGCCAGTCCTGGCCCTTGGACTCAGGGCCTGAGCACTGTCCCTGGCTTCTTCCCGCTCAAGGCTAGCACTCTGCCACTTGAGCCACAGCGCCGCTTCTGGCCGTTTTCTGCATATGTGGTGCTGGGGAATCGAACCTAGGGCCTCGTGTATCCGAGGCAGGCACTCTTGCCACTAGGCTATATCCCCAGCCCAGAATTCTCTCTTTCTAATTGAAGAAGTAACGTAACTCTAGATTGGGTGACAAACCCATCCCATATGGCCTTAATGTTTATTCCCACTTTTATTAAATAGAAATCCAAGTTTTAAAAATGTGTTTTTCCTGAAAAAAGTAAACTCAGGCTAAAAACATTCAAACAGTTCACTAAATGTAACTAGGATCCTTTCCTTCAAGGTAACCATACTTGAATTCCTTTGGGTACTTCCCTGGACATTCTAAATTCTGTATGTTGTTCTGAAAAATGCTTACTTTCCTACACATTGAAACAGTACATGATAGAAAAAAGGACTTTTTTTTAAAGGCAAAAATTTTTTTCAAGAGCAAGAAAATTAGAGAGTACAAGGACAAACTTTTTATGTCTTACAAACAGGCAATTTAACAAAACAAACAGAACTTAAAAATACTGGTAACAGAGTGATTTCCTGAATGAAGAAAATTCCCACTGAAGACTTCCCAAAAGCTTAAGAAGGGGTCTGGAAGGCCTGAAAGTTGCACTGCACGCAGCTTGTCCTGGAATTCTGTTTACGAGCTCACACATTTTAGGTACCTCCCTGCAGCTCCTGTCTTTCCTCTCCCATACTTTAGAGGCTGAACAAGAGATATACTACGCTTAGAGAGAAGAGCACAGTAGCAAAAGGAGAATCAAGATCTCTTTTCTAAACAAAATAGGAGCCACACTTTGAAATATTCAGCAGGCAAGCAAAGCCATTGTTTGTTTATATGGAGCAAACGAGGGCAGGATGGAAAAAGAAAGAAATGGTGATTTTAGAGTAAGCTGTTAAAGTTTGCTGATTATAAAAAATATAGACACATAGAACTTGAATAAAATTAAAGTATTGTTCTATGCAATGAAGGTATGCAGTGAAGGTGAGTAGGGGCAGGGCCCACATTGTTTAGATCATATTCTGCTCTCATAAAAATAGATCGCAGATTATATCATATCAACACCATAAATAAAACTCCACCTCTTCACTTGAGCATATTCATGAAACACATATTCTTATCAACATGAAGAATTATAAATGTATGTATTGGACTATTATAATCCCATAATTAAAATTCTAGGTTAAAATTTTGAGATATTTCTTCAGTTACATTACATTCAAACTTCTAGCTTTACCAATGTTGAGAGGACTAAATTTCCCCCATGTTCTACCAACACTATGTACTATAAAACTATGTTTGCATTATGGAACATGAAAAGACATATCATTTTGATTTATGTTTGCATTTATTTCCAGAATCTGTCTACTCAGCCCCAATTGAAAAAAACAACTGTATCCTCATCTGAATCCCTTCTTCATGATCTTGTTTTTTTCTATCCTATTTCTTACTGCCACCTACTTGTTTCTCTTCTCTCTCACAATGCTGGGCAAAGTTTATCCTTCCCAGAACAAATGTTATAGCAATGTTTTTCCTTTTATTTAAGCACTGTACATTTATGTGCACATAAATACAATATGTCTACTCCTATCTTTAAGGTGTACTATAAAAATACTGTGATATAGAAGATTAATTATAAATATTATATTCACATAGTATAGGGGGTGACCGTGCAGGAGAAGCCACTATTTCATGAGGTACCAAGAAAGCTGAAATGCTAGTCAGGTGCTGGTGGCTTCAGGCTTGTTAGGAGGCTGAAATCTGGAGAAGCGAAGTTTGAAGCCAGGTGGGACGGGAACGTCTGTGAGACTCTTCTACAAAATAACCAGCAGAAAGCAAAGCTGGAGATGCGGTCCAGGTAGAGCATCAATGAAGCAAGCAAGCAGGCTGAGCAAGTTTTAGCTCCTGAGATTTAAACTTCGGTGCTACCAAAAATTATATTATAAGCCATTTAAACAGTAAGGGTTGTGAAGCAAAATTGACAATCCATTAAGTCACAGGTAAACTTTCTGAAAAGCTTTGTAGTGTTAACCACAGATCTATATTATAGGGATTCCTCTGAGGTACATCAAGAAGCTGTAAGACTCTAATCTCTTACCTGCAAATGTGTTTCTCAGGTCAATTTCTCTGGTGTGCAACGGCCATAGAAGAGTACCTAAGATTAATGGTAATCCACGGATACTGAATATTCCCAAAATTTAAAGGTGATATTTTCAGAAAGCCATTAGTCCATAGTTATATGGAACAGCAAACTACCGATGAAAGCAGTGGTATCAGGCCTATAATCCCAGCTACTGGTAGAGACAGTAGATCTGTAGGTTGAAGGCCATCCAGGTAAAAACTAATGAGACCCTAACTGAAAATAAAACATAAAAAAACTCCCAGATAAACAAAAGGATTGAAGGTGAGCTCCTTGGTAAGACCACTGGCCCAGCAGTCTGCAGGCCCGGGTTCCACACACCGTACAGGAAAAAGTAAAGAAAAAAGGAGAACAGAAACAAAGCACAATGTTTGTTGATTCAAGGGCAAGTATATTTATTTTGAGATAATGTAAGACATGTAGCTTTATAGTTATAACTTATAAGAACAATTAATTGTGATTTAAGTGAATTTATTATGCAATGATTCTAAGAAGTACCATGTACTACTTATCACAGAGGATCCTTGTAAAAGTATAACTAAAATTGTATTTACAGCTTAACTTTTGCCAAGTATAGTTTGTAGAAGTCAAACTGAAAACAACAGCATACAGGTACTTAATACATCATTTGCAAAGCATTTAAACATTTAAATTGATGTAAACAACAATTCATTAAGATATATATTTTTTTTTCATTAAGATATTTTTAACCACTGATTTTATAGATGAAAGAGTTGATGAGTGTTATTATGGAGGGGATCACTGTAATTTGCTATTCTCTTTTCATTGTAATTAGTCAAAATATGGGATTCATTTTCATTTTTATATTATCTTTCAGTCCCATAAACACATTCACCTATTCATTCCAATAAACAATGAAGAACAATGATTATATAACAATGGCAGAGAATGGATTGAGAGAATGACAGAATTATAAAGGATTTTTAGAATGTCTAATTCAATTTTTAATCATATGATTTACATGTATGTGAGAATGTAATTTTCAAAGACTGAAATGTATTTTTTTAATATTACTTTCCAAACCGAACATTGACAACATTCAGTATAAACAACGAAGACCTGAGATATAAATGAGTAAACAGGCATCTGCATTTAGACACTCAATTGACTCAACATTCAAAACAGGTGAAGTTAAATTATGCTATGTGGGATTCTTAAATTTATGAATCTATGCTTCTGCATTGATATAATAAATAATATCAGAAAAATGTAAGTATAACAAACATAAGTCACTGATAATAACATATTGGAAATAACATTATTTTTATAAATAAACTGCTGAAGACCAATTTCACATTTAATAACTTATAAAAACAAAGTGCTTCCTATTTTCTTTCAAAAGCAAGATCAGAGTGGAGTGTGTATAACTTAAAATAAATATGTCTTAAAAAGGAAGATATATAAACTTACAGTCTACATGCAATAAATATATTAACTTAAATCATTGTATTGTTTTTAAATATTTTAATTAAACTGATTTATATTAATTTATAAAGTACTTGTACACTTTTTCTCAATGTGACTGAGTTTTTTCAATACAAAGTTTTTATTTTCACTTGCAAGATATATTATTTTGAAATAATGTGTTGTATTTAAGTTACCCATTATTACACATACTTTTGTATGTGGTCCTTGTGCAAGAAACAAAACATTATGTTCTACCGAAATATACATCAGTCATCTGAATCATTTTAATCTTTATAACACATTTAGATGCTACAAATATATATTAACAATATGCAATATGTGACAGAGCTTCAAGATATTATTTAGTGTTATTAATATATACCACTACATTCAGGAACAATATTGTGTTTAAAATAATAACAATGCATCTTGTTATAACTATCCCTGCTTCTGTCAAGCTAAGATTTTATTTTACCTACATTTTACATCTCTTTCTACATTAAAAAGTACCAGAAATCCTGTTGACTTTGGTGAATGCACAAAAACAAGACAAAACCAAAAATAAAACAAAACAAAAAGAATTTAGACAAGTCAAACAATGTTACTTCAATACTCTTAAAAGTTAAAAGTACAATGTAAACCATCATATTATTTAGACACTTAATTCTATTTTTCCCCCAATTACTTCAACAAATGAAAGAACTGGTAAATAATAGGAAATTATTAAAAATCCCAAGGGTCCGAATACAAATCTGAAGAAATATTTATTTTCTAAAAATAAATTCACAGTCCAAAGCAAAAAAAAATATGTTGCTTGTGTTAGGTGGTCTATAGTCTATGAGTCATAATTTATACTTGAAATAAAAGAAATCTCAAATAAATAAAAAAATTAAAATACATTCTCATACAAGTCACTGGAAATATCTGTATACTTCTTGAGGGAATGAAAAAGTGCAGAAAGTTCAGGAAACAGGGTAAAGGCTCAACTCGATTATATTTACCATTTGTCGTATCTTTGTTAAGAATCCAGTTCAACAAAAATACATAAATTTCAAAACATTTCACTCTTTCCTTCATTTTCTACATGTTGTGATATCAGACCTGCTTCCACTCTCAGAAATTTTTGCTTCTTGCATTTGTCATATAGATTGTAATCCTTTGAACTTTAAGGAGTGTCTAATAAAAAACACACAACATTATAAAACCAATACTTAGTATATAATTCAGACATAATGACAATCAAAATTCTTATGAAAATAATGTGAAACAGTAAGGCATACAATAAAAGCATCCTGCCTATATATAAGCAAATAGTAACAAAGTAGTTCCTTTAAAAGTTCAGCATTCTCTTTAGAAACTTCCCTCATGTTCAGTCTTAGAATGCCCTAGAAAAAGGTTGTAATCTTTAGGTGTGATTCTAGGCACTGAAACACAGAATCAACAGTGTGCTATTATAGTTTCATTGGGACCATACTACCAAGAAGGCTGGTGCTACTTTCTAACTATATTACCCTTTAAGATTTCACAGAGAAGTATAAAATTCTTTAAAATAGAGATATCTTCTTAGTTCAATCACAGTAAGTATCTTAGATAAACAAGCTTTTTTATCTCTAAACATGGAGACTAGACATTTCCTGAAGTGGCTTCCATAAATCACTAATCTCCAAACTCTTCTGCAAAAGACTCCTCATTATAGTTTCATTTAGAAACGCAAAGCAACTACTCAAATATTAAAATTTGATAAATCCTGTAGAGAAGGAATTTACTTAGCCAATTTTACTATAGTTCCTAAACTTGACTGAGCAACTTTTTTGTTTGAATAGAAAAATATGCACTGATATGTAAAAAGATGTAAGATGCTTCAAGCCTGAGGAAATAGCAAAAACTACCTATGTGAAATGTAATTGCTCATTGCTCTTGACTCATTTTAAACAATGAAACTTATATGTGGAAACTTAGCTAATTGGAATATACAACTGACCAAAATCAGATAGCTACAGTTGACTTAAAAAAATGATTAGCAAGTTTGAGATATTTCAAGTTTGAGATATTTCTTTGGGTGTGTATAATTGGAACAGATTCCCTGAATCTTCTTCAATTATCACAATTTCTGGTGACAATGTAGTAAACATTAAATAAGACAGTTCTGCCACCAGAAACAATGGTCTGTAATCTTGAGGAAGTTATAGTTGCCAACCCTTGATCTTGTTGTCAAATGGGAAGTAAATGAAGTACCAGAAGAAGACATATTGTCAAGCAATTTAATCCTTCAAAAACCTGGAAGAAATTCAGAATGATGATCCCCCAATTAGTAGCAAAAACGCCTTAGGTGCTAATGATGCTAGGTTATAAAAGTACAGTTGATTATATTATGGGATCCATTATATTGCATCTGTTCAAGACCAAACTCAAAAAGTTTAACATAAAAGTTTTTCAATCAAGACATTCTAATAATCTAAAATTAAATCACAGATTAGAATTGAATGTTGTTCAGAGCTCTACCACTAAATTACACCCTTAGCCCTTTCTTAGCAACTTTTGAAATGTTATCACAGAAAAATAAGTTATGTTTCATTGGACACTGTTATTGGACAAGTGAGGCAGATAGAAGTTAACATACTTATCTGCTGTGAAGTTCTTTTTTCAGGCATGATTTGAAAGTAGTATACTTTTGGACTGTTTTATAACCCTACAGAACAGAAAATAAGAATGTTCAAATGTAAAGAAAGAAAACAAAACAACATAGTCACATATACATGGAGTCTAAAGCAGTCAAACTTAAAGAGTAGAAAATTAGTTATCAGACTGGAAGAAGCTGACCAAAAGCCACAAAGTACCATCAAGGAAAATCAATTCCACATTAAAGTGGCCATGGTTAATAGTCACATATATATAAAAAAATGTTCATAAAGTAGATTTAAAAAGTTCTCACTGTAAACGTGAGAGATGGATGTTAGCTTCATATAATTATCCACAATGTATCTACCAAAATATCAAATTATACTCTATTTATATACTTATATATATGTACATATACAGTTAATATCTGCCAGCTAAAAAAGAAAAAAATGTGTAAAAATATAATAGCTATATGATCAAAGATATACAATAAGCACATAAATTAAAAAAGTAATATCTAAGTGGGAAATACAGTATCAACGTTTCAGAGTATAGTTTATACTCAATTTGATCATGTTATGATAAAATTAAGAAAAAATACATGATTTTCAATGTTTCTTTCCAGGTGTTTGTGGTACTATGTGAGGTATTAACAACCAACTAAAAGGTAGCAGTCAAGTACATAGCCTCTAACTAAGACAGCTTGGATTAAAGTCATCATAATCTTGAGCATATTGTTTATCTTAATGTTCTTTCTATAGAGATGTTTGTCTTGCATATTTCCTGGGAATATATCTGCAATGTAGATTAGATTGAATTACCAGCTGATAATTTTAGTAAGATTTCCTTTTTTCTATTCATGAAACATCTAGAAATACATTAGATACATCACACTATCTTTTAAGGTTTAAAGCATGCTTTAAAAAATAATCACTAAATTTCTAGTAGGTACTTTTTAGTATGTTAACAAGAAAAAAAATTGTTTCCCATACAAACACTAATGAATAAGTAACCTAAGAGCCTCAGGTGGGCTAATGGGAATGTGTCTCACATTTCTGAAAAGCCAATGTGCAGACAGGACTTTTCAAAAATATCTGGCAACTTTTTCACCTCAAACTGGGACAAAGACATTAATTAAGCTAGCTGAATATAAATTAAGCTAGCTGAAAATAAATTAAAAAGTACTATATTCTATCATTTCAATTGTTTTTAAAGTAGATGGGACCCATAATTTTTTCTAAATAAAGCATTTGATTATATTCTTAAAATTTACACAAATTGTTTTTGAGCTGTTTTTCCCTTAGATTTTAAAAAGAATATCAAAAGACAGGAAATTTGTAGGTTTACCCGGAATCCTCTATGGAGTCTGTCTTTCATAATTCCAATAAATTCTTTATAACTTAATTGATCGTCTTTGTCAACATCAAAGATCTTGAAGACAGTATTTACTAAATGTGGTGACAGTTTGAGTCCAGTGGCTACGTAGACAGCACGTTTAAATTCATCTAGACAAATGTTGCATGAAAAGAAAGTAGATCTCATTAACATCATTTTAGTATATGTTAATTACCAGAATGGTTGCAAAAGAAGTTGTTTCCTAATATGGGTTATGGAATTACAGAACACATGACTTCATTAATCATCATGTTTTTATAGTTTTAATAATGAAAGCAATATGGGGCTGGGGATATAGCCTAGTGGCAAGAGTGCCTGCCTCGGATACACGAGGCCCTAGGTTCGATTCCCCAGCACCACATATACAGAAAACGGCCAGAAGTGGCGCTGTGGCTCAAGTGGCAGAGTGCTAGCCTTGAGCGGGAAGAAGCCAGGGACAGTGCTCAGGCCCTGAGTCCAAGGCCCAGGACTGGCCAAAAAATAAATAAATAAATAAATAAAATAAATAAAATAATGAAAGCAATAAGCAGCTGTATTTTAGGTTAATACTACATTTACACTCAATGAAAGTTTAAAAGGATCCACTATCAGTGACAGAGATTTTAGAGGTTATTAAGGTAAGTTTCAATAGTTCAGATGGGAGACAAGACACTTGTCCAAATAACCACTACATGTAGCCTCAGAAAAATAATCAACCAAGTACAAGGACAATGTAGAGATGAGAGATCTTCCATGTGCGGCAATGAAAGAACAATGCTTAGTCTGGCTTGGGTCAGAGCACAGAGGACATAAAGGACCTAAAGAAGCATGACAGACTCTTAGATGAGGACCGTGTAACTCCTTTGATAGGCAACTGGGAAACTTAAGCCTCCATAGTAGATGTGTCAAAGAAAAGGTTAACTTGTAGACAGCTTCAGCTGAGAGTTGTCTGTGAAATGTTAGGAAAGAAAACAGTGTGATAGGTTAGAGTAGAGGTGACTACTATTATAGTCCTTCACAGAAAAACTCAAATAAGACACTAGTAGTGGGAACACTTCCAAAAGTGGCACTTTTTTCTTCCATTTCCTGGTTCCAAAAAGTGCAATGGTCTATTCTAAACTAGGTAAATCTATATTGATTATTTGTGTTTTTTGTTGTTGTGTTGTTGCTTTTTTCCCCCTCAGTTGTGGGGCTTGAATTCAGGTTCTGGGCGCTGTCCCTAAGCCTCTTTGTGCTCAAGGCTAGCGCTCTACCACGTGAGCCTTAGCACCACTTCCAGTATTTGAGTGGTTAATTGAAGATAGGCGACTTTTCTGCCTAGGCTGGCTTCAAACCACAATCCTCAGATCTCAGGATCCCGAGCAGCTAGGATTACAGGTGTGAGACAACAGTGCCTGGCTTATATTATTTGTAAAGATTTATAATACTTGTAAGGATCTTATTAATGAAGGTATGGCTTCCAAAAGTTTTGGTTTGAAAACACTAAAATGGGCTGGGAAGATGTGTGTGAACACCTAGTCTAGAGAAAAGACATCATGTGAATCATTTCAGGTTTCTCTTATTCAGTAAATAAATGCAGCTATAAAATAGATTTAGTATCTATGACTGTTTTTTGTGTGTACTTTTTGCTGGGATTTGAATCTAGATCCTTACTGCCACATATTGTTGGTCTTCCTGTGATTTTTCTTAGTACTACCTTTTTAAAAGGATTATTTTTTTTAAGTAACCGTTCAAAGAAGTTGCCATTTAACAAAGCTGTTTGTGAGTGCAATCTATCTTGATTAATGGCTATGGCTGTTTCTTCCTTCCTGAAATATGATAATAAAAACCCAAGAATGTTTTCTAAGATTTGAACCAGAGTACTAAATTATGTCAGAATAAATTAATGTTTTTTTAAAAAAAAACAAAACCCAACCAAACAGAAAGTCCCCATACAGCCAGAATTTTTTTTTTCTTTTACAAAGGATAAGGCCATGAGGATAGAGAAGATGACTGTTAACTACAGAATCCTAGAATAATCCTAGCTTGTTAATAAGGAAAGAGTGAGCTGGTTCTGAGGTGGTAGAATTGTATGTATTTTTATGTAAGTTGTATTTCTATGTAAGTTAAACTAATTTGGTCTTACACATCATTCTCAAAAATCAGTGTGATGGCTAACTTTGGTTGTCAGTTTGACTGGATTAAGAAGCTCATAGGAAGGGCTGGGAATATGGCCTAGTGGCAAGAGTGCTTGTCTTGTATACATGAAGCTCTAGGTTCGATTCCTCAGCACCACATATATAGAAAAGGCCAGAAGTGGCGCTGTGGCTCAAGTTGGCAGAGTGCTAGCCTTGAGCAAAAAGAAGCCAGGGACAGTGCTCAGGCCCTGAGTTCAAGCCCCAGGACTGGCAAAAAAAAAAAAAAAAAGCTCATAGGAGATTAAGAAAGCCCATCTTCAGGTGTATCTGTTGGAGAGTTTCCCAAGAGTACTGGGGCGGAGGGGAGACCTTCCCTGAACAGCAGGGATCCTGATGGAATATGGAGAGATGAAGAAACAGGAGGAGGGCTGCTTCTCTTTTCTACCAGGCCTCCATGATGTGATCTGTTCTGCTCCACCATGCCTTCCTTCTCCACCATGCTTTCAGACCATGGTGAACTGAAACCTCGGAAGCTATGAGCCAGAATCAACCCTACCACCATCAGTCGTTTATGTCAGTTTTCCTGTGTTCATGGTGAAGGGATGGCTCTGCTGACAAACCTAGTTTTTGAGCTAGCCGAGGAGACTCGGTAAAATAGCATCTTGTAAGAATTTCTGAGGCATGGCTAGCTGACCACACGTCCCTCATTGTTATTGAGTCCATAAAGTTTCTTCTTCAGTGAACTTTTGAAACTTTGTAAACCAATACCACTCACTTTTCTCTACTATGAAAAAGAGCAATATATATCCAGTGAAATATTTAGAGTATCAAATTTTGCTTAGTATTCCTTAACGTATCAGAACAACTTTCACACTGAAAGCATATTTAATTGACTTATTGGGAGAGTCCTCTAGAAAATTATGTAGGATTTTGCTCTTAACCTTGTTTTATTTTTGAGTAGACAAGTGTAATACCACTTGAGCCACATCCCAGCCCTTTTTTTCTTTTAGTTATTTTGTGAATAGGGTCTCATGTTTTGCCCAAGGCTAGTCTAAGCCTGTGATCTTATCTAAGACTCCTAAAAAACTGGAGTTACAGATGAATACCACCAACCAACCCTTGTTTGTTGGCTGAGATGTAGTCTTGAAATTTTTTTGCCTTGACTGGCCTTGAACCACAGTCCTCCCAATCTCTGACTCCCAAGCAGCTGGGATCATAGGTGTGTCACAACATGCCTAGCTCTGCTTTAACTTTTGAAGAACGATTACTTACCTTGTCCTATAGAGCGGCTTGCAAAGTTATACATATTGAGGGCTATTGCAAAGTCTTCTAAGTTGTTCAAAAACTGGAAAAATGACCTGAATTCATCAAATGTGATGCCCTATTTTTGGAAAGAAAACATAATTAGTATATCCAAATTTATTAAAATAAGCATTATAAACTAAGTAGAAGAAAAGTGATTGAACATTTGCAGCGTATCTTGACACTATGTTAGGACACATTTTAGAAATAGTTTCTCCAAAAGGAATATGTGATTCACACAGACTTATTCCCACTGTTTAGTGTTGCTATCAATAAGTGGAATTTTCCCTTAAATACTGTCAAGACAGCACAAGTGCCAATAAAAGGCTACAGTAAAAATGTTAAGGCCCAATATTTTTAACACTGCAAGTATAATGACTAAGAATTAAAATCCATAAACAAGTTTGCCTTTCCTATGTGCTTTCTTTCCAGTCCCTTTTCCTTGGTCACTAAAGGAGCCTCCAGTCTCAGAATCTGTTTTGTGACCTGACCCCAACGTACATGTTTCCTAGGAAGACTGCTAGACTCAGTTAAAGAGGCTGTGGAAGGAGGGGACGGGTTTGCTGCAGAGACCATGTTGCCAAGAAAACTGAGAAGCACTCCAGTTTTCTACCCATGTATGCTGACATTAGCTTCCAGGGCAACAGCTTTGTTTCATGATGAAAACTTAAAAATAAAAAGAAGATGGGAAGTGGAAATGTGGCTTAGCGGTAGAGTTCTTGCCTAGCATGCATGATGCCTTGGGTTTGATTCCTCAGGACCATGGACACAGAAAAAGCTGGAAGTGGCTCAAGAGGTAGAGTGCTAGCCTTGAGCAAAATGAAGCCAGGGACAGTGCTCAGGCCCTGAATTCAAGCCCCAGGACTGGCAATAAACAAAAGTGCTGAAGAAGTAAAAAGATAACCCATCACAGACTGGGAGAAAAGGCTTGCAAATCTTGTCTTATAAGGGTCTACATACACAATGGAAATCTATGCTTCCATCAGAAAGAATGACATTGCCTCATTCATAAGGAAAGGGAAAGACTTGGAAAAAATTACTTTAAGCCAAGTAAGCCAGACCCAAAGAAACAGGCTGCATGGTTTCCTTCATTTGTAATCATTAGAATGTGCCTATAAATCTACAAGTAACCCAGTGGATAGTAAAAGAAAAATAACTATACTTGGACATGATTAAACAGCACTCTAAACATTCACACAGTGAGACCCAAGGAGGAGGATATTATTAGCAGAGGATCACAAGGGCTCAATAGCCATGTGCATATGATCATATAAAACTATGCTTATCAAAATGAACTCCCAAGAAATGGAAACAAGAGGATTTTTACTGTACTTTGTGGTTCTTTCTCCCCCTCCCTTTAGGTGTATTCCTTTTTGTTGCTAGTTGTGATTTCTGTACCCTCTGCCTTGGATATACATGCCTTTATCTTATTTGGGGAGGGGAGGGGAAGCACTGAAATGGTGGGACAAAGGGTGAACCTGAATTCAGTACTGATATTCACTAGACACTGCTTTGGAAATGAATTATACAACTTGGAGGGAGGGGCCCAGGAGAGGAAAAACTGGGAGAAAATGAGGGAGGGAGTGACACTGTTCAAAAAGAAACTCAAGTACCTGACTTATGTAACAGTAAGCCCTCTTGTATATCACCTTTACAATTTTAAAGCAGAAAATATCACAAAAAATATATGAAGAATTCTCAAAAATCAGTAACAAAAAGACAAATGAATTAATTTAAAAATAGGCCAAAGGGTTGAATAGAAGTTTCTTTGGAGGAGATTTATACATCGCTAACACACATAAAAACTGCTGAATATAATTATTCACTGTGGAAATGCAGATCAAAAATCAGTGAAGTATCACTTCACAATCACTTAGAATGACTATAGCGAAAAAGCAAACAATAGTAATTGTTGACAAAGACACAGGGAAATTATAAACCCAAATTATTGCCAGTGGGGCTGTAGAATTATTAGAGTTACCTTGGAAAAGTTCGGCAGTTCTTCAAAATGTTAAACATAGGGTTGGTATGTAATATAGCCATTTATTCCAAAATATATACAAATTCTCTTGGAAATAGTATATATTCACACAGGTTCCTAGGCGCCCAAATTAGAAGCAACTCAGATACTCAAAAACTGAGAAACAGCAAAATCTAGCATTATCTACACATGAGAGTATTACTTCAGGAAATAAAAAGGATCAAAGTATTGATACTACTACAAGAAGTTATGCCAAACAAAATAAGTCAGAAAGGACCATATATTCTATGATTCCACCTGTATGAAATAACTGTTAGACCAGTCCATAAAGACAGAGGCCTTGGAACATCATCAAGTGTGACAGCATATGCTTTATGGGACAGAAAGAAGGTAAAGAGAAAAGGAGATGAGCCCCCACCCAAAAAAAAAAACCTGAAGAAATAATGGGTGAAAATTTCTCAAATTTGATGGATGACATGAGTCTACATATATAAGATGTTGAATAAACTCTAAGTAGGATAAACTTAGGAGACTCATTCCAAAACACATTGTCACACTACTGGACAAGAGAGAAATAATCATGTAAGCAGCTACAGGAATATGACTCTTCGGTAAGCCCAACCTATGATTTCTATCTGAATCATGGAAGAGGGATAATATATTTCAAATGCTAAAAGAGAGAGAAAAAAGGCCAGCCAAGTATTTGATATGTGGGCAAAAACACCTTCAAAGCAGAAGAAATTAAGACATCTTTAGATAAGCAAAAGCTGAAGATTTTTAGAAGCAGCAGGCCTTCCCTAGCAAAAAAAAAAATAAATAAAACAAAAATGCTAAAGAAAGTACTTTAAGCTGAAAAGAAAGAAAACTAGACAGTAACGTATATGGAGAAATAGAGTAGAATACATGTAACAACAACAAAAAAACCCTAAAAATAAAATATGGCAAGTAACATCACATTGAGTTCTACTTCTAGGTATATACATGAAAAAAATTGATAAGTAGTGCTCAAATAAGTATACATATATCCTTAGCAATCCTAATCAAGAACCAAATGCCTGTAGATGGATGAATTAATGAACAAATTAAAGTATAAAAATACAGTGAAAGGTCACATGTTACATGATTCAATTGAAAGGAAATGTAAAGAATATACAGAATATCTTGATAAATTTACAGAGATGTAAGCTATATTGTTTGCAGGATAAAAAGTAATGGAAAATGGGAAAAATGGCTTAATACTTGCAGGGTTTATTTTTGGTGCAGTAAAAATGTTTAGGAAGGAGACTAGGAAGAATGAAGTTCCCATTAACTGAGATGTGAAGCAAGTTTTACAACCATTAAGACATCCATCAGATCCTCACATTGAGTAGGCAGTATATTATAAAAGACTAAGTTTGGTGGGAGAGGTTTAACTTGGAGGCATAATCTGGAAGCCTAAATACCAGGAACTAATATTCAGTAGTTTTAATTTTACCCCTAAATGCTAGATTATTTATCCAACTGATTGTGTAAATACTCTCACTTGAATAGCCTGTAGGAATATCAAACTTTATTTCAATTTATAGTTCAGGCCAAACACCCAGTTCTCCTTGATTCATCTTTCTCTTTCACACTGCAATACAATCTACAAATAAGTTTCATCAGCCCTATGTTTGAAATAATCCAATATATGACCCCTTTGTCCTATTTTTGCACTTGTTTAGGTAATGCTTATCTTTTATCTGAATTCTTCAGATAGTATCTTGCCTTTCCTTCAAGGTTGGGCATATTGAAGTGTGTTTTGTTACATAGCAATCAAGATGATCTTCTGAGACATAGATTGGAATATCAATTAAATTATATGAGGTAGATAAAGGAGATCACATCTGAGTGTCATAGTAGATGGTCAATGCTTTAATGAACAGATATCATGCCTAACATCTAAGAGCAGGTTAGCAAGTTGTTAAAATTTGCAAGACTGTTCAGACAATGAGGAGGAAATCCAGAAGAAAAATTGAGTCACTATGTTGGTGCAAATTTTCCATTTCTATTCCACTGACTTTCAGTGCTGAAAACGTCTATCAATTAAACACCTGGGTGTCGTGGTGCATGTTTATAATCCTAGTTCTTGGATAGCTAAGGCAGGATTGTAACTTTGAGACCAGCCTGCACTACATACGCCTCTCAAAAACAAGCAAACACAATTCAAGTGTAGAAACACTACAAAGAGTTTACATAACATCATTACTCCTAGAACTCAACATTCTGAGTTACATTTTGATGTTTCTATTTAATAGAAAAAAAAGAAAACCACATTAAAGGCCCTAATAGCTAGAGTAGTACAGTTTCCAACACTTTATTTTCTTTAAAGATGTACCTATGTGTTCGAAAAGCACAGTTTAACTGGGAAAATAGATAAAAGTCCTCAGATTAAGAGATAATGTAAACTAATAGCCAAATGCTTCAATACCTTTTCTTCTCATTCCTTAGGGGGGCCTTGAGAACTGTTAACATTGTCACAGTGTATCTACTCTACAGAAGGTTAAACTATTTGCAAGTTTTCCTTGGGTAGACTAACTTGATCCTTCTATAAACAAATAGAAGGCAGTATATCCAAAACATCCCATGCTTGAAGGGGTTCTTGTGACACCAGTTCTATTTGGATGCAATGATGCATTCAAATACCACTAGATAATGCAACTGCTCAGAAGTGCTGACAACACATTTGCTTCCAAACAAATAAGACAACCAGTTGTCCCAGCCATTCATACCATCCAAACTCCATGAAAAGCCTCACTTCAACTGCTGATAAGATCACTCACTCAACAATGGCACTCTTTAAATGACCTTTCATTATGGGTGTTATAGAAATGAACAGAGTGTGACAGAAATAATGCCAATACAAACTGTTTTATATGAAGTGAGGTTTGTGTTCTAGTCAAAGCATACAACAACATGATTCTCTTGAAAAATCATCTTCTTAATTTGAATTAAACAATTGCTAGTAGCTGTAAAGATTTTCTGCACGTACAAGAATATATGAACATTTAGCCAGAATTTAAAATTAAGTTAAAAAATTTAGATAGTACTTAGGAAACAAAGGAAGAATATTTTTTTAAGAGAAGCAAGAGAACTAATAAAAGGGCCATGCATCTTGTAGACTTATCCAAAATAGGGAAGATAATGTATGTAACACAATAAATAAGAATTAGATACCTTTTCCTCAGGTATACTGTAACGCACATTTTCCAAAAACACAGATGTATTTTCCACATTTGTATATCGTAAAAGAATATGAGCAAAATCTTCTTCACTGATAGTATTCATTCCATTAGAATAGGAAAGGAATTCTATTTCTAGAACTTCTGTTTGGAGATTATCCATGAATCTGTGATCAAAGTGCAAGAATGAGCAAGATTAACGATCAACTATTTACTATTCTAGAGAAGGAAAGAAAGAAGCACAAGCTATGAGAACTTCTATCACCAATGGAGGGCTTGAGTTCCCCCATCTGCTAAGTGGGGATGATAAAGTACCTTCCAGTGTAGAGACAATACTTGCATTGCTTACTGGTATTACTTATTGAGACCAAGGCATTAGTAACATAGGGTGTAACAATGGGGATATGTGGAGATTCTGTCATTCATTAATTTCTTATAATAATCATCAGTATAATCACTGGTTTGCAAATACCACAGGAAATGGATATTTGTTATACAACATCTCCAGTTAAGATAAAAGCAATGAAGAGGTGTCACTGTTCTACCTGACGTGCAAAGCCCATTCCAACTTCAGTAATTCCAACAATTTCCAGTTAAAAATAAGCTCACCTATAAAAATCTTCAAAGTTGAGCTCAGCTTTTCCTTTCTTTCCAAAAAAGTGTACAAGAAGTGTAGTATCTGCTACTAAACTTGTGATGTCATCAGCACGCTTAAGAAACAAATCAATTTAAAAAGTCACTTGCAATAAAATAGACACTCAACATCCTTTAAAGAATTTTATCAGCATATAAACATCAAGAATGCAAAGGTATTAACATTAGAATGAAAAGTCCATGCTATAATAATTCATGTCATTATAGCTAAAATGAAGCTCAAATTTTGATAACAGAAATTTGAACAAAATTGATCTTTATCTTAAAAAAATGTTAAAGACATGATTATAGTTTGAGAAGTTTTGTACCTCAAATTATGCACACAAGGTATCTATACTTTGTCTGTTTGTATTTTGCCAGTCGTGGGGCTTGAACTCAGGGCCTGAGCACTGTCCCTGACTTCTTTATGCTCAAGGCTAGCACTCTGCCACTTGAGCCACAGCGCCACTTCTGACCTATTCTGTTTATGTGGTGCTGAGGAATTGAACCCAGGGCTTTCATGCATGCTAGGCAAGCGCCGTACCACTAAGCCAAATTCCCAGCCCCCTTAAATATTCTGTTAAGTAATTTTCAGACTTTTCTAGTCAATCTGAAAAATACAAGAGGCCAATTCTAATAATTAAGTATATGAAGTGGATACAAGAATATCTCCAAAAAACAGCTTGCTCTAACCAAGACACTTTCCAGTTGTTACATAATTATGATACTGCAGGTAGATTACAGTGTCATTTGAAAGAGAAACTATAGTAAAAACTTAACTTGGAGTTCATTTATAATTTTTTTCAAAGAGTAAAAAGCTTATAAAACTCCAACTCAACAGAAAGGCTGGGCATGGTGGTAAGGTATCAATCATCCCAGCTACAGCAGGAAGCATAATAAATACAAAGATTATGTCCAGGTTGACTTGAACTAAAATTTGAAGCTCTTGTCTTGGAGTACCCAAAGCAAAAGGGGGAGGCAGTGTTGTCTGAGGCTGTGTAACGCCTGCCCAGTACTTGCGAGGCTCTGAGTTCACGCTCCAAAAATAATGGGGAAAGAGTTAATCCCAGTGGATTTATTTTTCTATTCCACTTGATAAGCTGTTTCAACAACTATATTCTGAAAACTTTTTGATTATAGACCTTACAAACTTAAACAGACTAGCAAAGCTTTTCTTAAATCCATTACAGGTCTTCCGTTTTCCCCTCACTCTCTCCCTCTTCACTTAGCCATGAATTCATGCCTACTTTATTAATTCAGACACAAAATTCATGAATTTCAAATGATTGTAACTCTCCTAGATCTCATTCGAGGAAATATGAGAAAAACAGGTTACACAGTACTACCATCATCTATATTTTAAAAATAGCTGAAGATTCCCATTAAAGGTATAGAGATAAAATAGAGTACTTCAAAGAAAATGTAAGGCACAGGGGGAGAGGACCTTCTCTACAAGCACAAGTTACCTGGGGTTCCAGACAAAAGCCTCATTTCAACCACTTTACACACAGCTTGAAACTGGTCTTCCCAGTTTTTCATGAAGATAGCTATTTTACCCTGCAATATGGGCTAGATTTTATTTCCTTTCTCCCTGGACCAAATATTATGCTTCTCTTTTATTGATTAGTAGCGATTACACCTTATGATTCTGTCTCTAGCTTGCCTCATTAGTCCATTAAAATGTTTCCTAAAGTGATCTCTCTACTACTTTAATTGTTTGAATCTCTCAAAAATTCTAGCATGGAGGGAATCCAAATTTCAAAGTATCTAAAACTGTTGGAATTCTTTAGTAATCTTCTAAATGTCATACACACACACACACACACACACACACACAAACAAGTTTAGATTTCTTAGTCTATCTCGAGCACTTACCCTCCTTGGGTAGGACTGGTTCAGAAGACCTCTACTACTCATTCTAAGTTCAGTTTCCTGAAAAGTCTGTAGTATTTTCAGAATGTCTAGAAATTCCATATAACATCCTCAGTGCCTGTGAAGACCTGATAACACATTGATCTAATTGCTAAAAGAAAAAATCTAGCCTGGTAACCAAGTGTCATGTCCTATTTTTAGATTGATCTACTTGAAAACAGCTCATTCTGACTACTGAGGAATAAGAGTGGCAGTAGCCTTCAGAGCTCCATATGTGAGATGAGGCAGCACAATCTGAATTAGTGCTGGAAGGCAGTTGTTATTTTACCAGTAGCTTTAAGCTCATGAGCCACACCTTTCTAATAGGAGAGAATAAGACGTAAAATCAGGAGTTTGGGTTCACTGGCTTTCTTGACTTTTGGCATTATAATCTGTAAAATTGGAATAATTCTATTGATAATAACCTAGTGGACAGTTAAGCTGTGAATGCAGGTAAAGGACATAAACGTTACTACTGGCAGTCAAAAGTTGCAAACACCATTTGGGAAAAAGGAGCCAGATACTCATGAATTAGTGTGATCAGTTTATTATCCTTGGAACAGCTTAAATTTAAAAGGGGAAGAAATACTTCAGAAATCATGTCTTAATAAATTAAGCATGAGAATAGAGGCCCATGCTTGCTTCAGTAGTACATGTAACAATACAGAGAACATTAGCATGGCCCTGTGTAAGAATGACACGCAAATTGGTGAAGCGTTCCATATTTTAAGGATCACAAAGGCTCAATAGCGACATGATCATATAAAATGATGCTTACTGAAATGAACTCCAAGAAACGGAAACAATGTTTTTTGTTTCTTTTTCTCCTGTTTTTGATTTCTTACCTTTTCTCTTGAATTTAGGTTTATCTGTTGGGGGAAGGAGAGCGGAAATGGCGGGACAAAGGGTGAACAAGTGTAGCAGTGATACTAGACATTATATTGAAAATGAACTATACAACTTGTGGGATAGGGGGTTGAGAGCAAAAACCTGGGAGAAAATGAAGGAAGAGGTGACACTGTTCAGAAAGAAATGTACTCATTTACCTGCCTTATGTAACAGTAACTCCTTTGTACTTTACCTTTACAATAACAATAATTTTTTTTTAAAAAAAGAACAGAGCCTCTAGCCTATCTGTGTGAAAAACCAGGGTTTATCTATCTAGAAGGTAGAGGAATGGGACGGGAGAAAAGGGGACAATGTGACATAGTGGGAAAGAGCTAAGGAAGATGTTTTTGAAAAAAGCTGCTTTCTTTACAAATAAGCAGTAGCATGCCCAAACTAAATGATGAGTTTAGGATTCAGATGGCTGGCAGTGAAGACTAACATTATTTATGTGACCTTGGAGAAGCTAAGATCTCTGAGAATAACTTTGGGAATAGCAGTATGCATCCTGAAGCATGGTTTTAATGATAACATGTAAATTTTTAGCACTCTGGGTGCCAAATTCAATAAATACTAGCTATTACTATGTCAAAGGATTAGACATGACAAAAATGATGGTAATACTGAAATGTCATGAAAAAGATCTTTAGATGCTATACTTCTTTTATTATTGAAGATAATGGCTGTATAAGTCTAAAAAAAAAGTCTTAAAATGAGACATTCCCAGATCACCATGTTAGTGAACTCAGATGACATAATTTAGGAATGTCTTCCTTCAGTGTTGTGATGTCACCATGTCTAGAGACACAGTACACTATAACTGAGAAGCCTCTGTAGTATACAGGTCTTAATAATGACCTCAGCAGGCCAGCTCTTCTCATGCTCACTGAGCAGAGAGGATCTTTACTTACAAGGCTCAGCGTTAAATCTTATTAGATTCAGGTTGCAGCTATCCAGATAATCCAGAGTCACAGAAGCAGAAGTAACAGTTTGACATTGGAGAAAAAAATTAGAAAATTGAAATGGGGAACCCCCTTCTATTCAGTGAAACTCAGTACTGCTTAGAGTCACTGAAAGTGATACCAATGTCCTAGGTACCCGAACCATGTTATATAACTTACATCACAAGAAAGGTTGAGACAAAAATAGAGACTTTATCCCTTTGATTCTATGCTTATTGTTAAAATAAAATAAATTCAGGTGTTTTCATAACAAAGCAAGAAAAGCCACAAAAGAACCCATGGGCCATTTACATAAAAGTCTATTATCTAATTTTGTTTTGATTAAGAATTACTGTAGGGTGTGGAGAGGGAGCTTAGCGTAGGGATGGGAGCTTGGTGGTAGAGTGCATGTTCAGCATGCATCGGACCCTGGGGTCAATCCAACGCATAAAAATAATCAAATTAATGAATCAATCACTCAATACATATCTACTTTAAATGGCTTCATTTTAAAGAATGAAGTAAGCTTGCATACAGTATAAGGTCTTCACTATATAGACAAAATTTTAGGGTAGCTTTTCAACATTTTTACTGATTGTAATATAAAAATAATTTTAAGCTCTATCCAAGCGATGAAGAAAATCTTGAAACTCATGATTCAATGAAAGTTTTTGAATAACCTATTAAAAGCTATTAAGGATAAGTAGAATTTAAAGCAAATGCAAAAAAAATGCATTTGTGATGCTCAAAATACTATTTATAATTCTGGTATGACCAGACTCAACTGAACTTATACTGTGACTTTATTGTATACTTTTGGTTAGACAATGGTACAGCTCTGATACTTGCAAATTTTTATTATGTCATTTTAATTAATTAATTGTAAAATATTTTACTAACTTGAAAATACTTATAGTTAGAAACTTCTCTGGGACAAGAAAATGAGAGGCTGATAAACAACTGTAAAATGAATAAGAACTACTTTATCTCAATAATTAAATATGAGAGCTATAACAAAAATGCAAATATATTTCAAAGCTTTCTAAGCCAACTTGACTCCTGAAATACTAATACTGTAATATCATGTATACTATACTAGTTTGTTATAATAGTACCTATAGGAACAGACCACTATGTGCCTATATAACTGATTACAAAATAAAGTACTTCTAAGATCTTTGAAGGGAAAATTTGTCACTTCATTCCTATGTATTATTCAAAGCTAATAGTTGATATAAAAAGGATAATATATATATGGTCATGATTATATCATATTTAATCATTAGAGAAGTTAAAAATAGGGCAAAATGCACTATCTATTTAATTTGGACACTAAAATTGAGCATGATCAACAAAACTAACAGTTTCAAGTATTTTCCTGGATTAGGGATGCCAATTGAGTAATTTTGTATAACTAAGTAAAGTTACAACTAAGCCAAGCACAGGTCAAACCTATAGTCCCAGCTACCTGTTGGGCTAAGGTGTGAAGATCACTTGAACTCTGCACAACAGAGCAAGTCCTCATCTCAAAAATAAATGAAAAAGAAAATCAGAAGAAAAGAAGTCAAAACTGATTGTAGTTTATTTCTTTATTTTTATGTGTAATGTTAGAAAAAGTAAACTTAAAATTCAGAAGTCACCTTTATAGAGAAAAAGATAATGAAAAGTAAATATCTTAGTGCTGTCAAGTTCTTTCCAGTAAGACTTCATTATAACTTTATAAAACTTAAGTTAAAAAAATTTTAATTTTAATTATTGAAGTTCTTGGTAGAAAACATAAAACAATACTTAATCTACATAATTCAGCTCATACTTAAAAATATTCAAGTATACTATATAAGTTATATATACATCATACAGAAATTCTTAATTTATAGTAATTACTACTTTACTGAAGAATATAGAAAACAATATATTTTTGGTTTCATCCTGTGACTCTGAAACAAAATGAGGACTGGATTAGCAAAATGGCAAATGATACAAGAACCTTTGATGAGGTTTAATTATACCTCTGCAAGGTCTGAAAAGAGTGCTTGGCTTGTGTTACGTCTCAGTGTGTCCCAATAGCTTCTGGAGACAAGTTCCTCAGCATCTGTTTTAAGTACCTGTGGAAGTGTTAGGAAGAACAACTGAAATCTGAAGAACAGTCACAAAGAATGACAATTTATACATTTTAAACCTCTTCTAACAAACCTTAAAAGAAAACACATTAGCTTACCTCTTTTGTCTTCTGTGGCACACAACAGTATTCTGTTACACTGCTGGTAACCATGGGTGCTTTCAAGGGTGTAATGGCATATGACCATGATTTCTAAGTACAATGTGGCTTTGTCAGGAGGAATCAAATTCTCCCATCCCTCCCTCTGCCCTTCTCCTGAGATGTATATAGCTTCTTAGAAAGTTGGAAATAGACATTTTATGCTCATTTGTGTGAAGTAAACTCATGTCGAAGATTTTATAATTTTGTAGTAATCTAGTGAAATCATACTTTAGTTATTTCTGCTGTTGCCCATCAAAATAATCTCATCCAGACTTACAAATCTTAAATTAATGCAAAGCCTATAAAAAAGGAATTTATTAAATTGGGTGTCTCTGTCAATGGACAGTGTTTATCTAGCTTTTTATAAAGTTTTTATTGTTTTAGGAATATGGCCTAGTGGTAAAGTGCTCGCCTCATATAAAATTTTTATTTTATTATCTTTAAGTAGTTGTACCAGTAAGTTATTATTCAACAAATCAGTTTTTGAATATAATGCATTTTCACCATTCTTCCCCATCCTTCCCATCCCTACCCTCTCAATTTTCTTAATTTTGTAAAATATGCATGTTTATTCTCAGTATTGCCTAGTCTGAAGATGTCAAGATTAAGAAATAATCTAATTATCCTGTGAAAATTTTGAACTCTAAGCCTAATTTCAATGTATAAACAAAAACAGCTAAAATGGTCACTGCCAGTAGAGCTTTACTCTCTGTTTCCTTTTGTTCTATTTTTTAAGAGTTAAGTGTCAGTGAGGTACAACGGCACGTGCCTGTAGTCCCAGTTACTTCAGAGAAGAACAGAAAATTGCTTAAATCCAGAAATTCAAGGCCTGACAACATAACGAGACTCTAATTCAATAAACAAACACATAGCTAATGCCATTAATAGTTATTGCATTGCTAAGAATTATCACAAAAACTTGTAATTTTAATTATATTATTGAGTAGAAAATACTGCCCATTGCTCAAAGTTTGTTTGTTTGTTTGTTTGTTTTTTGTTTTTGTTTTTTTTTGGCCAGTCCTGGGCCTTGGACTCAGGGCCTGAGGCACTGTCCCTGGCTTCTTTCCGCTCAAGGCTAGCACTCTACCACATGAGCCACAGCGCCCCTTCTGGCCGTTTTCCATATGTGTGGTGCTGGGGAATTGAACCAAGAGCTTCATGTGTAGGAGGCAAGCGCTGTTGCCACTAGGCCATATTCCCAGCCCCCATTGCTCAAAGTTTAATAAATGTTAACAATAAAACATTTAACAGAATTCACACTTAGAAAAGAGGTAAGTAGTACTGCAAATATCAATGTAGCACTATGACAGGGAACTTGCTCATCAGACCAGCTTTATATAATAAGCACTGCCTAAACAGTGTGAGGTTAGGTAATACATCTAGATGCTAGAATAGCTTCTTACTCTTAAATACGACCTTCATACTTTGAACACAGATTTATTTTGTTGTATTAGCAGGTCAAACATGATTTTGAAAAGAAAAGTACTATCAAATCTACCAACTAAAAAATAAAGCTGACTAGACACTATTGTTAGAATAATTGGCATGTTTCCTTAAGTGAATCCGTGCCTTTTGCCCACTGGCAAACAACAGTCATCTATAAAAATATTTACAACATATGATGAGATAAAGTTGGCTTAATAAAATGTGTGTTATATAAACATAGGAAGGAAGTAAATATATGGAAATAGATTGATTACCTCTGAGTGGTTAGGATAAGTTGTTTTTCCCTCTTGCTTTCCCATAATTAAAAAAATTTAATGTGTATTCAGGATACTCTATCAGTTTAAAAAGCTAAGTGTCTATGTGTAAGCTAAGAGAAGCCAGAAGAGAAACGTCTAAACATAACTAATAACACTTTTGGATATCAAACAGGTAATAAGGATGAGGCAATTTGCAAAGACATCCAATGCTTTATCAGTATTCCTGATCTGAGTTTTAGGCCTGTTTACCAGATGCGTATGCTAAGTGTACAATTTCATTAAAAGATTAAAGATGAGATTAAAGAAGAAATCCACGAGTCTAGAATAACATATATGTATGTAATATTAATAAACAATGATGGTATATCTAACTGATAGTATTAGAAAAACATGAGGCAAACACAATACAAGAATTTCAAGCCAGGCCCCGTGGCCCCCGCCTGTCCTCCCAGCAACTCAGGAGGCCGCGATCTGCGGATCGCGGTTCAAAGCCGGCCCAGGCAGCAAAGTCTGAGACGCTCATCTCCAATGAACCACCAGAAAGCCAGAGGCGGAGCTGTGGCTCAAGTGGCAGAGCACCAGCCTTGAGCAACAAGAAGCTCAGGGACAGTGAGCGCCCAGTCCCTGAGTTCAAATCTCATGACCGACCAAAAAAAAAAAAAAAAGAATTTCAAGTGCCCATCAAAGCAATTAAAGGTACTAACGTGTTTTAAAGCTCTAATGATATGGAAGTGTACAGGTACTGCCTAAGCTATGGTTTTACTTTTTTAAGTATATCTATTAAGAATTTAAAAAACTAAAATGAATAGAAATGAAATAAATATCTTCTACACTTAAAAGAAAATTATTTTCAGAATCTTTTTTTTTTTTTTGCCAGTCCTGGGCCTTGGACTCAGGGCCTGAGCACTGTCCCTGGCTTCTTTTTGCTCAAGGCTAGCACTCTGCCACTTGAGCCACAGCGCCACTTCTGGCCGTTTTCTATATATGTGGTGCTGGGGAATCGAACCCAGGGCTTCAAGTATATGAGGCAAGCGCTCTTGCCACTAGGCCATATCCCCAGCCCTATTTTCAGAATCTCAAAGAAGAACAAAAATAGTAGAAAGAATAAAGTTACCAAAATTCAAATCAGAAAGTAATCACAATAATGTCAATCAACTCAGCCTCCAATTAAAAATCATGGATTTTCATCTAGATAAAAGAAACCAGTACAACTCACAGCATGTACTACCTAAAAGTTTCAAATCCTTAAGAAAAGTGTGGTTGAAAAGGGTATTATAGGCTATAAAAAAAAAAGACTTGTAGGGGCTGGGGATATAGCCTAGTGGCAAGAGTGCCTGCCTCGGATACACGAGGCCCTAGGTTCGATTCCCCAGCACCACATATACAGAAAAAACGGCCAGAAGCGGCGCTGTGGCTCAAGTGGCAGAGTGCTAGCCTTGAGTGGGAAGAAGCCAGGGACAGTGCTCAGGCCCTGAGTCCAAGGCCCAGGACTGGCCAAAAAAAAAAAAAAGACTTGTAATCATTACAACTGAATAAGCTGAATAAAATTTAAAACAGGTAAGATCTTTAAGCCTCTTAAAGACATTTGTCTGGCTCTGTTGACATTTGCACTCCCAGTGTAAAAGTAAGATTTTAATTGATGTGTGTGTGTGTGTACCAGTCCTGGGGCTTGAACTCAGGGCCTTGGTGGCTGTCTCTGAGCCTTTTTGCTATGTACCTCTTGATTACAGCTCTACTTGCAGCTTTTTGGTAGTTAGGCAGAACTAAAAGTCTCAAGGACTTTCTTTCCCAGGTAGGATTTGAACAGTGATTCTCAGATCTCAGCTATCTGAGTAGCTAATATTACAAGCATTAAGCCACCAGCACCCAGCTTCATTAATATTTTGAAATAAATGAATAAATATTTTAAATTCTAATTTTTAATTTTGAATATGGTAAATATAGGAAGATATAATTTACATAAACAAAATCTCTTTTGGACACTGTGAAGAAGTCACAAGAAACCCACTGCTTACAGTAATAGAAGACAATAAACTAAGAAGGCACTTAGTGGTTCAAATCCAGTTTGGGCATAAAAGCCCATGAGACTTCATCTCCCAAGTAATAAGCAAAAAAGAAAAGGGGGGGGGCGCTGGAATTGGGCTGGAGTTGTAAAGACAACCAGTTCAAATTGTTGGTGAAACCTCATTTCAACCAATGAAAGTGACATGTGGTAATTGTAAAACCAGAGCACAAGGCTCTGGTTTTAAACCCTAGTACCACCAAAATATATGTGAATGTGTATACGTGTGAATAAAGGTAATACAGTACATTTTGGTAACTAAAATTGATTTTTCAGGCAAAAGAACACTGTAGTATAGTACATAACAGAACAGTCAATTCATTAAAAGACAGAACTAATCTATATTCTAACACATGTAAGAGTAATTCTTTAAAACAAAAATTAAGAGGACTATTAGTAAAAATAAGTCTACCATTGTAATATGTAATTTAATATACTAATTGACAGATCAAGCAGACAAAAATATCAAGAATGACAGGTATTTAAAACACATAACTAACAAGTATGGTAAAATATATGCATATTTATGCATATATGTCACAACACCACTATAAATCGAATACATTCTTTTAAAATAAAGACTACGTAATAAATACTAACACTGTTTCGAGCCATAAAACACATCTTAAAACATGTTAAAGAAATGGTATAAAAGTAGATGTATTTTCTAGTAGCAATATAATTAAGGTAATTTAGAATGATCTTTAAAAATATAAAAGGCATGCTAAAGTAAGCATACTTGATTTTTAATTATTTATTCTTTTATATTTTTATATTTCTTTTTAAGACATTAAGAAGCTAAATTGAGAGTATGATGGTAAGAGAAAAATGAAAAGAATCTGAGTTATCTGAAACAAAAAAGCAACATAAGGTTTAAAAAACTCTCTTCATAGATCCAAAGGAACTATGATTTTCTCTGTAGCAGGAAATAATTAGTTAAATTAGGCAGAGTCAACTGTATGTGTGACAAAACAGACTACAGAGGCTAAAGAGTTGTCTATAAGACAAGGTGACTACTGATTTTCCTGAAGGAGCTTCCTCCTAAAGGTAAAACTCATTCCTAGAAATCTCTGATGTTCAGCTACACTATCAACACTCAGATCAGATTATCACTTCAGCTGATTTACAATTCTAGAGACTAGCAAATGATTTTCAGTGGAATTATAAAGTTACACTAATGTATTTGTGTAATATTTGCGTCCATGATATTGAGTACATTTTCAGACTGTATTTTTCTAATCGTAAATTAATTTTCTTTGTTATCTTACAGGGTCTGAAATAGGACCATTGCTTTGTGAGTAAAAATTTTGTTGTAAAACAAGAAAAAAGCTTATAAATCCAGCTAAATGCTCAAGGGAGTTAAAAAATCATGTATAAAAATAACATCAAGTTATCTTCCTTTAATAGGTTCATTTTGCATATGGAAGTCATCTTTGATAAAAATAATAAAAATGCACTACCCAATAAAATGTAAAAACCATACTTTTCTATTAAATAAATGAGCATGATATAAGCAAACATCAATTTGAGCCTGTTTTTTTAATACTGTTCTCCATGTCTGAGTGACTGCAATTTTATATGCAGCTTAAATAAGGTATATTAGGATCATTTCTTTTTAACTTAAAGGATCATTTCCCTTAAGGTATATTCTGAAATACAATTTACTACTACTAATAATTAAGAAAAATCATCTTACATGTAAATTACTTATGAAGTTAAAGGAACAATTACTGCTTTCACAGAAAAAGTCATACAATGATGGTATATTAGAAAAACAAATCATAAAGTAATAAGTATTACACATTTCACAGGTTCTACAGAATTATAATTTGTGAAATTTTCATTTTATGTATAACACGATTAACAGACATCCTTTAATTTTTTTTAAATCATAGACTTTATTTAATGGAAAACAATAGCAAAGTAGTAGAAAACATAAGTTTCTTATAAGGATTAAAATGTTAATCATATGAATCCCCTAGGCTTAGTTTGTTTCCCATTCATTCTAGGTATATTACTACTGACTATGAAGACAATCTTGTGTTTACTTTATGATGAAGTTTCTTCCGTTATATGTTTAAATCTAAACAGAAGTTAGTTTCTATAGTTGCAGTTTTGACATCTACCTAGTCATGGAGTCAAGATGACTGTTTTTAGCATTGTGAATGATAGCTACAACTCTAATCAGCATAATACTGAAGCAATTACCTTGAACTCAAGGGCTTCTCAGAATTTCTAGTTCCAGAGACTCTTTTTTTTTGTTTTGTTTGTTTGTTTGTTTGTTTTTGGCCAGTCCTGGGCCTTGGACTCAGGGCCTGAGCACTGTCCCTGGCTTCTTCCCGCTCAAGGCTAGCACTCTGCCACCTGAGCCACAGCGCCGCTTCTGGCCGTTTTCTGTATATGTGGTGCTGGGGAATCGAACCTAGGGCCTCGTGTATCCGAAGCAGGCACTCTTGCCACTAGGCTATATTCCCCAGCCCCCAGAGACTCTTTTAAATGGCTGAAGGATTGATTACTGGGGAAACGAAATGAACTGTGCATGTTTACGTTTAAAAAAAAAAAGGGGGCCACAGCTTGTTCTTTGTAGGTTAGTTACTAGCTGAGCTAACTAGTAAATTCTAACTTGCTCAGGAAAAAAGAAAGATAACTTGGCATAAGAATACATTTGGGAGTTGATTTATGGGGATTCCCCTCTTTTCAAGAGAAGAGTCTAAAAACATTCAACATTCTTTGAAATATAACATAATATATTCATACTAAATACACCAAGAAGCATCTTATATCATATTTTATAGACCAGAAAAAGGATGTAAGCAACAAAGACTTTAGGGGGAAAAAAGAGAATACTGAAAACCAAAAAATATCTTATTAGAAATATCTTATTAGAAATGATCAAAGACTATCTATCAGATGGATATATTTAGTTTTTAAAATATCTGTGTTTGGCAAACACACAGACCATTTTTTCTATTATTTACAAATAACTTCATATACTGCTGAAAAATATAAAGTTTCAATTACTCTACCAGAGTTCATGGTGGTTGTTCATTCATCCTTCCTTTATTTTAATCTAAAAGCAAGCAATCAATAAAGATACATAATTGCTCCATATATTTTTACTTCTCATAAATCTAGGAAAGAAATGTAGAAATTTGACTTCACTGTAGCTTATTTAATTCAATAATTCCCAAACATTCTAGTGATAATAGTTTTATATAAAGTAATAGCATTTTCAAGTACAACAGGTGAAGACGATATACATAAAGAACATTGAAAGTATTGTACATACACTATTAGGAGGAGAATGGTATCCATAAAGTTGAAGACGCTGACACAGAGCACAAAGGGCCAAAGGAAGTGTCACATTTCAGAATGAACCCAAGTATAGCAAAAGAAAAAAGAAAAAGGCGACAAAATAATCAATTAGGAAGGGCAAATCATTATGCTACATTCTATTCATAGAGCACGCACATGATACAAGTGGGATAAATGTTAAAGATGAGTAGCAAAGTTTTTCAGTCTACTATAATTAAACATTACATGAGCTTGTACTCATTTCAAACATCTTCACTGTAACCTAGAAGCACTACTGCACTGGGTAAAACATGTTCCTTTTACCTATGCACTTTTATTGAGACAAGTTTCAGAAATTTTACATGAAATGGGGAGCTCTAGATGTAGCAGCATGAGAGTGGAAATGGTATGAGAGATCTGGAATTCTGCTCTGTTTCTATCAGTGCTATGACACTAGACAAGGTAATTAACTCAAGACTGGTTTCTCTTCTGTAAAACAGGTACAGAACTTACCTGTGGGAACTGTAATGAGGACTAAATGGGAATAACAATTATTATGAACATAGCATAGAGCTTAGCATGTCAGTGTCTCACCAAGGGCTGTATTCATTTTACTCCTGCCGTTTTATTTTAACATAATTTTATAATATAGTTTTTTAAATATCATATTTTAATAAGAAGACTTAAAAATTTAGTTTTTGTTTAATTTTATTTGGGTATGTTAAATTTCAGTTTAAGGTAGCCAGCTATGTGGTTCTAAGCAGCCCTTCATTAGCTAATCTTTTTGAGTTTATTAGATTTCACATACTGTTTAGTAGCTACATGTTTTAGCTCATTTAATCCCTATAAAAGCCACATGCAGTCACTATTCCTATTACCCTGACTGTACCCATGAAAACAAGCGAGGCAAAGAGGTCAAGAATCTTGTTCAGGATCATACAGGCAATGCGTGGTAGAGGTGATACTAATAGAAATAAAAAAGATTCTGCTCTTAAGTCTCGGGCTACAGTGGTCCCTCTGGTGCAAACTGTATTTCTAAAAAGCTAAAGTTTAGACTTTGAAATGTTTTAATAATGTATACAGGATCAGGAGTGTTGGTGCATGCCTGTAGTCCTAGCTACGTGGGAGCCAGAGGCAGGAGAATCACAGTCCGAGGCCAATGTGGGCAAAAGCATAAGACTTTTTAAAAAGCAAAAGGACTGGGGCACAGCTAAAGCTATGGAATGTTTGTCTAGCAAGCACAAGACTAGATGTTCAATCTCCAGTAGAGGGGGAAAAAAAGGAAAAGAAAGCATGTAATCATATTTTCATTCTTATCACCTTGACAAACACAACATTATCTTCAACGGGATCCTCTACAAAGCAACATAAAAGAAAATCATATATTTGGCATGGTAGTGCATGCCTGTAATCCCAGCTATTTGGGAGATAGAGGAAGGAAGACTATTCTGAGGCTGGCCTGAGAAAAAGTGTGAGGCACTATTTGAATTACAAACTAAGCCAGTGAAAAAGAATTGCGGGCAGTGTGATAGTAGCAGGGCAATAGCCTAGCAAGAGGCCCTAAATTCAATTCCTAGTACTCAAAAAGTCAGTTCAGAGTAACATTATTAAAAATAAGTTAAAATTACTATCACCAATATGAAGCATAGTAGTGAATATTTGTAGAGAGCTATATTGCCAAAGAATGCTGTTATAATCAGAGGCTAAACTAAATAATATATCTGTATTGTTTTAAGAAATGATTCTGGTAGTTAAATTTTTTTTTGGGGGGGGGCAGTCTTGGAGCTTGGACTCAGGGCCTGAGCACTGTCCCTGGCTTCTTTTTGCTCAAGGCTAGCACTCTGCCACTTGAGCCATAGCGCCACTTCCAGCTGTTTTCTATATATGTGGTGCTGGGGAATCGAACCTAGGGCTTCATGTATACAAGGCAAGCACTCTTGCCACTAGGCCATATTCCCAGCCCCTGGTAGTTAAATTATTTATATTATGTAAGACAAACACTTCTGGAATACCTGTAAAGACCAGAGACTTTAGTGCTTACTATAGTCCTTACCTTAGTGTTTATTTTACTTAAATGTTATTTTTATCTGCTCTTTAAAATTAAGTCTCCTTCCTGATATATTTGCTAGAGAAGGCTTCATTCAACTATATGCACATAAAATTACATAACCTAGGGCAAGCTGGTATCATTTAGATTTCATCATTCAAACAGACTTGCCCTAAATAATCCAAGTTAAGAAGATTTTAACAGATCATTATTATAAAATATTTACATTAAATTCTCTTGATTTCAGTGCAGCTCAGAAGCAAGTTTTGTGCCAATAGTGCTATTCTCCTAGTGTCGGTTACTGCTTTTCTCTTTCCTCTCTACCTTTGTTACCAAGTGTACATATTTAAATAATAAATGTTAGTGATGAAAATCATACTGTATTTTTAATTGAAGCTCCACAAATCCTCTCTGAAATACTATAAAGAAATAAAACAATTAAATTCCTGTCCATTGAAATACTACTTTGGTACTATAGGATTCATTAACATAACTTAAACTCCCTAAACATTTTACTAACAACTTGCCTATTGTATTATTGGTAAAAATACTCTGCCAAAATTAGAATAACTCCTTATTCTTTCAGTATATTATTTATTCTCACAGGATTTATTAATTACTATTTGAGAGACCTGATTTAGAGTACTACTAATATCCCTTTTACTGCTTTGCTAATATTGCAATTAGCTACTTAATTTTAAAGACTGTCTTCAACATTTATCAATAAAGTATTAGTGAAGGTTTATCAACTTTTGCTAATTATGTCATGGCCAAATACCCATGAAGTAATATGTGTTTAAATATATTGGGATGAACATGGTGACCATCTGCTATAGCAGTCCAAGGTATTATAAAAGCTAATTCGAATAACTAATACATATAGTAATAGAGATAATTATTCTGACTTAATGTAGACTTGTAAACCGACTACTCAGAGCCATTTATTTGCAAATTAATCAATTATCATTTGTGACCCAATAAAATTCACTATTTCTAGTGTCTAAGTACTAGAAGAAGAAATATGCACAATACCTAAAGTGCAGGTTCTGGAGATAGACATAAATTCAAATATTGTCACTTAATATGTATGTGATTTTGGACAAGATAGTTAAAACATTTTATTGTTATTATAAAGGTAATGTACAGAGGGGTTACAATTACATAAGTCAAGTAAAGAGTATATTTCTTTTTGGGTAATGTCATCCCTTCCCTCCTGCTCTCCCAGTGAAAATAGCTTTTTAAATGATCAGTTTTTTATATCTCATTGTGGACAATAAGAGAATAGTTGCATGGATTAAATGAGGAAAATGCATGCAAAGCACTTAGCATATGCCTGATAGTCACGTCTCTAAGCGGGCTTATTTGTATACTGGCCTGTATATAGGATGGAATACTTGTGATAAAAAGAAAACTGCTAGGAAGATGAAAGGAAATGTTCTTTAATTCTAACTTTAGGATAGATGACAATATTATGCATCCTATAAAAATTGTTCATAGAAACTATTCCTAAGAATAGAAAACATAAATTCTTTTAATTTGCTTCAACCTTCACATTATTACCTTACCATTAAATTCATTCACATTATAACTAAATCTTTGCAATTCACCTTTAAATTTTTACATGCATAATGATCTGTATTAATCCACTACATGATACACCCTTCAAATCTCACAGGTAACAACAATACAAATGAAAATGATTTAATGACCATGACTATGGGTACAGATGCTTAATATCAATATTTGCTTCAAATATTGATATTGATGTATATAAATACTGAAGCAATATTTCTACCTAAGTATATAAGAAAGTTTTCAAGAAGGAAACAGGCTCCAAAATTCTAGTTTATTGGTTTTCACCATAAACTTTCACCTGAAAACCACCTGAAATTATTCTAAAGTATTTCTTACCAGCATAGCACGTTTTTCTTCATCTCCTTTAGTTTCTCTCTTTTCATTTTTTTTCCTGAATATCTCTTGAAGCTGAAAGAAAATCAATTAAGAATCAAATTCCATCAAGGGTTTTGAGGCACCTACTTACCACTCTTTGCTAAGTATATCCTAAGAAACAAAATAATTTCATTAGTCAAGTCCTTTTAAATATATATATATATATATTTAACCTGATTTTAATATTTTTCCCAAGAAAAGAAAATTACATTATTTAGTACTACAAAACACTGTTAAGTTAAATGTGCTTAATGTTAGTTTTATTTTCTTGTTAAGACACAGATATGCAGTCTGAAATATACACAGAAACAAAACAATGGAGCCTACAAGGATATAAAGAATATTGGAATAGTACTCAACAAATCTGGGTTTGAGTCTAGCTTCTATCACATATTAATTTTATTATGTTGACAGAGCACTCAACATTCCTGGAGCTTCAATATGCTCCTATGTGCAAAGAGGAGATGACATCATGACTACAGTGTGTTTCAGGTGATGGAGAATAGGCTCTGCAGGCATCATTCCTTGGACAAATTACTTGAAATATCTAAGGCTTGTTTTCCATTTGTGAAACACAGAGAAAATTCCTTACCTTATAGAATTGTGTTTCAAATAAGTGCCACAAGTAATTAATTACTAATTATTCCATAGAAGAAGTAAAAGTTAGCAACTATTATTATAAATGGTATTATTATAACTTAAAGAAGGAGAATCCTACTTCTTTCATCAGAGTTCACTGCTGTTGTCTGGATAATCTGAACAACAATCTCAGTTTTATTTTACTTTATAAGGTAATTGTTGAAAACAAAAATATTACCTCAAGATTTTAGACTTTAAATAACTTAGTCAAACAACTTTGTCTCTTGCTTTTAGGAATTCTTTGCAAGTAAACAAACACATACCACATATGAGGCAACTAAAAAGACCAATTACAATTTTAAAGAAAAGCCAACTTTTGTACAATTAAAGTAGAATAAATAATCTAAGGAATAAATTGACATCCATTTTTTACTTAATAACAAAAACAGAATTGATACCTCAATATAAAAACAGAGATCCAAAAAACTGTGGGACAAAGGGTAAACCACTGCAACAGCGATACTCATTAGACACTGTTGGCAATGAACTTTACAACTTGGTAGGGAGGGGCGGTGGTGGGGAAGGGAATAAGATAAGGGAGGGGTAACACTGTTAAAAAAGAAATGTGCTCATTGCCTTACTTATGTACCTGTAATCCCTCTGTACATCACCTTTACAATAAAATAAAATAAACACAAGAAGAAAGAAAAATTCTGGAAGGTAGGACAAGTGAACACAGCTGAAGACATTGTCAGACCAGGACCAGGGCTGCACCAGGAAGATCAGAAATATCCAGGGATAAACACCTAAAAACTGTCAGGTCTTGGCCAAAGACAATGGAAGAAAAAAGGAAAGAGGAAAGCATGAGACTTACAATGGTAAGAAAGGAAAGTTCCTATGGCCAAGAGCTATGACAAGGCTGATATGATGGAGACTGAATATGAACTGGGAAAATATCATCTCAGGAAGGCCTGTTATCTAATACATTCCAAACTTCCCGGTAGAATATAAGCCACTATAATCACCTTTATACACTAAATATAATTTACTTTCACAGTCTAAATACTATTCTAAAGACGAAAATCTTTAAGATGAAAATCCAATTTTCACTTTCTCTCTACAATAGTACTCCAAATAATGCAAAAGCATAAAATATAAGAAGATGATAGCCAGCGGTTGAGAAAATGAAGCTTGTAATATACATACCACTAGGAACTCCTTCTTGTCCACCATCTCATTGCCATCAGTGTCAAACATGTTGAAAGCTATCCTGAAACCTGCATGGGGCTCTGCCATAAAAGAGAAAAAATGTTCAATCACCACGGCGCTCTTGGTTGTAAAGTTATACATACACTATATATAAATAGTTTTAAACCAAGAAATTAAAAGTAGTACATTACTATTAGTTAAGTATAATGAAAGCTGCATGGAAATATACTTATGTCTGCTTCCTGTGTTAACAGACAATAACAAAATAGTCAAAATACACTTAAAGAACTTATGTCATACTTATTGCAGAGAACTGAAAGAAAAACCGGACTGATTTTCCTCTAACATAAATTATCCAGCTGGGTGCTGGTGGCTCCTGTCTGTAATCCTAGCTATTCAGGAGGCTGAGAGCTGAGGATCATGGCTTGAAGCCAGCTGGGGCAGGAAAGTCTATGAGATTCTTTATCACCAATTAACTACCAGACAGCTTAAAATGGAGCTGTGGCTCCAGTGGTCAAGGGTTATCCTTGATCACAAAAGCTCAGAGATAAGCACCCAGGTCCTAAGTTTAAGCCTCATGATTGGCACACAAAATAAATATCCAAAGTTTATCCACTGGTTAGAAAAATAAACTGTTATTTCATCACATCTGAAACCTTTTCAATATATGCAACTACTTGAAGTTGCAGAAAAAAATAAAAATATGACATGGTGAACCACTTTCAATTCATCAGAAAAATACAATGGAAATGCCTATAGGAATAGAAGTCAAGCATGAGAGATCACAGATTTGGGGTTAAACTTCTAGAGGCATAAAAAAGAAATGTCAAGGAAGATTGAGTATGTAATTCCCAATGTCTAGAAAAAAGACAAGTAACAAGTGCTTTTCTGAGACAGTCTTCCACATACTCTGAACTGATTTAACCAATCCCTACGATGAGCCTTGCTCTTTCCACTTTTCACTTGAACAGCATAAAGAAGAAAACAAAGGAGGACAAAAAAATGTCCTCCTTCAAAGAGGAGCTCAGTATTCTCTAACTATGTGACCTTATTTTTCAGATATCTAGCCAAATGCTTTACAATGGACTCCACGCCCCCCCCCCCCCCCATCTCCAGATGTACTTGCTAATGTGAAATACTCAACCTGGTGAAAGAGAAGCATATAGCCCAACCCTGCTAACCAGTAACAGTGGTCTCTTAAAATAACAGAAACAGAGCCTGACTTTTATGGTAGCCCAGCCCATTTCTCACATGTATTTTAGGAATTTAAACTTGTTTTTGTTACCATTCACTAAGAAAGGAAAAATATACTATAATAAAATTTTTAAGTTTTAAAAAGATCTTAAAATAACATACAGACTTTCTTAAGCACTGTTTAAATGGGAAAGAAAGGTAAAGGAATCAGAGGTAGAGAGGAAATACAGATAGGTACCAAAGAGTATGTAACTCCACATCATTTTCTTAGTTCTATTCTAAACAACATTACAATTTTTTCTATCTCTACTTGGGATTTTCTTGGAAACCTCAAAGGAAGTTCACGGCACTGAAAGATCCTACCCTTTCTGTAGTAAGGAAACAAAATGGTATGTTTGCTTGTGCACCTTTCAATCACACCCTCTCCTATGACTTGCCAAAACCTGTACTAATTATTCCCAATAAGGGAGACCATAGAGCCCATGTTTCTTTGGGTCTGGCTCACTTCACTTAGTATAATTTTTTCCAAGTCCTTCCATTTCCTTACAAATGGGACAATGTCATTCTTTCTGATAGAGGCATAAAATTCCATTGTGTATATGTACCACATTTTCCTGATCCATTCGTCTACTGAGGGGCATCTGGGTTGGTTCCAGATTCTCGCTATGACAAATTGTGCTGCGATGAACATTGTTGTGCTGGTGGCATTACTGTGATTTTGTTTGTGGTCTTTTGGATAGATACCCATAGCAGAGCATCACAAGGCCCAATAGCTATACACCCTTATGAACACATAAGATGATGCTAAGTGAAATGAACTCCATGTTATGGAAACAATTGTTATATCACAGTTGTAACTACTTTCAACGTCCCATGTGTATCTGTAGCTTCTATTATTGATGATGTTCTTGTATCACCTTCCTGTGGTTGTACCTATCTTATCTGAGTATATTGGAAACTATGTATACTGGTATTCGAACTAGGAAATTAAAAGGGAATACCAAAATTGAGAGACACAGGGTAAAAAAAGACAAACAAATACAAAAGCAATACTTGCAAAACTGTTTGGTGTAAGTGAACTGAACACCTCGGGGGGGGGGGAAGAGGGGGAAGAGGGAGGGGGGCATGAGGGACAAGGTAACAAACAGTACAAGAAATGTATCCAATGCCTAACATATGAAACTGTAACCTCTCTGTACGTCAGTTTGATAATAAAAATTTGAAAAAAAAATGAAAAAAAATCACACCCTCTCCCATCTCTACTAATGGCTTTCCTAACCAGCAGTGTTCTTATTTTTGTTTATTAACTCTGCTTGTTTAGGTCTTCACAACTTACAATTTTGCAACCAAAGCTGTTGTGGCTGACAGAATGACACCAACGATAATTCCACAGTAGCATTCTTCCATCATCTGGACTTGGAACACCATTTCTAATCTCTTGTCAACCACAGGTATTACCAAATGCATGATTCTTACTACTCAGCAGTAATATTTATTCTCATGTTTTGGAAATTAAAAAATAGAAGAAAAAATAAACAAAAACAAGATTTTGTGGTATGTGTGTGCCGGTCTTGGGGCCTGAGCTCAGGGCCTGGGCACTATGCCTGACCTCCTTTTTGTTCAAGGTTAGTGCTCTACCACTGAGCCACAGCTCTACTTTTGGACTTTTCAGAGTCGTTTATTGGATAAGAGTCTCATGGACTTTCTGGTTTGGCTTTGAACTAGGATCCTCAGATCTCAGCTTCTTGAGTAGCTAAGATTACAGGCATAAGCCATTAGCGGAAAGGATTTCTGAAACATACATGTGTACATATTCCCTTTTGATTCCACAAAACTTCCTACAACAGAACTCAAGTTAACATAATTAAGAATAACATGGTGTGAATTTTGTAGTCATAGATGTACAATGTATTTAAAAACTATTTCTAATGAGCGAATTCTATTGATGCCTGTTTGAATACATCTAAATCCCCACACTGGAAATTCCAAGAGTGATACTACTTCATTTCCTTCTTCATTTACCAGGTGTTTTCTGAGAGGGTAAATGGCCTGATACAGAAGGAGAATAATGTAACATTTTGCCATCACAGATTCTACACCTCAATATAAGACCTATGCAAAACCAATAATACTTTCAAATAAATTTGTTATGAAGAAAATAAAACATGTTCTAAAGAGAGAGACATGGAGAAGGGAACTATTTGAAGAGGATGACCAAGTAAAGATTTCTAAGTTTTCACATTTTTAAGAAATCTGAATGATGTTTATTCTCAAGAGAATCTTGAGTAAGACAACTGAAGGCACAAAGAACAAATCCCTGAGGTGCAAATTCGAGAAATGGAAAGGTCAGATGGCTAGAGTACAGCAAATACAACATACAATTTCTTCATCAAATGCAAAGAAACTGAACTGAAAGCTTTAGTAAATTCTTTTTTTTTTTTTTGGCCAGTCCTGGGCCTTGGACTCAGGGCCTGAGCACTGTCCCTGGCTTCTTCCCGCTCAAGGCTAGCACTCTGCCACCTGAGCCACAGCGCCCCTTCTGGCCATTTTCTGTATATGTGGTGCTGGGGAATCGAACCCAGGGCCTCATGTATATGAAGCAGGCACTCTTGCCACTAGGCCATATCCCCAGCCCCTAGTAAATTCTTTACCTACTTCTTAAGAGTTTCTACATATGAGAGGAAGAGAATAAAAGTATTTTAAGAGTGGGAAGATGGGCATTTTGACAGACTCACCAACTAGAAGAGTCAAGTCTCAGTCTCTCACAGTAGCCTTAGAAAAAATCTGATAAAACTTTACAAATTATGTATATCCTGACCATTGGAGTCTCAAGTAAGTTAAAACTGAAAATGCTGATATACAATATAAGTATGATACTCTGGTTTCTCTTCAGATCGTATAAATCTTTCACCTTTTACAATATAAGTTATGAACATCTTATTACCATACCATAAGTAAAAGTATTTATGTTTTTGACCTTGAGAGTGATACATTTAGCATTTTCTATAGCATAAAAACATGAATTTTACAGAACAGTACACATAACTCAAGGTGATTTTTCCACAGTAAGAGACAGTAAAAAAGATCTCTTTTCCGAGATTCAGATTTAAAAAGAAAACTGTATCTAGGAATAGATTTAATGAGTATACTTACTTGTTAAAATACATAAAAGAAAAAGATATTCTGTGTAAGAAATCACACCTAGAAGAAAAATAATACCAATTATAAACTACCACTCCATACAAATTAGAAAATACTACACCTATCTTCATATATATTAGTAAAATATTCTATTAGTAATAAATGCTGTGAGTAAATAGTTTTAAAGCAGATGCTAAATAGTTTTAAATGAGACTACATAATTATAAAATCATTGCAAAAGCAGCAATGATTTTAATTGTTCCACATACCACTATAGAATCCACATAAAACACCCATTAATGTTCCCAAATATACTGACAAAATAGAACAATTGTAGTGCTTACTTAATAGTTGTAACTTCAAATTTATTGCTAATTGTTAATGTATGAACTGAACATAAAAAGATCAGACATGGTTAATATTGTAAGACCTTAATTACAAACATAGTATTTACACATCCCAATTTCAATACTTGATTTTTGTATTGCATTAAAAACAAAACTTCAGTGGAGCACTAGTGGCTCACATCTAAAATCCTAGGTACTCAGGACACTGAAATTTGAGGATCCTGGTTCTAAGCTAGTCCAGGTAGGAAAGTTCATGAGATTCTTATCTTCAATTAATAACTGCTGAAAATGGGCTGCAGATTTTAATGATTTTAGTGATAAAAATTGGAAGCTAGCCCTTCAATTTATTAAGAAAACCAGTAATAAACAATAAAATTAAAATCAATGTTAAGCATACAGTACAATCAATAAAACAGCAAAAAAACACAAGCTATCTACTAAATTCTAGCACTTGGAAAGCTGAAACAGGAGGACTGCAAGTTGAAGGCCAGCCTGGGCTATATTTTCTTTTGAATATTAAACAAAAACTTTTACAATAGAGGTTATTACTCCTTAAAAGCATTTGTAATTAGAAATGTTTATAACTCCTTTCACAACTGTTTGTTTCCAGTTTATTTTCTCTGTCCATATATACACATAACATATAATTTAAAAACTATGTGAAGTATGGAAAGAACACGAATATATGAATAAAATGCATAAAAGATCTGATCATATGAATAAAATGCATAGGTACTCAAGTTAGCTTACCTCTTTCTTTAAGATTTCTGAATAGCTTCGATGACCCCTTCCAAACTGGTGGTGTTTCTGAAAGCATTTGATTCAATTCCTACAACAGGAAGCATCATAATATTCATAAGTAGACACACATACAAAAATAACTCATTTCAAAGACCTACAATGCATATTACCCGCCCTATTCTCTGGCTGTGGCTCATGCAACCACAATATCCAATATCAGCCCACAAAGAAAATACAACAAAGAAGAAAGATGCCACATTAAGTTTGATCAGAGCTGCCTAAGATGTCAGATAACTTTAATAGCTGGAGATGTATAAAGTAAGACAACCAAAATAAGACAAAATACCAAGTCAGTTACAAAGGGATAGTTTTAGAAAAGCCATATGGTTTTTAAAATCAAGGTCAGAGATGATCACCATCACCCAGCTCCACACTCTTCTTTGTTGCACTCATAAATTTAGGAGTTCAGTAAGGAAATAAATGGGAAAAAAAAAGGGGGGGGGGATGCTAAAAGGATATACAGAGAATTTTAATGGTGACTCAAACAATTCTGACATCTGAAGTTGGAGAACAGTAATATCGAATTGTAGTTACCAGTTCAAATTTGTCTTCTAATCTTAATACCATCTTTAAAAAGAATCAAGTTATCACTGCTGCAGGGAAACTTTTGGAGAAATGAAGCATTTGAATCCTTGCTCATACTCATATACATGTTTTAAAGTTCGTTTTGCATTTTAAAAAATTCACTGTAGCTCAGAGCGAAAACTGGACTAAGAAATCTGATTAAGAGCTTTTGTAAAACAACTTAAAACATTTTGAAATTTAAAACTTATCCCCATTAGCATAATTAAAAAAAGAGAGGCCATTTTTATTTGTCACTCTGATGCCTGTTTAAACTGTAGTTCCCCAAAATCTGATGTCACCTGAGAGCTCGTAGAAATTTAGCAGGTCAGTCCCAATTCCAGACAGCACGAACCACAATCTGCATATCTTGTAAGATCTACAGGTGTATTTGTGCACATCCAAATTTGAAGATACTTCTAGTGCTTCCTAACGCAGTTGTACCTAAAAATCTTTGTGCCATTCATAAACTATCTTTTATCAATTGCAAAGATTACCTATTCAGAAAAAGTAAGAAAAATCTCTGGAAGGCCAAAGGCAGAAACAATGTTTTTAGGATACTTGTGCACTTCTTGAAGCCCATGTGTAGATTTGTACATTCATTTCCTTGCGGGTGCTATATCTGCATTTCAGGTAACAGAAGCCAAAAGCTGTAAGCAAGTGTCTACTTGGGTAGCAACGACACGGAAATTATGTTTTCAGGTGATAGTATTGAGAAGCTGGGAAAACTGCTGTTGGGACAAAAGCAAACTCAAATGTTTTTGTTAAACTAAGAGACGTTGAGAAAAATACTTTGAGTACATTTTATATAGTTTAATTTATACTCTATGTGTATATCTTTCTCCATTTTAATTCTCCATGTCTTTCAATACCATCTATCCTACTTAAATTTTTAGTTTCAGACTGAAAACCCATTGCTACCTCTTACTGAGTACTTTCTGTGACTAGCAATGGACTCATACAATAGCTCATTTAATTAAAAGCAGGCAATCCTCAATATGCATATTTTACTGGTAAGTAACTGAACCAAGTTAGACAGACAATTAGTAAATAACAAAGATCTATACTTAGTCTAAGTAGTTATTTTAATAATAATCCAGTTTTCCTGGTATAGATCATACAACTGACACAGTGATCTTTTTTCTTTTCTGCTAACACTAATAACTTTTAAAAATTTATTAAATCTATGTATTTTCAGTCACACTAGAAATCTTACTCTTACTTTCTATCTTGGACTCAAATATAGTAATGCAGTATGTAAAGAACTTCACTGACCCTTGTCCAGGGTTCCTGAGAAGACAACTGTAAATCCTGGAACCACACTTGAATTTATTATTCCAAGGAAATAACTCTCCCTGGTTACTAGGAAGTACAACTCGGATTAGAAGGTTAGGATGTTGAATCAGCTCTACTTCTTATGAGAGAAAGGGGATATCTAGCTTCATATTATCCCCATAAGTTCTAGACACTAAGTTTAATGAGGCCTCTGTGTTGATAAGCACTTGATGTATTGGGAGGATGACACACCCTGATTCTGTGTAGTGCGGCACAGAACTTCTGCTGAGTCCCTCCCAGACCTAATCCTTTTTCTCTTCATTTGCCCAGTCCAAATTTGTAAGCTTTATAAATAAAACTGTAACATTTATCTGAGTTCTACAAGTCACTCTAATAAATTGTGAAACCTGAGGAGAGTTGTGGAAAACTCCTAGACTTGGGAGACCTTGGAATTTGTGCTAAGCATTGAAAGTAGAGGTACTTGTTGGGCCCTATTCTCTTACATTAGTGGAATTTACCGTAACTTTGGGTGACTAGTATCAGGAATATATTGCAGTATTGCAAGGAGTACCAAATAAACATCTACTGAACTAAATTTACTTTTTAAAAGTTATACATGCTATTGGAAGGATTTATACAGTAAGAGAAAAGAAAATGAATAATCCAAAGACAAACCAAACTTAGGTTTTACTTAGAACTTCATTCATTTTATTTTGCTAGCCAGAAAACTGTAAATATTAAATTATTCTATGTCCTGTTTTGTAATATCCCCGTGTACTTCATATATCATGGGTAATTTTCTTGTCAAATACTCTTCACTTTTGTATTAATCACTATACAGCAGTTAATATAAAATTCTGAAATGCTTATATTCTTAATATAAAATATTCTTAGTATAATTTATTTGAAAAGTAAAATAATTTGTTAATCTGAAAGCAAAGAAGAAAAAATTTTAAATACATATAAACTACCTTCAAAGCAATGGCATCATAACTCATTATGCAGCCTCTAAATAACTACTGTGGGAGAATCAGACTGAAAAAAACAAGTCCTTCTCCACGGTATGAGGAAGACAGATTTGACTTCAAACATCCTTGGGAATGTCTTTTCATTACAAAGAATTGCCGATCTACTTTTTCTGCAACTTGCTGTTTACACAACCTTTTCTCTCTAACATAATTATCCATTTTAACTGTTACTGTTTGTCCTTGGTATGTCTATTTTGTAATTATATTACCTATGTAATTATAGTATCTATATTAATGAATGGTATTTTTATTGCTTCTATTTTTTTTTTTGCTATATTAACTAAAGCTTTAGAAAGCATGAATAGAATTGCTGGTACAAATATACTGATATTACTCTAGAAAACAAACGTACCTGGAAGTAGGATTTTCAATATATTATTCAACTTTATTAACCATGACCAAATTCCTCTCTAAAGTAAATTAACAAATTTATGTTCTCCCTGGTTCCTTCTTGCCTTGCTAATTATTGACACTATCAGACTTCTTGATGGTGCCAAATAATTTAACATCATTAGTTTAATTTGCATGTTCCTAGGTAGCAACAAAATTGAACTTCTCTTTACAGGTATTTATTGGCTATTCTTTAAGTGCTTGCTTCTTCATTAATTATTTTTTTTAACATGAGTACTATATGAAGATAGATACTTTTTTGTGGGGGGGTGCTGGTTTTGGAGCTTGAACTTAAGGTCCAGTTGCTGTTCTTGAGCTTTTTTTTGCAAAGTTAGTGCTTACCATTTGATCCAGAGCTCCATTTCCAGCTTCTTTTGGTACTTAATTGGAGAGGTAAGAGCCTCATGGACTTTCCTGCCAAGGCAGGCAGGACCCTCAATCATGACCCTCAAATCTCAGCTGCTTGCCTCCTGAAGTAGCTAGGATTACAGGTGTGAGTTACTGGCGCCTGGCTCAAGATGTTCTTTTTAAGTTATTATTTTTTAAACCAAGTTGAAAATATATTCTCTCAGACACTGTACATCTTTTAACATTGTTGACAGTTTTTTAAATGCCAAAGTTTAAAATACTTTATTTAGTAGAATTTGTCAGTAATTTGTATCATGTGTATGAGTTTGAGTGTGTATAGCACACATATGTATTTGAAAAGCTTTAACTTACCTGTTTAGAAAGGGACTTCCATGTTTTGGCAACTACAATAAATATAAAATAATTAGATAATAAATACTTCATATAATATGTATCTATATTCAGTAATAACCCACCATAACTCAAAATCAAGGTTTTATGTCCAAAAGGTAGTTTTTTTAACCTTAAGATTTAAATCCAAGACATGATATTTTTATATTATCTAATTACTTCATATACCACGAACATTTTCCAATTATCTTTTTTTGTTGCTGTTATTGTTGTACTGGAGTTCCAACTCAGGGCTTTGCATGTGTTAGCAGGTACTCTCCCAAGATCACATGAGATCCGGCGCGTTCAGGATGGTATGGCCGTAGACATGCAGGTACTCTCAACACTTGAGCAATGCCTTCAGTTTGTTTTGCCTTTGGTTATTTTTCAGAGAGGGTCTTGGGTTTTCTGCCTGGGGCCAGCTTCAGACCATGACCTCCTACCTATGCCTTCAGTGTAGCTGGCATATAGACAGCATTACTGAGATGAGGTCTTGCTAAATTTGTCAGCCTGGACTTGAATCTTGACACTCTTAATCTTTAAGTCTGGAGCAACTAGATTACAGGTGTGAACTACCCCACTCAAACCATAACAATATTATCTTAATTTGGCCTTCTGGATCTATAGTATTTTTTCTATTAAACATCTTCAATTTAAACATCTTTAACAATTAAAGCACAAATTCTGACACTTATAAAACATTAATCCTTTAGGACATATTAGTATCCCTGGAAATAATTCATAGCTGAGGTCTGTCTAGAATGAAGAAAGATAATGGCAAGGATAAAGAAGAATAAGAGGAAGTAAGGTAACAGGGAGAGCTGGCAAAGTAAAAGGGAAATTCCTGTCCTACTTTTCACTCTCCCCTACACCTATTGTAAATGTATCATGAGTGTGGTAACCCAGTGTACTATCTAGGACCAACTTTTTTATCTAAATCTTTTTTCTGTTCCTCAAAGATCTCACATGCTATAAATCATACTATGTTAGGACAAATTAGCATTCAGTATTGCTGTTTCTTTTGATCAGATTTGAAAACTATAAATTTCTAATGACTAAGAATTACCTCCAGGTTGATATGTGGTTAAGTCCTGTAACATAAGTGTATTAGGAAAACTAGTAAACATTATTTCAGCTACACTAAATCAATGATTTCTAGATATCTTTTTCTTCATAATTAACAATATATCAACAATAGCTAGTTTAATATAATTAACAATGTATCAAATTTCAAAATTCTAAGAAAAGACCTCTCTCTCTCTCTCTCTCTTTTTCCTGTTGTTAGTTGTGAGGCTTGAACTTAAGAGCCTAGGCACTGTCCCTGAGCTGTTTTTGTTCAAGGCTACTTTGCACCACTGTTCCACTTCTGGCTTTCTGGTGGATAGCTGGAGATAAAAGTCTCAAGTACCTTCCTGCCCAGGATGGATTTGGACAGCAATTCTCAGATCTCAGACTCCTGAGTAGCTAGGATTATAGGCATGAGTCACCAGCACCCATCTGATCTCTCCCTCTCCCTCTCCCTCCCTCCCTCCCTCCCTCCCTCCCTCCCTCCCTCCCTCCCTCCCTCCCTCCCTCCCTCCCTCCCTCTCTCTCCCTCTCTCTCTCTCTCTCTCTCTCTCTCTCTGTCTGTCTCTCTCCCTGGGGCTTGAACTCAGGGCCTGGGCTCTGTCCCTAAGCCTCCTTTTCTTTGGAGGGGGGTAACTTTGCTTTTTATTTATTTCTCCTTTGTTGTTCTTTTTAATTTCTGCATCTTTTGTCTTACATGTAAGTTCATCTGATTTGAAGAAGGTAAAGGGAAGCAAAGAGATGGTGGGACAAAGGGTGAACAAATGCAGCAGTGACACTCACCAGAGTAGATTTCTTTCCTCATTTTCCCCCGAGCCTCTCTGTACTCAGGGCTAGTGCTCTAGCACTTGAGCCACAGTGCCACTCCTAGCATTTTCTGAGTTGTTTATTGGAGATAAACGTCTCAAGGACGTTCCTACCTGGACTGGCTTTGAGCCAGGATCCTCAGATCTCAGCCTCCTGAGTAGCTAAGATGATAGCCATGAGCCTTAAGGTAATATTGTAACCCATTTTAAGATCAAAAGAAAAGATTTTTCCAAAAGTTTGGGAAACTGATTTTCACCTAGCTAGGTTTCATAAGTATGTAATAACAACATCTTAGGATTTACCCAGATAGTTTGTACAAACAGATAATCAAGTGACTAAATTCACAGCTCTGTAAGTTAAAATGCAGCATATAACCCTATGATACTGCATACATTCATTTCACAGTGACACTTTCAATAATCAACAAAACAGTGTGGATAATACTTTTGATTCTGTTGCACCTGAAATATAGTAAGAATAGAGAAAAATAAATGGTATAAAAGTACATGTACATACTCTTATGCAATGTTCACAAGTTATTTATCAGAAGAGGAAGTGAGACATACTCTTGAGTTTGGTAGAGTTTATGGTAAATTATTCACAAAGACATATTCATTCTGCCAGAAATGTACCATGCTCAATATTGTAAACTTTTAAAAATAAAGACTAAAGAGCCATTAAGGTTGTTCTTCAAAGAGTTTCATGACTTTCCAAATTCCTCATTTCACATGAAGTTACAACACATGGAACTATAGCAAGTGAAAGATACCTCAATTTTATTAAAATATTTTATTTCTTAAACTGTAGCTTTATTATATGTGTATTATATTTGTGATGCTTTTTATGTCTAAATATCTTCAAACAATATATTTTCAAAAATCTAAATTGAAATATTTCTTGTTGCTATACAAAACTAATCAATTACTAATGGTAGTGCTGAGAGGGGATTTACCTTTTAGATTTTAGTTAAAAAGGTAAAACAAGAAATTTTCTAGTTTTCAAAGACAAAATTATAATCAATAAATGTATTTCTTAATTATCATTTGAGGTATCTTAAGGAAGCATTTTTTACACTATATCTTTTTCTCTCATGAATGTCATCACAACATTATATAATTTTAAGTCATGGTTATGACAACCAACTAAGGGGACCATAATTCTTATGATGGTCTTTGAATTATTTATATAAAGAGCCCTAACTACTTCTTAGCCTTCTCAATCATTCCTGCCCTACCCATTCCCAAAATAGCTGCAAGAATGTACTGATACTCTTAAATTTTATGGTTTTAATCATATAGTTTCTTCTCCTTTAGATACTACCTTTACAATCTCTAGTCTAAATCTTCTTTTTAAAAACTGGGGCTGGGGATATAGCCTAGTGGCAAGAGTGCCTGCCTCGGATACACGAGGCCCTAGGTTCGATTCCCCAGCACCACATATACAGAAAACGGCCAGAAGCAGCGCTGTGGCTCAAGTGGCAGAGTGCTAGCCTTGAGCGGGAAGAAGCCAGGGACAGTGCTCAGGCCCTGAGTCCAAAGCCCAGGACTGGCCAAAAAAAAAATTATTATGGATTAAGAACTTGTACAATCAAGCCTCTACCACAAACTTCACTACAGCTGTATTTCTTTTCTTTCTGGCAGTCAAATGTCTCCAAAGAGTCCTTTATATCCACTGTTTTCATGTCTTCATCTGCTTGTCAGCTCTGCAATCTGGTCTTTGCCTTAATTATGCCTCTGAAACAGCATTTTAAAAATCAACACTATCCTTCATATTCCTAATCCAAATGGACATTTTCCTTTCCTCCTCTAACTTAACTATTCAGTGGCAACCTTGACTATCGTTGGCTATTTTCTTTCACCTCTATGATTCTTTACTCTTCAGACTTCTTCCTCTATCTCTCAGGCCCAGTCCTCTGCTTTCTCTTTTGATTCTTACCCTTTTCGGGGGGGGTGGGGTGGGGTGGGTGTGTGTGTGTGTGTGTGTGTGTGTGTGTGTGTGTGTGTGTGTTCTCAACTTTTCCTTTTTTGCCAATCCTGGAACTTGAACTAAGGGCCTGGGCTCTGTCCCTGAGCTTATTTTGCTCAAGACTAGCACTCTATTACTTGAGCCACAGTGCCACTTCTGGCTTTTTCTGCTCATGTGGTCTGAGGAATCGAATCCAGGGCTTCATGCATGCCAGGCAAGCATTCCATCACTAAGCCACCTTCTCAGCTTCATGTTCAACTTGTCATCTAAGTCATACTGTACTATACTATTTCCTAGACAATGTTAGCCATACACATGGTATTAATTACCTACCATGTACAGCTGAATACATCTATATAGACGTCTCTCCTGCTCTCCAGTAGAAATAATCAAAAGCAACAAAAAATCAATTCATTAAAAGCTAGTCTGACCCAGACATACACCTGTAATCTTATCTATCCAGGAGGCTGAGATCCGAGGATTGTGGTTCAAACCCAGCCCAGTCAGGAAAGTCCATGACTCTCTTATCTACAACAAACTACTCAGAAAAAGCCAGAAGTGGTGTTGTGGCTCAAGTGGCAGAGTACTAGCCTTGAGCAAAAGAAGCTCAGGGACAGCACCCAGGCCCTGAGTCCAAGCCCCAGGACAACACCCAAAAGAAAGCTAGTTTGCAAAAGAGCTAATATTTCTTTCTTTTTCTTTTCTTTTTTTTTAAAATTTTATTTATTTTTTGCCAGTCCTGGGGCTTGAGCACTGTCCCTGGCTTCTTTTTGCTCAAGGCTAGCACTCTGCCACTTGAGCCACAGCGCCACTTCTGACCATTTTCTATATAGATGGTACTAAGGAATTGAACCTAGGGCTTCATGTATATGAGACAAGCACTCTTGCCACCAGGCCCTATTCCCAGCCCCCAAAGAGCTAATATTTCTAATTACTGAGAGTCTTCCATCCTTTGGCAGCACCACAGTTTGAACTCAAGACTTGGATGCTAGGTAAGTGCTCTACCACGGGAATCACACAACTGTGTTATCACTCAAACTATGATCCTCCTATCCTCTATCTCCCAAATTGCTAGGGCCACAGGCATGCCCTACCACGTCTGGTTCGTTTTTCATTGGCTGGGCTGGCCTCAAATCATTTTCTTTCCATCTCTACCTCCCACATAGCTGGGACTATAGGCATATACCCCACACACAGCTAACAAGGTTTTATTATTTTTTATTTATTTTATTCTGTATTCCAGTCTCAAAAGAAAATACGTCTTTAACTGTTTTAGTCTAATGTTTGGTATATTGAGTTTCAGTTGAGTACTATGCAGTGAACTGAAATGAGTTAAGAGACACTTTATACTACTTCATCTTTCCCATTTACCATTCAACTCAAACATATCATTACAAAATTGATAAAGTGATTATTGTCCTCAAACCCCATTCTTACTGTCATCAATGCACGTAATTGGGTCAGAAGCTCTTAGTACTAATTACTATTTCACTACCATCTTTGGAGGCTTTCAAAACCTAAACTATCACTAAGTTGTGGAATAGGATCAAAGAAGAGTATATGTCATCATAAAGGCTGTTGGGTAAAGGATGGGTTTAGTGGAGTGGGCACTTACCACGCATGCCCTTGACATCCACAATCATCCACAACAACAAAAAGAAAAGGCTATCAAAATTTTCCCTTTTTCTACCACTTGTATCAGTAAGGTAGTTTTCGTCACATTTCCCAGAAAACAAAGTATTCTAACGCATTCAATGCAAAAGCACATACAAGAATCCAGCTGCCTATTAAGATAGACCTACATTATGCCAAAAAGTTTGAGAATTAACTGTTCTAAGGAAAAGTAAGAAACTATCTAAAAGATAAGTTGCTATCTGTAGTAACAGCTAGAAGAAATGCAAGATCTAAGAAGAATTCTTAATTATATATTATAAGAAATATATGTATATTATACATATAAAATTGAAAGTAAGATGATGTTGAAGTTTGGGAATGAGGAAAATTTTCTGAAAAGGAGGCAGTAAGAGTTTATAAGAAATATCTGGTAACAGTGTAGAGTAGACTTTGGAAATACATTACCTTGGTTAATTATTCTAAAATATATTTCTTCTCCATATTTTTATAGATCAGAGAGTTATTTCATTTTTTGTTTTTTCTTAAATCTCATTCTTACTGTCATCTTACCCAGTTAATCTGTTCAGAAATCCTTACTATTCATTATTATTCTGCTACCACCAGATGTGAAGGCTTTTGAAAATTATTAATACAGATATAACTATTATGATAACTTTTAAAATTTACTCACCTTTGGGCTCATCTGTGGTAACAGCCAAAATAAAATCATATGGAGTCATGAATAACTGCCCTTCACACTCTATAGAAGCAAATAAACGAAATCTTCTCTCTCTTGATGTAGCATACAGGTCCAGGTCTTCAATATCTGTTCTGCTAATGGCAACCTACAATTAAGAAAGCAAAGAAATTTGGGCTGTGTGAACAGCACCTTCTTTTATAAGATAAAAGCTTTATTTATGCCCGTAATGGAGCTTGATCTCAGGTCCTGAATGCTGTCTCTGAGCTTTCTTTGTTCAAGGCTAGCACTCTACAATTTGAGCCACTTTGGGGCTTTTTTGGTACTGTATTGGAGAAAGGAGTCTCACAGTCTTTCCTGCCCTGGACTGGCTTCAAACCTTGATCCTCAGATCCCGGCCTCCTGTGTAGCTAGGATTATAAACATGATCTACCTGGTACTAGCTACAAGATACGAGCTTTTGATTATATTAGAAGTGATTTAATCAGGTATATGAAAAAAGTGCTAAAACATTACATGTTTTGGAGAACCATAAACATTTTACAAATTGTTCATATGAATAAAATTAATTAATTAGTTAATTGGTATTAAGAATATGAAGAATTTTAAAGTGTTAATTTGAAATGTTTGTGATTTGCTTGGGGATGGCTATTTCTTTCTTGCTAGAATGCTAGGGGAAGGCTAAGCCCGAATAACAAACCTTCTGAAATGCATACCTAGGCAATGTGTATAGCTGTATTTACTTGATTAGAAGCCTATTCTAGAGGAGGAACTAAAACTTTGATAAGCTGCTCATGACTACTTATTAGGAAACCATGTGGAGGTCCTGTTTAGATTAGGGCCACAATCACCAATTCAATGTCACTATACAGTCAGTCACCGAGGTGACTTTTCGCTTGCATACAGGCTCATAGGTTTCTTTCATTTTAAGATTTTTCCTTGTAGACAAATCATTTTCCAGTGTTACTTTGCTCTTGCAGTGAATTTATCTAATAAAAAGATTTTTTCCTGGTTAAAAACTAATGCATAGACATTGAATGCAATTTAGAAGATGTTTTTAAATTTACAAATATAATTCTGTATTGCTTGTTTAAAAAATGGGAAAAAATCTGATCTTCAAACTTACATCAGGGACATTTTCCTGTATCACTACTACAACAGAAGAACATTTTTAGAAACTGTATGATATCCCATAGCCATCACAGAAAACATTCAAACTCATAGAAACGAAACAATACATTACTGAATGATTATAAATCACTGAGGAGATAACAAGGGAAATTCAAAAGTTTCTAGAATTCAGTATAAATGAAAACACAAAATACCATCTCCTCTACGACACACCAAATGCAGTACTCAAGGGAAAGTTTATGAGTGCCTACATCAACAAATTAGAGAAATCTCAAATCAATATTAAAATAATGCACTTCACCCTCCTAGAAATACAAGAGCAAGCAAAGACCAAACTGGTAGATGGAAAGAAATAATAAAAATTAGGGTGGAAACAAACAAATTAGAGACTAAGAAAACCTTACAAATATCCACAAAATAAAAAGTTGGCTCTTTAATAATATTAACAAAATTGAGAGATCCTTAGCAAAACTAAGAGAAGAGAAATAACCCATGTAAATGAAATTAAGAGATGAAAAACAACAGGAAAAAAAAAAAGGCAGAAACAAGGGGCTGGGAATATGGCCTAGTGGCAAGAGTGCTTGCTTGCCTTGAATACATGAAGCCCTGGGTTTGATTCCTCAGCACCACATGAACAGAAAAAGTCACAAGTGGTGCTGTGGCTCAAGTGGCAGAGTGCTAGCCTTGAGCCAAAAGAAGCCAGGGACAGTGCCCAGGCCCTGAGTTCAAGGCCCAGGACTGGGGGGAGGGGGGGAGAAGCCAAAAAACCCAGAAACAAGCAAAATTCTGAATATTATAAGGGAATATTTTGCAAACCTTTATGCCAATAAATTGGAGAATCTGGCAGAAATGGATGGATTCCTAGAGAACATCAATATACCTAAACTGAGCTAAGAAGATATAAAACAATTAAATAGACCTATAACATGCAATGAAATTGAAATGGCAATGAAAGACTTCACATCCAAGAAAAACCCAGGACCTGTTGGATTTACAGCCCAATTCTATAAAGCCTTCAAAGGAGAACTAATACCAATACTCCTGAAACTCCCCAATGAAATAGAAAGGAATTTCATGCTATGAAGCTAGCATTATACTCTCACCCAAACTAGGTAAGGACTCATCAAAGAAAGAGAACTACACAGACCTATCTCGGATGAACATATATGTAACACTTCTCAATAAAATTCTGGCCAATTGTATTTAACAACTAACAAAAAAAAATACATACTATGGTCAAACAAGATTCATCTGAGGGATGCAAAGCTGTTTCAACACATGTAAATCAAGAGAAATAAGGTAAAAAAGAAAAAAACCCCACGATTATCTCAATAGATGTAGAAAAAGCTTTTGACAAGCTCTAACACCCCTTTATGATAAAAAGCTCTGAAGAAGCCAGAAAAACATAGAACATTCCTCAATAAAGGCTGTGTATGACAAAGCTACAACCAACATTATTCTTAATGGTAGAAAATTAAAACCATTCCCTTTAAAATCAGGAATGAGATAAGGATGTTTCTACTCCTGTTCACTACAGTACAGTTCTAGCAAGCACAATAAGGCAAGAGAACAATATAAAGGGGATCCAAAAAGGGAAGGAAGAAGTAAAGCTATCTTTTGCAGATGGCAGATCCTGTACTTAAAGGACCCTATAGACTTCTCCTCCAAGTTACTAGAACTGATTCAAAACTGGTAAATTAGCAGGGTATAAAATAAAAGTAGTTTTAATGTATGCCAACAATGAGAAGATGGGAGACTGAAATCAGGTAAGCAACTCTGTTTACACCTAAAAAACAACAAGAAAAAAACAATTTAGGGATTAACCAAAGATGTGAAACACCTCTATAGTAAAAATAACTAAAAATTTAAAGAAGGAAATTGAAGAAGACTTAGGAAATATAAAGGTCTTCCATGCTTCTGGATTGGAAGAATTAACATTGGGAAAATGGCAATACTACCCAAAGCAATTTACAAATGCAGTGCAATATCCATCAAAATGCCATCAAAATCATTCTTCAATGAGAGAGAGAAAGCAATTTAAAAATTTCAAATGCTTATAATTAAAAATCTTGGGGCTGGGGATGTAGCCTAGTGGTAGAGTGCTTGCCTAGCATGCATGAAGCCCTAGGTTCGATTCCTCAGCACCACATATATAGAAAAAGCCAGAATTAGCACTGTGGCTCAAGTTGGCAGAGTGCTAGCCTTGAGCAAAAAGAAGCCAGGGACAGTCCTTAGGCCCTGAGTTCAAGCCCTAGGACTGGCAGAAAAAAAAAAAAATTAAAATCTTTCAATAATATTTTTTAGTAAATGATACTATTTACATCAAAATTACCAACACAGTAAAAATTCATCAAAACTAATAAAAGCCAATGGAGAAAGATAATCCAGAAACCAAAAAGGCCTAAATTACATTCATTTAGTTAATTGCTGAAAATAAAAAATCATTATCAGTTCAATATTAAGAACCCCTCTACCATTACAGTAAAAAAGAACTAAAAAAAAATAAGCCTTTCAGAAGTGGTAACGTAATTGAGAACTGAAGGGATAGATAGGGAGGGCATTACAGAACCTATAGTTATTTAAGAAAAATTCTTCTTTTCTTCAGATTGGTGGTCAAACCAAAAAGAAGAAAACAACATATTTCAAAGTTCAAGAAATAAGAGCTTTCAAACTGTTAGGAAATACTAAAAAGGAAACTGTTAAGGTTAATATCAATAACCAAGAAAAAATACAGCCTATTAAGGTGGAAGATAGGAGGGGCATTTATGGTCAAAACTGAGCTTCAAAGAAATCCAAAAGTAAATCCAACATAGTTTCCATACATCAGCTTTCTTGAAGATGCTTCTTTAAAATGATTATGATAATGTGAAATACTTCCTGCCTTTGTTTGCATATGTGTAGTCTTACTAACAGGCCTACTGTGGAAGCTCTTTAATACTAATTCTTGTTAATTACAAGTTTTGGTTAGTTGAGGTTAATAGGTAGCACATCATTTTACAGAGGCTACTACCTACAGTTTATTTAAATTTTTGTTCTGAGTAAAAGTTCTTACAGGTTGATATACTTAATGTTGCTTCTCCATTGAGTTATATTTTTTTTAATCAGTCTTTGCAACCACTACTATCTCAGGTTGTTAGTAAACAGTCCCAGGCCAGGGATCTGTATACTGTCTATCCTATCAGGAAATGACCTTCTGATTTCCTGATGTCAACTTGGATTCCTCATTTCCCACTTTCAGTACCTGGACTCCTTCTTGTTAGCATGTACCTTTCGTGGTTTCCTAATACTTCTTTAGTTTCCCTTGGAATTGAGATACATGCTTTCTTACCCACTTAGAAGTAGCTTGTTTCTTATTATATCTCTGTAAAGCTTTTGTTTAAAGACTGTCTGATAGTTATCAACACGTGCAATGGCTGCCACCTAATGCTAATGCATAAAAATTACTTAACTATTATTAATCAAAGTCTAGGCTTAATTTGTTAAAAACAAGAATGATTCAAGTTTTCATCTGTGCCTGGGATGAGTTGTGGAAACTGTAATACTGTACTCCATCAACCACATCAACTTCAGTAACGTTTTAGATTTACTTAGTTCTTTGCTTAGCTGTGTAATTTCTCTGAATGGGTGCCCCAATACCTTCCTAGTTATTGCCTACTCAGTTTCTACATATCAAATGGGATATGTGATTCTTTTATCCACACTCTCAGAAAGCCATTTGTCTGGAAAATTCTGCTGTCATACATTCTGTAAGTACAGACCCGAATTACTTTTATGAACTATATTTATTGTACTAACATCTTAAACTTTGACAATGCAGTTACTTTCCTGGACCCTTGGATAAGTGATAGTTATTTCCTTTATAAATTCTTACTACATTCTATTATATCTGTCACTTGATTATGAATTCCTTGAGGAGAGCAATAAATTCTTAATTTCATAGTGCCAGTGACTATATAGTGCATGAAAGGATGAATGGTTGAGAATGAAAAGATAATTGGTCACTATGTGACAAGCAGCCAAAAGAATACGAAGTCTGGGTCAAATGAACAGACAAAAAAACGGTCAGTTTTTTTTAAGGCAAGCAGAAGTGAGGTTTCTGATTCCAATCTAAACATTTTTATTGAGTTATCAAAAAAATTCAAAGCTTTAGTGAGAAAGGTACAACATAATAACAAGTATCTATCATTTAAAATATTCTTCTAATGACATATTGGTTTTACACGTAGTTACTAGGTAGACTGACATTTAAATGCATTTCTAGAAGATGTAAAGATCATATCTGGGTTACTGGCATGTTTATCACTGAAGGCATTTATCCCTCCTTTTTGACAGAAATATTCAAAATCCTTTCTATCACCTATTTTGACTGGTTGTGTTATAGAACATAAATATTTATAGAGCTATCCAAATAGCCCTATATAACTGTTAAACATCCACTTTCCATCTCCCACTCCTTTCCAGGTTTTAGAAACCACTATTTAATTTTCAGTCTATACATCTGACTTTTATAGATTCCATTAGTGAAATCATGTAGTATTTGTTGTGTGTGTGTGTGTGTGTATTTCTTCACTTAAAACAATGATCCATGTTCCATCCATGATGCTGCAAAATACAAAATTTAATTCTTTATGATTAAATAGTATTGTTTTATATACATATGACATTTTTTACCCATTTATTTGTGGTTTGACACTACTTTGTAGCTATTCTGAATTACTTTGTAGCTATTCTGAATGGTAACCAGTTCATTTCCTTTTGGGGAGATGGGGGATGTTGGGTTCCTTTGGAAGCATCACATTACCTTGTCTTCCCATGTTTCTTGTTGATCTTTATGTATTTGGTGGAACAGTCACCTTGTATAGAGTGGTTTTCAAGTAAAAGACTTTCTCCTGGTGATCTGTTCTAAAGTGTTGTTTGGATAGGCTTCACTGGGCTTTGGCTCCTGGTGGAAACTAGTGTGATGTGTAGCTTCTTCAGCAATAATCGACAGCAACAATGTTCATGGGCATTTCAGTAGCTCAGGTTGCAGTTGGGGGATGTGGGATTGCACTTACAGCTGGGCTAAAGTGGGGTGGGGTTCCTGGCATCTCGGAAGGACAGTGTGCCCTGATTCTGGCACAAGGTGTCCATCTGTGTCTGTGGGTCACACTGGGGCCAGGCTGCCTCCCTGTGTGCAGTAGGTATTATGCAACATACATACTAGAGGCCTGCATGCCTATCCCAGCACCACACAGGGATGGAAATCACTAGTGGGGACAAATACGGTCCTTGTCAGTGTCCGAGAGCTGTGCAGGTGAGTCTGAAGGACTAACCTCTCAGCAGGGTGCCTTGCTTCTTTCTGGGCCCAACGGTGAGTTAGTAAGTAAACCTGTTTCCTTCCCAGGGCCTCAGTGGGTGAATCTCCTAATAATGTGCTGCCTAATTGCCTCCCTAAGCCAAGCCATGCCACTGTGGCCCAAGCTGCTCTTTCAAAAAGTTGTTAAAAAAAATGTTACTTTTAAAATTGATGTTGTTTATGATTTAAGTTTAGCTGTTGCAATAAGGTTTACGGGATTTATTTTTTCATTCTATTGTTATTTTGCTAGAATAAAAATTATGGTAAAATCTCTTAAGCAAGGATACAGGCAAATGATTTTGACTTAAGTCTTTAGGTTTGAAACATTCAACTCTCAGGTACCACTTCCTAGGTGATTAGGACATATAAAAATCCTACAGGCTGTAAAAGAGGGTTTTATATACTTCTAATTTTAAGTACAATGTTACTACCTGTATAATACTTCAGTTGGTTTCTTTCCGTTATATATCATCAACTCTTTTCTACAGGAAAGAAATAACTTTGCTTCAATAACATCCTTACAGAAAAGGTTAATGAAACTGAAATTCATAAATAACAAGAAATACATTGAATATTTGGTGAGAATTTTATCAGCTAATACATTAGGGAAGGAAGGAAGAGGATGTAGCTTTTCAAATTTGAATGAACACTGAGCATTCTAATCTAAAAGAAAGCAGTTAGTTGTTGCTTGACAAAAAGACAGTCATAAATATAACTTGAAAGAGGCTCATCCTTAGTAGGAATGCAAGGAGCTGCCCAGAGGATAGAGGCAGCAGTAGAGGGAATGAAAAGCCTAAAAATAGGAAAAGTAAGAGATATATAATATGATTTACCTGGCAAGGTCCTCAGCCAAGTACAAGATCCAGACTCTGGATCTCATCCATGAATAAAAGTGATATAGAGAGGTTCAAGTAGCATGAAAATTGGCTGAAGTTCACTATCCAAGAAGAGACAGTAGATCAAGTCAAAAGAAACCTGGGTTCAGGAGGAGGAAATTTAGTCCCTGAAAAATTAGCATAAGGTTGTGAGGAAAAAGATAGGAATCTAAGCACATGAAATTATATGTATATAATTTATAATATATAATGTATAAATGTATAAATTATATATATAAATGACTGGAGTTAAATCATAGGTATCAATTATATCAACAATGTCAAAGTGGACAACTAGACCACAACTTGAGGCTTCTATTGGTCTTAGGGTTTGTGGTAGATTTGGCCTACAGGTGAACTATGTTTCATACTAGGAAAATACAGGAGACCAGTTCAACTGAAATTCAATTTCATCAAAAATCACCCATCTTCCTCCCCAAAGATAAAGGCCTTTTTTTACTTAGTCCCTTTTCTGTATTAAATAGGCTATTCTTAATTCCTCAAATGTCATGGTTCAAAGACAACTGAGTCCATTTCTTTCTTAGATAAAATATGTTCTTTCCAGAAAGAACCTATTAGTTCTTGGATGAGTCATTAAGAGTCCACAGGTAAAAAGATAACTCTGACATTATCAATTGAGGAAAAGGAGAGAGGTATGGAAGATTATCAGAGAAATATTTATAAACCAGGCCTAGCAATGGTATAAATCACTTCTGTTCACATTTTGTTGAAGAGAACATGGACACTTTGATCACATTTAAGTGCAAGGGATGCTGGAAAGTAAAGAAATGAGTATCCATATCCTAAAGAGGAAAGGAGGAGACTGTGTACAACAGTTTCTAATCTCTGTCACAGCAACTCTGGTGATAACATCAAGGACATATGGAATACAAAGGATAAGTGAGCAAAGCCTTAGAAATGTATGCATGTATGCTGAGGGACTTAGACTAACTTCCGAAACAAAACCCTACATTAAAAGTCACATGAGTTAACTTCAAAACACTTCATCCATTGTGCAAACACTAACCTGCTGCAATGCACTCTGGCTGAAGAGTTCCAGACATTTTAGTCACAGCAAACCGTACCTTTCTTCTAACTTCTGAAATGCAGCCAGTATTGGCTTGAAAGTTTATGCTGGTTGCACTTATGCTCTCTATAGCTTTGTTTTGTCAAAGCGGACAAAGTGCTTCTGTGATTCCTACTTTTTCCACAAAATATTGCCTTAACATTATGAAAAAAATATTTATGGGCCAGGTGCCAGTGGCTCAAGCCTGTAATCCTAGCTACCCAGATGGCTGAGATCTGCAATCCCCATTAAGAGCTAGCTCAGGCAGGAAAGTCCCTGAGACTCTTTATCTCCAGTTAATCACCAAAAACCCTGGAAGTGGAGCTGTGGCTCAAGTAGCAGAGCACTATCTTTGAACAGAAAGCTCAAGGACAGTGCCCAGGCTCTGAGTTCAAGCCCAAGACTACCACCAAAAAAAAAAAAAAAACCAAAAACAAACAAACAAACAAAAACCCAAACAAACAAAAAACACAGAAAGAAAAAAAAGAGAGAAGAGAAAAAATGAAAACATTTATGTGTTGTTCTCTATCTTTGAACAGTTAAAGATATCAATTATAAATAGATGTCTTCTGCTCCTTGTCCACAGATCCACCCACATATCCGGGGAAGCTGAACAATAATTATCATTACTGCCTATAGCTTAATTTACAAAAAACTAAATTCACTCAAGTACAGAGAGCAAGATCTCAACTTCTTGATAAAACTACAATATTACTGAATTTTATGATAGATTGCTATTCTGAAAATATCCAGCAAAGATCATTAATACTTTGTCTAAAATTTAAGAGAAGCAAAATACAATATTCCTTGAAAATGCATTGTTGTATACAGCCTTACATTTTATGTTCTAACAATTACACTTCTTTTTTGTTTTCTTTTGTTTTTTTTTGCCAGTCCTGGGGCTTGAACTCAGGGCCTGAGCACTGTCCCTGGCTTCTTTTTGCTCAAGGCTAGCACTCTACCACTTGAGCCACAGCGCCACTTCCTGCTTTTTCTATATATGTGGTGCTGAGGAATCGAACCTAGGGCTTCATGTATGCAAGGTGAGCACTTTACCAGTAGGCCATATTCCCAGCCCCACAACTACATTTATAAGATTACTCTAAAAATAAAATACCATTAAACTACAAGATAATGAAACTACACATGAATAATTTTGGCAGAAACTAAAAGTAATTCAACTATTATGGCAAGGAATCTTAAGAATTTTATAATGCTAATTTTTTGCAGAACAGGGAAATACAGATATTGTTAAGTTTAAGGTTAAGTATCACTGAGGTATTTTTAGATGTAGTAAAATTTGCTAAAGACTTGGAATTTTTCATACCAAAAAGTGTGGCAACCCTTCTGTTATTTTTAATAATGGAGAATTCACATGGAAGTAAAAATTCCAAATCCATGCACATTACTTAAAAATTTATGACTTTTATGTAATCTAGGTCTTATAGGTTGTGCTAACAGACTGAAGATGAAAAGCTTAGAAGTGGTAAAAATGATAAAAGTTAATTTTTTAAAAAATTACCTCACCTTTCCAAAAGAAAATAAATATTGGCAGTGCAATTACCTCCCTGGAATTTCCCAATGCAGACATTTGCAACTAGTATTTAGATGTTACTTCTTAAGGTAGCGAAACAAGGAGCTTCAGGCAACAGAGTACATCATTATCCTTCCTATGAATAACAGAGTAAAGGTTCACTGCCAAGACATGGGCTCAGGTTACTTCAGGTCAGAGAAGCAAAAATTTACTCTGTGGCAAGGTCTGATTTTCCCAGGGAGGCAAGATTAAATGCCAGATAAAGGATTCACTACTAGACAATTAGAGAAACTGATGCCTACAAGCTGATAATAACACAGAGAGGTAACCTGAAACAATTCTCTAAATTACTGTTTAGCAAACAAGAAACAGAAGTGAGAAGAATGGAAAAAAAAAAACAAATGAAAATCATTTGTAATAACAAAATTATGTAGGTTACTCATCATTATTAGTTTCCTTAAGGCACATTTGTTTTAATTAAATCAAATTAATACTAAATTTTAATAAATATGCTAATGTATATTTAATTTCATGTAGGTGGTTGAACACTTAATATTAGCTCCTAATTGGCAATGGCAATTATATCAACATTTCATAAAACATTTAAGAACAAATAATCTTTTCATTTTACATGTAAGACCATCAGAGGCAAGAATCTCATGGAGCATACTTGAGGTTCTATTCAAGTAGCTAAAAAGCTGTTCACGGGAGTATTACATTTGGCTTTTCACCTATGGCTTCAGGCTTCTTTAAAGAAGTCTAAGAAGATAAAAGAGCTAACTTTTTTTAGCTTTCTGGGTGGTCGAAAGGTTAAATATCAAATTCCCACGACGGGAAAATCCCCAAGTACTCTGGGTGAGATGTGTTGATGCTTAGCAAAGTCATCTGTGTAAAATATATACAGCTGAAGACAAGCCAATACTATATTCCTGGCTGAGATCAAATACACAAATCGCTGCTGATAAAGCAACTGACCATTTATGAGTTTCAAAGTCTATTTGTATTGTTATAGCGTAAGTGTAGAGAATTCTTTATAGTTTATGTTTATGGAATTCCTTACTTTCTCATATATCATCTTAATTTTTATCTGACAAGTTAAGTGAAGGTATTTTTTAGAAAGTAGCATGGTGCAGTGATTTATTGCCTAGAGCTCATCTTTCCTTGTATATTCAAGACTGTTCCAGTAACACTTCCCTTGCCCTGCAACCCTCATGTTGCTTCCCTCTCTCCTGACTACTTCCCTTTCACATGTTGCTACTTCTCTCATCTTAGAAAGAAACCTGTCCTAAGGCTCCCTTTAGTAATACTTCCCCACCTTCTTGCCATTTCTTCCCTACCCTGTACCAAAGGACCTCAGGAAGCACAGTCTCCAGTTCCTGTCTCAGATCTCCTCAGTCTCTTTTGAAATTACTTCATTAGGTTTCACACTCTACCTCCAGTAAAAGCTTGTCAAAGTCATCCATGTTCTTAATCCAAAGGTCATTTCTCAATTTTCATCTTATAGCATTTGACATAGTTGATTACTCTATTTTTCCTTGAAATAATTTAGTGTCTCCGATTGCCTCGCTCTCCTGATTTTCCAATTACTCTGGCAGGTCCCTAATGGTATTAAAATGTTTTCTTATTAAATAGTTATAAAAAAGGTTACATTTCTGTAAGTCAGGTTATGAGTACAATCTTCATCAATGATATCTTGATCAATGTCACCTTTTTCATCATTCTCTCTTTTTACCCTTCCCATTCCTATCCTCAATTTATGTAGTTCAACTCTTACATAATGTACACTGAAAATAATGACTGCATTTCTGGGGATTTTTTTTGGGTAGATCACCTGCCTAGAAAGTGTAAGGCTCTGGGCTCAAACCCTGGTATATATAAAAAAGAGAAAAGATCTCAGTAACAGAACAATGTGCTTACTGTTTTTATTAAACATACACTACATATTTTGACCACTTATTAATCTTCACAAAAGTCAACTTAATAAAAATAAGAATGATGTCAGCTTATGAAATATCTGTTTTTTTCAGGGATACATACATAATTTGTAACCGTATTTAAAAACCTGCATAAATGTGACGAAAATAAACACGCAATTTCTAGGAAACAAATTATTACAAAAAAAAAATTCTTGGCTAAGTTTAGCACTGATGGCTCAAATCTGTAATCCTAACTACCTAGGGGGCTGAAATCAAAGAACTGAGATCAAAGTCATTGCCCTAGGCAAAAAAGTCTGCAAGATTCAATCTTCGGTTAACTACCAAAAAGCAGAGCTAGTGGTGTGACTCAAGTGGTAGAGTGCCAGCAAATCATGAAAATCAAGGAAGCATAAATCCCTGAACTTAAACACTAGTACCAGCAAAAAAAAAAAAAAAAAAAAAAGACGCCCCAAATTCTCAGCTAGATATAGTAGCTGACATCTCTAAAAGGTTGGTGGTATGTGCCTGTCATTCCAGCTACAGGGCAATATTAATTGGAAGGATCATAATCCAGGCCATGCTAGCAAAAAAGTAAGACCCTATTTGAGCAACAAAGGCCTAATATCCATCATCTACAGAGAACTCAAGAAACTAACCTCCTCCAAACCCAGTAAACCAATTATTAAATGGGCAAAGGAGCTAAAGAGAGACTTCACAGGAGAAGAAATAAAAATGGCAAAGAAACATAGGAGGAAATGTTCAACATCCCTGGCAGTAAAGGAAATGCAAATAAAAACAACCCTGAGATGCCACCTCACCCCAGTTAGAATGGCCTATACTCTGAACTCAGGAAACAATAAATGCTGGAGGGGGTGCGGATAAAGAATGTAAACTAGTACAACCACTCCAAGAACAGTATGGAGGTTCTTCAAAAAGCTCAGCATACCCAATGGGCCAGCCATACCACCACTTCTAGGCATCTATCCTGAACAAAAGGATCCAGGATACCACAAAGACACCTGTACATGCATGTTTATTGCTGCACAATTCACAATAGCCAAAATATGGAAACAACCCAGATGCCCCACTATAGATGAATGGATCCAAAAATGTGGTACCTATATACAATGGAATTCTACACAACAATTAGAAATGATAAAATAATGGCATTCACAGGGAAATGGTCAGATCTTGAACAAATAACGTTGAGCGAGACAAGCCTAGAACACAGAGAACAAAGGCGCATGGTCTCCCTGATACGTGGATGTTGGGGGGTGGGGGGAAAACAGTAGAGATCCTGTCTCTAAAACAACAAGTTCCTTTTCAAATGGTACTTCTACATGTTTTGGTCAGTGACTTTACATTATGTCTCTAAAACCAAACAATTACTAAATAAACATAAAAAGGTCTAGGATAGACCTATCAGAAGATCACAATAGCTCAACTGCTACATACATATGATTATATAAGATGCGGCTAGGCAAAATGAACTCCAAGAGAGGGAAACAGGAGGATTTTATTGTTGTCATTATGTTTCATGTACTAGGTGAATTTCCTGTGGCGTACCCCTGTGGTCACTGTATATGATTTGGTACATCGGATATTGTATATATGCATATCTGAGCTAGGGAAGGGAAAGGAAAATGAGGGAGGGTGTAACAAAGATGACAAGAAATGTACTCACTACCTTATTATGTAACTGTACCCCCTCAGTACATCACCTTGTCAATCTTTTTTTAAAAGACCCTATTTGAAAACTTAAAAGCAAAATGGCTGCCGATATGGCTCCTGTACTACAGTAGCAGCCTAGCAAGTACAAGGCCTTAAATTCAAGCCGCAATACTTTGATCCTGTGAAGCGGAAGGGGAATCCGGGCAGCCATGTGCACAGAAAGACCTTCCGCACGGCCACCCCCGCAGCAAAGGAGTCCGGACTGAAATTCTGGTGTACAGCACCAAATCCAGTGCTCCTTTTCTTACTACACAATGTGGTAGAGTGGAACCAAAGTACACAGGTTTTGCAATCTCTTAGGTCTACATTCAAGTGCCAGCTTCACCATTTCCTAGTTAGGTAATCTTGGGAAAAATATTTAAGCTCTCCAAACTTTACCATTTTCAACTTTAGAATGGACAAATACTAGCGCTATAAATTATAAAGATTGAAAGTTAATGAGGGAATTTCCCTTTCCCTTGTTCAACAGAATCATTTGATAAGAAAATATTCTTAATTAGCTGGATCTTGAAACAGTCTAGCTACTTAGTTCTATGCCCAAAGTTTAAAGTATCAAGTAACTTTGTGACATGTAAGTTCAATGTTCACTAAACATGTCCATGGTGATAGAACTATTCCAAACATCTGACATTTCTTTGTAATTCCCTTCTACTTTATGCTTTGTCACCTTTCTGTTAGTCTTTCTGTCCCAAATATTTGGATTATACAGTACTTATTTCTTTAGGGCGATGGCTGACACTTCATGACCAAATCTCTAAGTATCCATGAGAAAAAACAGCCATGAACATTACAAATTGCAAGACTGTAGGGACCAGGCTCTAGCCCTTAGGAACTCACAGAACATTACCACTTGCTAGCCAGACATGAGGCTACAGGATATAGTGTTCTTCCTGCTGGGTTTTGGTCATGCTTTGGTCTAATGCTTCCATTCTTCTGTTCTTCCCTTTTGAAATGGGAATGTTTACTCTGTTCCATTATATCTTGGAAGTATGTGACTTTTTGATTAATTAGAACCCATGGCTCAATTTGCCTGGGATGATAGAAGCTTTAAACTTGAACTGCTGAACAATCTTAGAGTGGTACTCATACAGATGGACTAACGCATTTGGCATTTGGAAATGGTACTGAGTCTTTGGGAACCAAGAGCAGCATGTTGGTTTAAATATGACATATCACCCACAGGCTCATGTGCCGAGTGCTTGATCATTAGCTTGTGGTGCTGGTTTAGAAGGTGCTGAAAACCTTAGGATGTAAGGACCAGGTGGAGAAAGTGAGTCACTGAAGGCATTCCCTTGGGAGTTGTGTATTGTCTAGGGCTCCTCTCTGTCCCCTTGGTACCTATCTTGTATGAGGTGAATAGCTTCCTAGCCTCCTCCTCCATATGCTCCACGACGTTTTGTCTAACCACAGGCCCAGAAACTGAACCAGATGTGTGGACTGAAACCTCTGAAACGGAACCAAAATAAATCTTTCCTGCCTATCAATGGTCCTCTTAGATATTTTCATCCCAGCTATGCAAATAGACTCCTAAATATTCTAGATTACAACTTAAGAAAAGGATCACAACACACCACTGATATTTAGACTTTTTCCTAAATAAATCATAATGAATTTAGCCGTTTAGGGTAATCAGCTTAGTCTTCTTTAACAAGATATCTTAGATGCCTTAAAGAATAGAAATCCATTTTCTTTTTAATTCCAGAGGCAGAGAATCTGAGATCAAGGTGAGGATTCCCCTCCTGGCTTGTAAGTAGCCACCTTTTGCTACGTTCTTCCAATGTCTTTCCTCAGAGTATGTAGAAAGTGAGAGAAAGAGTGAAAGAGCAAGTTCCATGACCTCAATTCACCTCAATTCCTCAGAGGCCCAGTCTCCAAATACTGCTACATTAAGTATTAGAGCTTCAATGGATAAATCTGGGAAAGACACAAACATTCAATCCCTACTATCATCCACCACTATATCCATCATACTATCACCAAATAGCAATTTAATCCTTGTCCCTGCTCATGCAGGCTTTAAAATAATCATTTTTACCAGCATTATCACTCTTGGGAACAACTTGATTATTTTTAGATTTCATTACAGATGCTCTCTTGGTAACTAAGATCGTTCTTCATCCTCTGTATATCACCTTTATAACTATTTTTTTAAGAATAAAAAAAATGTCATCAAAACAAACAGATGAGTCTTTTACACAATCGTTGGCCCACTAGTTCCCTATGGGGACAGGAGGGCAGCTCTCTGCTTGCTTGCCTGAGGTTGCCTGCTCATCAAACACCAGTCTTGCATGCCAGTGGGGGAACTCCTGTCTGCCCAATGGTTCCCCAGCAGAAAAATTCAGGTTGTCAGTCCAGGCTTCTGTCTTTTGTCTCCATGTCTGTCGGCCAACCTTGGCCAAGTAGCTGTGGAAAAGCTGTTGTTGCTAACTAGACCCCAATTCCAGTTTAGGGAGCTTCCCTTCCACATTTGTTTCTTCCTAGAGTACTCTCCCTCAGCCCCAGGGCTTCTCTAGAATGCTGATCCCTTCTCTGTAGCGAATCCCTTGTAAACAGTCAATAATACTGTTTAATACTGTGTGTTTATATAAATATATACATATACATGTGTATATATATATATATATATAATACACTTGGAAAAATCCACAGAAGGTGCATACTGAAAGGAAGCAAGTGGAGACTGTGTGTGTGTGTGTGTGTGTGTGTGTGTACGGATGGACGCTAGATAATATTGGTGTTAATTAATTGTAACAAATGTGCCATTCTGATACAAGATATCAATAGTGGGTAAGCCTGCATCTGGGAAACTTGTAGCTTTCTGCTCTCTTTTTCTAAAAAAATAATATCTATTTCAAGAAAGTGAAGAGAGATTGTATTCTTCAATGTGATTTCTTAAAAATAAAGCACATTTGGCTAAGCATATATCTCTGAAAATGTCTAGAAATATACCAAAACATCCATTTCAAAATCTGAATGATAGAATATACAACTCATATTTTAAATTTGGACAAAAAAGTTACAAGAATACAAAAAGTACATAACTAAATGGTATACAAGTTTTAAAATGATATTCAATTTTTCATCATAACAATTATTAAAAAAGAATAAACGAGCTTGGTTTTTACCAACACCCTGGATTGAACCCAGAACTTCATCCATGTTAGTTAAGTCCTCTATTATTAAACTATATTCCCAGCTACTTTTAAATTTTATATTGAGATGCTTTTGCTAAATTTCTCAGTGTCTTCGAACTTGTGCCCTTACTGTATCCCAGTCTACATGAAAATATTATGATTATGAAGTAGGAACTAATTTTATTTTTCTCACACTGAGTACTTTAATTGTACCCCATCATCTTCTATATTATTTAATATTGAATACTAGTTAAACTACATTAAAAGTAACATTATTGTGTTTTACTCTTACTTTACTAATGTTTTTGTTCACCATGTTTATTTTATTTTTATTTTTTTGCCAGTCCTAGGGCTTGAACTCAGGGCCTGAGCACTGTCCCTGGCTTCTTTCTGCTCAAGGCTAACACTCTACCTCTTGAGCCACAGCACCACTTCTGGCCTTTTCTATATATGTGGTGCTGAGGAATCGAACCCAGGGCTTCACGTATAGGAGGCAAGCACTTTACCACTAGGCCATAGTCCCAGCCCCAGCATGTTTTTTTGAATGTCAGTCCTTTTATGTCTGTTTCCTCCTGATATCTTCAATAGTTTCTTCCCTGATGGTCTGACACTAATAAATAATTTCAAGTTCTTATGAAAATGAATTTATTATCATTCTTAGAAATTTACCTAGATACAGAAATCGAAATCAGCAGTCATTTTTCTCCCAGAATTTTGAATATGCACCCCCTGTTTTCTGGCTTCTATCTGTTATCATGATCAGACAAACTATAGTTATTTTACAGATAAACCATTCTGTTTGTATATTTATTTTATTTTATAATTTCAATAAAATGTGACAAAATATGTATTTTTTTAATTTAGTCACCTTGGAACTAATGCTCCCTGAAACTGAGGATTAATGTCTTTGTTCCTCTCTGGAAACTTTCAGACAATGTAACTTAAAGGAATGTCTTCATCATTCTATTCTTATAGTCTGTATCCCTTGAAAGATGGATTTTAAATTCTTTGGTCTAGTTACTATGTATCTTAAACTCTATTACACTTGTTATTTCTATATATTTTGTTTTGTTTTATATTGGGTAGCTTCCTCAATTATGTTCTAGGCTATTAATAGACTCATTAGTTCTTGCAAGTCCTGTTTGACTCTAAATTAGAAATATATTCTTTTTCATAGTAAATTTCAATTATGCTTTTAACCATTTTCAGTATACTTAGTGTAAAAACTCAACCAAATTACCCTATTATTAAACTGTTAGCAAATTATTGACCTTTTATTCACAGAACTTCATGTATTCTGTACTGTGGGATTATGTACTTATCTTGGTCTAGACCTTATCACATATCCAGTATCCAGGGAATTTTCTCTGCAAAGAAGCTGTGTATTTCTTTCTGTCATCTATATCTGCTACTTCTCTGCTTGAGAAATATAAATTCTAACTCTGAATATCATGAGGTGGAGCAAAAACATGTTTATACGTTCATAAGACAGTCTCTTCAACCCAGAGCCCAGGAAAAGATCTTCAGGGTATTTTTTGTCATCAATCTATACTTTATCCTTTTAATAAGAATTCTGACTTTTGGTAAGTGGCATCTTAGGTCCAACCTGCTTGAACAAGATAGGTCTTGTCTCCTTATCCCCACATGAGAACTAAACTCCAGATCCTTATAATTCAATGAATAACTCCATTGCCTCTCCCAAGTAAGCTAGAGCTCACGCATTGTTCTACAGTCCCGCCACTAGCAATTTCCTGAAATCTAAGTACATTGTGATATCTAAAAGTTTATTTAAAGGATTTTTATGGATAGATTTACCAACAATAAATCTAACAAGGGTCTAATAACTAGAATATACAAGGAGCTTAAAAATCTAAAGCCCCAAAGATTCAATAATCTAGTTAACAAATGAACAAAGGAGCTAGACACTTCTCAAAGGAAGTTCATATGACCAATAAACATACCAAAAAAAACACAAAAAACAACCAGGCACCATTTCTGGCCATAATGGAACTGTAAATCAAAACAACACTAAGATTCCATGTCACTCCAATCAGAATGGCCATCATCAACAAATGCTGGTGAGGACGCAGGGGAAAGGAGACCTAATACACTGCTGGTAGGAGTGTAAACTAGTGACTACGTCCATGAAGGAAATCACTATGGAAATTCTTTCTTCAAAAAAACTAAAAATGGAACTACTCTATGATCTAGTGATGCCATTCTTGGGCATTTATGCAAAAGTTTGCAAGATTGGATATAATAAAAGCATTTGTTGCACCCATGTTCACTGCAGCACCATTCACAATAACCAAGTTACGGAAAGAGCCGATATCCTACAATTGACACTAATGGGTTAATAAAATGTGATATAAATATAAATACATATATTTATATGTTTGTCTATACAACATGGAATGTTATTCATCCATCAGGAAGAATAAAATTATGTCAATCTGGATATTAACTCTTAAGGTCATTGGTACAGTTCAACATAATGTTTTTCTGAAAATTCTTGGCAAGCCAAACTTGCACAGTTATATACATTATCATATGACTGGATCTACCAATTACTAGAATTTAGGCTTTGACTGCAATCATACCAATTTAAATTATATTACTAGTTTGGCTGAACAAAATATTAATTCCCCACAGAATGTGGATGTGCCATTTATTTATGTATTTATTTATGTATGTATTTATTTATTTAGTAGATCATGGAACTTGAACTCGGGGCTAGATGTGTCCCTGAACTTTTTTTAAAAAATTTATTATTATTTTTGCCAGTCCTGGGGCTTGAACTCAGGCCCTGAGCACTGTCCCTGGCTTCTTTTGCTCAAGGCTAGCACTCTACCACTTGATCCACAGCACCACCTCTGGCCTTTTCTATATATGTGGTGCTGGGGAATTGAGCCCAGGGCTTCATGTATATGAGGCAAGCAAGCACTCTTGCCTCTAGGCCATATTCCCAGCCCCTGTCCCTGAACTCTTGCTCAAGGCCAGGGCTCTACTACTTCGAACCACTTTCTAGTGGTTAGAGATAAGAGTCTCTCAAACATTTCCACTGAGGCTGGCTTTGAACTGCGCTCCTCAATGTCAGGTGTGAGCCACCAGTGCCTGGCAGGATTGCCTTTTAATGTGTATTTCCTATACAAATATTTAGTATTTATTCAATTAAACAAAGCAATTGCATCTACCAAATGAATATATAAAGATAACCAACATCATTTTGGTGCTTCTCATTAAAGGACTGAGACAAAAGGAAATTAAGAGATAATTACCAAAAAATTTATTATTGGAGAGTATATGATAAGCAGGGGTATTTTACGAAAACTATGGTGTCAGAAAAAAAACTTTCTGGTGGAACTTTAGAGCTGAGGTTAAAACAAAAACCTTCAAGGCTCTGGTAATGGAACTACATTTCAGCAAGTTACAGATGTCCATTCCCATCAGTTAACTCTATGCCAGGCTTATAAATCTGAATTTCTTTCAAATATTCCCTCCATATCCACACTAAAATCACAGTAAAGAAATATAAAATGTACAAATACATTAAGACGAAGAAAAAGAAGAAAATCAATTCAGAGAATTCTCCATACTGTTGTAAAACCAAGAGATGGAGGAAATAACTGACTTGAGGGAGTAGAGGCAAAACTTGGAAACTAAGGCTAAGATCAAACTGAAGTGAGGTATTTGCTATACAAACCCCTAGAAAAGTCAAGGCCTTGGAAATACAGGGAGCCACAGAAGCACTCTAAGTGGTGGGACTGAAAATACAGGAATATAAAACAATGTGTAGGGGCTGGGAATATGGCCTATTGGCAAAAGTGCTTGCCTCCTATACATGAAGCCCTGGGTTCGATTCCTCAGCACCACATATATAGAAAATGGCCAGAAGTGGTGCCGTGGCTCAAGTGGCAGAGTGTTAGCCTTGAGCAAAAAGAAGTGCTCAGACCCTGAACCCAAGATGCAGGACTGGCAAAAATAAATAAATAAAGTAAAATAAAACAATGTGTAAATTCACAATTAGATACTTCCCCAACAATGCACATGTTCTTATACATATGCATCACTGTGCTCCTCCAAACTCCCCTATTCTTAGAAGCTCATGATACCAAAGAAAAAGTGCTGTGAAATACCAAAATACCCAAATCGAGAGACAAAGGATAAAAAGACAAAAGGATTCCAAAAGCAATACTTAGAAAACCATTCGGTGTAAACCAACTGTACAACTCATGGGGAGAGAGGGAAAAGGGGAGGGGGGAAGCGGGGGAAAAATGAGGGAGGAGGTAACAAGTTGAACAAGAAACGTACTCCCTGCCTTATATATGAGAATGTAACCCCTGTGTAATTCACTTTGACAATAAAGGAAAAAGAAAAAAGAAAAAAAAATACTGAAATGTGGATGCTGCTCCAAAGTCGGTTTATGGAGGTCACATACAAAAGATATGCTAGTCAAGATTTAGAGTAAGAGGCTTGGGATGGGTAAGCCACGGGGCTTCAGTATCATTTAACTTCTAAATATACAGAAACTTTTGAACACACTAACCAATAATAATTAAATAAAAACAGACAGTAAAGGGGTTAGGGGTTAGCCCAGTGGTACAGTGCTTGACTAGCATATATGAGAGAAAAAGATAATAAATGAATAAATACATTGAATATTTACTATATGCCAAGCATACCATAACTCATTTGGCTGTCTTAACACTGTATGAAACCACAGCCTCTTTTACACATGAGGCTATAGGCAGAGAGAGGTTAAATAATTTACCTAAATGATACAGCTAGTAAGTGGTGGAACAGCTGAACCCTGTTTCTCTGAGGGCAGTCTTGCAAAAAATGGCAGAATACTGTCTCTCAACTTGAAAACTAAAGTTAATTTTTAAAAGAAAAAAAAAGGCAATTTGCATTTTTGCTACCTTGTTAATCTGTCACCAAAGAGGCCGGTGGCTCAGGGGTAGAGCACCAGGCCCTAGGGAAGCCTTGGCACCAGCACACAGCCAGCCCGCACGCTGCGCTCCGACTCGGTCGATGGGGACACACGGGGCACGCTACCCCCTTCCTAAGCTACCGAAGTGACGGGCGCGTGGAGGGGGCGGCGAGGCCCCAGCGGTCGGGGCTGCTTCCCGCCGCCGCAGGCTCGCGGTTCACTGCGGGGCGCTGGTCCGGGCGGCAGGCCCTTCCCCTCGACGGCCCCGCCGTCGGCACTGCGCGCGCGGACCGCTGCCGGCCATAAGGATCCTCACGCTGCCCGGGCCGCCTCGTCCCTCGGTCGTCTTCGTCTAGACCGTTCACTCCTCCGGCCCAGCAGGGAGGAGGTCCCTGTTCACCCGGCCAGCGCACACCGCGATGCGACCCGGGTGCGCGCTCGGGTCCCGGGCCCGCCCGGTCCGGCCGCCCACCCGGGCGTGGTGTCAGCTGTGCTCATCCGTCACGCGTGGCCCCGAGTCCTCGCTCCGCGCCGCGGCGGGGGGTGGGGGGTCGCGGGCGACCACCTTCCCGGGGCCCGGGCACCCGAGGGCGCCCACCGGCGGGCGAGCGCGCTCTCCGGGGGCCCGGGCCGCCGCAGCACCGGTACGCGGAGGGGGCCGGGGCCGCCGCGGGGACCCCCCCCCGCACCCCTAGCCCTCCCCGCCGCCCCCCGCCCCGGGGACCCCCCCCCGCCCCCCCGCCCCCCGCCCCGGGCCGCCCGCGCACGCGCACTCGCACGTACCGTCTCCTTGGCCGCGGCCACCGGGATGGGCAGCAGCCCCCGGGCTCGGGGCGGCGCCTCGGGCTCCGAGGCCGCGCTCTCCGCGGGGCGCGCGGGAGCCCACGCCGAGTCGGCCCGGGGGTCCCCGTACAGCCGGTAACACACCAGGCCGACGAGCCCCCCGCCCGCCGCCGCCGCGACGCCCAGCTCCCCCCAGCGCCGCCGCCGCCGCCGCCGCCACGCCGCCTCCGCCACGGCGCCCGCCGCCGCCTCCTCGCGGCCCGCCGGCGCCGGGGCCGCGCCCGCCGCCCGCCCGCACGGCCCCGGCCCGGGCTGGAGCGGCGAGAGCGCCGGCGGCCGCCGAGGCGGCGGCCACAGCAGCCTCCGCAGCGCGGCCATGGCGGGCGCCGCCGGTACCCGAGCGCGGCCGGCGGGCGGGGCGGGGCGGGGCGCGAAGCCTCGCGAGACTTCGGTCGGCGGCCGGGCGCCGGGCCCGCGCCTGGACGGGGCTCCCCGGGGCCCGGCCGAGCCTCGCGCTGCGAGGGCCGCCCCGGGCTGCGCGGGGCGCCGCGTCCCCGGCCCTCGCCCGGCGGTGGGGGCCGCGCGCGCGCGCCGGGTGGCGAGGGGCTGCCCGGTGTGTCCCCTCGGGCCCGGCCCGACGGCAAATTCCAAATCCCAGCACGGTCCCTGGGTAGTGAGGCGGCGGGGGGTGGGGGGAGAGGTGGGGGGGGCTCCGGGCCGGTGACCCTGGCCGCGCGGGGTGGGGGGGCTCCGGGCCGGTGACCCTGGCCGAGCGGGGTGGGGGGGGGGCTCCGGGCCGGTGACCCTGGCCGCGCGGGGGGTGGGGTGGGGGGGCTCCGGGCCGGTGACCCTGGCCGCGCGGGGGTGGGGTGGGGGGGCTCCGGGCCGGTGACCCTGGCCGCGCGGGGTGGGGGGGCGGGGGGCTCCGGGCCGGTGACCCAGGCCGCGCGGGGGCGGGGTGGGGGGGCGGGGGGCTCCGGGCCGGTGACCCAGGCCGCGCGGGGGGCGGGGTGGGGGGGCGGGGGGCTCCGGGCCGGTGACCCTGGCCGCGCGGGGGGGGGGGGTGGGGGGGGCGGGGGGCTCCGGGCCGGTGACCCTGGCCGCGCGGGGGCGGGGTGGGGGGGCGGGGGGCTCCGGGCCGGTGACCCTGGCCGGCGGGGGGGGGGGTGGGGGGGGGGCGGGGGGCTCCGGGCCGGTGACCCTGGCCGCGTGGGGGGGGTGGGGGGGGCGGGGGGCTCCGGGCCGGTGACCCTGGCCGCGCGGGGGGGGGCTCCGGGCCGGTGACCCTGGCCGCGCGGGGGGGTGGGGTGGGGGGGCTCCGGGCCGGTGACCCAGGCCGCGCGGGGTGGGGGGGTCGGGAGTGTGGGCGGCCGGCCGCGTGCTCGCCGGCGGCGGTCGGGTCCGGCGTGTTCTCCTCTCCGCCACTGTCTTGGACACCTTAGCTCCCCGGACCGCCGGGATCCACCCGTCGCAGCTCCCCGGATCACTGGGATCCACCCGTCGCAGCTCCCCGGATCGCCGGGATCCACCGGTCGCAGCTCCCCGGACCGCCGGGATCCACACATCTTAGCTCCCCGGGGCCGCCGGGATCCACCCATCGCAGCTCCCCGGGACCGCTGGGATCCACCCATCTTAGCTCCCCGGATCGCCGGGATCCACCCATCGCAGCTCCCCGGGACCGCTGGGATCCACCCATCTTAGCTCCCCGGATCGCCGGGATCCACCCGTCGCAGCTCCCCTGGATCGCCGGGATCCACCCATCGCAGCTCCCCAGGGCCGCCGGGATCCACCCGTCGCAGCTCCCCGGATCTCCGGGATCCACCCGTCGCAGCTCCCCGGATCGCCGGGATCCACCCATCTTAGCTCCCCGGATCGCCGGGATCCACCCATCGCAGCTCCCCGGATCGCCAGGATCCACCCATCGCAGCTCCCCGGATCGCCGGGATCCACCCATCGCAGCTCCCCGGATCGCCGGGATCCACCCGTCGCAGCTCCCCTGGATCGCCGGGATCCACCCGTCGCAGCTCCCCGGATCGCCAGGATCCACCCATCTTAGCTCCCCGGGCCGCCGGGATCCACCCATCGCAGCTCCCCGGGACCGCCGGGATCCACCCGTCGCAGCTCCCCTGGATCGCCGGGATCCACCCATCGCAGCTCCCCAGGGCCGCCGGGATCCACCCGTCGCAGCTCCCCGGATCGCCGGGATCCACCCATCTTAGCTCCCCGGATCGCCGGGATCCACCCGTCGCAGCTCCCCGGATCGCCGGGATCCACCCGTCGCAGCTCCCCGGATCGCCGGGATCCACCCATCTTAGCTCCCCGGATCGCCGGGATCCACCCATCGCAGCTCCCCGGATCGCCAGGATCCACCCATCGCAGCTCCCCGGATCGCCGGGATCCACCCATCGCAGCTCCCCGGATCGCCGGGATCCACCCGTCGCAGCTCCCCTGGATCGCCGGGATCCACCCGTCGCAGCTCCCCGGATCGCCAGGATCCACCCATCTTAGCTCCCCGGGCCGCCGGGATCCACCCATCGCAGCTCCCCGGGACCGCCGGGATCCACCCGTCGCAGCTCCCCTGGATCGCCGGGATCCACCCATCGCAGCTCCCCAGGGCCGCCGGGATCCACCCGTCGCAGCTCCCCGGATCGCCGGGATCCACCCATCTTAGCTCCCCGGATCGCCGGGATCCACCCGTCGCAGCTCCCCGGATCGCCGGGATCCACCCGTCGCAGCTCCCCGGATCGCCGGGATCCACCCGCCGCAGCTCCCCGGATCGCCGGGACCCACCCGTCGCAGCTCCCCGGATCGCCGGGACCCACCCGTCGCAGCTCCCCGGATCGCCGGGATCCACCCGCCGCAGCTCGCCCTCCTCCCACGTGGACGCCGTCGGCTTGCGGCCGTCTCCTCTCCCTTCCGCCTTGAGCCGTCACACCGCGCTTCCTCTGACGGCCGCCGGGACAGATTGAAACCCAGAACCGGCGGGGGGCGGCCTCCTCACTCCCGGGTGGGTTGCGCCTCGTGCTTGCTTGCAGGGGAAAGTCGGCGGGGCCTCAGCTTCCCACACCTGGCACCCGTCGGTCTGACCGGCGTCGTCCGAGCTTTGGTTTCCATCTGACGGGACGATGGTACCCGGAGCCCTCACGGAGCTTAGGTCCAGTCCGGCGGCTCCCACTGGGCCGGAGGGTCGGGGTCCGGGTCCCCGCTGATTACAGCGATCCTTAGGAAAACCGCTGTCAGGAGCCACCAGAACGACAGGTCCTGCCCTCCACCTGCCCACCTCTTCATCACTCACCTCTTGCCAATGAGTGACCAGTCAGGTCCCTCCCAGTGTAGCTTGTCTTAAGATAGGTTTAGTGGATTTTGCCTACTTAAAGCTGCCAAATGTGATTTAAACACGAAACTTCCATAACATATAACAAAGTATCTACTTTAGCTGCCCTCTCTGCTTTTCAATAGGCTGACGTGTTTGTGGGTTTTATGTAACCAGTACCAGAAGGAAGAGCCGTTGAGCGCTCCTTGCTTTACCCAGTTTCTTCCATTGGTGCCTTTTCTGAATTGTGAAAAGTTTAGTTTTCCCTTAAGTTTTACTTATATGTACCATCACAGACACAAATAAACTGCCCTACAGTTTACTTCAAGCACAATTTCCTGATTTTCTTGCAGATTTCCATTGTAGCCTAATGCAAGAATTCTTGAACAGACTAATGAAGTTTCATGAGTTGCAGGTTCAAAGTAGCTTTGCGTCAGCCAGCAATGGTGGCCCATGCCTATAATGCTAGCTACTCATAGTCACTGCGGAGGGAGAGATTGGAGTTGGAGACGAGTCCAGGCAAAAAGTCCAAGAGGATAAATCTGAAGAGAAAAGTTTGTGAGTGGCACTATGTATGGGTCTGTTATCCCAGCCATGAAAGGGTAAATAGGAGGATCCGGATATAGGCCAGTCTGTGCAAAAGTAAGAGCCCTATCTCAGAAATAACCAGAGAAAAAAGAGTTGGAGGTCTGGCCAAGCAAGATTTCTCACCTGCCTAGTGAGCACGAACCCTTCAGTTAAAAAAAAAATAGTAAAAAACATCAAAAACTACAAAGAAATGGGGATGTAATAGTCATATATTAGATTTCTTAGAAATGTTTTCTTGGTCAAAAGACTAAATTGTAAGCTCTGAGTTTAACTGAGAAACGTTAATAAGCAATCATGAATAGGAATTTGGAAATGTTTTTGAAATTTTAGATACTTTTATGTCAGTTCTACAGAGAAATTTCTTTTAAAATGCACATATTCTGGGCTGGGAATGTGGCTTAGTGGTAGAGTGCTTGCCTAGCATGCATGAAACCCTGGGTTCAATTCCTCAGTACCACATAAACAGAAAAAGCCAGAAGAGACACTGAGGTTCAAGTGGTAGAGCACTAGCCTTGAGCACAGGAAGCTCAGGGACAGTGCCCAAGCCCTGAGTTCAAGCCCAGGACTGGTGAAAAAAAAATGCACATACTCTGCAGTGAGAGCACAAACCTTCAAATGTGCTGAAAATAAATCATAAGGTTTTGTCCTTTTTTTTCCAGGAAAGTGAATATAAACTACGGTGGAAATCAAGAAATCTGGGATCAATCCTTGAGTTTGCTACATCTTAATTGTAGTGCCTTGCAGGCTAAAGTGTCCTATAAAATAATGAAATATTAGATAGAAATTAGACTGTAGCCTTCTGAATCTGTGTTTCCAATTTACCAAAAGACTCCATTATTAGCCATGTTTCTATAGCGTACTTTTTTCATGTCATTTTTTTTCAGTGCTAGAGCTCATAAAATTTTTCATATTTTATTTGAACTAAAGATGTAGCTCAGTGGTAGAAAGTCTGCCTGCCTAGAATGTTGAAGGCCCCAGATTTGATGGCCAGTAGTACCACAAGAAAGCAAAACCAATAGTCGTTTCTCAAGATCTATAATTCAGTGTGTCCTAGCTACTAAAGTTCCATCCCCAAACCTAATTATTTTAGCCTGTTTGCTGTTTTTTAAGTTGCAAATAAATGAGTAACTTTTAAATTTGGAAAGTGTGAAATTTCAACACACCAGCAGAAATAGCTTAACAAAATTATTAAAACATGCTGTTGCCCTTGTTTTGTTCAGTCCAAACTCCGGAATCTTGAGTGGTTAAAAGGGAAGTGGGCGCAGCTGAGATGCTGCAGCAGGTGTGGAACCACCAGCCCCAGCTCCACCGAATTCTCACAGAGGGAATATACCGAAGAAAGAGCAAAGAATGCCGTAATCTCCTGAAAAAATTGTCATAAACATCATATGCCCTTGTTAAGGAATAAAAGGTTGTACAGGTAAAATTGAGGTGGGTTCTTTGGAATCACAGCCCTTTTTTCTTCTTCTTCAGCATACTAATAATCAGGAATCTTGAACTCCATTCCCCAGCATCCAGGACATGCCAGACACTGAAAGAATCTCTTGAAATAGATCAACTCAAAACGGGAAGCTAGAGAGAGAAATCAAGGGGTTGGCAAGGAAGGATCAAAGACAGAATGTGATCATGGAGAGGAGCTGATTCAGAAACAGGCTGTGTGATTTTGAGGTTTTAGTGCTGAGTCTATCCTCTTAAGATACTAATTAGCAGAACCTTCTTGGACTAGAACCCTAACTTGATCCTTTTGGTCCTCTGAGCAAGTCTATTATGATCCATGGCCAAAAGACCTGACTTGTCATACCTTCCTGTTTTGATGTATCTCACTGGTGGTGATAACCACGTTGTCATTTATACATGCTTACCTGCTCTTTTGACTATAACATTTAACATTGATATATTATGTTTCATACAGTTTTCTAGAGTCTTTTCTGATGGTGCCTGAATTCCTGTGTAGCTCCTTGGAATTGTCTTTCGTCACCATTTGATAGGGTGGCAGTTCAAACTTGTTACCAGCAAAGTTTCCTGCTTGCAAACAAGCCAGCCCTTCTCAACTTGTATATGCTGTTCTCATGCCTGGCAGGGACTAAAGCTTTTGTTGCCATCAAGGTTATATCCTGGTGGGAATCAATCTCCGAGCAAGATAATGATATCCATTATATAAGTCTGACACTAGGGTAGAAAAATAATCTTTCTAAAACTGTTGGTAGTATCTACTAGAGTTTAACCCATACACGATGGCCCATCGACTTTACTCAAAGGTGCAGTAGTCAACAAAAATGAGCACTTATGTTTACCAAAAGATATACAGAGGAGCATTCATAGCAGCATTATTATAATTGGAAAAAAGTAGAACTCTACATATCCATCAGTAGCAATTTGGATCTTTTTCTTTTTTTTTTTTTTTTTTTTTTTTTTTTTGGCCAGTCCTAGGGCTTGGGGCTCAGGGCCTGAGCACTGTCCCTGGCTTCTTTTTACTCAAGGCTAGCACTCTACCTCTTGAACCGCAGCACCATTTATGGCTTTTTCTGTGTATGTGGTGCTGTGGAATGGAACCCAGGGCTTCCTGCATGCTAAAGCACTCTACCACTAATTCACATTCCCAGCCCCGCAACCTGCATTAAAAAAAAATTGTCTAGTCATATAATTGAATGCTCTAAAGCACTAAAAATTGCTGGTCTCAGTCTACATGTAATCATATGGGTGGGTTCCATAGCATAAAGTTGAATCAGGGATCAAATAGAAAATGCAGCTATGTTATAATATTTGTAAAGCTCAAGTGTAACAAGAACAACAAATATATGTAATGTATAGAGCAGTAATATATATGTATACGTGTGTGTGTGTGTGTGTGTGTGTGTGTGTGTTTGAATTTAGGCTAGTAGTTTCCCTGGATAGAAGTTAGTAACTGGATGGAAAGACATTCTGTGAGCTGTTTCTTATTGTAGGAGCTAATCACACAAGGGCATTCATTCTTTGAAAATGCATTAATCTGTCTGCACTTTTTATATATGTTATGAATCAACAAAAAGTTTATATATAAGAATAAAAATAAATTTACTTCCTGCTTCTCTTGCACTTATGTATTATTGACTAAAGGACTGCACAGTTATGAATTTTCAGAAGAATATGTACAGCTTGAAATAGTTGAGCTTATTGGATTATCTGGAGATAGCCTAAAGAGGTGTAACCAAAAATATATTGATAAATGTCTTTAGTGCCTGAAAACTCCTAAAAATGCTTATTAGCTACTTTTATTTATTATATAAAGGCCACAAGGAGCTTATTATTTTAAACAAATAGCTCAGTGCTTTACCTTCTTTGACTTGTAGCACTCTCTCTTGTAAAAGGCCCATATGGAGTCACCCAGTAGGTATCTCGTCCTGAGGCCTAGTTCTACTAGTACATATTCTTGTCTCTGGCTATGACTCTGGTTTATCAGGTGTTAGATGGAATTGCTTCAAGGCCAAATAGCCAAACAGAAGGGCAGCCTTCAGAACAGATGGAAAGCTCAGCATAAAGAAGAAACCATCGAGACATCGAAAATAGCACCAAGTGTACATACATGAGACGCTTAGCAGGATGACACAACATTTTTGTCTTTTGCCAGCTCTTGTTATTTGGAATTGGTTAGCAAAGAAACTGAGCTAAGCAAAATTTTCAGGCCAGGCCAAGAATGCACAGTGGAAGAAAGTGCCTATTAAAGATGAGGCAGCATTAAAGAATATATATATATGCATATATATTGTTGGAAGATCGCCATGGTATCTGAAATTCTCCATTAAGATGATGCAAATAACAACAAGAACAAAAACTGGAAACATTTTGCATATTTTTGTAATGTCTACATGAATATTTTGCATTTATACAGTTATGGAATATTGGCACTAATTTAGAGATGGCTTATTCTGGAAACATTTTAGTTGAAACTTTTTTTGAGCAGAGGTAATGTAGAATACCTTTGGAAATTGTCAGAAGAAATTTTATATGATCCAAAATAAGGAATCGATAACAGAATATCTCTAGTTTGAGAGGAGAGGAATCTATTCATTTACAACCTCCTTTTTCCACCATCAAAATGGGATATTGCATACCTCAGTAGAATCTTGGGCCACTAAATACACACACACATGCACACGCACATGTTCATTGCTGAAGAAACCAAGAATTTCTCAGGCTGAAGAAATTTTCTGGGTTTTACAGCCAACGCTTGAGTCTAGATATCTTTCCTTGTCGCATTAATTTGCAAGGAATGAAATAGTGATTACAATATGAAATCACAGATACTATGAGGTCCTGGAAAGTTGGAACCAAGTCAGCTCTAAGAATGACATGAGAATTCGACAACCATTCTAACCATTGCTGTGAGCCTAGTCATCTGTCTGTCTGTGAATCACGGTGTCATCTCTAAAGAGAAAGCTTTAGGTTGGTTTGTCTGTATGTGTTTTTTAACCTTTGTTAGTGTTTGATTTAGGCCCATCAGCTGTATCTGAGATGAAAGGTGTGGAGTCATAGTGAGATGCTGTTTCTGAGAAAGACAGAACAGCATCCCTTAGAAGGCCCTGTAGGCAGGTGCCAGGATGTATTGGCACAGATAAAAGGATTATTTCTGAGGAAGGTAAGGTGGGCAGCCCTAATTTGTGACAGTTCAGATTTTCATGATGTAAGTACTCCCATGCTGGTGATTTCAAACTACTAATACATGTGAGTACAGACTTGCATAGAAATGCATGGTAGTATATCATTGTATAAAATTTCCATTATCCACATACAAAAGGTACATTGAATATATAATATGTGATAGAATACATAATATATGGGGAGATGAGATTTAAGTAGATAATTTTTATATTTAATTCATCTAATAAGTGTAAATTATATCAATTTAAATATAAGATCTAGTGAGAAGTCTAGTTTTGATCATGTCTTTAACACCTGGCTTGAAATTTTTCAGAAAATGTAACAATGGACACAAGAAGTGAGACATAAATCTAACCCAAAAAGATCAGGGCTGAAAATATGACATTAGATTAGGTGTAACCCCAGCTACCAGGAAGGCAGAGATTGGGAGGACAGAAGAAGGAGGTCATTCCCAGGTGAAACTGTTATCAAGAAAACAAAAAAGGTGGGCTGGGAACAGGGCCTAGTGGCAAGAGCGCTTGCCTCCTACACATGAAGCTCTCGGTTCGATTCCCCAGCACCACATATATGGAAAACGGCCAGAAGGGGCGCTGTGGCTCAGGTGGCAGAGTGCTAGCCTTGAGCAAAAAAGAAGCCAGGGACAGTGCTCAGGCCCTGAGTCCAAGGCCCAGGACTGGCAAAAAAAAAAAAAAAAAAAAAAAAAAGGAAGAAACACTGCCTTCAGCTACAAATGGCAAAATGAATTTACCCATCTTCCAAAAAAAGTTTTCGAAAAGTTATAATTGATCTCAACTCTCTAAAGGTTTTAATTGTTTTGTTAACTATATACTATGGGATTATTTTCTTTCTAATTATATTTGTTGTTCCAAAGACTTGGAATTAAAGAGTAATCTTATGTCTGTAAACACTGGATTACTCAAAAAGATGAAGGCTCTTTCTGAGTTGAGTCTTCAAGGATCCAGTTAAAAAACTCTTCATTTAATCTTATCGGCTGGTTGGGGCTTGTTTCATTTCAATTATAACTTTTATATTTGGTTAAAATATATTGCAAATGTTTACTTTAACAATACAATACCTCTAACTCATACTTGTTTATTATACTTAAAGTTTAAATATTATTCACATGAACGTATTTATGCCTAACCTAGAGTAATGACGGAATGATTTAGATTGCTCGGCAGTGTCTTTCTTTTCTCAAAATAAATGAGTGTGCTTCAGTGCTGGAGAATGATCTAAAAACAAAGTTTGAGACTATAGGTATTTGTACATTCCTTGGCAGCTGAAGCGGATCAGAACTTTCACAGTTCAAAAACGATCCTGACTTTTTTCAAGACAGCCTCACACCTCGTGTTCAGAAACCTGTGAACCTCAGTTACCCACATCAAGGGAAATAAAGTGAACCTTCACTTGAGGATAAGGTGTTACAGAAAACCACTGAATGAGCCAGTCTACCATCATCATTCAGGCCTACGGGTGTTCTGGATCAAACTGTTCTGGAATAAGATCAATTCCTGTATCCTCACAGTGTTATACAAGGAAACCATATTTGATTAGAATTTTATTGTATGCAGAATTAGTTTCAAGTACACTTTGATCAACATCAATATAATGGAGACCTATACTCTCTGATATACACAATCATCAAACTCTTTCTTGGCTCTCATTAAATACAAATACTATCCTGACTTGCTTATTATTGTGCCTGTGCAGTTTTCCCCAAAAATGTATTTTAAATATCAAAGACCACCAATGATTATGAAACCAGTATACAAAATTCAGGTTCATTACCTAAATCAGGAGCTCTCTTGAACTGAGAAAGAGCCAAAGAAGGAAGAACTGAAAGTTGTATTACTAAAACTTATCAGTATAAGTTTTATAAAAGTGGAAATATGAAAAGGCAAACTTCAGAATATGCTGTGAATATTCCTTTGTTCTTATTTCTACTCTGTATATTAAATTTTCTTCTAATTTTTCTCTGATAATTACCCAAGATTGACATGACATCAAACTAGAAGAGAAACATCCACGGTTGCAGATTAGAATCAAGAACTCGGGCAGAGAGATCTTCAAAGTGACAGGTGAGCACTTCATAGTTCCATGTCAAAATTGAGCTGAGCTTTTAAAGTGATGTTTGTAAAAGAAAAATTGTACTGTGAAGTGTATATGTGTTCTTAGTAATTTCATGAGAGTTAAAACATAAGTTATTTAACATATAACAACAAAATGGGAACTTCCAGCCCTAGCAAAAAAGTTTATTAGTCCTCCTTCACAAATGCAGTATTGGCATATCTCTATCATGCCAACTAGATAGGCGGCCAAAATTGGGAGAATTATAGTTTCATGCCATCCTAGGTAAAACAAGTTTCCGAGAACCCCTCCCACCCCCCCCCCACCAACTCAACAGAAAAAGCTGGGCATGGTGGTACATTTCTGTCATACCAGCTGCTTTGGGAAATATAAAGAGAAGTATCAGGATCCAGGAGGGCCTGGGAATAATTCAACATCCTATCTTAAAAATAATTAGAGCAAAAGCGGCTAGAGGCATGGTTCAAGGAGTAGAGTGACTGCCTAGCAAGCAGGAAGCTCTGTATTCTGTCCGTAGTTCTGCCCCAAACAAGTATACAGATCTGTTTTCAACAGTACCAATATTTGAGACCAACAGTAGAACTTCATTATCTTACTGAAAGCACTGATTTTACAGGAAGAGTTGAGTCATTTCAAGTAAATTCCACTGAATTTTATCTTGAGATTTTGGTTAGAAAAAGCACATAATATTAGGTTGAAAAAATACTAAAGAAGTAATGTCATTTAAGGGCTAAATTTTGGAGAGGAGAATGGATGGATCATGGTTTTCCAAGAGAAGTTTCATGATCTCCTTTTTTTCTACTCCTTTCTATAGCACTCCCTGTATGAGTCCACGTACATATTACTCTAATCCAGAATGCCTTCCCTTTCCTAAGGCTAGCCTAGGGCACCTTTGATACTTAAACTTTTGATGAAGTACCTTGAACTCCTCCATTATGACATCACCTATTGCTTCTTTAGGTGTCTAGTGGTAAGATTCAGGAACCTGGAGATCATATTTTACCCATTAACAAATGTAGACATTACCTGTTTTGTAACAAAAAGTTAAATATTTTTGAGTTTATGAAATATTTGTTTTCAAAAAATCATGGAAAAATTCATGTAAATTTAATATAGTTTTCTTTTCCAGGATAATAAAGGTATGAGTTGAACTATTGCCCAAATGTCAGAAAACCAAGTCAATCATATAATATACTGTTCTGCAGAACAAATTTTTATGGCAACAGCTTGTTAGAAATAATTACAGCTTATTATGTTGATATATCTGATGTAATACTAGTATGTGAATCTGAGTTTACTGAAGACAATCATAAATGGTTACTATCAGAATGTGGTTTTGCCATTTCGCTGTAGATTCTGGTGAACACAGCTTAAGGGTGAGCCAACACTCAAAGACCTTTTTATTTGTCTTATATTACAGCAAACAACTCCAAATCTAGTTCCTTTGCCATTTCATTTGCTTGACCCAGCGGCTTGTCCTTGAGCTCATTTCACAATTTTATTGCCAGCTAGAACCTTAGAGCCTTATTCCCCAGAATAGCTCAAGTCAAAGATTTTCAGAGTCAGCACTTTCATGAGGTCCCGACAGCTGCACAGAATCTGCTGAATTGCATTTTATTCCTCATCAAGATTATTGACACTTTCACAATTTTCTCTGATTGTTTAAACTAATCTTTTCCCATGACCTACTTGTTAGATCCGTGCTGTGTTTTTCTCCCCCCAGTTTTGGAAGTGAGGATTGCATGAGGAATTTGCCAACCCTATGACTGGAGAAATGAAACTTGACCCGCCAGGTCCCTGTGGCCTTAGAAGGGGCTGGACACCTAGGTGACCAGCACCGCCCTCTAGCGGCTGGCCCCGGGGAGTCCAGCAGCTACTGCCCCTGTGGTAATGACCATTTCTGTCAGGGCATGGCTTTATGCCCAGGGGCAATTTTTTTCAAGAAGAAAGTTTTCCCAGCACATGTTTTCTAACAGACAAATTTTATATCTTTATTCGTTGTGTGAATTATTGGACTCATTCTTCACGGGGGGAAATATTAAATTCAACAAATCAAAGCAAATATGACGTTTCTGGAAAACTCTGAAAGTGAATGTTAATCAACCAAGAGGTATTTACTGGATATGCAACCTAGGCCGCATGCTTGCCATTCATTAGTGAATCGACAGATTCCTGCCTGCGAGGAGCTTACGTTCTAGGGTGAGGACTCTGCTAAGTGCCCTGCTAAGACAACAACAGCACGATGAACTTTCTCTCCACTGCTCTCTTACGCTCACCCTTTTTGTCCATTTCCCCTTCCCCTTTTCCCTTCCCTTCCTCTCCCATCCTTTCCCTTTCCCCTTCCTCCTTTTCTCCTTCCCTCTCATCCTCTCTTCCCCTACCCTGTTTCTTTCTCTCTCTCCTTCCCCCCCCCCCCCGCCCTTTCCTCCCCCTTCCTCTTGTCCTCCCTCCTCCCCTCCTCTCCTCCTTTTGACATATGGATTTGTCAGATCGCCCAGATTGACCTGCAACCGGGCGTCATTCTCACTGGCTCTTCCTGCCTCCTTAGTGCTGAGACCTCAGGCTTACGCCACCAAAGCCAGCTCCAAGTCCTTAAACTGTGTTCATGATACTCAATTCATGGAATTGGATTTGCATGATCTTCTCTAACTTGTCTTCAAGGCAAGTCAGAGGTGACTGGCCACAGACCACTTAACAAGTCAGCATTCATACTTTGTCAAGCAGGCATTAATAAGACTTCCTGTATTACTACTTCTCACGCCAGAGGGACCATTATAGGAAGTTATTTATGCCCTCCTAAATTGTGTGCTAAACCAGAAGAAATGTTCTTGCTATTCCTTTTCTCAGGGATGGAGATTCATCCCTACAGCTCCTGCTCTAATGGGGCTGAATGTCTTCAAGAGAAGACTTTTTTGCCTGGGGTTAGGCTCCCGTACTGCATAAACACTAGTCCTCTCAGGTCTCTAATTAGGGGCGATAAGTGGGTAAAAAGGCTTTAGTTAACTCATATTTTGCTTTTCTTGCAAGCTTCAAAATTTCAAGTTAGCTTAATAAATCATTCTCTTTTCTGCCCTTTAAAGAAAATGTAGCATTCATATTAGTGATGTTATCACAGATTGAATACTTGCACCTACAATTCTGTAACTGTAGTTTTAATTTTGACCTATTTTTTTTAAAGGCAACACTTTCATTAATTGTTAAAGTCTACAGACTTAGTGCTGATAGCTCATGCCTATAATTCTAGCTACTCGGGAGGCTAAGATCTGAGTGTCAAGATTCAAAGCCACACAGGGCAGGAAAGTCCACTGAGACTCTTATCTCCAAGTAACTGGAAGTGGAGCTGTGACAAAGTAGTAGAGCCCTGGTCTTGAACTAAGGGCTCAGGAACAGCACTCAGGCCTTGAGTTCAAGCCCTATGACCAGCAACAACAACAAATAATAATTATAGACTTTAAAAACTTTATGAGTAAACTCCCTAGTCAGAAGGATACAATTTTAAAAACAGAATTTTGATGGCATATCCTTGGAAAGTAAAATTTACTTGGATGATTTTAACTTCCTAATTATTATAATAAAACATCTATTTAACGTTTACTTGGCATTATCCCACAGAAGATTGAGGCATATTTACTATATCTTGAAAGTGGGAAAATTGAAACAAAGAAGCCTAGTGGCATCTCTGGATACATTCACAATGAAATGAGGCCATCAAGAATTAAAACATGTAGTGGTACTCACTAGGCACCATGTGGAAAAATAAGCTATACAACTTGTGGGTAGGATGGGAAGGCAGACTGGGAAAGAGAAAGGGAAGAGGTGACATTGTCCAAAAAGAAATGCACTCTACCTGACTTAGGTCACTATTACCCCTCTATACATCACCTTTATAATAACAATAGAAAAGAATAAAACAGCTGGGAATATGGCCTAGTGGTAGAGTGCTTGCCTCCTATACATGAAGCCTTAGGTTCGACTCCTCAGCACCACAGATATTGGAAAAGCCAAAAGTGGCACTGAGCTCAAGTGGTAAAGTGCTAGCTTTAAGCAAGAAGAAGCTGGGGACAGTGCTCATGCCTGGAGTTCAAGCCTCAGGACTGTAAAAAGTAAATAAATAAATAAAAATGTATCAGCTACAATCACTTTTTTTTTTCCTCTCTCTGCCTCTCAGAGTATATAAAGTACCTCCACATCCCTAATGTCCCAGGATTTGTATTAGGGCCTCAGCTGGTGATCTAAATTATTTTTATCAACTTACTGTTCAGTTACTGGTTCTGAGAGCAACCAAATAAAGTCATTCATACACATAATAATGTCACTTTGAACCACAATCATTTTCATGTGTACTTTAGTTGATCTAGAGAATTGCCATTTATTATTTGACATGTACTTGCACCATTAGTCAGTGGGAAGTGCACTGGAATTAGGTTTAATATATTTTGACTTAAATGGTTGTCTTTCATTGAGTAAGTGGGATGAATCATATCACCTTCCTCATCTGCTAAATGAAGATATCTAGTTGTTCTGGCAAGTTCTTCCCATGGAATCAAACAATGTGAGATCATTTCATAGTGTATTTTTGTGACTCGCTCAATGATGATAGGTCATGTGAAACACGAGTGAGTGATATGTTTTTAGTGAGATGCTGTGCATTAGGCTGCTTCTGAAAGTACTTCTTCAATGTTCCAGATCCATCTCAAGGAACAATGATTGATGAACAGGAACAACTGTTTAGGAGGCTGAGGCAGGAAAGGTACTTGGCCAGCCTGGGCAACACAGTGTGGCCCAATCTTAAAAATGCTACTAAGTGGCTGGGGATACGGCCTAGCGGGAGAGTGCCTGCCTGGCATACATGAAGCCCTGGGTTCCATTCCTCAGCACCACATATACAGAAAAGGGTGCTGTGGCTCAAGTGGTAGAGTGCTAGCCTTGAGCAAAAAGAAGCCAGGGACAGTGCTCAGGCCCTGAGTCCAAGCCCCAAGACTGGCCAAAAAAAAAAAAAAAAAAGAAGCCAGGGACAGTGCTCAGGCCCTGAGTTCAAGACCCAGGACTAGCAAAAAATAATCTATTAAGCTAGTGGCTCACATCTGTAATCCTAGCTACTTAAGAGGTTGATACCTGAAGACTGGTTCAAAGTCAGCCCAAACAGGAAAATCCATAAGGCCCTTATCTTCAATAAACGACCTCTCAGCTGGAAGTGGAGCTCTGGTTCTAGTGGTAGAGCACTAGGCTTGAGCAAAAGAGACTCAGTGATAGTGCCTGGCCCCTGAGTTCAAGCCCCGTAATTGGTGTGTGCACACACATACGTGCACAAATACTATTAAACTTTTTATGTCAGCAGACATAAAATTATTTTTTCCAGGCTCCAAATAGAGAACACTGTTAGTTTTGATGATGGTATAAATTCTACAGGACACCTTTATCTTCTTTGATTCTAGAAGACCACAGAAGTTTTAGTAACCAAACATTCAGGAAAAATTGGTAATCAAAATCACCACTTTCCACAATTTAGATAGACCACACTTTATTATCCTAATTTTATGGACAAGAAAAATTGACTTGTATGGAGGTAATTTTCCCAAAATCCCATAAGCAGGCAGCAATCTTCTTACGTCTAGCAAGATAATGAAAAGAAAAAAATTACAAGGCTAAAATCAAAGTATGTGTTGTTTATTACTCTTGATCTTTTCGGCGGGTAAATTAGAGAGTCATGATGGATTATGGTAGCTGACATTCCTGAAAGAGCAAATAAAAATCAAGATGTTCAATTTGCAACTAATTTTCAACCTACATAAATATAGTTTTCCATATTATGTGACTTCATTGTCAATTAGTATTTCTTTTTTTCACCTATATTCAGTACTGTCCATAGAAAAAAGATCAAAGCTAGTTTGGTTGAGGTATGAGGTTTTGTGTAGTCTAGTTCTCTTCTGAAAGCCAGGAAATCTGTTTAATCTGTGATAAAGCAGACAATTACTCATAATTGTGGATAAATCTTACAGGTAGAGGTTGAATTGAAATTTTTTTCTTATATTAAATGGTTTATGTTGGGCTGGGGATATGGCCTAGTGGCAAGAGTGCCTGCCTCATATACATGAGGCCCTGGGTTCGATTCCCCAGCACCACATATACAGAAAACGGCCAGAAGCGGCCCTGTGGCTCAAGTGGCAGAGTGCTAGCCTTGAGCAAAAAGAAGCCAGGGACAGTGCTCAGGCCCTGAGTCCAAGGCCCAGGACTGGCCAAAAAAAAAAAAAAATGGTTTATGTTATCTTTGTTGTTTCATCAAAATCTTTATAGTCTTTATAGTTTAGCATCTATAGGTGATTTTGTTTGGAACAGCAATGTTCTTATGATGGGTGCAAAATGGTCCATTTTTAATTTCGTCATTCTTGTGCTATTTATTAAAGTTCTACCACAAGAAAAACCTTTCTCTTTCCTTTATTGATTACTTTGATTGCTTAATTACTTAAACAGTTGTATTCCAAGAGTTTTATCCCATTTTGTTGAGATCACTCTTTATTTCAATGTTCGTTACCCTAGATTTGGTTTATGATTTTTTTTAAGTTCTCATCATTTTTTTGATTACTTCCTTGCTCTCTGACACAAAAAGATGTCCAATCCTGGGACGTGAGATATTTTGGTGGCCTAATGGATTAAGAAACCAGAATTTAGACACTACTCTGCCTGTTGCCTTTGCATGTGCTTGCTTCTAAACCCTTTTAATGGATAATGTAGACATTACATACACTCACACATGGGCAAGCTCACACACGCACACACGAACACATACACACACATGCACACACACACACGCCACAGGCATCCTCAACCTGCAGAGGCATTTTCCTCAATATATTTCCTCAATATATTTTCTTGTTTGCTTAGTTCTATAATACACTAATTTTTACCATTGCGGAAAACTATCTTTCTCATTGAAGTTTATGTTTATTACTTAGTTATTTTATTCTTTAAAACTTCATTCAAAGAGCTGCATTTGAAAATTGCTAAGTTAAAAAACTGATGTGGCCTTCTATGTGGTTATATTATTTACTTGGTCATTAACATATTTACTTGAATCTATATAGCTAGGCTTATTTAGTTCTACCTTATTTCATTTTTCTCCATAATCCTTGTTTATTTCATTTCACCTAAAAATTAAACATTTCATTGAAAATCAAAAGTTCACAAAAAGTTTGCAGAGATATATCACACATCCCTCCCTCCTACTTTTTATCCACTAGGCAGAGTTTTATTAATACATTATATTCTATTTGTCTGTCTGTATGTGTGTGTTTATTCATTAATAACACTAAAGAGCACTTCCAGGGTCTTTAGCCACCTAGGCAAGTGCTATATAGCTATTATCACTAGGCCTGTTTATTTTTTATTTTCAGCTTATCTTTCCAGGTAACTATATACATGTAGAAATTTCTTAGCTGGGCACCAGTGGTTCATGCCTGGAATCCTAGCTACTCAGGAGGCTGAGATCTGAAGATTATGGTTCAAAACCAGCCCAGGCAGAAATGCCCCCTTAAAGCCCTTATCTCTAAATAGCCACCCCCAATCCTGAAGTAGAGCTGTGGCTCAAAGTGGTAGAGCACTAGCCTTGAGCAAGAGCTCAAGGACAGTGCCTTAAGTCGAAGCCCCATGACAGAAAAAAAACAAAAGCATTTCTTGTTTCCCCTCTGTCTTACAGGAAAGATAACATGAAGTTTGTATTTTACATTCTTTACTTAATAACACTATCAGTTCATTCAGTTCTTTATTTTTCCAGTTTTATAATGCTTTGTTGTATCATAATTTATTCAACTTGTTTCTTGTATATCAAAATTTGTGTTGTTAACTATTTTTGTGTGTATGTGCCAGTACTGGGACTTGAACTCAGGAACTGGGCTTTTACCTTGAGCTTTTTCTTTTTTTGCTTAAAGCTAGTGCTCTACCACTTGAGCCACAGGTCCACTTTCAGCTTTATGGTGGTTAACTGGAGATAAGAGTCTCACTTGCTTTCCTACCCAGGATGGCTTCATATCAGAACCCTCCATCTTGGCCTCCTAAGTAGAATTAGAAGCATAAGCCACCAGGACTCAGTTGTTGACAATGTTTTGTAATTACAAAACGTAAATAATGTTGTGTAACTGTACTCTTATTTTGCTGGATGTATAAATCATAACTTACAAACGAGATCTTTCTCAAAAGTACCTTTAGCACCATCAAAAATTTCTATCTTTTTTCACTTTGTAAAAACTAAGGTTCATGACAATAAGCTGGCTAAAAAAAAAAAAAACAATGTAAAGAAAGCTATATAAGAAAAAAGCAGCATTAAAAGCCCTGTGAAGTCTCACGAACTGTGAGTGTGTCTTGTGGAAGTAGGAATTGTACCACCTGTTTGTGTAACAGCAAGGCAAGTGTGGTCTCTAGGAAGTACAGGTAACGCTGATTAGATTGCAGTGTATGCTTAAAAGGTGAATAATGTACTCTTGTAAAACACTCTTCAAAATTATTTAACTTCCCATGATATCATCACCGCATGAGCAAAAAAATCCTTCAGTGTTATCTTTTCCTGTCACGTGACAAGAGCAAACACCAGGAAGCCTTATCTCTCCGTGTCCACGCTGCCCTTTATAGAACAGCATCAGAGCACCGTTCAAAGCTCACGCATTAAGGGTTTAGTTTGGGGGAAAAAGGGGATTTATTTCACATTTCCAACAAGTTACACTTGCTAAACTATAAAAAGAAAACTATGCGCAGCAATGGACGACGCCTAGGAACCCTCATGGCCGTCGGGCTTTTTTCCTAACTACATCTTCGCAAGAAACTCTCGCGGCCGCCTGCGGCCTCCCGAGCCCGGTGGGAGCGGCGCCGCCTGTACTTCACCAAGCAGAAGCCGTCGTGGGGCGGTGGGCGGGGGCCAAGGCGTGCGGGCCGACCCCGGGGCGGTGGGCGGGGGCCGAGGCGTGCGGGCCGACCCCGGGGCGGTGGGCGGTGGGCGGGGGCCAAGGCGTGCGGGCCGACCCCGGGGCGGTGGGCGGTGGGCGGGGGCCGAGGCGTGCGGACCGACCCCGGGGCGGTGGGCGGTGGGCGGGGGCCAAGGCGTGCGGGCCGACCCCGGGGCGGGGGCCAAGGCGTGCGGGCCGACCCCGGGGCGGTGGGCGGTGGGCGGGGGCCGAGGCGTGCGGGCCGACCCCGGGGCGGTGGGCCAAGGCGTGCGGGCCGACCCCGGGGCGGTGGGCGGTGGGCGGGGGCCGAGGCGTGCGGGCCGACCCCGGGGCGGTGGGCGGTGGGCGGGGGCCAAGGCGTGCGGGCCGACCCCGGGGCGGTGGGCCAAGGCGTGCGGGCCGACCCCGGGGCGGTGGGCGGGGGCTAAGGCGTGCGGGCAGACCCGGGGGAGCAGGGTGCCCTGCGCGGTGACGGCTCGTCGACCCCGGGGAGCAGGGTGCCCTGCGCGGTGACGGCTCCTCGTGCAGCGCTGCCGTCGTCCCTAGACGACAGGACGCGCCCGGCACGCTGAGCCGGCGAAGGCGGCCGGGGATTCAGACTCGGCTGCGCGCCAGGGAAGGCGGGGGTGCGCCTCCGAGCGCCGGGGAAGGCGGGGGTGCGCATCCGAGCGCCGGGGAAGGCGGGGGTGCGCCTCCGAGCGCCGGGGAAGGCGGGGGTGCGCATCCGAGCGCCGGGGAAGGCGGGGGTGCGCATCCGAGCGCCGGGGAAGGCGGGGGTGCGCCTCCGAGCGCCGGGGAAGGCGGGGGTGCGCATCCGAGGGTCTGCCCAGCTCTGCGGTGTCAGGGCTGCAGGAGAGCCGGGCGGTCACACGAGGGCGGGGGGGCGGGGGCCCACGGGGCCGGGACGGCCGCCACACGAGGGGGGGAGGGAGGGGGGGCTCTCCCGGCGGGGGCGGGGGCCCCACGGGGCCGGGGACGGCCGCACCTGTTCGCCACGGAATCGCGGGCGGCCTTTCCGCGTGCGGGGGACTTGGGCCTTGACGCCCACGTCGGTGGGCAGCACTCGCTCTCGTTTTAAGCCCTCCCACGTGGCCCGCGTTCGGGCGGGGTGTTCACGGAGGCGGGCGCGGGGCTGCGCACCCGGGCGTTTGAACTCGGCGAGCGAGCTGGGCCGTCGAGGCTTTGATCGCCCTCTCCGGCGTGTCTGGGCAGCCCGCGGGGACGCCCGCTCCCCTCCTCCCCGGGCGCTCCCGGCCCCGCACCCGTCCAGGGCGGGCTCCCCGCGCCCGGCACGCGTCCCCGCCGCCCCGCTCCCGGCCCCGCACCTGTCCCGGACGCGCGTCCCCGCCGCCCGCCCGCCCCGCTCCCAGCCCCGCCCCCGCAGGCCGCCCCGCTCCGGGCCCCGCACCTGTCCCCGCCGCCCCGCCCCGCCCCGCTCCCAGCCCCGCTCCCGCAGGTCGCCCCGCTCCGGCCCCCGCACCTGTCCCGGACGCGCGTCCCCGCCGCCCCGCCCCGCTCCCGGCCCCGCACCTGTCCCCGCCGCCCGCCCCGCCCCCTGCCCCGCACCTGTCCCCGCCGCCCGCCCCGCCGCCCGCCCCGCCCCCGCAGGCCGCCCCCGCGGTGCAGCCCCGCGCTCGTCCCGCCCCGCGCGCCTCGCCCGCCCGCGCGGAGCTGGGGCGCCGCCGTCCCGTCCCGGGCCGGGGGTGGAGGGGGGCGCGCGGCTCGCGGGGCGGGGGGCGGGTGTCGGGTTTCACGGCGGGCGGGCTCCCCATTAGCATGAGCCGGGGGACGCGGTATATAGACGCCGCGGGCGGGCGCCCGGGACGCCGCTGGGAAGCGCGCGAGCCCCGCCGGACCGCGGCAGCCCCGGCGCCCGCAGCCCAGCGCGGCCCCGCGGAGCCCGCCGACCCCGGGACGGGGCGGTCGGCCCGGCCGCTGCAGGGCGCCGTCCCCGCCGGCGACCCCGGGCCGCCCCCGGCCGCGCGCCCTCCCCGCCCCTCCGCTCGCGCCCCCCCGCGCTCCTCGGCGCCCCGCGGCCCCGGCGCCCGCGTCCCGCTTCCCGCCGGGCCCCCCATGGCTCCCCTGGCCGCGGTCGGGGGCGGCCTGGGCGGCCTGGAGGCCCTGGGCCCGCAGCAGGTGGGCGCGCACTTCCTGCTGCCCCCGGCCGGGGAGCGGCCGCCGCTGCTGGGCGCGCGGCGGGGCGCGGGCGCGGGCGCGGCGGAGCGGGGCGCGCGGGGCGCGGGCGCGGCGGAGCTGGCGCACCTGCACGGCGTCCTGCGCCGCCGCCAGCTCTACTGCCGCACCGGCTTCCACCTGCAGATCCTGCCCGACGGCAGCGTGCGCGGCACGCGGCGCGACCACAGCCTCTTCGGTACGAGCCCGCGCCCGGGAGCGGGCGGGCGGGGGCGGGGGCGGGGGGGGGGACACGGGCCCGGGGCAGCCCGGGGGGGGACACGGGCCCGGGGCAGCCCGGGGGGGGGGACACGGGCCCGGGGCAGCCCGGGGGCCGCGCCGTGCGCCTTCCCGGGACCCCGAGGCCCGGCCTGGGGAGCGCGGCGTCTCCGCGCCCCGCACTCTCGCTCTGGAAGCGGCGGGCGGCTCGGCGAGGGCGTCCTGGGCCCCGGCTCCCCCCCCCCCGGGGTTGGAATCGAGTCCTCGGCCGTCCACGCGTGACCGGGGCTCGCGCTCGGGCTGCGGAGCGGCGGGGTCCCCGCGGGAGCCGCCAGCGGGCACCCGGGAGCGCGCGCCCTTCCTCCGGGGCTCGGCGCGGGCGGCGGCGGCGGGGGGCGCGGGCGGCGGCGGAGGGCGCGGGCGGCGGAGGGCGCGGGCGGCGGCGGGGGGCGCGGGCGGCGGCGGGCGCGGGCGGCGGCGGAGGGCGCGGGCGGCGGCGGCCCCCCAGGTGCACCCGAAGGGCGGGGAGCCAGGGAGCAGGCTGGAAAGCCAGCCCAGCGCACGGGAGAGCCCGGGTCGCCGTGCGCCCCCTCGGCCAGAGGCCGCGGGAAAGGGAAAGAAGCTAGAGGTGGGAACGCAGACAGACGGACAGACAGACAGACAGACAGACAGGACGCCACCTGCCCCCAGGCCTGGGGGCCGTCGGGGGCTCAGAGGAACACAAACGAGTCTGGCGCGGCCCCCCGGTTCGGACCTCGGCCCGCCCCTCCCGGTCACCGCGCCGAGGTCCGGCCCGGGGTCCCCCGCGCCCCGCCCGTCGGGGGCTCCCTCCCGCCCAGGCGCCGCCCCGCGCGGAGGCCGCCGTCGGGAGCGCCGCGCCGCCCCCGGGCCGCACCATCGGGGACGCGGGGACTCGTTCTGAGCGCGCGGGCCCCGTGCGTGGACGGCCCCCGTGCGTGTGCGTGGACGGCCCCCGTGCGTGGACGGCCCCCGTGCGTGGACGGCCCCGTGCGTGTGCGTGGACGGCCCCCGTGCGTGGACGGCCCCCGTGCGTGGACGGCCCCGTGCGTGGACGGCCCCCGTGCGTGGACGGCCCCCGTGCGTGGACGCTGGACCGTCGGGTCCGCGTCGGATGCGCTTTGGAAGCACAGCAGCGCCTTGCCTTTGCGCCACGGAAGGTTCTGGACAGTGTCCCCTCCCCGCGAGCCCCTTACTTTAGCCCCCTGGCCTCGTTCCTCCCCGGCCTTGGCTGCTTCTGGCTTGGACTCGCAGTGGCCGTCAGCACGGGGACGCGTCCATCCCCGTCCATCAGGGGGACGCGTCCATCCCCGTCCAAAGGGCGTTTGTAACCTGAGACTGGAGCTCAGCAGGTGGCGGCCATTGGGCAGCGCTTGAGGCTGAGAAAATCAACTCCCAACCCCGCGCGCTTGGCCTCCCACGGATCCCCTGAGTCCCCGCGGAGCGGAGTCAGGCGAGCCGCGACCCGGCGACCCGTCTGGGGTCCCTCTCGGGAGGACTGGGAGAGGCGAAAGCCCTCGGTGGACCCCGGGCGGCCCAGCGCGCCTCCGGAGTGCGGGCTCCCGTCCTCGCGGAGGCCCGTCGGGTCTCGGGGAGACTTAGACACGCGCGGGCGGAGCGGCGGACGCCCGGCTCGGGGAGCATTCAATGGACGTTGCGTTTCAGAATTATTATCAGCCGGTATTGAGCTTTTGTGTCATTATTTAGTAATTCACAAATAGGACAGACCGATTGGGTGCTGGTTTAACTTGCGCGGTACTAGCAGACTGCATAGAGAAACAAACTGACTCATTGTATCCTAATAGAAAGGCAACCTAGACTAACCCGGGAGCTAAAGGAGTGAGCCGCCCCTTCTCACGCACTCCGGTGCGTCCTAGTGGCCTTGGAGAGGTGATGCATCGCGTTTCACTGCGAGGGCCTGCAGGTGACCAGGAAGTTATGCTTAACATGGTCAACAGTATAGGCATCTATCGCTGTTTGACTTCGTTGGATAATTCTTCAGTTGCTATTTATTATGTTAGTTTTCTAATTTGTCCTTTAGATTAATTTCACTATCATCAAAGTAATAATTTTGGGGGCTGGGGATATGGCCTAGTGGCAAGAGTGCCTGCCTCGGATACATGAGGCCCTGGGTTCGATTCCCCAGCACCACATATACAGAAAACGGCCAGAAGCTGCGCTGTGGCTCAAGTGGCAGAGTGCTAGCCTTGAGCGGGAAGAAGCCAGGGACAGTGCTCGGGCCCTGAGTCCAAGGCCCAGGACTGGCCAAAAAAAAAAAAAAAAAAAAAAAAATAATAATAATTTTGAAAAACTCCAAAGAATGATTTAAGATACTGAGTATCATTTTTGAAATGTTATCCTAATTTGGCCGTGATCAGGTAAAAGCTGAGAATTTTGTATTTTTAAATTTCAAAAACACATCACTGGAACATAATAAGAAAGGTCTCAGGAAGGCTAAAATAGTTCCCTCACTTAGCTTTATATTTAATAATAGGATTTTTCTGCACAGTAGTATAGGAGGAAGACTTTGCTTAATACGTAAACATGGAATCATTTCTTTAAAAAAAAAGTTTAACCCGAGATCAAACATAGTCATTTAAAGCCCTTCCTTTATTCTCTCCTATTCTCCTTAGATTTGTCTGATGTGGTTGCCCTGTGGGTTGACTCACCTGTTTATTATGATTTTTTTTTTAAAAGGCTGGCTTTGAAAATGATACCAGAAAGACAAAGTACCTCCAAGTCTTTTTCTGGGACACTGGGCATTAGAAAATCTACCTAAAATCTGTGATTACCTCTTAAGGAAAGTTTTTCATGTCTACTCTTTGTAAAGGAATTAGCTTAGTTGCCACCTCATATTATGAATAAGAAAGACTTGTCAAATCTCATTTAAGAATCAAACGATTACAAATTACTATGCAGTATACTATTTCCTCGAGGAGAAGAAAGGATCAGAATTAAAAAGCGTGGCTCAGATCTTTAAGAGGAGCACGAGGGAACACACAGGCACTTTCCCATCAGTTCTCCTAACCACTGCAAAATTAACCTAAGCTTGATTGTGCGTGAGGTTTTGAATGCCATTTCATAAAGTCGAAATATTGAATATAATTACTGTAAGGGCACATGTGATAATTTTTCCTTCATACAATTACATATTTTTAGTAAGATACCAGAATTGTGTTAAGAGGAGAACAGAAGAGTAGGTAGAGAGTATCCTGGAATAGAAACACTGAATTAGAACTTACTGAGTTTTCCAGGAAAAATAAATGTTTTTATGGAAATCAAAGTTACAGTCTACTAAAGTTGACAACTGGTTTAGTTTGCAGTCTACTTAGGTGATCCTTCTCTGTTCTCTGAAAGACAAGAGTAATTCATTGCAAATTAAGAACTTATCTAATACCTTAAAGGGACATAAGTTGCAATGCCTATCAGCCATATACTCTTTAATGTGAATGCATATTTAACATACTTATAATTGATATATTTCTTAAACCAATTGTGTTTTAAGAAGAATCTTTGGCTGATAAGCTTGGTAATGAGTCTTTCCCCCCTTTAGTCCCTCTCTATAGTTGTCATTATGATAACTATCTTTTGGATCTAGCTCTTCTTTATCTTTTCTTTGCCTTAGGCTCTCAAGTTAGGGACTGTGGCTCTTTCAGGCCACTTACAGACTTTTAGTAGTGTATTGTTGCTGTGAGATCCCTGATAGCTCTAGTGTTCTACATGATCTCCTAATAGGTAGAAAGAGCTCATTTGTTTTGCTAAGAATCTATGTTTCTGCCAAAGAGTGAATTAAGCTCTGGGTAGAATAGAGCCCTCCGTATCAGCAAATAGTCAGATTCTGTACTTTCCTTTGGCTTTGGGAGTATCACGTGTCCAAACAGGAACTGGTACAATAAATCAAGAAATGACTTAAGAGCAAGAGTCAGGCTAAATGGTACACATTTATACTGTTTGTAGAGCTTAAGATAGGGTGAAGGCGTGAAGATACAAAGCTATTGAAGGAGGCAGAACTAAGCATAAAAAGTGTGGTGATACTTTTCCACCTCTCTAAGGGGAAGAACAAGACAAAAGAACTAGTCCAGAGGTTAGTGTGTGTAGAAAAACAGGGTAATGCAGACTGAGGTGGTATAATGTATTTTTTTGCACTGTAATGTATTACTGTGTCAAGTGGAATGTTTCTGAAATGAGTCATTCATTGATGAATTAAAGTGACTAGGAAAGTATTGATAATAAAATCTACTTTCCTATTGAGCTTTTGGTATGTGGCTGTCAGATGTAATGAAATAGGACATTCTTTTACTTTTCAAACTATACAATTTGTTTGAAAAATCATTTGACAGAGAAAACATGTTTTATCACTTTTAGTCTTGAAACTACTTTGCTATTTTCAAGAAACAGTGATCTGGAGGACAAAACAGTGGATTAGGGTTCAGAAAAAGTAAATTAGTTCAAATGTTGGTGTTACCGATTCATTATAAACAACATCAATAACAGCAAACTCTCCAACCCCCAGTTAATTGAACATGGTTGCAATTAAAACCAGTAGAACCATGGAGGGCCAAGAACACCTCTATTATAAACTTTCTTATGATAATAATAGCTTCTATTTGTTGAATGCCTACATGCATCAGTCTTATCACTCTGCTGTAGATATATATATGTATTATATACACTAATGAGTACAAATCATTGTTTTCTTTCATAAATTTAGGAATTCTAGAATTCATCAGCGTGGCAGTGGGACTGGTCAGTATTAGAGGCGTGGACAGCGGTCTTTACCTTGGAATGAATGACAAAGGAGAACTCTATGGCTCAGTATGTATTATTCTTCTTAAATTACTATTATAATTCTCGAAATAATTGCTACCCATTTTGTAATTGAAAAATTCCCAATAATGTGTTCCTGAAGCAGTATATAAAATACATCAAAATTAGAAGTCTTTATCCAGTATATAAAATATGTAAAAATTAGAAGTCTCTACCCTAAATATGTAAAAATTAGAAGTCTCTACCCTAACAAATTTCCATCTGTCTAGGCAACCGTATAACAATTCGGTTTTATTTTAAATCCTCAATCAGTCCTCTAGTCAGTCCTATTCTTTATCCTGCGTCTCTTCAGTCGCCTTCAGAGTTTGGTCATTTCCACCAGTGACAGAGAAAAATGAGAGTCAGTTAAGACAAAGACAAAAATAATACACTTGTAAAAGATTGTAAGAGAAAGGATTGAAAACATATGCAGTCTTCATACACAAGTGGGATTAAATAAGAAAATGTGGCCTATCCTTTAGAACAACATACAGTCTCTCTTAAAAAGACTGGGAATGATTGGGATTTTACTATATATACCTCAGTAGAAACATAATCCGTTAGAAGCTATTTGTGGGGAACATACCATCAATAATAAATTTATAGACAGAAGACATTGGATTTGGAGGGGTGACCTTCAATTAGAAATCTGGATCTTGGCAAGGTCTTAGATATCCTAAGACATGCTGTGTGTAAGTTTGGCAACAACAGTGGGTCAAAACAAATTAGAGACCTGCTTGGTGGTGATAGTAGCAGAAGGGTGATAATGTTCTGCAAGTAAAAATTCCGAATTTTTATTAAGTATTTTAAAATGAAATTGGACTAGATCTGGTTGGAGGTTCATGCCTATATTCCAGCTACTTGGGAGGATTATGGTTTGAGGCCAGTCTTAGCAAAAGATAGCAAGACCTTATCTCAACAAATAAGTTAGGTGTGTTGTGACATGCTTATAATGCTAACTACATGGGAAGTGTAGGTAGAAGAAACACCGTTTGAGGTTGGCCAAGCAAAAAGCAATCTGAAAAATAACCTAAAGCCAAGCAAACGGAAGACAGACAAGATAGATAGACAGACAGACAGACAGAGAGAAAGAAAGAGAAATTTAGAATTAACAAATATTTTAAAGTTCTTTGAACTAAACTGTCAGATACAGTCACCTGGGAGAAAACAACTCCAAACAATATATGAACCAAATAAAGATAAAAAAATTAAACTTTTTTCCTTCTCTGATAATGAACTCCACATTATGGAAACAAGTATTATATCATTGTTGTAATTATTTTTAACATGCCATGTGAAATCGTACCCTTTTTTTTTTTTGTTTCTCTCATATTCCCCTAATGTAGTTGTACCCCCGCTATCACTGTAGCTCATCTGAGTACCCTGGATACTGTATATACGTGCATTAGAACTAGGGAAGGGAAAGGGAAAGGGAATATCAAAATCAAGAGACAAAGGATAAAAGACAAATGATACCAAAAGTAGTACTTTTGGTACAAAACCATTTGGTGTAAACCAATTGTACAACTCATGTTGGGAGAGGGGGAGAGGAAGGGGGAGGAGGGAGAGGGGAAATGAGGGAGGAGGTAACAAGTTGAACAAGAAATGTACTCACTGTCTTACATATGAAACTGTAACCCCTCTGTACTTCACTTTGACAATAAAGGGAAAAAATGAAAAAAAATTTAAACGTTTTTTCCTTCTTTGACAATGACATAGTTGTTATCAAAGAAAAGCAGTAGAGAGTTGAGAATTTTGTAAGGAAATTGTATGTGTTAATGGTATTTTTCTTTTGCAGGAGACACTGACTTCTGAATGCATCTTCAGGGAGCAATTTGAAGAGAACTGGTATAATACGTATTCGTCCAATATATATAAACATGGAGATACTGGCCGCAGGTACTTTGTGGCACTCAACAAAGATGGGACTGCAAGAGATGGTGCCAGATCCAAAAGACATCAAAAATTTACTCATTTCTTACCAAGACCGGTAGATCCCGAAAGAGTTCCAGAATTGTACAAAGACCTACTGATGTACACTTGAAGTGTGAAAATACTCTATTGGAGAATGAGATTACATCCATCATTTTCTATAACAGTTCCCATGGTTAAAGAACAATTGGAGAAGACATTCAAACTATTACAGTTTGTTTTTCCACTGGGAGAACCAAATTTTGAAAGCTTACTAACAGAAAGAAATAGACTTGAAGTAGATCAAGATCTACAGGTGGATTAAGTTTCCTTAGGTCCCTTGGCTCAGTCTTTACCAGTAGATTGAAGCTGAAAATCAGTTCATTATGGATAATGGGAACATCATGTAGTTTGCTGCTGGTGCGTCTGCCTCTCTTTTTTTTTTTTTGGCCAGTCCTGGGCCTTGGACTCAGGGCCTGAGCACTGTCCCTGGCTTCTTCCCGCTCAAGGCTAGCACTCTGCCACTTGAGCCACAGTGCCGCTTCTGGCCGTTTTCTGTATATGTGGTGCTGGGGAATTGAACCTAGGGCCTCGTGTATCCGAGGCAGGCACTCTTGCCACTAGGCTATATCCCCAGCCCTCGTCTGCCTCTCTTGATTATGTTTACTTTGGAAGTTACCCTAAAAAAAACAGATACTTCATGGTGAAGAAATTGATTGACAGAATTGGCCATAATTATTGCCTCTTAAGTAGAAATTTTCAGGTTATGGCATTATATAAAAAAACAAACAAAAAACCAAACTTAATGAGCAAACAACCTTCAAGTGACTATGGAGTATAAAATATGCCACACCAATATGGACCTTTTTGTTTTTACACAATGAACCTATTTATACATTTTTCCATTTACAAATATTTATTATATATTTATTTATTAAAGAGTTTATTTTTTACTAGTATATGAAGACAATACAAAGAGTAAAGACAACAAAATTTCTTACAGTATATCATGACTTCGTTGTGAAATCTTGTGCTATAAAGAAATCATCATTATAACACCAACTACAGAATATGATCTGGAACTCACCTTTAAAAGAATAAAGTAGAGTGTATATTATACTCTTATGCAATCAGTTGCCTTTTAAATGTGACATTGATTCCTTTGGACTCAGAAAAATACTTTTACTGATTTGTATTGCATTCAGGACCTGTTCAAAAGGGAATTAAATAATTTTTATTTTATGTTTTGGTATTGCTTTTCATGTGTGCTTTATTTATAGGAATTTTTTTTAAAAAAGACAACATTCTAAACACCCTAGAGAAAGAGTTTGATATTTAGAGAAGAAATTTTAATGTTGAAACTATTAAACATTGTAGTCAACTTACAGTTACTTATTTTCTTGATTTATTATAGCAAAGACTTTCTTTCACCATGTGTGATAGTGGCATTAGTTTTTGTGGTGCTTCCATTAACAGTGGTAAGGCCCCGTCTACCTGTGGCTCATGTCCTTTCTATTTGTTTAACAAATATTCACTAATAGCTACTAGACACCAGACACTCTATCAGGTACTCAGGACATTGTGATCAGGTCAAGTCAAGGGTAGATCCTGCTTCACAGAGCATAATGTCTGATAGGAGAAACAGAGCACTAAACTAAACTAAAAATTACAGTACTTGTGAACTATGATGTGTTCTACCAGGAAAGCAACTTTTAGACCTAGAAAAAAAGAAAATAATAATTGAGAAGGTGATTCAGAGAAGGTGTCCCTTAGGAGATGACATTTCTGATAGGCTCTTAAAGACAGAAGGAACAAATGAAGCTGAAAAGTGTATAATATTTGTGAACAATGAGCATCCTTCCTCCCTTCAAGAAGCTGTTGTACATTTTGATTATATCTTACTGATACCCTCACAGATACTGATGGTTAGGCAATTACTGGATAGATTTTTCCATAAGCTACGTAACCTTGGTGTTAGTGCCTACACAAACTATGTAGTATCTTTGCTCTCAAAGAAAGACTGTTTAGATAGCTTTCTAAAGGGAGGCAACTTGTTTTCCTTACCTTGGTAACAGAGGCTTGACGATATTACCAATCAATAGTATTTGGGACTTACTACAACAATTTGAGAATAATAAAAGCTTTGGCAGGGAAATATTCATATTTTTACCGGGGGCACACACCACTTTATATTATTAACTTCTGATATTCATTTAACTTTTGTCTGGAGCATCTGGGGGAAGGGTCTGCCTTCTGGGCATAGGCTTTATGGTTCCCTTCATTTGCCTCTGCTGGTCCTCTTCAGTACTGTGTCTCTGTGTCTCGTGTATGGAAAGAGGTTGCATCCTTATCTCAGTGTCTGAGTTGTAAACGTCCTGTGTTGGTATCCACAAAACATTTAAAGTTCGATTTAAACACTGCCTTGATGGATGAATGGGAATTTTTTTCAAATTAATTTCTTAAAAAATATTAATTTCTTGCATTGAAAAAAAATCCTCTGATGGGGATGCCAGGTAGATCTGATCTGTCTTTGCTCTTTCCATCTGGCTGGTGAAAATGGGTCGATTAGCTCTGGAAATGTCAGAGCATGATTAAAGCTCAGTAATGACTTACAAGTTGGAAAGGAGGGGCAGCAGAAATCAGAGTATGAGTTCATGTAAATGGAACTTTGGTTTCTTGGATCCAAATCTGAAAATCTCTCCATCATACCATAACAGTTTTTTGTATTATGCCAATAAACATTTTAGTGGGCAGATGGCAGGCTTTAAAAATTATTTTTATTCAAGAATGTTCCTGGCTGGGCCCTGGTAGCTTATGCCTGTAATCCTTGCTACTCAGGTGACTGAGATCGGAGGATCACGGCTCAGTGCTTACCCGGGCAGACAGATGTGAGACTCCATTTCCAATTAACCACCAGAAAACTGGACGTGGATCTGTGGCTAAAGTGGTAGAGCACTAGTCTGAGCAAAAGAGTTTAGAGACCCAGGCCCTGAGTTCAAGCCCTATGACGGACAATGAAAAAATCATCCTAATCCAAGTGCCAGTGATAGGTACATGGCTAAGGTTTTTCAACCGTGCATGTTATTTTATTTTTACTAGTATTTAAGGGCTGATAGATGATTCAAGTATGCCAAACAAAGTCTTCATTTGTATTCTGGATGGAACTAAAAAAAGAGAGATCTCTCCTAAAATGCAGAGGTTAAGAACTACACATATTTAAAGCTACAGGTCTCTCTGTGCTGACTTAAAGGAGAATTGTAGTCAAACTAAGAAAAATAGGATAGATATAGACTTGAAGAATGAGTCCTGAGTGTTGAAACCTCAACAAGGAACTCTAATAAGATTGTGGACACAGGGACTAGGAATATAGTCTAGTGGCAAGAGCACTCGCCTCGTATACATGAAGCCTTGGGTTCGATTCCTCAGTGCCACATATATAGAAAATGACCAGAAATGGTGCTGTGGCTCAAGTGGCAGAGTGCTAGCCTTGAGCAAAAAGAAGCCAGTGACAGTGCTCAGGCCCTGAGTCCAAGGCCCAGGACTGGCAAAAACAAAAACAAAAACAAAAACCCCAAATAGATTGTGGACACATTACAGAATTACTATGGACAAAACACTATTTTGTGCTCTCCATTTGTTTTCCTTCTTTTTGAATAGAAATGTTGGTAGCTTTATTCTGTACCTGTTCCACCACTGAACATTGGGGGTGCTATGGATATGAAACTTGCCTTTATCTTTTCACAGGTCCATAGACTCAGAGGAATTGCACTGTAGAGATTATACTTAATGACTTATACTTGTCTTTTATACCTACAACTGATTTAGATAATAGAATTTAGATTTTCACATATTCCTAATGAACTGATGCTTTGGGGGAATCCTGGGAAAGAAGAACTGTATTTTTCATGTGGAAGGTCCATGAATATTTTAGAATCCAATGGTCGGTTAACTGTAGTGGACAGATTTTTAAGATGCTCTTCCCTGATCTCTGCCTTCTTGTGACCATGCTTTTGTGCAAGTCCCTGTGAGACTTGTTATCTTTTCCTAAACATCGAAGAGGGCAAGGAGTTGGCTGTCACACCTATAGTTATACTAGTAGTTTTGCTCTAGAGATTCACTGCTGAATAAATGAGTAAGCAGCCATGGTGGGGAAGTCAGAATGGTAGCAAACTGCTGGTAACCTCTAAGACTTGAGAACAGTGCCTAGCCCGTGACAGGTAGAAGCTTGGAGCCCTCAGTTTCACTACTGCAAGAAATGTCTCCAACAACCTGAGTGTTTATGAAGTAGATCTTCACCAGTCAAGCCTCAAGATAAAGTGCCATCTGTTGGCTGCAGATGTATGAAACCCCGAGTTAAGAGCCTGAAGAAACCCTGGCTACAGAATGAGGGAGCTCATGAGTTCATATTATTTGTAAGCCCTTGACTTTATAGTAGCATATAGTAAAGGAACACGTAACAAATACATTTGTTAGGTCAAGTAAACATTTATTATTAACCAGAATCTCAGTATTCTTTTTAAATTACACACACACACACACACACACACACACACACGGGCTTGAACTGAACCTTGCATAACTTTTGCTCAAGGCTGGTGCTCTACCACTTGAGCCACCACTCCTCTTCCATATATATACACACACATATGTATACATATATATATATACATACAGACATATCTGTGCCTGTTTACATATGCATATAGTCTTTTTAAAGTTTAAACTCTAAGTTTTTATTTTTGAAACTGTTGCATAAAATTAATTTGTAGACATGGCCTATATAGTTGGTTTGCACACTTCCAAACCTGAAATGACCAGATTTCTTTTCTTAACATTAAAGCAAATTTGTTCTCTCTCATCTGGAGCTCTGAAATGTGAATTTCCTCTCTTCTGTAATCCAAGCATTACCAAGGTGCAAACATGAACGATGCACCAAGACAGAGAAGTCACATGCTGTTTCCCTTCTATATTGTACTTTATTCAAACTATCTTTTGGAGATTGAGTGGTGCAGGCCTTAGTATGTTTCTTGGATTGTTGACACATAATTTTCTAGGTAAATCAAATTTGTCTCATTGAAAACAGAAAAAAGGCCCCATGGGCTGCAAATGAAGGATTCGCCAAGGGCTTCTTGGCATATCTCACCTTGAGTTAGTCTGTAGAATGGGAACAAATAAAGGCAATTTTCTTCGAGATATAATGATATTTTATTTCTTTATTAGTTAAGGTGGAACTGGATGAAGAAGATTTGTATCTTTCTGATTTAACTGATAAGTGGAATAATGAAACCTGGTGCATCAATAACAAGGTCAATTACAAGGTCACAGATGTCCCAAATAGGGTGCTTCTGCTGAAGCAGCTGGAAGACTATGAGAAATATATTTTTGTCATTGTCAATTTGATCTGATTTTAGTTTTAGTGACCTCTGCATCTAACATCCACATTTTATAGGATGGTTCTGGTGATTTCAATTTACTCCCGCATAAAAATCTACAATCCCACATTGGGCATGATTATTCTCAGTCTGTTTGTTAGCATTAGCAGGGATATCTTAGCACTCAAAGATAAGTGACAACACAGTCTTACTAATTACGATACTTTAGTGAAAACTAATATCATTCTAAGCTTCCCAGCTAAATCTTCTGTGAATGAGAAACATTCACACTTTCTCAGAGTTGAGGTGAAAGAAGACCAATGCATATATATTTAATTTAATTGGTTTCACACTTCATTTCTCATTGAGCAGAGTACCTACATGCAGGTCACAGCTAGACACTGTGAGTTCCTTAGTAATTTTCTTCTTCTACGTGATTGGGAACTATAAGCAGCATACTACTATGCTACCAAATTAAGGACCAGTCTGAACTGGCAACATTTATGCCTAGTACCAACTCATCTTTTAGTATGAACTTATAAAATAGGCAATGCAATTTTTATTTTGAAACAATTTTTCTTCTATTTCTAAAGCATGCAAGAGCAGGTGTCATAATTCTTGTGGGCACTTGATACACACAATTTTGGTATGGAGACACAAAATTTTCACAGGCTGACTCATTAAAGAGGCCAAATATTCACTGGCTAGCTTTTTACAACTGGCATTGTTCAAGAGAATTAAATATTAAATATTAAAAATGTGTGTGGGTGACTACATCCTTAATCTTCTCATGCACAGATCTGGTGTGATTTTAGATATATTAGAGAACATAATTAGCTCCTTAAGGCTGAATTCTCTTAGGAATTCTTTGGGAAATCTGTGGGCTTTTCAGAGAATCCATGTCTCTGAAACATGATTGACTGCTACCTGCAGGTGCCAGGTATGTGAATACAATTCAAATCTATGTTCATTAAAATTCTCTGTGTCACGTTTTTTTTAGTGTTTGAATAGCATTAAGGTCGTCTGATATGACCCCTAGGCCAGGAGATTTAAGGATCCTCAAAGTGGTCCAGAGTATTTCTAGGCCCTTGAATATATTTTTCCCTATTAATTTTTTCTATGAGTTTTAATTATCAACCTAATAAGGAAAGACAGAGCCTTGAGTACAATTACTTCTGACAGCGAATTGACGTGGCATCTATGAAGTAAACACTGTTTCTGTTTGAATTAGGTCAGAGATTTCTTTTTTAATTTTTACATAACTAGATTATATAGTAAGACTGCAGAGTTTATTTGTGTAGTATTATCATAAAGAAGTAATTTGGACTAAGTAAAGGCAAATCACACTGGAAACCAAAATTAGCAAAAGTTGACATTTGTAGTATCATGGGCCACAGCTTAGTAGGATGCTAATGTAATGTCCCTGTCTATTTGGACTAGTCAAACCAGTTTGTTCAAAGGCTATGTGGTGTGTTGGGCTATTCTCAGGTTGTTCAATACCCTTATTATATACATTGGTATACCTGTATGGCAGCCTGGTATTATTACATATTTGCAAGTGTGATGATATAGAACTGTTCTACAAGTTTCCTGTTGGTATGCCCAGTTGTTGGGATCCTAATCTTACTTCCCCTAGAATTATAATTTCCTTGTAATTTACACCCTCACGGAAAGCTTTTGTTTTGTTGTTGTTTGTGGATCCTAGGCAATTTTCACATCTCATGAACTTCAGTTACTTTCCTTTCCATCACTCAAGAGTCTAACCAATTCTCTCTTTTCTAAAGTTAAGTGGGGCTGAGAATATGGCCTAGTGGTAAAGTGCTCACCTCATTTAATGTTAAGTATTGTTTATTTTTATTATTGCTTTATTGTTATTTAAAGGTGATGTACAGGGGGATTACAATTGCATGAGTCTGAAAAGAGTACATTTCCTTTCATACAGTGTCTTCTGTTCCCTCATTCTTTCCCAGTCCTTCCTCCCATCTCTAGCTACAAGTTCTATAGTTTAGTTTCACCAGTGTCTAGTGAGCTCCATTGCTGAACTTTTACAGCCTTTGTTCCCGAGTTCTGTGCCCTCCCTCCAACCTCCCAAAGATATACATGTGAATACACCATTCATAAAGATGATAGAATCATCAAAAGATAATTTTTTTTAAAAAAGAGCATTCGATTGCAATTTCGCTCTTTTTTTTTTTAAATTCACATTTCTTACAATTCATGTTATCTTTGACCCTGAGATGCTTGAGTATTGTTCTTTGTTCTCAGCAGGTCACAGGGTTTAGGGCCTCACCAGGCAGATCTGATACTTAGTGGACCTGCATTTTGAAGCTGATGATGAAGCTGAATTTGTCCTTCCCTTTGAGAAAGAAACTGGGCCGGAACCCCAGACTAGGGCCAGACTTCTTAACTTTAGAGAGATCAGAAGAAATCAAAGAAAGTGCTTCAGAAGTTGTCCTTTGTTTTTCTTGTGTAGGAAGAGGTTTATCCTTAAGATTTACGAAGCCCTTGTCTCTGTGTTCCTTCTGTTGGCTCAGCTCCCGGTGATTTTAAAGTGGCTTGTTTTGATCCGTGTGGAGACTTTGCCAAGGTTGTTACCATGGAGTCAGTGTCTACAAATTCAACTGATTCTTGTGTCCTACTGATTTGTCCCCCAGGTCTGTTGCAAACTGCCAATGGTTCTTTTAGAAATTTGGGGATCCTATTAGCCTAAGTCTGAAGGCTTTTGTCTTTAGAAGAAACTGTCTTAAATTATTATGTAGCATGTGCACAAAAATCCTAACTGAGATTCTCATTAAGCCAAATTTTTCGCGATTTCCCACGGAATTCATGCATCTATTGAAAAAAAAATTCAAGGGAGGGAAATAAAACCCTTTAAAAGCAGACTCGCAACATCAATCTTCTGAAGTTAGTCATCTGGGTCTTTCGTTACATCTACCCTATTGATGAGAACTGGAGCTATTTGAGTCTCCAGCCCCCTCTTCCAACCTCCCTGAGCCTGTTTCTTATTCATTTTCACCATCAAAGTTGCTCCTCCGTTACTTGCAGATGAGCTTATCTGGATCTATCTACTTTCTCCAACCATGAGACAATGTCATGTCTATTCCCTCCTCCCCAGTACTATGCCCATTACCTTTCTTTGTATTGTGGTAAAGTGTGCATAGCATACAATCTAGCCCTTCAACAGTTTTCAAACATACAGTTCTATGACATCAAACGCAGTCACTTTATTGTAAAACCACCACCACCAACCATCTCAGAGCTTCTTCATCTTCCCGACGGAAACTCCACCCTGGAGTCACTAATCCTCACTCTCCTTCCCGCTCATATTTTGACCAACACTACCTTAGGACTATAAATACTCAAGGAACCTCAGAGGAGTAAAATCAGACATTTGTCTGACAATATTTATGCAAAGCTGCTAAGAACATGGATACTCAAATGTCTGTTCAAGGTCTGGTTTCCATTTTATTTGGCCAAAAGGAATGTATTATTATTATTATTTTAAAACAGATCCTCCCTCGGGTTGATTTGTAGAAAAAGAAAAGGACACTAGCCCTCCGCAGAGTCATCCAGGGAGGTCACACAGTCTACCTGTTGTCACAGGGGCCCCAGCCCCTTTAGGGGCCTGAGCTGGAGCCTGAGCTGGAACAAGAGCAGAGGTTGGAATCTGAGTCAGAATGGAAGCTGAGGCCATTTCTGGCCTTGGTCCGGGCTTGGCATTTGGTAGCATTGGGGCCACCCTAGGCAATGTAGGCATGAACATGTTTTCGAATCTTGGGGTGAGCCTTGTAGGGTAGCCGCTGGAGCTTGTGGCCGGCACAGCTTCGGGCCCTTGCATTTACTTTCTTCAATGGACTTTGCCAGCCCTTTGTAGCCTCAACCTGTGTACTTATCGCCTTAGCCTTATTTGCCTTCATCTTCTTCAGGCCTTTCCTGGGCTTCTTAGCAAAAGACATTTTTCTTAGGAACTTAGAGTCTAAGGGGCTATCAGGTCAATGATGTGTTTATATACATATATATGTATATATATATTTTTTTTACTTATAAAATTTTTAGAGTTTTAAAGTATATATGATGTACATTTTCTATGCGTATTAGTTATTTGAGAATTTATATGTATGTGACTTCAATTGGCATAGTGTTCAAGAACAGTTTTTAAGAATGTAAACTTACAAATGACGTATGTAGAGTTGTGAACATGACCTCACCTATTCCTATACTTCAGGATCCCCCAAGGCCAACTCTGCCCTAACTTTGATTCAGAGAACAATAATCTAGATTGAATTTTTTTTTTTTTTTTTTTTTTTTGCCAGTCCTGGGGCTTGGACTCAGGGCCTGAGCACTGTCCCTGGCTTCTTTTTGCTCAAGGGTAGCATCTGCCACTTGAGCCACAGCGCCACTTCTGGCCATTTTCTATATATGCGGTGTTGAGGAACCGAACCCAGGGCTTCATGTATATGAGGCAAGCACTCTTGCCACTAGGCCATATTCCCAGTCCCTATCTTTTTATCCTTTGTCTCTTGATTTTGGTGTTCCCTTTCCCTTTCCTAATTCCAATGCACATATATACAATATCCAGGGTATTAAAATCAGTTATAGTGCTATCAGGAGTGAAACCACTTGAAGGGAATACAGAAAAAGAAGAAAAAAGAAGGGCACAGTTTCGCATGGTATGTTGAAAATAACTACAACAGTGATATACCACATGTCTCTATAATGTGGAGTTCATTTCGCTTAGCATCATCTTACGTGTTCATACGGGCATAGCTATTGGGCTATTTTGATCTTCTGCTAGGACTGTCCCAGACCCGTACTAATCATTCCCTATGAGGGAAACCATAGAGTCCATGTTTCTTTGGGTCTGGCTCATTTCACTTAGTATGATTTTTTTCAAGTCCTTCCATTTCCTTACAAATAGGGCAATGTTCTTTCTGATAGAGGCATTGAATTCCATTGTGTATATGTACCACATTTTTTTTTGATCCACCCATCTACTGATGGGCATCTGGGTTGGTTCCATATTTTAGCGATGACAAATTGTGCTGCGATGGACATTGTTGTGCTGGTGGTTTTAGTGTGGTCTTGCTTGTAATCTTTTAGGTAGATGCCCAAAACTGGAGCTGCAGGGTTGTAGGGGAGCTCTATGTTTAGCCTTCTGAGGAACCTCCATACCACTTTCCATAGTGGTTGAACAAGTTTACATTCCCACCAACAATGTAGTAGGGTTCCCTTTTGGCCACATCCCCTCCAGCATTTGTTATTGTTAGTTTTCCTGATAATGGGCATTCTTAGTGGGGTGAGGTGGAATCCCATTTCCTTTTCAGAGAAGTCTCTTTTTAGGTCTTTAGCCCATTTGTGGAGGAGGCCATTGGTTCTTTGAGGATTTGTTTTGGAGGAATTTAATTTTTTGAGTTCTATGTAAATTTTGGAGATGAGTCCTTTGCTCCCTGTATGGCTGGTAAAGATCTCCCAGACTGTGGGCCTTCTATTAATCATGCAGGCTGTTAGACATATAGTTTTCCATACTCTAGTTACATAACAGAAGTCAATCTCTTCCAAATGACCAGAGTTGAGTTTCTCTGCCAAGGTGATGATTCCACATTTTACTTTTTTTCCCCTGGACATAAGGAAAATGCAATGCTAAGAAGAGCCATGGTGGACTGGGACTTTTCCTGTGTCCCCTGAAGAAGCATTCCTCTTTAACAACCACGACCTACAGAGCCAAGAATTTGGGAATGAGATGGATACATTCTTCAAGTGATATTGGGAGCAATTTCATCCTAGATTTCCCATGCTGAGGACACAAAACAATACAATACAGAAGTCTTTGATTCAGAGTGCATTGAACTCTGGATAACATGGCCCTGCTTCTGAAAAGCATCATTTATTAATTGGTCCTTCACTGATGCCTTTATGAGGTTACTGCAACGATCAATCTGGATTGCAGTTTATGCATGATGCAAATCACAGATGATTGGTACTACCTTTTGTCAAAGACTTGATCCCTGACTATTTTTCTCATAAGTTCATTGTTTGAACACTAGAATAATAAAAAGAGACTGTCTGACATCAATAAGCTGAGTCATTTTATCTATTTAATTATTTAGTGGTTAGAGCTCTCCTCAAGTGAGAGCTCTTAGGGCTACGTTAACTTTTATTGTAAAGATTTTCATACTTCGCACACTCCTATTTATCAATCTATTTGCCAGGTTTCTTTGTACCTGATCTTCCAATATCTTTTCTTTTGAAAGCTTGATCAGCTAGCTAGACTATTTGTCACTACCCCTGCATCCTTTCTTCCCCCCCTTTCTTTTCTTGTCAAAGTGAAGTACAGAGGGGTTACAGTTTCATATGTAAGGAAGTGAGTTGATCTGTTCATAAGCCAAAGTGGGACATTTTCATTTTTCCTAAGCGAGCCCTCTAGGGTGCTCTTCATGGTCTATGAGAATGAACCAAGAAAGAAGCATAGCTGCATGAACTCACCGACTTCACTGGGTAGCTATGACAGAATTCAGATCAAATAGGAAATTGCAGCCACATAGTTAATTAGTCTGTCTGCTAAGAGTTGCATTTCAAAACGTATATGTTCACCGGGCATTGGTGATTCATGTCCCCCATCCTAGCTACTCAGAAGGCTGAATTCTGAGGATTGCAGTTTGAAGCCAACCTGAGCAGGAAAGTCCATGAAACTCTTCAATTAAGCACTACAAAGCAGAAAGTGGAGCTGTGGCTCAAGTGGTAGAATGCTATTTCCCTTAGCAAAAAAAAAAAAGCTGAGGGATAGTGCTCAGGTTCTGAGTTCAAGCCCTGGGACTGGCGCGCGCATGTGCGCATGCACACACACACACACACACACACACACACGTGTTCTCCATGGCAAATTGTGCAACCCAATATGATTTCTTTTTTAAATTTAACTAATTTATTTATTGTCAAGGTGATGTACAGAGGGGTTCCAATATGGTTTCTGTAGTACTGGAACTTCTTATAAATTTCTCATGATGTCTCTTCATGACACACGTACCTATTATATGTGAAAACCTGATAGTTCAAGTGGCAGAGAACAACTTGGACCTGATAGTTAACTCTAGAATCTTTTGCTTGCTTTACAACATCCTTTATTTGATTTAAATTTGGTTACTTTTTAGCACCATTTTCAAGGGCTATGGATATGGATTTGTGCAAAATGATTATCATAGGGCATAACTACTTAGCTGAGCTGAGACTAGTCATTGGAAACGGACTCTAAATTATAGGAAGTGTTGTGTTTACTCTGTGGTTTCCGGAGAAGGCTCTTGGTTGTCCTCAATGGATGAGAAATGGTACATGTATATTGGACATCAATGATTTTGGTTATGTCAAAAAGTAGTAATGAGTTAAATTTTTTGTATTTCCACTTCTCGGGGGATGAAATAAGCCTGAATTTATGATAACCATTTCTATGAACAACATATTAACAAAAATACACATAAAATGTAGATGTGATGGAACAGGTAAATACCATTTTCCTTTTGAGAAAAAAATATACTATTTGTTTATTCTAAAGGCAAAACATTAAAAGTAGTTTTTTTAAATTTTGAGATATCTTCACTATCATCTATCTTTTATCTTATTGATTCTTTTCAATAAAGCCGTATTTTCTATAAGTTAGTAAATGTACCCATATGCTTTTATAATGCTCTTTTATGATTTTGGCCAGCAATGATGGAAATCAGCAATGTTTTGATCTTTGTGCAAGTTGCTCAGAAAGAACTTAAAAGAAGTATTTAGGAAAATCCGAGTGCTGAAACATTTAAGATATGCTTTGTGGTCTCAATTTTCTGTGATTGTCAGCCAGGAAGTTCTCTGATTAAGATGGCTTGCCAATTCCCTGCCAAATATATTATTTATTATAGTAATGGGGATTTCCTTTTTGAGATGTTGAAGACAAAATGTTACTAATATTATTTCCTTTCAAATAATTGATATAGACTAACTGATGTATTTTAATAAAATCAAGGGAAAGACAGAGCTCAGTAAAAAATATATAGATGGATATATTTATTGAAATATACTAGATGTGGTTGGATTTGAAAAGTTTTCATTCATTATTGACAGTGAAACTTAAAGTAACTGAATTTTAATTTCTTTTTCTTTTATCTATTTGTAGTAAGAATGATATAACTTTCTGCAAGGACTGAGTTTTGTTGGATTAAAATGTGAAGTAGAGGGGCTGGGAATATGGCCTAGTGGTACAGTGCTTGCCTTGTATACATGAAGCCCTGGGTTCAATTCCTCAGCACCACATATATGGAAAAAGCCAGAAGGGGCGCTGTGGCTCAAGTGGTAGAGTGCTAGCCTTGAGCAATTAGAAGCCAGGGACAGTGCTCAGGACCTGAGTTCAAGGCCCAGGACTGGCCATAAAAACAAACAAACAAAAGTGAAGTAGAGCTGAGAGCCAGTGGTTGATGCTCGTAATCCTGGCTCCTCAGACCTGAGGATCACAGTTTGAAGCCCGCGCAGGCAGGAAAGTGCGTAAGACTCTTATATTCAATTAAACCACCAAAAAGCTGGTGGTAGAGCTGTGACTCAGGTGGTAGAGAGCTTGCCTTGAGTGAAAAAAGCTAAGGGACAGCACCCTGGCCCTGAGTTCAAGCCCCAGGACGGGCATGTGCGTGTGTGCACAGGCACCACGCCCCATACACACTCCAAGTCAGTGAGAAAGTTACGGTTGTGAGGCAAATTCTAGAGTTGTATTAGTCGTAGTTCCATAGAAAGAGGGCTTCTGAGCAGGTATTAAAGGAGATACAAATATTGGGAATTAAGCAAAGTTTCTCCATCATACATAATTTTAACTATGGAGTAAAATGAAAAAATAAATGTTAACAAGTCTGTGTCATACCTACAGAATAATGAGCTTTAAAATTAGAGATTTTGATAAGTGCTTTGCGAGCAAACAGCAAACAAGGTGCCATAAGAAGAGATGACAGAAGCAACTCTCTTATCTGAGACAACGAGAAAAGATCTTTTGTTTTCCTTCTTGGGGGAGGTAGGGTGGGTATTAGTCTTGTAGTAGGGGAGGAGTATGTGTTCAAGGAACTAGAAACAAGACTAGAATAGTTAGAATCATTCGTGAGGCAACTGTAACAGGAGATAGAAGAGGTTGTTAGGGTTCTATACAGACCATTGTAGGTCACATTGAATTTTGAGTATTTTGTTTTTAGTAGTGTGGAAAGTTGCAGAGGGATTTTAAGAAGGGGATAGGCATCATTCTATCTATCACTTTAAAACTTCACTAGCTACTACATAGACGTTGAATTAGACTGGGGGAAAAGGAAAAGGAAAAGAAAGAGCCACTGTTAGAAGACAATTGTATTGGTCTAGATGAACAAGTTAGAGTCTCTTAGATTAGAATGTTTGGTCGTGGAAATGGAGAATAAGATATGGAGTTAGGATATTTTAAATATAAAATTGGTGAATTATAATCTACATATTAAGGGTAGGGATAAGAGTGCTAATGCTGTGATAAGATATGCTCAGATTTTGACTTGTATAAATAGGTGTGAGTGTGTATGTGTGTGTGTGCATGCGTGTTATTTGGGCAGTATCATTTATTGAAATAATTTCAGACTAGAGCAGAGAATCATTTTGGAAAAACATAAAGAGGTCAGTTCTGAAAATGTTAATTTTGTGATTTCTGGGAGAAGGGGAAGTAAACAAGTAAGGATCAAGTAAGGATTTGAGCTATGGATCTGGGAATGCCAGTTTAAAATATAATTTTGGAGTTATTGGCTATGGTAGGGAGACAGTTTTAAGTCATGGAGGGTTGGATGAAAGAGCAAAAAGTCGTCTAAAGAAAAAGGAAAATATTAATTAAGAAGAAAATCAGTGAATTGCATTAGATATTCCAAGGAAAGAATATGTTTAGGTTTGAGCAGTCAACTGTGTTATGAATTACTGGGAGGTAAAATAAGATGAGGGCCAAAAAATTCTGATTGAAGCCGTGTGCTAGTTGTTCACTTGTTCCAGAAAAGGCTCATACCTGGACGATTATGATTTGAAGTCAGCCAGGCAGAAAAATTTATGAGATTCCATCTCCAAATAATAGTGAAAAGCCAGGCTGAAGGTAAAAGTGGTAGAACACCTGCAAGAACAAGAAATCTAATTGTGAGACCCTGAGTTCAAGTGCTGGTAGTAGCATGCATGCACGTGTGTGTGTGTGTGTGTGTGTGTGTGTGTGCAAACATGCACAGAGCTGATTAAATTGACAAGATGAGAACCAATAGTCACTTCAAAAGCAAGGGTACGGAAGTCATTTGAGAGAATGTTGAAGAACGAAAGAGAAATGGGAAGTGGGGAAAAGATACAGAGGTGATTATGGTGTACATCATTAATTGACCACCCGATATTCATTTCCTCAGTTGAGTGCTTGCTCTTTCAATGCTGTCTAAGTAGTTAAATCTCTTAAGTAAGTGTCCTTTCCAAATTAGAGGAAATGAGCTGATAATGCCAAAATCAATTATAATAGCAGTTGTTATTTTATTTGTTTACCCATGAGTATTGTACACAATCTTACCAATATCGCTCAATATTAACTTAGGACAACACTAACATTCTATTATAAGCGATAACAAGATAGCACAGCTTGGGTACCTTTGTTCAACACTTCATGATCGTAGTATGTGCTAATTCTGTTTATCCTTCAAATCTTGTTATAATCTGACAATAGTTATTGCAATTCATTGCTTTCTTACTATAAATCAGATATTGTGCAATGTCCTTTATGTATATTTCAGTGATACTGAAAAGAGCTAGTGAGATATCATCATTCCTCTCCTTTTGGATAAGCTAATAAGATCTTACAGGAACGAGGGAAGATGACCAGGCTCAACACCAGAGAATAGAAGAAGCACTCAGTGATTTACTCAGTCTTTCAGAGTTTCTCGTTCTCTACAAAGGAGTGTATTCTATATATTGCAGCTCTCCGAGGGGCATTTTATTCCTGTGCTCGTCTGTACTTGTCTGCTTTCTTCCTTGCTCAGACTTGTCCTTTTGATTCCATTGGCTTTCAGCCAACTATTACACATGAAGAGTAACTGTGTTGATTTTTACCAGGCCGATCCTACCAGAAGGATAAGCTTTCTCTGAAGATACTGGGGGTGTGGTGTGGGCTATCCAGAGGTTGATCACAACAGAAGTATTATTTATCAATTTTATCACCATACAACTTTTTCATGAAGGGTAAAGGAATTCATTGTAAAATTGGTAAAATTCTCTCAAAGAAACTTTGCACAGAATTATGTTATACAGCACAGAAAGCACAAAGAGCGGCTTATTGGTAGAATGTTTAAATTTTCTTTTGGAAAATATGCAGTTACATTGTGTTTTGCAGAGAGAAATAGTCCATAGTGTTTTGGAGAGAAATTAATTAGGACAAAGTATACTATGCTAGGAATCAGAATCAAGGTGCATAAGGTAGCTGAGAACTATTGGCTCATGCTTGTAATCCTAGCTCCTTGGGAAGAGGGAAATGGGAGGATCATGGGTTAAGGTCAGACTACACAGGAAAGCCCATGAGCTTAGGGATTGTTTTCCTCGAAGTGATAATGCACATGCAATGTACTTTCTGTGCCAGACGAAATCAGGTATTGGAATAGATGTCTTATAATTTGTGTAGGAGCACATAAATTATAGTAGGGACGTAGCAGTGGTACTCACTAGACTCTGATGAAAACAAACCGTACAACTTGTGGAGGGAAAAACTGGGAGAAAGTGAAGGAACATTGTCCAAAAAGGAATGTTGCAGTATCTTCCTTATGAAATGATAAACCCTTTGTACATCACCTTTACAATAATAACTTAAAATATTTTAATAAAACAAAGTAAAAACAGAAATTATAGTAAGGATGGTATAGCGTTGGGAGTGAGGCAATATTAGCGCAAGTTCTGATTCTGACACTTATTGCTTATATATAATCATGGACAGATCATCTTATTTAGAAAGCGATGGGGTAATAATCTTTCCACTTGTTTCAGACAGTTGATAGAAAGATCAAATATGATAATATAAGAAATCATTTTGCATTTGTGAGTTGAGTGTGATAGATATCTTTTCAGGTCATTGAGCCAGGTCATTGAGTTCATTCTTGTCTTTGAGCTTTATGCTTTAGAATCATCTTCAAATAATAGTTATCTATTTTTAAAAAGTACCTGATAGAAACTGTATGTGTTTATAAAATTTGTACAAGCATTTTGGTTTTTTTCCTGTATTGTGTTTCTTTACAGTGAAATTCAGATTGTTCAGTTAATTCTTCAGCTAATTTTAAAGTAAAATAGTTCTCTCTTTTGGTCATTGGTACTTAAATTTGAATTTGGAGCCTCATATTAATCTCCAGATAAGGCCTCACACTTTTTTGCCCAGCGTGACCATGGATATCCTCTCAATCCTCACAATCTCTGCTGAGATTACAAGTAGACACCACCATAACCAGCATCAAGAACTACTTTAAAAAGAGGAGGTAACAAACAGTACAAGAAATGTACCCAAGGCCTAATGTATGAAACTGTAACCTCTCTGTACATCACTTTGAAAATAAATAAGAAAAAGAAAAGAAAAAAAGAGGTTACCAATCTATTAAGTTGCATGAAATTCAATGGCAGTTGGTAAAGTTGGAGAAAATGATCATGTCCAGTAACTAAATATTGTTAAACCAGGCCCATCAATATGATGTATCAATAAACATATTATCCTAGCTTGAAAAGCTTAAATTTTTCTCTAGTTTTGAAAAAGAATAAGTTCTAGACACAATAAATTCAATAAAATTAATTCATTTGTACTTCATAATCAAATCACTGTGCCTCTATCAAAAAGAATGACATTGCTCCATTCATAAGGGAACAGAAAGACTTGGAAAAAAATCGCATTAAGTGAAGTGAGCCAGATCCAAAGAAACATAGACTCTATTGTTTCCCTCATTGGTGGTAATTAGTATACACCGAGGATAGTCCTAGCAGAAGATCACAATAGCTCAATAGCTATAAACATATGAACACACAAGAAGATGCTATGTGAAATGAACTCCAAGTTATGGAAATAAGTAGTGTATCATTGTTGTTGTTATTTTCAATGTACCATGTGAAATTCTGCCTTTTTCTTTTGTCTTTTGTCCCCATGGTTTTACCCATGATGTCACTGTAACTGATTCTGGCACCCTGGGTATTACACGGGTATTATATATAGGTTAATTGGAACTAGGGAAGGGAAGGGGAACATCAAAATGGAGAGACAAAGGGTAAAAGGTGAATCAATGCAACAGCAATAATTGTAAGACAATATACTTTAAACCAACTGTACTACTCAGAGTGGGGGAGGGAACTAGAGAAGGGGGAGGCAGGAGAAAATGATGGAAGAAATAACAAGTTTCATAAGAAATTTACTCACTGCCTTACATATGAAATGGTAACCCCTCTGTATATCATTTTGACAATAAATTAATTTAACAAGGTGGATATTGTCAGAAGGAATTAAAAACTATGAACCAAATATGTTTTCTTCAAGAAACTCACTTCAAAAATCATAACATAGGTAGATTGAAAGTAAAGAGAAGAAAAATGTGCCATATAAATAATCAAAAGAGGACGAAGTGGCTGAATTGACAGTACAGTGAGAATTTAGAGCTAACAAAAATACCAAGGACAAAAAACAATACCAAGGACAAAGAGGGAAGTTGATTAAAGAATCAACTCTTCAAGAAGATAGCAGAATTCTAAATCTTACTGGAAATTATTGAAGAATATCATATTACATTTTATAAGACAATAGCACTGGATCATTTACAGAGAAGAAATTTTAGAGTTAAAACTAACCTATGATATTGTTCCTTTATTCATCATTTCCAAAGACCCCACAAGATATTTTACTATTTGAGATACCCATTTGAAACACAGCACTTGAGTGTTGTTTTCAAGGGATGTTTTTTGGTAGCAATGAAATCAGGTGACTGGATTCTCTTATCACAATATCCTGACAGAGCTACAGGACTAACAAATAGTTGGGGGGCAGGGAGGCCATCTTCATTTTGTTCAAAAATATGCCTCTCACAGAGAAACCTTCTTGTAGGGAGGCTGAGAGAGCTCAGAGAGAAAACACAAATCTTTCAGGACAGAAGGTAATAAAAAGGGGAGGAGTGTTAACTTTCCAGAGAAACCCTATTGTTCTAACCCCAAGGATCATAAATTCAGACTCAACTGTAGGCTCAAGGAAATCCAAGTCTATTTTTGGATACCAGATCCTGTAGGGCAGCCTAAAATTACCAAGTAACACATAAGTAACTGAAAATTTCGACCGGCCCTCCTTCAACATTAATAGGTTACTTCATGGCTCCTGTTGCAACAGTGCAATTCGAAGTGATGGTTCCCTCCCTGGAAATAACATGAAAATGGTGAGACCTGGAAGTCACTGGCCACCAAACAGCCTCATTCCCATCAAGGGCAAGTTCTCACTGGCATGTCTGTTTTAAATAATTCATGGTTCAATCCATTGTATACTACTAAATTGTGGATTAATACTATTTTTCACATCCGTGGGATTAGTTATTTTCAAAAAGTGTTTGAAGGTTTTTGTTTTTTTTTTGCCAGTCCTGGGGCTTGGACTCAGGGCCTGAGCACTGTCCCTGGCTTCTTTTTGCTCAAGGCTAGCACTCTGCCACTTGAGCCACAGTGCCACTTCTGGCCATTTTCCATATATGTGGTGCTGGGGAATCGAACCCAGGGCCTCATGTATATGAGGCCGGCACTCTTGCCACTAGACCATATCCCCAGCCCGTGTTTGAAGGTTTAAACTATATCAACCCAGAAATTAAACAGCATGTGTTAGCTACCTTGCAATATTAACTAGGGGAAGTAACTAAAAATCTATGAGAGTTCTAAATAAATAGAAAATGAAGTATCAAAAATAACACTAAAAAACAGTCCCCTCCAAAAGATGTTTTTCCTTTTGGGGGTCTAAGTTTCAACAAAAGCTTGTAGATTGCTAGTAAAGAATAGGTGCATATAAAATAGCATACCTAAATTTGGTTCATAAATGGACTGTAGGGAGAAAGACTTTATTAGAAGTTAAATAAGAGTTTAAAAAGTAATGATACACTTTGGCTCATAGGAAGGGTCCTACTTTTCCTTATACAAGCTTGCAAATACTATAATACTGTCTATATATATATAAGCTCTTTAAGATGATCATTAGTGATAATGATTAAGGATGGTAATATAAATAAATTATTGCTTCAGCTCATTCTTCTTTATATATTCATGTTTTCAATCCAATATCAAGGCACACCACTTTATATTGTTGTGGTTGTTGTTATTGGACTGGGATTTGAACTCAAGGCCTTGCACTTCCTGGGCAAAAGCCCTTGAAGCTGAGCAAACCCCACTTCATCATCCCCAGCCATTGCACATTAGTTTATTTTTGGGGCAAGTTCCTGCGTTTGTCTGGACCTGGTTCAGACTGCGGTCTTCCCGGGTGGCTGGGGTTAAGGTGTGACCCCCTCACGCCAACTTGTGTTTCTGAGATGGATCTTGCTGACTTTGCTCCGGCTGGTCCTAACTGGCTGTCTCCTCTCTGCTTCCTGTAGCTGTAGCTGGCTCCCAAGCTTCTACCACCACACCCACTCCCTCTTTCTGTGTAAAGACTTCTAAAACACTAGGAAGGTGCTTGTGTAATTAGCAATGAAAGCTTCACCTGGCCACACACCACGCTCAGGTCATTCTATCCATCACGGAGGTGGATGTTATTCCCTCCTGAGAAGGGAGAGTCATGCTTTGAAAAACTCGACTTGCAACGTATTCCATTTTACTCTGTACGGAACTCAAGGTTCTTGTGTTGGTGTAAAGGGCCCTGGATTCGTTGCTGTCTTTGCTCCTGTGTTCTTCTCTTGAACACGTTTCTTACTTGTCTACCCATTTAACTTCAATTTTGCCACAGTTCTCACTTTTTCCATTAGCTGTTTTCTCTGCTTGGAACAGTCGATCTCAGGTTATCCAACAATTTCCTCACCTCTTTTCAGTCTTTGCTCAATAATATTTCCTCAATAAGACCTCCACAGATTTTCCTATGCAATGAAGTATTCTGACCTCTGACCCTAGGATTCTTTTAACTCCTTCTTTAGCATATTCTTTTTTTATTTTGAATTCAGAGTATTTTTTATTTTTTTTTACAGTTTCATATGTTAGGCCTTGGATACATTTCTTGTACTGTTTGTTACCTCCTCCCCATTCCCCCCCCTCTTCCCCTCTCCCCCCATGAGTTTTTCAATTGGTTGACATCAAATGGTTTTGCAAGTATTGCTTTTGGATTTGTTTGTCTTTCTATCCTTTGTCTCTCAATTTTGATATTCCCTTTCACTTCTCTAGCTCTAATACCAGTATCTACAGTACAGTCAGTACAGTACAGTACAGTACAGTACAGTACAGTACAGTACAGTCAGGGTACTCAGATGAGACACAGTGATAGTGGGGGACAACCACAGGCAGAGCATATAAGAGGATCATCGACAATAGAAGCTACCGTTTCACATGGCGTGTTGAAAGTAATTACAACAGTGATATTACAGTCATTTCCATAACATGGAGTTCATTTCACTTAGCATCATCTTATGTGTTCATAAGGGCATAGCTATTGGGCTCTTGTGATCCTCTGCTGTGACTTGCCTAAACCTGTGCTAATTATTCCCTATGAGGGAAACCAGAGAGTCCATGTTTCTTTGGGTCTGGCTCACTTCACTTAGTATAATTTTTTCCAAGTCCTTCCATTTTCTTACGAATGGGGCAATGTCATTCTTTCTGATAGAGGCATAAAATTCCATTGTGCATATGTACCACATTTTCCTGATCCATTCGTCTACTGAGGAGCATCTGGGTTGGTTCCATATTTTAGCTATGACAAATTGTTTAGCATATTCTATATTGATTGCACAGACATTCATTATTTTTTATTATGCTAGAATATTTACTGATGCTTCTATTGCTTTAAAAAATGTCTTCTTTGTTTAAAAAGCAAGATCCATGCAAGTAGAGATCTTTGTTTTGTTCACATAGGCAATTGAAAGATCCAGAATTGCTCCTATCATTTTGCAAGTGCTACAATGTGTGTGTGTGTGTGTGTGTGTGTGTGTGTGTGTGTGTGTGTGTGTGTGCTGGTACTAGGGTAGAACTCTGAGCCTGGGTGTAAATGTTCCTTAACATTTTCACTCAAGACTGGTGCTCTACAACTTGAATCACAATTCCACTTCCTTTTTTTCCCTTTTGTTTTTGGTGATTAGTTGGAGATATGAATTTTCCGGACTTTCCTGCTCAAGCTGGCTTTGAACTGTAGTCCTCAGATCTTAGCCTCCTGAGAAGATAGGATTCCAGGTGTAAGCCATTTGCACCTGGCATTTTGGTGAGAGAATGTTCATGAATGTAATTTTCCATGGTACTGAATGTTTCCCCCCCCCCCCAATATACTGAGCTTATGTGCATACATTAAAAAGCAGTGGGAAAATTTCATGAAAAAGCGGTCATTTCCTAGTTATGTAATAACAACTTCAGAGCAATACCCTATTTCTTATGAAAATGTTACACTTTGGTTTTGGGTACTGTGCTGCCATCTAATGAGGTAAATAAAAACTGCATCATTTTCTTCTGCTGTGGTTACAGCTTCTTTTTGAGAATCCTTCCCTTCACAGGTTGCAAAGACTCGGGGAAATGCTAGTCAGTTCTGAAATGCATGCAAGTAGAAGCACGCAAATAGCTTCTCTTGAAGTCTGAAATCACCTGGTGTACAAAGCTGATGTGGTGGCAACAGATTGTATCAATTACAAATGTATCATCTCTACTTCAAATAACATTTGCACAGGAAAATGAAACAAATCACTTTAAGGGTCACATTTTTATTTACAAAATAAACTTCAGATATGACCTTGTACTGACCTGAAACGGGGATTTTTTTTTAAACTATAAAATGGAGCCTAAAGGAAAACTTTGCCAGTGACTCAGAAGCATGAATGGGAAGGACTCTATTTTGTTCTGTACACCTGGGACTCGAGAACAACTTACACAAGGCTACAGCTTTTGGAAGTAATAAACCACGGTAGATTTTAGTGAGACGTTACCTTTGCATAAAGTACCTCAGACATGGTAAACTTTATGAACATCACAAATAAAGACAAACTCTAAAGCAAAGGCTGGGTAAGAAGATAATTGATTTTTTCTCTTAGTCCCTCAAATAATTAAATAATATTGGCTGTATGGGAACCATTTCTGAATCAGAGTACAGAAGGAAACAAAAAGAACGCTAATGCTGAAGAATCTGCTAATCCATGTGGACTTCAGGTTTGGTCAAATTTCTGTCTGTGAAGTATGTTTATTAAAAAGTTGTATTTCCTAGAGGCTGTTCAAAGTAAATGAATAATTCATATGTTTAATAAGAACATAGCTCATTCTTGGTCACCAACAAATACAATTAGATTGGAGCAGTACATTATTACCCCTGTAGAGTAGTGGCATCTCCCAGTACACAAGGGGCAGGGAAAGCTTTGTGCTGGACGAGGGCTTTCTCCTGAACGGATTCGTAAACATTCATGTCTTAGAGTGCTATGTCTATTTCCCTTTCAGCACTTCACTTACAATGTGACTTCCTTCCCAAGACTAATATTAAGTCCTGGGTATTTCTTCCACAATATTTAGCATCTTTTGAAGATGTTTTACATATTCTTGCTCATGAACACATATCTATCTCCTCTTCTTAGACTATAAAACCCATAGGGATGAAACAAGATCGTGTTGATTTATCTTTGAGTTCTTACTGCTCATTACAATATCTACCACATAATGAACATTCGATACATGATAGTTAATTAAATTTGTATTTTTTTATTTGTGCCGGAAAATGTTTTAGAGTAGGTAGACATGCCTGAATTCCAGAGACTAGAACAGCTCATCTTCAAATAAGATATCTTTTTCCATATGCCAGTGTCAGAAAATAACACGCAGGTGCCATGAAAGGGGCTCGACCAGAGTGGAAGCCAGCGCTTGAGGAGCTTCTTCCATGACAGCAATTTAGAGCAGAGACAATCCTTCCCGCAAGGGCGCAGGTGGCAGAGCCAGCAAGAGGCCAGGAAAGTGTTGCTAAGAGGTATGACTGGAGCCACTTTTATTCCATTTAGCAAACTTAACTTCCACAGCTCTTTCCTCCTTCTTAGGTCAGGAGTCTGGGCTAGAGGAAAGATCATTTCTTTTCCTAGCTCTTTCCTGTGTCCTATAGCTCTCAATAGCCACATACACAGAGACTTGATCCTTTGTTCTTTATCATTCTTTAGCAGGAATGAAAGGTAAATGGAAATAATGAATATGGAGAGGTCCGGACACTGAATTTAAAAACTCGAAGTTAGGAAATAAGGGAAGTGAGGAAATTCATTAAAAAAATCATATAGAAAATGAATAGTCTACAAGACCATTTCAAAGAAGGATTCAGCCACCAGAATGATTTGCAAAGGCTACTCCAGCCAGCAATATGACCAGTGCATGGCTGTACTTGATGCCCTTGCTTCCCAGGCTCTCAACAAACTTCGAGGGGGTCCTGCTTTTTATTTATTTATTTTTTTAAAAACCACTCCTAAAGATGCTATCTGAGGAATAACCAATCAGCCAGACTCAGGCCTTATACTTCCTCCCTGACTGCAGGAATTATCTGCCTCTCTTTCCACAGAGAGATACCACACCCTGATTTCCTCACATGTATCCACGATGTGACAAAACAACAACCCGGTGAATTATTTAATGTTACAATTCTAAAGCTTGATCCAGCTTCGTGGCATGAATCCCCATGTAGAAAACACCTTGTAGGCAGTTCTACGGGAAGTGGTTTGTGTGCCAAGCTGTGCTTCCCAGTCTCCCGCTGGGCTGAAAGCTGCTACTCCAGTTTCCAGTGAGTTAGAAGAGAATGTGCTTTTCTGACCCTGTCACAATTATAGCTCAGAAACCACACATTGAATAGAACGGTCTATCTCTTACCTCTGCACTTGCTCCAGGGTCTTCATGCTCTGGGCATCTGAAGTTCCAACAGTGCTGTGATGTTAGAAATATAATTAATTAGCTATATCTGGTAGTTTGGGCTTGTAATCCTAGTTAGTCTGGAGGCTGAGATGAGAAGGATTCTGGCTTGAGGTCAGCCTGGTCAAAATGTTCTCAAGACCCCATTTCAACAGAAAAAGCTGGTTGTGATGGGGTGTAGCTATAGTCCCAGCTATAGGAGGACTGTGGTCTAATCTGGATCATTGAAAGTGGCTCTCAATACATAGCTAAAGGTGTGTGTGTGTGTGTGCGTGGGTGTATGCACCAGCGTATATGTCTATTTCTCTTTGTGTGCTGAGACAGGAAACAGGGAAGACAATGACAATGGAAGAATGGCATACTACATCTCCTTTCTGCCTTAAAATTGAGGGCAGAAAAAAGTAGTGCATTTGTGGTATACGCATGTGTGTGTAAAGAAATTTTCTGTAAACATCTATGTCTAGAAGGAAGCTGAATAAGTCTGATGAACATTAAAAACAGGAAAGAGACTGAAGCTATAAATGGGTACATACACATGCATAGTCTGTTGAAATTAAATAAAAGGCTACTGTATTTAGATAAAATCACAAGATGTGTTCATTTCCTTGGCAAAAGCTCTGTTTGCAAGCTTGAGTATCTAGCACTAATAGATGTGAACGCATATGCCAGTAGGCAGAACATTTTTTGGTTTACACACATAAATATAGTGTGAGATTCAGGGCCATCTGTTGTACAGTTGGCTAAATGGTGTGGGAATATTTGCAGCAGATGAAGCAGATGAAGAGTGAGCTATTGAGATAATGTAGTGATATATTCCCAAGATAAAGGCTGTTCAATTCTTTTAGTAAAGATCATTGTTTATTTATCTGGAAACCGTACTCATTGTTTAGTATATAATTGAAGAGACAATGAAAGCAAGAGTAGTAGGGAAGGCAATGACTAGCTTCCTGTCCTCTTTCCTTCTTGTGTTTGCTCTATGTTTGCTATGGGCCAGCCTTCAGCTACGCACGAGAGTAGTGAGAAGACCAAGACATAGCCCTGACCATGTGGGGCAGAACTCCCTAAAAGGAAGCCAACAGGACAAGAACAAATTGCTATAAGTTTAAAAAATAAACACTGCGATAGAGTCCTGAGTCAAGAGTTTGGAGGACCTAGAAGAGAACAGAGAATTGCTTTCCAGTTGGACTTTGGGAATTTTCACAGGGGAGATGAGATCTGGCCTGGCATTGAGGGATGGGCAGGATCTTTGCCTTGTTAAGAGATATGTCCACAGGGACAGACCACCATTGCTTTGCTGCTCATGAAAGAGCCTATCTGTCCCCAAACTGAAGAACATAACGGCTGGGGATATGGCCCAGTGGCAAGAGTGCCTGCCTCATATACATGAGGCCCTGGGTTCGAGTCCCCAGCACCACATATACAGAAAATGGCCAGAAGGGGCGCTGTGGCTCAAGTGGCAGAGTGCTAGCCTTGAGCAAAAAGAAGCCAGGGACAGTGCTCAGGCCCTGAGTTCAAGGCCCAGGACTGGCCAAAAACAAAACAAAACAAAACAAAAACATAACGACAAATGTTCATACCGTGACTACTTAAATTATGAATTAGGATAAAACCTTGGATCATTATTGTGGCATGAAGCAAGGACAATGAGAAATAGTAGCTATTGATTGCTACTATTTGACAAGTCCTTAATGAGACTGACTTCATTCTGAAAAACAAGTGAACAGCTATTGGTACTTATTCATTTCCAAAGGTACAGAAAGCATTCAGGCTCGCTTTGAAGTCACAGACAATATTTGGACTCAGGTTTTTCTGAGTGCTAAGGTCAATGCAATTTTCACTGTACACAGCTCCTTTTGATTTGAGGATATACTATATGTATATACACAAACACATAGTTTTGTCAACAAGTACATACATACAAATAAACATACAAATATATTTCCATCTCATATACATGTTCTTTGCTTTAGCAAGAATCTGTGCTGTGGGGCTATTTTTGCTTATTCATGTAAGTGATTTGGAAATTAAATACGTTACAATCTGTAAGATAAAGTCTTTACTAAAGAACAACTTGGGAAGTTTATATAAATGGACACTAAGGAGGCCCACTGCTGGATTGAGCTGTACTCCTCTGTTTCATTTGGAATGAAATTCCAGTGAGACAGGTAGCCAGTCCCAGAGGCGAGGCCCAGCCCCTCACTCCCTTTGCTTCTGAGAGCTTTCCAACACACATCTCCTTAATGTTTACTAACACTTAGCAAGTGTTAAAATCCTTCATGTCAACAGGTTGAGGATCTGGCCATTGAGTCAGTGGGGGCATTTTGTTGACTTCATAGGGCTTTCACAAAGGAGATCAAAGGGATGCATTATGTTTCAATACATAACTTTATAGGACAAATGGAATCCATCTTGAAAGACCATGACACTTGAAGCCAGATTATCAGAAGACTCAGGCACTAAAACCTATTAGCTTGCTCAGACCTTATCCACACACTGTCAGGGCTCTCTAGCTTCATTTATAGGTAGGGGATGATCTAATTTGAATTTTAACTGCTGCCAGAGTTCAGTCGTGGGTTAGAAGGTTAGCCACTGAAATGCGGGTTGTTTTAATGATGCCCTGGCTTAGTATGTAGATTTGCTTCTTTGCATGGTGATAGCCACAAAAGGCTAAATTATTTTGTTTGAATAAAAAGAAACTACCCATTCACAAATTTTGGGAAAAATTCCAGAGCTTATTTGGCTAGGTGTGAGCTTTGCAAATCTGTTCTAACTCTGCATGAAAGAAAGTTGTTTGTTCTTTCATCTTCTAGAAACTCCAAAGACATTCTGCTCCTGCCCACATCTAACACTTGAAATACACACAACCTTTGAATTTTCCCCCTCAAGCCTTGAAGTGAATTTCAGTTACAAATCAAGGTGGCGTTCTTGACTATCCTTATTTTTTATTTCAGTAAAAAAAAGATTTCTGTGTGTATAAACTATTAACAATTAATAGTCAATAATAATCCTGTTTAGTTAGTACTGTTTAGATACACTATATATGGCAAATTTAAATAATATTTTATTATAATATATGAATTTCAATGTATCTTGTTAGTTGATGGCATAAGAATTTATTCCAGTGTTTCAAAATGTTTTTAAATGTAATTAAGTCCCAATCTCTTTGACATATACATAGTCGAAGTACTTTGTTGCCTTCCGTATATGTGCTATTTTATGTAGCCTGCAAAGGAAAATATTTTGTATTTTATATAATGTTATATTTCATGTTACACTATACACACACACACACACACACACATATATATGTATATATAATTTCCTTCCTTTAGAAGAAGTTGTTGGGTCCACTAAGCATTTTCCCAAATGTGTGTTGGGTTATTTATATATTTATTTCTTTTTTTTTGGCCAGTCCTGGGGCTTGGACTCAGGGCCTGAGCACTGTCCCTGGCTTCCTTTTGCTCAAGGCTAGCACTCTGCCACTTGAGCCACAGCGCCACTTCTGGCCGTTTTCTGTATATGTGGTGCTGGGGAATCGAACCCAGGGCCTCATGTATACGAGGCAGGCACTGTTGCCATTAGGCCATATCCCCAGCCCTATTTATTTCTTAATGATTCACCTATTTATCATATAAAGGTTAAAAAGTAGATTAAAATAATTGTAAATTAGCCGAGCGCTGGGGGCTCACATCTGTAATCCTAGCTAATCAGGAAGCTGTGATCTGAGGATTGTGGTTCAAAGCCTGCTTGGGCTGGAAAGTCCACGAGACTCTGATCTCCATTTAACCACCAGAACACCGAAGTGGCGCTGTGGCTCCAGTGGTAGAGCACCAGCCTTGAGCTGAAGAGCTCAGGGACAGCGCCCAGGCCCAGAGTTCAAGCTCCACGACTGACCAAAAAATATAACTGTATATTATTTTTAAATAGTAAGAACACAGTAGGTACAAAATTAAGTATGGGAAGGTTTAACCTCTACAAATGATGTACCTGCCTTATTCTTTCTGCAACATTGTTTTCAGAAATATGTGTGTGCTATATTGATGCTTGACAACATGTCTTCATTTCTACTAAGAAGTGGGCTGTGCTATACATTCTAAAACGTGGACAGTTGAGTTTACTTTTTGAATTGCGTGTTTATTGTCTTTGCGCAGTTGCACATGGAAGTTACCGTTCCGCAGGTGCACTCATGAGCACACTACGCGCTGGTGGGTATCAGCCCCGTGTCAGCATCCCTGGTGTAACCCCTGACTCGGGAACATCTGGGTATCAGCCCCGTGTCAGCACCCCTGGTGTAACCCCTGACTCGGGAACATCTGGGTATCAGCCCCGTGTCAGCACCCCTGGTGTAATCCCTGACTCGGGAACATCTGGGTATCAGCCCCGTGTCAGCACCCCTGGTGTAATCCCTGACTCAGGAACATCTGGGTATCAGCCCCGTGTCAGCACCCCTGGTGTAATCCCTGACTCAGGAACATCTGGGTATCAGCCCCGTGTCAGCACCCCTGGTGTAATCCCTGACTCAGGAACGTCTGGGCACTGGCAAGTGTCTGCCGTCCCCACGTTGCTTAGAAGGAACCGTCTGTCCTTTGTTGCTGTTAACCTGAAGCTTTCCTTCCCGTGCGTTGGCAGATATACTCTCCACTTGCACATGAAGCTCTGCTCTGCTGCCGGGCGCGGAGACCCCCTTTGAAGAGGGGGGCTCTTTTCCCCCCTTCTGTCTTGTGGGACTGCTCCCGGAACGACGCGGCTCCGGGCCCCCCCGTGCCACAGGTGTGCGGGCAGGGCCGTCTGTCTGCCTTCGCTGGCGGCTCTGGCGTGCAGGTGGGGAGCAGGGGCAACCGTTCCGTTTGATAGTGAGGCTTCCTAGGTGTCGGGTGGGGACATTCACAGCAAATCTGAAGGGGGAGAAACCTCTCATAACTTTGTTGTCTAGGCTGAGAAGCATAAACAGGGTTTTTTTTTTTTTTTTGACTGGTTCTAAAGCTAAAATTATTCGTGCGGCTTTATCTGTCAAACTTCTAGGTAGGAATCTTGTTTTAACTTGACCATGCAAACAGAAAGAGTTTATTCCTTATTTAAAAAATAAACATTAAACGGTCTTTAATAGAACACTAGATGTTGTAGCAATTATCCAGGAGCTCCTGAGCAGAATGAGGGGCTTGCTCTGATCGGAAAGCCCGCCACTTGTAAGACGTTTTTTGTTCAGATCCTTTGGGTTGAAGCTGAAATAGTACTTTTATTTTTAGAGTCACACCACCTGTCGCCTGGAATTGAGATGTATGTAACGGCAGGTCAAAGGTACTGGGGAAAAAGCACTCCCTCCCTTTAAAACACAGACATTATCTTGGGCATCTCCTGGCTCCAGCCCACCTGCCCCTTCTCTCCCCTGGTTCATTTGGATAATGGTAGCCAGCTGTTGATTAAAAAAAAACAACCTAATCAGGCTTTTGGTTCTGCCTGAAATCGCTATGAACAATATAATAGCAATTTTATGTTCTTTACACTTGAATCTTTTAACCGTCATTCTGCAATCTGATTAAGTTCATGTCTGAGCATGACTTACAAATGGAAAAAAGAATTCTTTTTTAAAAAATTTAGCTTATATTACTTACATGGAGAGGGATTTAATTGTTACATTTCCACACATCTTACAGTGTATTTCCAAGTCAGTCTTATCTCCTGTATCACTTTCCTCAGAAATCTTTCTGGAGTTTTTATCTCATAGAAAAGTAACAGAAAGGTTTACCAAGTTCAATTTATTATGATGTCACACAATACTTCTAAGTATCATCAATATCAAGTATTCAGTGAACAATTCTATCTATAATACTCGAGAGACTAGGCTATTTGGCAAAACAAATGCTAGTTATTTGACAAACAAAAAGTATTTACTTTTCCAGTTAATCATTTTTATTTATTTCTTCAATCACAGGATAAGTGTTACGTAAAGACAGTCTATGAAAAGATTTAAAAATATCCCTTACATATTTTTAATGTTAGGTTGTGAGCACTTTAGTAAAGATGTTGATGGGCAAAATTAAATAACAACACATATTGTAATGATAAAAGATACTTTAAGACCTATTCTGTGTCAAGTAGTTTGCTTAATCTTTATATGAAGGCATATGTAGTATAAAACATTTAAAATAGGAGAGTTGAAGTTTGCAGTTACATAGCTAACAATATGATGTTAGAACTAATTGTATTTTCAAATCAGATTATACTCATTAAGAAAAATGCATAGCATGGATTTTATTCCCAAAAGATTTGTAAGGTGTGTTTTGTGTGTGTGTGCACACACACACAGGCACACCCTGATTTCTTTTAAACAGTTTTTTATTTTTACTTTCTATTTTTAGATAAAGTTTTGGTTTGTATAGAAGGCTAACTTGGAACTCACTATATTGCTCAGGAGATCCTTGAACTTAGACCTTCCTACCTCAACTTCCTGGGTGCTGAGATTGTAGATTTATGTCACTGTGCCTGGCTTTAAATAAGACAGGCTAATTCACCAGAGATTGAACCCAGGTTCATGGTGGGCTAGGCCAATTTCCTATCTAGATGTTTGATTGTTTTAAAAGAGTAAAAACAGGAACTGGTGGCATTATAATGTGCTCTTTCTATGCCCTTGACATAGAGTTGTTCATTTGATTATACCAACAGCCCTTCGGAGTAGATACTCTTTTATTGTTCCTGTTATACACAGGTGAGTTCATTGAATCCTACCAATTTAACCAACAAACAGAAAATTCAGGATTGGAACACAGGCTCTTCTTACTGCAGGAACTAGACTCTATCACATGCTCGCTTGCACTGTGGATCCTTTTTGACTGCATAGATTTGAATGCATAGGATTCCCAGGTTTGGAGTTTAAATTCACACTAAATTACAGATAAACTGTAAACATTTTATAATCATTTAAAAATTAAATCTAACATGAAAATGTTTCCTGTGATCTGCCACTGCCTCCAAAACTATAGAAATTAAAGGAACAGTGAAGGAGCCTGACTTTATTATTGAAGTTTTACTGTGCTTTGACTATGATTGTTGCAAAATGATGGCATTCCAAGGAGAGAAGAGGCAGGAGACATGGTCCTTCTTCCCCGAAACGCTGCCTTCTCAGCCTCTGCACACCCCCTGGCTGTAGAGTTGCTCAGTGGTGAGGATTACTATTTGCTCAAGTGTGGTTAGAAATTGGCTGAATGAGAAAGTTGATATCCTTTATGTTCTGAGATAGCATTACTTTTGCCAAACTTTCTTATAAACTTCGTGGTTATCTTATTTATACCCCTCTACGTATTTTTATTAGAAGGTGTAGAGTAGTGTAATTATGAGTAGTGGCTCATAATTATGGAGAAAGTAACGTAATTCATAGGCGGGTTGACAAGGACAGAGCAACGGAGCCTGTGTCTTGTTTAGGACGTGGAATACATAAATATTTGATTCCCAATTTTAAATTAAATACAGCATTTCCTCTGAACTAAAGGTTATTTTATATCTTGAGTGTTTTCCCCCGCTTTTACTATTTCTTTCATAGTTTGGTTAACACTTACATCACAGTAGGTCAACTCAGTAACATATATTACAAAAAACATTCCCTTTCACCACAACGACACACGGCTTTTACATCCAAGTCATTCTGTTTAGCACTTCTGTAAAAGTTTGTTTTGTTGACCCAGTTTAATATAACTGTTCAGCTAGGTTTAAATCCTTGTTACGGACTTCATTTACAAACTCCTAAGTATACCATTAAAACAACACATTGCTAAGCCTCTAGCACTGGAATTGCTAAATAGACGCTGGATCTGATGTAAGTTTATGAACACATATACACATTGCTTCATTTGAGTTTGTGGCGTTTATATGTAATTTTAAAAATCTCTAACTTGCTTTTCACCTTCAGGAAAATCTTAGAGAAAATTACATGCACATAGTTCTCTGGAAGTTATTGGATTTTGAAATGATAATTTCTTATTCTCACCCCCCTGCCTCTTTTTGTGATGGTGGTGGTGATACGAGGGTTTGAATTAGGAGCTCTGTGCCTGCCCGACAAGCAGTCTTTCACTCTATCCATGCCTTCAGTTCTCTTAAGTTTATTTTTCAGATAGGTTTCAGGCATTTTGTACTAGGGCTGGCCTTGGACCACAGTCGTCCTCCTGTCCCGCTGGGATTCTAGCTGTGTGCTGCTCTGCCCAGCCTTTTTGAGATGGGATCTCATTCACTTTGTGCCCAGGCTGACTTTGAATCACCGTTAGCTCCATCTCCATCTCCCCATAGCTGAGGTTATAGACCTGGCCCACTTTCCTCATTTAAAAATGTTCTGCTTTTGAAATCTTCATTATTTGCTCTTAGTTGTTTCAGGATACGTAAAGGTCAAGTAATAATTCCAGTTATGGTGTTTTCTAAATAAATAAGTTATTGTTAAGGCATTATATGAAACAGAAATGTCCCTGGGTCCTGGTGGCTCGTGCCTGTAACCCTGGCTCCTCGGCAGGCTGTGATCCCAGAATAGTGGTTGGTAGTCAGCCTGGGCAGAAAAGTCTGACATTCTTATCTCCAATTAACTACCCCCCCCAAAAAAAATGCTGAAAGGGGAGCTGTGGTTCGAGTGGCAGAGTGCTATCCTGAAGTAACAAAGGGACAGTGACCAGTCCCTGAACTCAACCCCCAAGACTGGCACCCAACACAAACAAACAAACAAACAAAAGCCAGAAATGTCTCCAAGTCACTAGGGAGCCTGTGCCTAACAGTAGGCCAGATCAATGAATCAGGTCCTGCTGAGCATATTTAAACATATACGCATTTTCATTACTTCCACTAGGAAAGAAAGTCTCCCTAATTTTTCTAGAAATCAACTCTATTTTCATCAGTCTACCATTCTTCCACGGTTGAAGGGAGATTTTGGTACCAGATACATTACCAGGTTTTCTTCTCCTCCATCTATTGAGACAAGAGTGCAGCATAAGCAGAGTGATGAAGAGTAGCTGGCATAGTGCCACATAGTTCTACACAACCTCCTCTGCTGTTACCTGCAGGAGAAGCTGGAAATGCACATTTTAACGTGAGGTATTCTAATACTGAATGTGTTAAAATTAATGCATGAAAATTATTTCAGTTAAAGCGTTAAAAAATTTAAACCCATCACGCTTGCTAAAATGAATCAACCCACTCTAGCAAAGGAGATAGTTCTCTTGGGTTCTGATTTGTGGTGATTAGTATATTTTCTCTGTGGCTCATCAGGAGACATGGATAAATTGCCAATCAATATAAGGTATACTATTTTATCCTCTCTATATGTCTTCTAGTCTCAAGTTCATTAGTAACATTTTGCTATTTTTGCCTTTTGTAAAAATATTACTGTACAAGAATCTGGGTGATATACTTTGGGACTCTGCAAATCGATGTAGCCTACTTTCTTCATTTCATGAATGAGAAAAGGAAGACAGAAAAAAGAACATTTCTGTTTGTGCTTTTGTGCCTCACTCAGTAATGTTCCTTTCAGAACAGTTGTTTTTGATTGTTTTTTTTTTTTTAATTTTTGTATTGGCCAGTCCTGGGCCTTGGACTCAGGGACTGAGCACTGTCCCTGGCTTCTTTTTGCTCAAGGCTAGCACTCTGCCACTTGAGCCACAGCGCCACTTCTGGCCGTTTTCTATATATGTGGTGCTGGGGAATCGAACCCAGGGCTTCATGCATACGAGGCAAGCACTCTTGCCACTAGGCCATATTCCCAGCCCCCAGAACAGTTGTTTTTGCAAATTACATTTCATTTGTATTAAGTATTCTCAGAATACTGTTTCTTTAAACTGTATTTATTTGCTGATGATTACTGGTGGTGATATTGTCTACTTTATCTTAATGTTTTACCTGTGAGGACCCACAGAGGAAAAGCACCTCAGGGCTCTCTGAATGGCTTGTCTCACACAAGCCCAACATTGATCAATAGGTCTCAACCTAACCTTCGTAGGTGTGTTTTTAACTTTAAGGATGTAATATGAAATCATTATATTTGATTACAAATGAGAAAAAAAATCAATTTTATAGCCATTTGGGCTTTACCTGGGAAATATGTCAGACTTTATTATCAATAGGTTTAAAATACATTTCAATACTTATTAGTTCATCTTCAAAATAGACACAAACGACTCTGTGGAAGAGGCGCCTGTTAAAATAAGTAGGACACGTGGGGATTAAAGATGATCTCCCTAATGAAATGCAGAGCTTCAGGACTGTGAGAAAATTAAGACTTGGGCCAAGAATCAAAGAGGAGCTCAACAGCCTTCAGGAGGCGTTTTTATAGTCTGGGATCAAGGAGGCTTCATCTGCTGAAGTGTCAGAGGACTAGTAATGGTCTCCTAATCTATGAGGCACTTTTATATTGTTTTCTTTGCAATTTCTGAGACTGTTAGAGCTTAAAAGCAAGAGGTTACAGGCTGGAAATCAGATGTTCGCTCTACGCAAAGTGTCCCACCTTCTTTCAGTGTCCTAAGATGTTCAGGAGGGCGTGGAATGTTTTTAGGGCTCTCTTCAAAGTTAGAGATGTTAAACATCTGCAATCATTTCAATCAATTCCACAGGCAGAAAGTTAGAGATGGGAAGCCGAAGATAGGAAGCAATAGAGTGCTTTGGCCTTCGGAATGGAGAGTAACGCTTTGCATATAATTATTTGGAGACATGGTATTTGATTCTTCCATACCCAAGTGGTCCAGTAGCCAGTATAAATTTGGGATATGTTTGCATTATTATTAAGTTCAGATGTTTATTGGAGAAACTGAAGCGATTCAGGATGAATGCTAATGTCTTAAAACTCAAATTTGATCATAATTTTTAAAAAGTGAATAAAAATGCTCTTTTTAAGGCAGTCATGCTGTACCTTAAAGAAGTTAATTTCTTTAAGTTAGAACATGCAAAAATCACAAGGAGCTAATATTATGCTTGGACATCTCTCATCCAGTACAGCACATCTGGTTACTTATTAGTAGCTTTGTCTCATATTTACATATATATCAAGACATAATGTATAATAGCAAATATGCAAAGTTATGATTTCATAGTGTTTGCTTTCTTTAATTCCGATTCTATTTTATTTATTTTTTGCCAAGATCATATTTGTCCAGATTAAATTTGCTGTTGCTAGAACTGTATTCTGAAGAAAAACCAATTACATATACAATTAAAGTGAAAGGGCTCTTTGTTTTTCAAATGTCTGTGAATCAGGAAGTCCTTGACATAGCATATGTATGTGTATATATTAATATTTAGTTAATGGTTAATTAATCACTATTGGGTCTCAACAAGGGAATCTGTAGGGCAGTTGAGTACTCTAAAACAATCCCAAATGCCTTTGAAAAATACTCTAGCAGTCACTTTAATAAAATTAACCATGGAACTTCTGTGATCTCCATTCTATTAAAAATTTAGAAAATTGACTAAGCAAAATCTGGCAAATATGCTTAAATTTTAGGGAAAAATGAATAACCAGTAGTGTGTCTATAAAAGTTTTCTACCTAGAAAAAATAATCACCACTATTAGAAGAGTTATTATTTTTATTAGTTGAATAGTAAAATCAGTATTTCCTGAATTTTCATTTATAATATCTCATCATAGACATATGATAGGCTAAAAATATCTGATTTTTTTTGCCTGTCGTTTAGAGATACCTATTCTGAGATTACTCAGAATGACTACTTGTAAAATGTATAAATGATGTTAGCTGTTATGTAGGGTAAAAATGTTTGATATGACGAGTTTTTGTTTGGGAAACTAAGCACAGTATGTTGCAATCCAGGCCTGGGTTTGCATTGGGAGCTCCTAGTCACAACCAATACAAAATGTGCATCACCTTCTGAGATGTCACTATGAGGACTGAATTTAATCATTTGTGAAAAATTCTTTATTTTAAAGTGCTTTATAGCTACGTTTTAAGACTGTTGTACAGCGTAGAGTTAAGGGCTTTGCTTTGCTTTTACTTAGTCAAATCTTAAAGCACTACTTCTTCAACAAATCATCTGAGCTGTGTTAGCTTTCCTAGCCTCCCTAACCCTATTAAATCACAGCTTGCCAATCTTTAAAATGCACTCACTACATCTAGCAAGTAAAGATGTATGCATAAAATAAAATAATGCTTATAAAATATATGGCCCCAAACCAAGCACATTTCAGATGTTTACCAAATTTGGGGGCCCACTGTGATAATTCTTTGGGATTCTGTGAGGCCCTTATCTACAAGCCCTGGCCCGGTATGGACACACACACAAATACCAAGATTCTGCAGAGTTTGTGGGGGAGTAGAGGGACGGGCGCCCTCCTGCCTCGATGACAGTGTGCCCGGTGCTTCTGCGTGGGAAGGGTGTGGGGTGGCATGTTAATGCCAGCCACGCGCATTCGATGCCCTAGCAATTCTCCTTCTGGCATGAGTGCAAACCCATGCACACCAGCAGACACACGCAACACCATTCACAGAAGCAGTGCTCTTGATTACCCAAGGGAAAACGCTACACATCCATCATAGACATCTTACGTTCAGTCACAAAAGTGAGTCCATGGACACAGTAGAATAGATACATCTTGCAAATGAGATGGAGAGAAACCATAGTACCATCGTGTGCAGTACACACTGTGCCTAGATGTAAACAATAGGCAAATAGCAATCTATTATTTTAGAATTCATGATGCAGCTGACCTTTGGGGAGAAGTGTTTTATGATAACTCCAAGTTCATTCGAACAGTGGTTTCTAATCTAAAAAGAATGCAGACAAAATCTTTTAAATAATCAAACTAATCTTCTCATGTGAACCCCCCAATCAAACTCAGTGTAGCAAGCAATTAAAAGGAGCGTCCTCTGATGTACATCAAGGGGCGGTGTCTGAGGCCGTCCTGGCCTTTCCATCTGCTAAAGCCCATTCCACAACTGGAGCCATTCCATTTAAGTTCCATGTCTAAAGCCCGGATTTGACTAACCCCTTTCCTGATTAAAAAAGTTAGATTCCCCCTTACCAACAATTACTAAGGTAGTTCTACCTTCTGATGTGATCTTCAAACCATCACAAATCACTTTCTGTGCCCATTCACACTCACTGGAATTCACGCACGATGATGTCTTTGTTTGGACTCCCCTGGCCTCCCTTGCCTATGATACATTTCTGGTACATGTTTCTTCAAGGTGCTCATATTTCTCTGTGAAGTCCTTGTAAGCACCGTTTGGGACAAGGAGGTCTTTGCTTTTCAGTCAGTTAGTTATCTGTCTTCTTCCCCACTGGTCTGTGAAACCCTCAGTAATTAGTAACACATCGCTGTATCTTTGTATCTTCCTTTTCTTCCATGGACTACATGATGTCTAACTGGTAGAACGAATCCATTAAGTATTTTTTGAACAACAAACAAGAAAAGCCCAAATCAAACATTTGTACATTACGCAAATAAAATTAACTTGATTGAATAGAATGAGTTTGATATCTAGTCTCCCCAGAAAGGCTAAACAAATAAATTTTAAGTGTATATTATTCTGTTCTTTCTAATATTAGACGCTTTCAAAAAGTAATCCTCAGTGGTGTAATTTTTTGATATAAAGTTTGCTTTGCAGCAGAATTTCCTCTTTTGCCAAACAGTAGACTTTTCCTAAATGTACACTTAAGAGAATAATCCTAGCCCAGCAAAAGATTTGCTTGTTAAGAGAAGCTGGTGCTTGTTTACTTCAAAGGAAAAGAAAACTGTTTAAGGGAGCTCCAATTCTGAACTTCTGCTCAGTATACAAAACTCAAAGGAAATTCCCCCTTAATCTTATACCTTAGACTTACTTCTTGAGCTTCAAATTCCATTATAATCCCTTGTCTGGAGTTCTGATCTCGATAGGACATTTTGCAATCACCTCTTTGTGACTGGAGAGATTAATCCTTAAGTATAGGTTAGTGGTTGGTGGCCTTTCTTAGACAAAGCTAGTTCCTTCCTTCCTTCCTTCCTTCCTTCCTTCCTTCCTTCCTTCCTTCCTTCCTTCCTTCCTTCCTTCCTTCCTTCCTTCCTTCCTTCCTTCCTTCCTTCCTCCCTCCCTCCCTCCCTCCCTCCCTCCCTCCCTCCCTCCCTCCCTCCCTTCCTTCCCTTCTTCTTTCTTCTTTTTTCTCTCTTCTCTCTCTCTCTCCCTCTCTCCTGTGCCAGTTCTGGAACTTCAACTCAGGGCTTAGGTGTGTATCTAAGCTTTTTTTTGCTCAAGGTGAGTGCTCTGCTACGTGTGTCACCATTCTACTTCAGGCTCTTTGATGGTTAGTTGGAGGTAAGAGTCTCATGGACTTTCATACCTAGTCTGGCTTCAAACCTTGATCCTCAGATGCCAGCCCTCTGAGTAGCTAGAATTTCAGGTCTGAGCTACCAGCTCCTGGCTTCAAGCTGCTATTTTGAAAGAAACTTTAACTGCAAATATTTCCGGGTTTCTCTTTTTCTGTTTAACGACCTTGTAGATGTCAAGAGTGTATAAGTAAGTAGCTATTCTTTACAAGGCAAACTATTAAAGGGCAGGCTCCTGGATTCTTGAAGCATACTGAAAGATGGTAAAAAATATATATATAATTTAATATTTAATTTGTAAAAAGTTGGTACTATCTGAAATGTATCTTTATATTTTAGTATGCAATTAAAAAGAAACTAACCATGATGACCAAACATTAGTGCTCCATTTGTTTTTTTACAAACCATTTGCTGTACGCACTTAATCAATAAATAATGGTTGAATAGATGATGACATTTTTGCTAGTCTGCTATGTGAATAAATACTATAATATTCATTCTTTTTAATTGTTAGATTTCTCTTAATTTTAGACAAGCTTTCACCTGTAATAGACAATACAGAAAACAGAGAGCACAGGAATAGATATTGAATTGTGACTTTAAAAGAGCCCCTTTCTTTCTCTTCTTCCTCCTCCCCCTACTCCTCCCCTTCTCCCTCTCTTTCCCTTCCTTCCTCTCCTCATGTCTCAAGCTCTGCCTAGGGACATAGAGAGTTTATCTGTGACTTTTATATATATATATATATATATATTTTTTTTGGTGCCTGTCCTCAGGCTTGAACTCAGGGCCTGAGCGCTGTCCTTGAGCTTCTTTGTGCTCAAGGGTAACACTCTATCACTGTGCCATAGCACCATTTCCAGTTTTTTCATAGTAGTTTATTGGGGATAAGTGTCTCAAGGACTTTCCTGCCCAGGCTGGCTTTGAACCAAGATCCTCAGATCTCAGCCTCCTGAGTAGCTTGGATTACAGTTGTGAGCTGTTGGTGCCCTGTTAACTTTGTTTTTAAATAGCAAGAGTGTGAGGTATCACAGAACATATTTAAAGTATACATTTCAATAAATTTTGACATATCTATACACCTATGAAACAATCATCATGGTCAAGATAATAAGGATTTCCATTAAACCCCAAACTTTCCTCCTATCCTTTTTCAGTCTCTTCCTGTCTCAGGTTCTCTCTTTCCCCACCCCCCCCGCCCCCCGCCCCGACTCTCCTGATTCTATTCCTAGATACACCTTATATAGATTCATTTTAACTTTCAAATTTACATAAGTTACTGTTTATTGAACATTATATTTACATAACTGATATGCATAGTCTATGAAAAATCAGCATAAAAAGTGTGCATGAACCAGTCCCTATAACGGCTTACTATGTTGGCATAAAACAATTGTAGATTAATAATCCTAAACTGCACAGAATGCTGATGAGGAATAAAGTAATAAAGTCACCGAAGTAATAAAGTCACTAAAGCTGGTTGAATTCGAAGTATGATTATGCCAGGTAGGAATGAAAAGTTGTGGGTTTGTATATACACTACTCTAAAGCAAAAGTTATAGATTGTATTATGAAATTGAACAATCTTGGAATTCCTTATTTCTGACTGCAGTACAGTTATTTTCCCTCCCTTTGCTTCTTTTTTTTTCTGCACCCTTTATTCCTGTCCTCAGCTTCTAATTTGAGTTTAGGCTGAGATAGCAGATAAGGATATATAACCTAATAGTATGTGGGGAAACCGTGTCTTTATTCCTGTGAGATAGTTGTGGTGTACCTCCACTTACATGTTGAGTATTGCTGAAGATAATGCATAATTGACTACAATACATAAATGTTTGGAGGAATAGTTGGGTACACACACACACACACACACACACACACACACACACACACACACGGTTCTGCAGCTTGGACTCAGGGCCTGAGCATTGTCCCTGGCTTCTTTTGCTCAAGGCTAGCACTCTGCCACTTGAGCCACAGCACCTCTCCTGGCTTTTTCTGTTTATGTGGTGCTGAGGAATTGAACCCAGTGCATGCGAAGCAAGCACTCAACCGCTAAGCCATATTCCCAGCCCCCGAGGGCAGACATTTTTAAGAACAGTAAAACTGGAATGATTTACATTCTAGTAGTGTCATGCCTTCTGTTCTTTCATGGTAATTCAACAGAAATAAGATATTGTAAACCAAGGTCACTTATTTAAAAAGAGAACACACACAATGTCTATCATATAAGAGCAAGAGAAAAAATACTAGTGCTACTCTTTCCATCTTTATTATTCTTCTCTCTACTTGAGCTTCTAAAAGTATGGTTATGAACCTCAGCCTCTTAAAACCTACTTTGAAAGTCGGTTGCTGTGTCACTTGTCTATTGCTCTTTTATACAGCCTGGGTGGCTAAATCTTCAAACACCTCAGGTGTCTTGAGGAACTAGCAGTGGACCATTAGACAACTATATCATGCGATAAAGGGATATTCCTGGCGGTAGCTGACCCATGCTATCGCGTTCTTCCTTACATCTTCTGAAGTAACTGTCAGACAGCTTTCTGTACCAGGGAGTAGCATGGTCATTTGATCTCAGGCAGGTTATAGGGGTCATATTCTGCTCAGATATATTGACCTCTGGTCAAACAAAGAGTCATTTGTCAGTCACAGATGCATCTCCAATTCAAGAACTTTGTTCTAAACTGTGACATATTTTGGTATATGTCTGTTTTGTGGAAGTCTTCAACGGATATAATAATTATGCGGAAAAGTAAATGTATTTCTGAGTCATGTTTTTCTTTGCTTAATGTGTATGCTCCAATCAACTGCCAGTCAAATTCATGGAATGTCCTTCATGCATGTCTTTGGGAATGCTTCGTGGTTGGTAAAATCAAACGAAGCAGGTGACAGAGCAAAGGAAAATGACTACCAGGCATGGTGTGGAAATTGTCTGATGTACATAGGTAACTTGAAAGAGAGGAACCCATAGGTCAAATAGAGTTTGGTTAGCTATGGAGGATAAGGGCCATAGACAAGCTTAAAACCATAGACCATTAGAAATGGGGACTACAACTCTATGTACCATCAAGTCAGAGTTCACAAGGAAAGAGGTGCCGAGAAAGAGAGAAAGTGACACACTCAGGGGACTGTTATGTGAAGAGCTATTAAAATTGGGTTGTCATTCTACAAGAAAGAAGCCAGCCACAAAAGAACACATATGCTGTCTTATTTCTATGAAATGTCGAGAACCAATAAATCTATAGAATCAGAAGATTAATGGAGGGTGGGAAAGAGCTCAGGAGACCCAGTAGTGACCACGTACGAGCACAAACTTCTTTGGGGAATGATGGCCAGGTTGTAATGTTACATAGGAGAGATGGTTGTACATCTTTGCATATACAAGAAAATCTCTAGCTGCAGGTAAACCTTACCCTCAACCTTCAAATGGGTAAACCTAATACTCAAAATGTATGAATTGTAATAAAGTTTGAAAAGCAAAGAAGTTAGATTTGGCATATAATTGACTTCAAGAAGGTAGTTAGACTAGAACTATATATGCATAAGTCTTTCTCCTTAAGTTATATTTTAATATATTAGTAAATAATATTAACTCATATGTTCCCTAGTAGAGGGCATTAATATGAAGAAATTCACAGAGATATATTTGAGAAAAATATTAATATCAATTATTATTAATATGAATATGGTTACTAACATTATTATATATTGCTAATATAATATACACTTATGTATAATATATTATATATAATATAATATTTATACAATATATACTATATTAATCATATATTATATATTGATTTTCTTTTCTTTTTTTTCTCTTCTCTCTCCTTTCTTTTTTTTTTTTTTTTGGCCAGTCCTGGGCCTTGGACTCAGGGCCTGAGCACTGTCCCTGGCTTCTTCCCGCTCAAGGCTAGCACTCTGCCACCTGAGCCACAGCACCCCTTCTGGCTGTTTTCCATATATGTGGTGCTGGGGAATCGAACCGAGAGCTTCATGTGTAGGAGGCAAGCACTCTTGCCACTAGGCCATATTCCCAGCCCTCTCTCCTTTCTTTGTTCTCTCTTGGTGGGGGGGAACAACCTGGGAAATGACTTCAGGGCCTGGGCACTGTTCCTGAGTTTTTGTTCTCAAAGCTTGTGCTCTATTACTTAGCTGCAACTCCACTTCTGGGTTTTTGGTGTATAATTAGTGACAATATATAATGTAGCATATATATTATTAATATATCACATAATATGACATTATAAACAATATGACATATATGATATAATGTATTATCAACATATGATACATGACATTATAATATATATAATGCAGAATAAAAGCATAAGTTACTATATAACTATACAATACATTATTTTAATTATCATCCTATAATATTAATGATGTTATTATAAATAGTAGCTCCCAAACCCAAATGGCCTCGGGACATAATGAAAAAGTAGGTGGCAATTGCACCTATAATTGCAACTGTATTCCTGTGTCTGCGGGTGTAAGGGGCCAGAAATATCACAGCTAGACATTGCCTTACTGGAGAGTAAGGGAGTAGGGAAACCACAACAGTCTTTCACAAGAATATCTCAGCAGACAAACTGTTTTCTCTTGACCTAATACTTAACATTTATGTATTTTCATTTGCTTAGCAAAAACTTCTTTTTTTTTTTTTTTTTTTTTTTGCCAGTCCTGGGCCTTGGACTCAGGGCCTGAGCACTGTCCCTGGCTTCTTCCCGCTCAAGGCTAGCACTCTGCCACTTGAGCCACAGCGCCGCTTCTGGCCGTTTTCTGTATATGTGGTGCTGGGGAATCGAACCTAGGGCCTCGTGTATCCGAGGCAGGCACTCTTGCCACTAGGCTATATCCCCAGCCCCCAGCAAAAACTTCTTTGAGGTAGAATTCTTCTTAATTCCTCCTCCCTGCTCACCCTTGTACTGGTCCTTGGGCTTGAACTGAGAGCCTGAGCTCTGTCCCTGAGCTCTTTTGCTCAAGGCTGGTGCTCTATCACTTGAGCCACAGCTCCACTTCGGGCTTTTTGTGGGGGAAGGGTAGTTAACTGGGGATGAGTGTCCCAGGCTTTCATGTGTGCTAACTTCAAACCGTGATCTTCAGGTCTTTGCCTCCGGAATAGCTATCATTACAGGCATGAGCCTCCAACACCCAGCTTAATTCCCACTTCCAAATGAGGAATCTGAGGCCAAGAGCCGTAAAGCAACTTTATTTGTGTAACACAGTTGATGCACTTAAGGTCAATATTAAAACTCTACTGTCTGATACCAAGATCTTTCAAATCTTAGCCATCATGTTAAGCTGCTTGTCCAATGCTATAAGCTTGGGAAATGTAGAGTTTTCTTGAGCTAAATAAATTAGTCAAGGTGATGCAAAGCCTTTTCTACATCATGTAGTAAAGATATGCTGAGTTGTTGGTGATGCTTTAAAAATCAGTATATGGGGGAACAAAACCCATGATATTTGATTTCATAACTGTACTAGACGATATTGGCATTCGTCCTTTTGTTTGCTCCTATAAAATCTGCTTGCAGATCCTGACACTTCTTCCTTGGGGAGGCCATGCATGTTTTCTGCCTGGGATCAATACATACATTGGCAAGGAGCAGATATGTAACAACAGTAGAGAGCCGTGATACATCTCTCTCATCTCAGCAGTCAGGAGGCTGAAGCAGGAGGATTACTGGTTTGAGGCTAGCATATAGTATGAAACAAGTTGAGACAAGACTAAACTACATGGTGAAGCGCAGTCTCTTCTCTCGCTGCACTGTAGACTGCGTCCTTTGCTTCTTTTGAGTCTTCATTTCTAGGTAGACTCAATTTTCTTTTCTTTCCCTTGCTCTTCTCTTTCTCTTGTTCCTTTTCTTTGCTCTCTTCTCTGTGTGTGTGTGTCCTGGGTGCGTTTGTGCTCAGGGCCAGTTCTCTATTACTTCTGCATTTTTGGTGTTTAGTTGGAGATAAGGGTCTCGTGGACCTTCCTGCCCAGTCTGGCTTCTAATCGAGATACTCATATCTCAGCCTCCCTAGTAGCAAGGATTACAGGCTTAAGCCACCAGTGCCAAGCTCTTTCCTATGTTTTTATTAGACACTCTAATTTGATGCTCTAATTAGAATAATCATCCTCATTAGAAATACAAAGGTATCTCATGTTTACAAGTTCCTATACCCATACACCGTACCTTGATCACAAGCACCACCCTCTAGCTCATTCTCTTTCTCCGCTCCCTGCTTCTAAAACCCGTCTCCACAAACAGGCTTCATTCAGGTACATGCAATACTTATCCATATTTACCCTCCTTCACACTCTCTTCACTATCGCCCCACGTTAGCATCTCCATCCAAAACAGAATATGTTTACATTCCCATTCTTCATAGTTTTTAATGTATGCTAATTGTTCCAAAGGGTTCTTCTGTGGCTTTTCACCCAGTATTTTTCACACAGTATTTCTTGATGCTGTAAGAGTGGGCCATGGTACATTAAAAATAATGACAACAATGAAAAACCTCTTGTTTCCATATCTTGGAGTTCATTTAGCTTAGCATCATCTTCTATGATCATATGAACATTGCTATTGAGCTATTGTGATCCTCTTTAGGACTATCCTAGACATATACTAGTTATTACCAATGAGGGAAACTATGTGAAATTTTTTATTTTTTCTTTCCTATGATTTATCCCCTGTCATCACTGAATTTGATTGTGGTTCCCTGGGTATTGTATGTATGCTTATCTGAATTAGGGAAGGGAAGGGGAACATCAAAATGGTGAGACAAAGGATAAAGGGTGAAGCAATGCACCAGTGCAATTCACAAGACAATATATTGGAGATCAACTATACAACCTTGGGGGGATAGAGGGGAAGGGAAAGTGAGAGAAAAATGAGGCAGGGGGTAACGAGTTTGACAAGAAATGTACTCACTACCTTACGTATGTAACTACAACCCCCCACAAAAGAGTGGGCCATGGTTTTCTACCACCGGCATGCCTCAGGTCCAACTCCAGGACTAATGAAGGGGAACTACATCCCAGTAAGATTCCCTGGCAATCCATCTCTGTGCACACTGAAGTGGACCTAATGGCGTTTGCCTTTGCTTGGCTGAGACTTCTGTGTGGCTCCTGGTTTCAAATACAGTTTCTGATGTGCCATGAAAACTTGTCGTTGGCAACTGGGATCCCTTGGCTTATAGATATCTGTCTAGTTTTTCAACCACATCTCTGTCCGAACTTTTAACATTTGTATATTTCTCAAGTTTTGCATCTCTTACTCCTTCATGATCTGCCCCTGCTTATGCCCTCAGTTATAAAGAAGGACTCCTTTTATATTTCTTATTTATTTTTTCTTTACCAGGGTATCACAAAATTAAGATAGGTAATGAAAAGGACAAGTAGCCGATGGAGAAATCCATATGAACAATTCAGATCTAGAATTTTAGGTCTTTATTTTATTACGGTAATACAGTAGCTTCACAGAGCCTTCCCTTACACCTTCCATTCCTGCTAGGAATGTAGTTCTTGGAGAGAGAACTTGGTGGTTCTTCTTTTCATTCAGCACTTTTCAGTGGGAACCATTAATGAATGTCTTTCTTAGAAGTTCAGAAGAGGTCAATTTGACTGTTTTCCTCTCTTGTTACTTCGAGGATTTTTTTTTCTGCTGTGTGGGGTATTTATTCCATTTAAGTATTAGTCATTCAGGGGCTTTCCTGTATAATAACTTTTACAAGTATGATTTCAAAGGAGGGTAGAGAGCTGTGTTTACAGACGTCCACCACGCCCTTCCCTGTGCGTGGCCCATGCAACTGGGAGAACTCTTTGAAGATCCAACCTAAGGTATAGTCTAAAAAAAGAAACTTTTTTTCTAAATAAATTTCCTAAGCTTAGAAAACTGCCTACGACCAGGTGTAGTGAAAAGTTAGGAATCAGTCACAATTTCAGATTTAAGTGATAGAGTCAAGAAAGATATAGATTTACTTACTTATGCTCAAGTTACATCTGTGTAATTGTGTTACACTTTCTTTCCTTAGTAATTTTCCACAGGCCTATATTGAAGAGTGTACACAAAATTATATCACTCAATGGGGGCGTGCGCACACACACACACACACACACACACACACACACACACACACACACACGAGTCCTGGGGCTTGAACTCAGTGCCTGGACACTGTTCCTGAGCTTTTGTGCTAAAAATAGCACTTTACCACATGAGCCACAGCTCCACTTCTGTTTTTTGTGTTTTGTTTTGTTTTGTTTTTTGGCAGTTAATTGTTGAGAAGATTCTCACAGACTTTGTCCAGGCTGGCTTTGAATGTCAACCCTTAGATCTCAGCTTCCTGAATTGCTAGGATTATAGGCATCTGCCACAGATGCCTAGCTTTTCTTCCTTCCTTTCTTATGGTGCTGGTGTTGGAACTGATGTCTTTGTATTTGCTAGTCAGGTTCTCTCTCCCATGTTCCGGGCCTCCAGTCCTGGGAGATTTCTTTTTTTTTTTTTTTTTTTGGCCAGTCGTGGGCCTTGGACTCAGGGCCTGAGCACTGTCCCTGGCTTCTTTTTTGCTCAAGGCTAGCACTCTGCCACATGAGCCACAGCGCCGCTTCTGGTCGTTTTCCATATATGTGGTGCTGGGGAATCGAACCAAGAGCTTCATGTGTAGGAGGCAAGCGCTCTTGCCACTAGGCCATATTCCCAGCCCCCCTGGGAGATTTCTTTTTGGAGAAACTTCCCATAGTCTTGCAAAATGAGTAATTATTTATATCTTCACCAGCAGAATGTTAGATTTTGAATTTCCCTACATCATAACCAACAATTGGCATGGATAATGTATTTTTATGAATTATTCTAGCAGGTATTTAATTGTACATCGATTTACATATCCCTAGTTGATAAAGATGCAGATAGCATTTCAAGTATTTACCATCTTTGGTGCATTTTGAAGTATCTATTTAAGTATATTTCCCATTTAAAGATTGGGTGATGTTCTCTGTCGAGTTTTAAAAATACGTGGTTGGTATACATTTTTTATTAGATCTTTTCCCTTCTCTGGCTTGTCTTTTCCTCCTTCTAAATTTGCCTTTTTTGAAGAAAAATTCATTTTGGTTAAGTCCCATTAGGTGTAAGTTAATCAGGAGTTTTGGTTATATATTAATAAGTAGGAGTGACTTTTACAAAAAGACTCTTGCCTCTTACATCCTACTTACAAGCTACTTCTGGCCTTGTGAAATTATCCAAGTTGAAAATACCATCTTTCTCTGTTTCAGCCAGGAGATACACACACACACACACACACACACACATACACACACACACATACACACACACACACACGTGGTGCAGAGGAATCGAACCCAGGGCTTCATGTATGTGAGGCAAGCACTTTACCACTAGGCCATATTCCCAGCCCCTGTGAATAGTTTTTTTTTTTTTTTTTTGCCAGTCCTGGGTCTTGAACTCAGGGCCTGAGCACCGTCCCTGGCTTCTTTTTGTTCAAGGCTAGCACTCTGCCACTTGAGCCACAGCGCCACCTCTGGCCATTTTCTACATATGTGGTGCTGGGGAATCGAACCCAGGGCTTCATGGATGTGAGGCGAGCTCTGTTGCCACTGGGCCATATTCCCAGCCCCCCGTGAATAGTTTTAATGAATCGCCAAATCTCATTTGTATCTGATGACCACCAGCTTAGAGTTGAAGCACTCCAGTCTGTTCTGTTGTGCTTCGTCTAGAGTGTAGCTGTGTGCACGTGCCCGTGTGCCCCGGTTCTGGGGCTTGGGCTCAGGGCACGGGTGCTGGCCCTGAGCTTCTTCACCCAAGGCTAGCCCTCACCACTGGAGGTGCCACTGCAGCCCATCTGCTGGCTCAGGGTCTCCTGCACGTTCTTTCCCCGGCTGGCTTCAAATGGTGATCCTCACACACCACTGCCTCCTGAGGAGTTAGGATCACAGGCAGGAGCCAGCCATGCCTGGAAATTTAAAAGTGACTTTTAAAAGCACAAATCAACCTAGGTTGGAATTAGTTATTTAAGATAAGGAACTGAAATGACTGTAGTTTTGAAATATAAACCAAAAAAGCAACCATTGGAAACCCTTAAAGGCAAAATGCAGAGAGAGAAAGTGGAGGTAGGATGACTGGAGACAAGTCAGCTGGAGTTTATTTACTTGGTTTACTTGAGACAGGTTTTTATTGTGCAGCTCATGCTGTTTGAGAACTCTTTATGTAGCTCAGGCTGTTCCCAAAGCCAAAAACCATCTGTATCAGCAGCTGGTCCCAGAATGCTGGGATTACAAGTGTGCACCACCACTTCTGGCCTCCAATGGGGCTATTTTTGATAGAAATGTGCAGGCTTAGGTTGGGCAGCCACAACAGGAAAACAAGAGTTAAAAAAAAGGGCTGGGGATACGGCCTAGTGGCAAGAGAGCTTGCCTCGTATACATGAAGCCCTGGGTTCGATTCCCCAGCACCACATATACAGAAAACGGCCAGAAGTGGCGCTGTGGCTCAAGTGGCAGAGTGCTAGCCTTGAGCGGGAAGAAGCCAGGGACAGTGCTCAGGCCCTGAGTCCAAGGCCCAGGACTGGCAAAAAAAAAAAAAAAAATAAATAAATAAATAAATAAAGAGTGAGGACCTTTAAAAAAAAAAGAGTTAAAAAACATATATAGCATTACTTACCTGATTGATTAAAATTAAATTCCTAGCTAGGCACCAGTGGTTTACACTTGTATTTGTATTTGTATTCTCAGGAAGCTGAGATTAGGTTATCAAGGTTACAACCCAGCACAGGCAGAAAATTCAAGACTCTTTCTCCAGTTAGTCATCATACAGCTAGTTTACAGGCATGGCTCAAGTGGTAGAGCACCAGATGAGAGCAACAAGCAAGAGCACAAGACAAGGAGTTCAAGCTTTAGAATTAGAATACTAAACAGAAGTAAGTCACAGTATTAGTGTCTTTTGTTGTTTCTCCTGCCTGACTCCAGTTTCAATTGTAGGTACTTAGGGAGACAGATTACCTTTTATTCCTACAGGATTCCGCATTTGTTAGCAAAGTATCTCTAGAATTATACTCATTAAATAATTTTTCTTTATCTGACCATCAGAGGTCAACTGACTTATTCAAACCATGGCTGACAAATGCCTGTAAAATGAAAAAAAAAAAAGCAGCTCAGAATGATAAGACAGTAAAAGTATGTTAACCACTGACTAGGCTACTCAGGTCATCAGGAGAGAGTGTAGGTTGGATTTGTGCCATCACAACTCTTACTAATGGTTTACCATTGAAGAGTTCAGTGTCCTAGTGTTTCCTCTTTGGGGCCCTAAGTAAATGAAAACAGAAAAATGATAATATTGGACAGCTTTCTCTTTGACCTCTGGATTCACAAACACTGAAAATTTAGAATAATTGGACAACCCAGTCAAGTTGAAAAGAATACATTGTTGATTACAATGCCTTCCTTGTGTGGCCTCTGGAATGAGAGAAAAGTTATAGCATAAGGCTGACTGTTGGCTTTCTCTTTTTAGATAATTTGAAGGAAAGAATATATTTAATACTACCTGTTATACACCTTTATGCTGAAAAGACTTTCCCTTCTCATCAAGATTTGTCTTTCCACTGCTCCTTTCTAACTTCCTTCCTTACGACATGTGATAAAGGGCCCAATTCTGTGTGGGATGTTTTTTCTGGCAATCTAGAGGGTGACGGGCAACCTACATAGACAGTAAACCCAGGGACTTACTGACTTTGAGCTCTGCAGCCGTCTGTCTCTGTAAACTCATTCCAATCAGTCACAAAGTTCACCCCCAAAACAGCCACTAAGAGGAGGAAAAGAACTCACAGGGGAGGAAAGATTTGGGCACAACAGAATGAGAGCATTTAGGGCAACAAGGATCTATCATGTATCACACCATCAATGTGTCTACCTTTATGGTGAGAACAGTTTCACGTCTACCAGTGTGTCTTTATATATAGCTTGATTAACAATGTGTAAAGGACTTTGGAAATTCATCCTCCTCTTGTCATTTACAAAGTCATCCCCACGGTGGCAGATTATGAAAAGAAAATTCAGTGCCAAATGATGCAGACAAATACATTGAGAACACTAGACAGATAATCTCTTTTCCCTCCTCACCGCAAGCTGGGCTAAGTGTTTATAATAAGCAAATGCCACTGCTGTGAAATCTGCATTTCAGTCAACTGAGTTCTAAACTGGATTAGTTAAAAGGTCACGAGATACAAACGGTTCATGAAATGATAAATCCGTGAAATATAAAATCGTGCACTATTTTCTTCTCAGAACTATTAGGAGTTTGAAACAGGATGGTAATGAGGAAATGACAAGATTTTAACAAAGGTCAGAAAAAGAGAAGGTCAAGCTCAATTCTATCCATTAAGAAACAGTCTACCAGAACTTTGCGTTAGTTCTAAAAAGCGTCTCCACTGGTTTGGGGAAGATTCATGTAGACCTTCATGTATGCAGGCCTTCCAGTGTCTGCTAGAGAGACTTTCATATAGGAATTCTTGCTGAGTGATTCAGAGGTGTTTCCCTTTCCCCACTCCTTCCCCTCCCCCTCCTCTTTCTCTCTCTCTTTTTTTTTTTTTTTTGGCCAGTCCTGGGCCTTGGACTCAGGGCCTGAGCACTGTCCCTGGCTTCTTTTTTGCTCAAGGCTAGCACTCTGCCACTTGAGCCACAGCGCCACTTCTGGCCATTTTCTGTGTATGTGGTGCTGGGGAATTGAACCCAGGGCCTCATGTATGCGAGGCAAGCTCTCTCGCCACTAGGCCATACCCCCAGCCCCCTCTTTCTCTTTTTGCTGGGGATTGAACCCAGGACCTTTTGCATGCTAGCAAGCATTCTGTCATCCAGTCACATTCCAGCACGGAAAACTCTCTCCTCTGATCGGTTGATCTATCCTGGTTGTTGGGCTGGGGAGGTTAAGAGATAGACTTTCCTTTGCTGGTTCACCCTGCACATTCCATAGAAATACCTTCCATCAGGATTGCTCAGTGGTGGCTGGCTGTTAGTAATCGTGTGTCAGTCGTTCAAAGAAGCTGTCAGCAGCAGTGTGTCTCTTCTGTGCACCATCATTGCACAAGCCTGACTCAGCAGAACCGAGAAGGAGGATTAAACGCCAACGCTGGATTGCTGCTGCTTCTTATGCTCATCCACTCCGTCCACCCATAAATAAGAAGGAAAATGGGCTCCTCTGCCGGTCACGAGAATGGAGGGAGGTGATGACGGTGGTGCAAATGTTCGATGCATATCTCCACCCAAAAGTGTAAAACAATTCCATGGCATAAAGTGTGCGAGACATTATTAACACACTAACATATCACTGCCCCGAGGCAACTGTGAAAGCCACGTGTGCAGGGCAGCGTGAGGGGAGGGCACCTGGCTCCAGGTTCCTTGCTGCCCTTCGCCTCTCTGCTCCCCATGGCTCTTCCACCCCAGCCCTGCAAACTCTAGCCAACGGGGACACGGCAGCTCGGGCATAAAAGCTCTCCACCGTCCTCTGTTCCTGCAGGAGCTGGCAAGGAATCCACATGTCTCCCATAATTCTTTAGTCTTTGAAACCTCAAAAAAAATGCATCAGAGCTGCCAAATTCTGCTGTGTGGGGGCCTAGACGGTCCCCCCAGCTCTCTGCCCTTGTGGAGCCGCACATGTTGCTATGGGGTTCCCTGTGGCAAGTTCTTCTTCTGCCCACAGAGAATGCGCATTGGAGGCTCAGCCCTTCCTCAATCCCCACAAAAAACACACAGAGGAGAGTGTGTTTGCATGGTAAATCTGTGTGCATAAACATGTCAGTATAGCTGGTGTAGCGGCACATCTACAATTAACGTCATCTATGCATAAGCAAGTATAATGAACAATTAACGGGCCATTGTGAGTGGTGGTTAGTAAGAGGTGAATGTCCAGAGTGTCTGGGTTGGATGGTTTGTACTTCTGTTTGTTTATTTTCAGCCAGAAAACAGGGTCCTTCTTCCTCTTCCTCCTCTTCCTCTTGTCTTATTTTGTCTGTGGTACAGGGTCTTGCTTTGTAGCCCAGGCTGTTCTTAAAACTATGATCTTTCTGCCTGAGCCTCCCAGAGTGCTGGAATTACAGTTGTGTACCACCACATCTGGCAATTTCTTCTTTTAAATATGAATGGGTTTTTATGCCAGTACCAGGGTTTGAACTCAAGGCCTAGCACTCTCATTTGGCTTTTTTTTTTCTTTCTCAAGGCTGGTGCTCTGCCACTTGAGCTGCATCTCCACTTCCTGAATGAGTTTTTGTTTCCATATAGCTTATCCAAGACTCAATCATTAATTCAAAATTTTAAATACACTTGAAGTTGATTTGGCGTAATTGAAGCTAGAGCTGTATTCCTATCCCAGAGTACGATCAGGTTGAGTATGGTGTTCAAATCTTCTTGTGTTTGGACTTATACCTATAGATGCCAGGCTGCTTCTAGGAGAAAAATGTGAGTAACGATTAAGACCAAAGGGAATTACTGGCCTGGGGTCAGAGTGGAAGTACAGTGTTAATGTCATTCCCTCTGTTTTTCTTGGGCTTGACATTTAAATCTCTTGTTTATTCTTTTCTGGTTATGTGGCTATCAATGTATTGATGAAGTTCCTGTTGAGAATGCAACAAAGCAGTTGATTCTTAGGTGCCTGGTGTCATATTGACAGATACATAAATGATTCTCAGTAGTAGAGCAATTTTAAAGAAGTTTGGCTAGACAAATGGAAAGCAAAGAGCCATCAGCTACAAGGGCAAATTATCTCTAAAAGCATGCCCATAAGAATTTACTTATGGTATCAGAATAGGATATAAAATAAATAGTAATTGACATTATAAAACAATCTTCTATGTGTTAATATATGTCAGACTTTAGGCAAAGGGATTTCCTGCATTCTCTCACAAACCTCTCTGTGAAAGGCAGTGCACGGCCTAGGCTTCCCCAGGGTGAAGGGAAGCACTTGTTTTGCTTAAGGCCCTATCAGGATCGCAGGAGAACTAAGATTCAAAACACGATGTATTTTGAGTCACAGCTCAAATGCTAAGTATTTGGGAAAGAGAGACACGGTTCTGCCAAGTGGCTGGGTATATTTAACTGCCAGAGCTCAGTAAATAGAGTTATGAATTTTTGAAATTAATTAAGAGTCAGAACTTCAATTTCTCTCTTCTTTCCAACTGCATCGATAAGGTTTTTGTTAAGATTGGAGCAAAGCATTCATAGCTTTTTCGTCATAAATCATTTATATCATGCTTATATAATGATACAGGAAAACTTGGAACCTTAAACACCAGCGAGGCTTCAATTTCAGTGTGAAATTGCATGTTCTATCTTGTGTTAACCATTTGGGATTTCTGTGGTTAGTCTGGTGATTGAGCTGATGAAGTACAATTGCTGCTGGGATAATGATTTTGTGTACATCATAAAAGAAGTTTTCCACCTCAAATAAACCCCGAAGAACAAAGGTTAATTGGGAGAAATATTACACATCAGAAAAAATCTTTATATGTTATTGGTGACATAAAGATAAATATTTTTGGCATTTTTATATGATTATCTTTTTTTGCCTCTCAACTATAACTTTTTAAGTATCTTTAATGCTAGTAGGCAAGAAATACTGTTCATATTTATGGCTCTGTCACTGATTTTTTTAAGCATAGGAAGGAAAACTGAAGGTTTATGTTAGGAGTCTCCAGCACCTGTTTATCTACTGTATTTCCCATATAAAATAAAATAGATTTCCCCTCTATCTTTATAGTTATTTTCTTCAGCAAACTGCATCTGTTGCCCTATTTAATTATGTTCAATTTTTGTATGAATCCATTTTTTCTTTTTTGAAGAGAACCCTTGCTAAGGGTAATGGTCTACCCATTTACTTTTAAACATACAGTTAATTTCCATTAAAAATATTGGTTTCCAATTACATGAGTATGCTATGGGCAGAGTGATTCACTTTTTTTTTTTAAGTTGACTGTTTAGTGGAGTGGATGGAATGGACGTTTCACCTGCTTTTATCTCACGGTGTTTTTCAAGCCATTGTTCCAAACACTCACATTCAGGAGTGAATGACATCACAGGAATGGGGATGTTGCTCTCGTGTTGGGGTGCAGTTTGGAGTGGCCCAAATCTGGTTTGTGGAGCTTTACAGTGTGTAGTGCTGGAGAAGCGGTCTCGGACTCTAAACGTCTTCTCTTTCCTTAATCAGATAAACTGTCTGGTCCGAAACACAGGCCTTTTATTTCCACAGACAGCTCTGCTTTCTTCCCGTAAGGGATTCTGTATAGCATAAGGACCTGCTTCAATCTAAAGCCTATTCAATGCCTATTATTTCACTCACTTTGTGTAACAGTCGTGGGAAAAGCGAGGACATTTCTATAAAGTGGTTGGATAGATGTTTTAATGTTTATTTTGGGGAAATCTGAGTGAGAAAATAAATTCCTGCATTGGCCAAGTCTAATGAGACCCTTCTGTTTTTATAAAGGTAAATATCTTTCCACACATTTTCAAATGAGGATCCCTTCCTTCCTTCCTTCCTTCCTTCCTTGCTTCCTTCCTTCCTTCCTTTATGATGCCAAATATTCATCTGTGCAAATACTTTCTTTGATGTTATTACATACTAAAACATAGTTTTATGACCCTTCTCATGTATTTGGTGAATCTTTTCTTAACAACTAGCCAATTTATGATATACTCTTGAATGCTGATAAGAATATGCACAAAGAAGAATACGATGCACCTTCTGGTCCTCACTGGTCTCCATCCCTGTGTGCTCACCATGTTGAGAAGGATGCACTACTTAACAATGAGCCCTACACACGACCCTATAAGTGACAGCATAGCCATTTCAGTGTGTGCAAGTACATTCTAAGATCCTGTAATAGAACTCAGTCAACTGACCCAAAGTTCCAGAACTTAATAATTAATTGATAGCTGAACCACTCAGGTTTTCTGACTTCATATCCAATCCTTTGTTTCATAATTTTTCCTAATTTTCTTTATAATTTTCCTAACTTTCCAAGTCCAATATATTCCTATGCCTTAAGAAGTCTAGATAAAAAAGCAGGGAATTAATATTTTTTATAATTTATAATTGCTAGGAATCTGAGAGGAGTCTAAAGAATAAAGATGGATCACAAATGTATTACAAATGATACACACTTGGATTTTAGTTTTATTTCATAATCAAATCTAAAGTAGTCATATTCTAATGAGCATGGGTATGTGTAAAGATATTTATTATATAGATTATAGGGTTGAGCTATTTAAACATGGATATAAAGTATAATTCTATCATTCCCACTCAGTTTCTGTTAAGTATAATTTGGAGCCAATGATAATTATGTGTCTTCACATCTCTATAGGCAACAACTCAAAAAGTTTTCTTGGAAAAAATAAAAATACTGAAATACGAAGTATTAAGGTAGATGCTCTACCACTGAGTTATATTCACAGCAAATTTTTTCTCATGCACATGTGTGGAGAGGGGGGAAGAGAGAGAGAGAGAAAAAGTTGACTGACGTTGCTAAGTATGTTTGTCTAAATGTGTGCCATATAAAAGAATTGACCCACACAATTCCACTGGTTATGTATTTTTTTCTGTGTGTAAATATTAATGCTTACTTAATGGCATAATAAAAAATTAATACAAATATCTGTGCCTGACTAGTGGCTCTGCATTACTTTATAGTATTTCTTCCAGAAGGATCCAATGGTCATATTTATGCTCATATAACTAATTGTATAACTTGGAAGGACTGAGACATTTCTTAGGAAACCAATTGGATGACTGCCAGTTTTGACCAAAGGCAATGCTTTTGGCAAAGTGATATAAACTTGAGATCACTGGGATTTTCAAAGCAGTTCTCTTGACTAAAGATTTGCAAAAATACGCAAAAAAAAAAAAAAAATGGGTACCCTGAATGAATGAGTAAGTCCTAAATATCAACGTGATGACGTTTTCAAATGTGAATATTTGTGGTTCTACCGCAGGGTCAAAAATGTTTATAAATAAAGGGGTGCTGGTGGCTGAAGCCTGTGGTCCTAGCTGCTCAGGAGGGAGGACTGAGGATTGCGGATGGAAGCTGGGGTGGAGGTGGGGGGTGGCAGAGAAGCTCGTGGGATTCTCACCTCCAATTAACCACCCCAAGCCAGAAGTGGAGCTGTGGCTCAGGTGGTGGAGAGCCAGCTGTGAGGTGTTCAGGCTAGTGTGCAAGTTCTGGGACACACACACACACACACACACACGGACTATAATACTAATGGTTATCTCCTTGTTTTGACAGAGATGTACTCAGCAGGCTTCTCTCCCAACTAACCGGGCACGAGCGCCATCTAGTGGCCTTCTGAGGTAATGCATGCTAACGTCGAAAACCGTCTCTTTTTCTAAGTACTTGTACAGAAGAGTTGCATTTAACAAAGCAGTTGAGGAACATGATTCGTGGTCAATGTCATCCCTTTCCACCTTCTCACCCATTCCTCCCAACCCACCAACTCTCCTCCTTTTTCTTAATTATATAGGATAGACACTGAATTCTTGACTGTCTTCTGTGCCTCTTCGTTTGCCTATCTCTCCCCTCAATCCCAGTGAACCCCTTTTCAAGCACCCGTTTGCTGGTGTTTATTTTGTTACACTTCGATTTTTCTTCTCTAGAGAATTACACGATTTGATTTCTCCCTTGGCCTTGCCATATTTCAATAAATACATTTGTATACAATGGCATAACACCCAGTGACTTACTTAAATGTTTATAAAGAATTCTGGCTTCCACCTAGAAGGAGGAATGCGCAACCTTTGTTTCTCTTGGCCTGACTTACTTCAGCAGGCAATTATTACAACTTTTCTTTGCATCATTTAATCATGCTGTATTGTTTGGATTTTTCATTAAAAAAAAATGTAGCGCTGCCTGGTTGGTGCCAGTGGCTTGCACATGTCATCCTAGCTACTGAGGAGGCCGAGATCCGAGGATTGTGGTTCAAAGCCAAAGCCAGCCCGGGCAGAAAAGTCCTCATCTCCCATTAACCACCAGAAAACCAGAAGTGGTTCTGTGGCGCCAGTGGTACAGCACCAGCCTGGGGCTGAAGAGCTCAGGGACAGCGCCCAGGCCCAGAGTTCAAGCCTCACGAATGACCCAAAGAAAAAAAAGTAGCATTTAGGCATTTCTGATCTAATACAAATAGTATAATGTGACACATGGAGTCCCATTCTTATGGAGTACAAATTCCTTCGTACCCAGCAAAGAATTAGTTTTTTTCCGTGGGGTTGCTAAAATTCCATGGTTAGCTTGTATTTGCATTTGAGTAATTGCATTGATAATTAAGGCTACTTTAGCATAACACCTGTAGCATGGTTGTGTACTTCTTCTTTTTTTTTTTTTAACAGATCAACTTTGGCAAGCCTTAAGAGCCAAGGAAGGAGGTAGAGAGAATGCAAACAGAACAGAAATTGACTTGGGAAGAGCTGAGGACAAAGGAAGGATATAAGAGTTACAAGAGGGTTTTAAAGAGGAGACCCAGACCAAAAAAAAAAAATGCCCAAGAGAATTGAAAAGGAGAATGAAGAAAGAGGAGATGGGCAAGAGTAAATAGAGAAATCAGACCATGGAAAGACAGGGTCAGTCTGGGGTAGAGAAAGAAAAAAGAATAAAAGAAGCCTAACAAAGAATAAAAAATAAAAGATAAAAACAGAAAGCTGAGAGTTTAGGTATGTTTTCACGGTCACAGTTAACATTCTTATGTTGTACTACTTAGCTGGAAAACCAGTGGCCATAAACTGGAACCAAATGAACACTGCAGATTGTTAACTCTGTGAGCCTGCACTTTCACGATTTGAACTTGATAGAAAGTCACACCAGCAGATAGTCCATTCTGAAATGAGAAGCTAGGTATGTTTGGTGTTCATCTTCTCAGTTTACATCCATGAAAGGAAGAATTGCTTTTAAAAAGTGAAATTCAGTTTGATATTTTACATTAGCAACCTTTATTCATAATCAGAGATAAGACATGCTCATGGAATGTCAAAAGATATTGCAAAATAATCATAGCTTCCTTTGTGAGAATAAAGGGTTTACTATAAAGTTCTTATTTTAGATAGAGGCTCTTACAGACAGAGCTCTAAGTAGACAGCACACATTGAGGCAGCTCACCCTAGCACACACAAGCGCCAAGGATTTTCTTTTTTTAACAGTTCCAAAAATGTAAAGGAATATAAATTGGGGAATATTTTTAGAAGACTTTAAAAAGTGCCCTGTTGTTGTTGTTCTAGTCCTGAGGCTGGAGCTTTAGGCCTGGATATTGTCCCTCAGCGTTTTTGCGCAGGGCTGGGATGCTAGCACTTGAACCACAGCTCCACTTCTGGATTTTTTTTTTTTTTTTTGGTGGCTGACTGGAGATGTAAGAGTCTCACGGACTTTCCTGCCTTCCTGGGCTAGCTTTCAATGTGATCCTCAGATCTCAGCTTTCTGAGTAGCTAGAATTAGAGGTGTGAGCCCGGCTTAAAGGGACACAGTAATTTTTTTAAAGCTTTTGTTGTTATTGTAAAGGTAATATGCAGAAGGGTTACAGTTCCATAAGTCAGATAGAGTAATTTCTTTTTGGACCTTGTCACCCCTTCCCTTGCTCTCTCCCCATTTTCCCCTCCCATCCCCACCTCAAGTTGTGTAGTTAATTTTCAACATAGTGTCCAGTGAGTACCATTGCTGCATTTGTTCCCCCTCTATCCCTCCATTTCTGTGCCTCTTCTTACCCTCTAAAAACAGATAAATGAACACACAGTACAGAAAGAAAGGAAAACAAACACAGCAACAAGGGGGGAAAAGCCCTTTTGTTTCCATTTCCTGGGACACACTATTTTAAAGACACTATTTAGCTTAGAGTTTCCAGTTTATGCAACAATAATTTTGTTTAAAAAGGCTTACTGTTTCTCTAGCGATGTGGGACCTGTAATTCTGCAGGATTTCCTGTTTAATTTTTAGTAACTTATTTTCCGCAAGCACAGATCCACAGCAAAACGGACACCTCAACCGTCTCCGCTTTCCACCATCTGGATAACATGGAGAAAGCACTTCACCAAGGGCACAGCTCACAGCGTGGAAACCTCCTTCCGCACCTCTTTGATTCTCAGTTTGCCATAGATTTCACCCCACTGTGTAGTGTGTATGTGAGTGTGTGTGTGTGCGATTGTGCCGGTCCTGGGGCCTGAACTCAGGGCTGGGGCGCTATCCCGGAGCTCTTCTGCTCAAGGCCAGCTAGCATTCTACCTCCCAGCCACAGCTTCACTTCCAGCTTCTCTGGCGATTAATTGGAGATAAGCAGCACACAGATTTTCCTGCCCACCCTAGCTTGGAACCAAGATCCTCAGATCTCAGCCTCCTAGGATTGCAAGTGGAGGTTACTAGCCCCTGGTGCTTGCTGTCTAGTTTTTTTTTTTTTTCTGAGAAAATGTTTCATTCTGAATATCATTTATACTTCCTAATGGCTTTGTTAAAAAAAAGCTAATCTCTATTCAGCTATGAATTGGCAGATAGTGAATTAACCCGCAACTCCTCCTAGACACTTTTTGCAAAAGCATTTTGCTAGGAATTTTAAAAGAAATATTTAACATCTAAAAGGAGTAAAAGTAATAGGCTAGGTTTCAGAACTAATTTGAGCATCTCTACCTTGGAAGTGCTATAGAGATTTCTCAATAAGGCCTGTACCATGTGGCCCAGAGAACTGTATAAACGTGACCTTCTGGCTGCTTTGTCCTGATGTTCTCTGACTCTCAGGCCCCATATAAACCTGCACAGCGTCCTGAGGGGCCTTGTGCGGGTCAACCAGTTGGCTGTGGGCTGAGTTGCAGGTACCCTCTGCCTGCCAGCTCTCCCCTCTGAGAGGCTGCCTGGGCGGGGGAGGCCTTTGCGGGAAGTGGTGATTGCAGGCCTTTAATTACAGTTACTAGAAGTCCTGGGTAATGATGTCTGGCTTATTTATGAAATCTGAAAGGAACAAAAGGAAACTAAAACATTTTCAATATAGTCCTATATTTATTGTATGTTTGCAATAACCTAGTGTATGCTATTTTACCCCCCAAAATGAAAAACTGATTATAAAAATTCATATAATATAAGGAATATCCAAATATTTTCATATTGTAGAAATACTAATTCAAGCGGAGTTGAGAGGGAGGATTTTTTCCTGAATCTATTTCCAAAATCTTTATCTATCTAGGTTTTTGCCTTCATAATTCATTTCCTGAGAGTAACAAGTATTGATTTCAAAAGAAAATGTTACAGTTGCCTTACTATCATTGTTGAAGCACATAATATTTAAATTATTTCGTTGCTTACTATAAGAACAATTTAAAAATCTTTTTATACCATAGCAAGGATATAACTATTGCTAAATATTGTTAATGTGACAGTAGCTAAAATTAATTATGTACTACCAATTAATGGGGCATTGTGCTAAGCTCTTTACCTAAGAACAATGATAATAAAAATAGATAAATTGGCCATATGATGGTGGTTCATGCCTGTAATCCTACTTACTCAGGAGGCTGAGATCTGAGGATCTCAAAGCCAGCCCAGGTAGAAAAACTCATGAGACTCTTATCTCTAATTAACTGCAAAATAAACTAGAAGTAGAGTTCTGGCTGAAGTGGTACAGCAATAGCCTTGAGCAAAAAAAGCACAGGAACAACGTCCAGGCCCTGAATTCAAGACCCAGGACTGGAACACACACACACACACAAAATCAATTGTACTGCTACTACTGAAAGGAAAGAGAGGTAAAATATTATGCCCAGTTACTTCTCCATGGACTCCTCTCATTTATTCCTCACAGCAGCATATGAGCTAGGTAGCAGGTAGCTTCCACCACCATCTCCGCTTTGCAGATGTGCAAATGGACGCATATAAAGGTTAGGCATTCTTCTCGAGATCACAGAATTCGGAGGAGCAAAGCTGAAATTTGAACTCACGTCATTTGATTCCAAGCTCATGGATTTCATTGCCATATTGTACATGTGACGTGATTATTTTAAAAAAAAGGATTATAAAACATATAGGTAAAAAGGCAAAGAGGTAAACTGATTGAATTGTGATCTATCCTTACCAAATACACCTCTTTCAAAGTCCTCTTTCCTTTAGGCAGGTGTACATTGAGCCATTTGGTAGATAGTGTTTATTGACTTAAATCTACTTTCAGTTTTAATGAAGGTTTGAAATGATAATAAACTTCCTAGAGAACACAAATTAGAGTCTTCAGAATTAACCTATAAAGTCCAGAAAAGTACATTTTATTTTTAGGTGAGATTGTGATTCTTAAATTCTGAAAGCTGTGTTGGTTCTTCAGACATAAAATGGGCATATTAATTTGTAGCATGTCTGGAGTTAAGAAATGTATGTGCTGCATTTTTGGCACCCTAAGAATTTCCTCTCACTAATAGGAATGTGTGAGATTGATTGCTGGATTTTTATGTCTAACAGCATCTTAGACATTTGCAAGATGCTCCTTTATGTTCATTATGAAGACAGACAGTGAGTCATACAGTATAGTGATTGGAAATGATAATTCAACTTAATTCAAGATAGAATCTCTGGGTTTCTATGCAAAGGAACTTTAGGCATCACTGAGGTGGAAACCAACATGATCCATTTCAACATATGTAGGCACGCATGTCCAGTCAAATGAAATGGATGTAGTTATAAATGGGTTAGAAAGTTCACAGATGATGGAAGACTCTGAGAGACGTTTGAAGAGCTGGATTTTAAAGGATATATAAGGCCGTAAGTGAGATGGGAGGAAAAGTCTTTGTGCAGCATGGCAGGTTTTGGGAGTTACATGACAAGCTTGTGTCAGACTTTCCATAGCTGTGACCCAAATACCACAGAAAAGAATTTAAAGGGAGGAATTGCGTATTTTGGCTCAGAGACTGAGAGATTTTAGTCCATCATGATAAATGATATCATGATGTAGGGCAGCTCACATCATAGCGACCAGGAAGAAGAAATAAATATATAAATAGGTCAATAGTGGAGAGATAAATAGATAGATGAATAAATGGATGTGTGGATAGATAGATAAATAGATGGATGCATAGATAGATGGATAGTGTGGGGGGCGGGGAAGAGAGAGACTATGTATTCCAGCTTTCCTTCTTTTTATTTTATTCAGGCCTCCAGCTCCTATGGGTTGGTGCTGCATATGTTCAGGGAAGGTTTGGCTTCTTATTTAATCTGTTCTGGAAATTACCTCACACACACACACACACACTTGTTTTATCATCCTCTTAGGCATATCTCAAGCCAATTGAGTTGATAAGCAAGATTCGATCATCACAAGTATACCCCTTGGCAACTTGACACCAAATATGTCTCGTTAAATTAAGCCAGCCACGAATCCTGTAACTACCTGGGAGGCTGAGATTGGGAGGATCTTGGTTTGAGGATAGCCCTGCCCTCCCTGTCCCCCAAAATCATGTGGCCATCTCGACAGGAGGAAAAGCTCAGTGTGGTAGCATGCACATGTTGTTCCAGCTACAGAAGAAAGCCTAAATATGATGATGGAGGTCCAAGCCTCCCTGACAAAAGTGATGCCTTATCTCATTAAGAAAGAAACAAGCAAAATGGGTCAGAGGACTGACTCAAGTGGCACAGCACCTGCCTAGCAAGCTTCAAGTCTCAAGTTCAAACTCTCATTCTGCCAAGTAGAGAGAGGAAAGAACATTCCAACACTCTACTCCAGAAGGCCCATAGCCATCTCAGATTGCAAGATGTATGTAGTCTATCTCCAAGATTCTTCAAAGTCTGAACGGATATCAAAATCGTTAAAAAGAAGCCAAAATAAAACACACCCAGGTGTAAAGTCTCTCCTGAAACTGAAGACAGGTAAATTATGTACAATTAGGACAAGCTAAGTTCTAAACAATCTAGCTTGTTTCATGAAATAAGATAGAGCAGCTGAAAAGCCACTGGCAGACTTGGAACCAGTGCACGAGGCAAGATATGATCTGCAATAGAAGAAAGCAATCTTTAAGTAATTTTCTACTATTTTGTTATTTTAATCTAGTCACAAACATCAAATCATTTCTTTATGGCTACTTTCTCTGCTCCAGGCCCTGTACATGGACACTGAGAGCCATCATAGCTTCTTTCCAGAGGAAAGAATTCCTTATACCTCCTGTAGACATTTGAGAGATAAATAAGCACTGAATTCTATATGTGAATAAGACTTTTTGTAGCACTACTTGCTGCACCAGTGTTAGAAACACTGGATACAGTAATTGTGCAACAATCGAGGAATGGATAGGGTAAATTACTTGAAAATTATGACCAAATTATCCAGCAGGTCAAATATTTGCCTAAAAATGTGTGTGTGCATGTCTGTGTGTGTGTGCGTGTGTGTGTTTGTAAAATTCTTTAGGATACATTGTTAAGTTCTGGAAAAAACAAATATCAAAACAATGTGACTAGTAAGATGATATTATAATTAAAACAAATAGAAACTATATGCTGTATGTACATTTACATAGACTAATTTTCTTCAGTATTCACTCTACTTCTATAACAGAATTGGACATCAATATTGTTTTCCGTATGAGATGTTAACATTACTGTAGCCTCAATTGCTGAGACTTTTTGTGTCTTTTTCTACTGTATCCAATGCCACAGCAAGTAATTATGTTCATATCATTGCATGCATGTACAAGCACTTTCAAATAAAGTTTTATCTTTCCTGTTTAGATTTCAGTGAGCTAGCTTTCCCCCTACTAATTGTATAGCTGAATACCTTTAAAATAAAGTTGAATAGCAATGTTGATAGCAGCCATTCTTACCTTCCTCCAGGTTTCTTCATTGGGAAAGATCTTCTTAGTGTTTGGGCTGGTCTGATTTACAACTATACTAGTTAGGATCTTTTTTTTTTTTTTTTTTTTTTGCCAGTCCTGGGGCTTGGACTCAGGGCCTGAGCACTGTCCCTCACTTCTTTTTGCTCAAGGCTAGCACTCTGCCACTTGAGTCACAGCGCCACTTCTGGCTGTTTTCTGTGTATGTGGTGCTGGGGAATCGAACCCAGGGCCTCATGTATACGAGGCAGGCACTCTTGCCACTAGGCCATATCCCCAGCGCCAGTAGTTAGGATCTTTATAAAAATCATTCAATCGAACAGTAATTAATGAAGGTTTAATGAAGCAAAAACTTTTATAAAACTGAGGATAAGATAGAAGAAAACAAAAAAGGTTGAAAGAGAAATAACAAATACTTGTTCTTGCTGGATGCTGGTGGCTCCTGCCTGTAATCCTAGCTAATTAGGAAGCTGAGATCTGAGGATCTTGGTTCAGAGCCAGCCCAGGGAAGAAAGTCTGGGAGACACTTATCTCCAAGTAACTACCAGAAAACTGGAAGAGGTGCTTGGCTCAAAGTGCTAGAGCACTAGCCTTGAGTGAAAAAGGTCAGGGACAGTGATTGCCCAGGCCCTGAGTTCAAGCACCACAACTGACAAGAAAAAAAATACTTATTTTCATAAAAGAGAGAGCTCTTGATAGAACTCCAGCCATCAATAGAGAAGCACTTATATGCTACAGCCTTTTCTACTGAGCCAAGTACAACAGAAATTTGGGTTCTGTAATAAAGCAATCCATAGAACTGGCCATCTGGGATGCAAAGCAGGAAGGAGAGGGTGGAGACAGATCTGAAATGATCAGAGATTATCCAGTGCCCACATTAAAGGATTGCCTGTGGAATCACTTTTATTGGTCTTTTGTTACATTACAGTGAGCCATTTTAATAATGGAATTATGAATCTAGATTTCTGAGATCCTTTGCCTGGGGTTTGCTTCACTTCGGTTCTCTCTAAAAGCCTGCCCCAGTGGGTTCTAGATTTGAGCTTGCCTTTGAGAGCACTTACATGCTATTTGAAACCTGTAGTTTGTCTTTCTATGTCTCTTTTTACCTATGAAATGTTTGTTTGTTTTGTTTTTTGGCCAGTCCTGGGCCTTGGACTCAGGGCCTGAGCCCTGTCCCTGGCTTCTTTTTGCTCAAGGCTAGCACTCTGCCACTTGAGCCACAGCGCCACTTCTGGCCGTTTTCTGTATATGTGGTGCTGGGGAATCGAACCCAGGGCCTCATGTGTACGAGGCAAGCTCTCTCGCCACTAGGCAATATCCCCAGCCCCTACCTATGAAATGTTGCTCATAAATATTATCATCTATTTTTTATGTTCACGTGTAGTCATTAAAGTAAAAAGATGAAGAATTGAATTGCTGTCATGGTTCTATAAAAGGAACTAGATTTCCTTTTGGTTTGGTTAAATAATGAGAATCAATCACACATTATTTCTACAATGAAAGAAAAGAGAGAAACAAATTATTTCATATCTACATGGTTAAAGAACGCTGAGATCTGTCACCTAGTCAAATGTTTGAAAGAACATTTTTGTGTTATCAGCCATTAAAAATATAAATTTGTCATTTGAGCTTTATAAAGACTCTCCCAATTGAAACTCTGGTTGCCAAGTAACAGAGTTCAAAACCCTCCTAACCATTCTGGGTTAGAGACACTTTTCAGTTGCTCCATTTATTTTGAACCTTAATTTAAAATTCACAGTTTTCTATTTCAAGGTTGGTTTTTTTGGTCTTGGGAACAAAAACTGATGCTTTTTCTTTCATTGTGAAAATTGTATTTGTTTGGACCATTAGGTGGCTATTGTGAGGTGATTTTTGTGACAAATATTCCCATTGGGTCAATTTCCAATTACTATAATATAAACTTTATTTTCAGCAATTTATGTTTTTATAAAGGTGGAGCCCAGGTAAAAATATGTGATTAATCCCTGCTTTCTACTTGGAAACTTGCTGGCCTGGCCGCTAAGATAACACAGCAGATTTAAGCTGGGTGTTGGCGGCTCATGCTTGTGTTCCTAGCTATTTGGGAGTCTGAAATTTGGGAGGATTTCAATTAGAAGCTCAGTTAGAAAAGTTCAGAAGATTCCTTCTCAACCGAGAACTCTGTGAGGTGGAATACACCTGTTATCCTGTCCTAAAGTAGGTGGATCTTGGCTCAGTTGGCTATCCAGGAAGAATTGAGAACCTGTCTCACAAACAAGGAGCACACACACACACACAAAGAGGCCTGGCTTAACAATAGAGTGCCTGCCTAGTAAGCAGAAATCCCTGAGTTCAAACCACACTACTATCACCAAAATTAAAAAAGAAAGGAAGGAAAGAAGGAAGAAAGAAAGGAAGGAAAGAAGGGAGGGAGGGAGAAAGAAAGATGACAGACATGTTAAAACCCATGCAGTCTTGAGTTATTTCCTTTCTAATTTCTTATCAGACTTTGAATTAAAGAAAAGTGATAAGAATAAAGGACTAAGGAAAACATGTTCACAATATCCCTCCAAATAATGATAAAAATATCCATTCATAGATATCTCCTGGTTGAGTATTTTGCCCCAAATGTTAATATGTGGGTTTTATAGAATATCGGTATATTATTTCCTGGAAAAGTCTACATTTTTTGAAATTAAATAGATGAATATTGAAATAGGATTTGTTTCCCTTATGCTCTCAGAGACCATGTATGCTGTCCCAGCCCTTCGTAGGAAATGATTTAAGTATGTTGCCAGAGTTTATTTAATGCCTCTCTTTCTGGTTATATGACTAGCTACACAGAAAAGGGCTAAGTCTCTTTTGTCTCCATTGATCTCCACTGCCTAGGAAATTCTTCAGGCTTCAGTGTTTATTTATTGGCTAACATACATTAGGCTGAGAAAAAGAAAGTTGAAATTGTTTCAGTGTCTGTTAGGTAGGCATGTAAAGGGGTGCTTCAAGTTCAGAATTGTAGACAAATGTGCTAATGTTCATAGACTCACTTGGACTGTGTTCAAAGGCTGGTCTTTCAAAAGCTTGTGTAGTAGGATTTTTATGTAACTGCTAATAAATAGTATGTACTAGAAACCTACCTTCCTCCTTAGTACATTGCTCTGTGTCAGTCTTACTTAAACGCCCCCTGTTACTTTGGCTCTGTGTACTGGAGAGAGTGAACTTGATTTTCCCAGTAAAGATTTGGGAATCGTTCTTGGATGATGAAGAATTGAGCGTAACAACCACAGCATTCCACTATTGTTATAAATGTGCTTACTGGGTGGGATTTTACATAGAAAAGTATTATAAAGTGAAATTTACACTTAGGTTCAAATGTATTTTTTTCTTGTCTATTTTGTTTGGAGAGACAAAATTTTGAATTAATATGTTAGGTAAATAGAATTTATTTATAAGTTAAACTAGGTAGAACTGAATATGCAGACAAATTCTTTAAATGTAAGTTGTTTCAAAATTTAAGATTTTGTATATGTAAGTTTGTATTGGAAATTGAGAAGTAATGTTGATGATTAGTCAGGGTTAACAAGATTATTATCCTCATCAGACTAAGAGTATGAAGGAATTGAAAACATATTCCAAAACTTTCTTAGTAAAGGTTGTTCATTGAAATAAGTTCATAATGTTTTTGTTAAGTATTTTTTTAAAAGCATGGCTGATAGATTCTTTATTGTCTATTAGTAAAGTCTCATTATAGTATGAGGAGATATTTTGCACAGTACCTCTGCGTGTGCAGTGTTTATTTCACATTGCACATCAGATAATTCTCAAAACCATTTGTTTATTATCCATTTCATAACTAAACTGAAATAACAATGAATTAAGTGGTCATTTATGACCCAGTGGTCCAGACTTTATTGTTTCTTGAGCAAAGGTAAGACAATGTCATGGTGTCTGCACAAGTATCCATTCCACATATATACATGGGCTAGGATGGTTCTATTCCCAACGTAGTAAGACACAGAAGCTCTGCACCAACAAAGCAGCGCCTGCCATCCCAAGGTGGAAGCAAAGGTAGAAACAAGGAACATGGGCTGTCTTTAGCTGGTGGTTTAGTTCTCTAAGAGTTTTTGTTTCCATCTTAACTCTTTTTAATTCTTCTCAATAATGTGGGCTGTTTAGCCACTTAACTATGGAGCTTTAACAGTGTGTATAATTTCAGTAGTGAGAAATAAAACACGCTTTGGTAGAAGTTGACCACAAAAAGGAAGTCTTTTTTTCCCCTCAAATGTTCTTTCTTTCTCGCTCCTCTCTCTCTCCCCTCCCCTCTCTTTCTCTGATGTGTGTATATACACACATGTACATGTGCATATCTAATATACTTTATAGACTATAATTACGAAGTTAATATTTTCTTATTCATTTCTAATATTTTTATCTTGACTCCTTCATATATATAAAGCTTTCCAGAATATTCAGAAAAAACTGACTCTACTGCCAAAGATGAACTTCAAATAAACTGCTCTATATAAAATTGGATTTTCCTTTGACTGTAAAATATTTTTATCATGCAATTAACTCTCTCTTGATGCAAAGGGGTTAAGAGGTGTAGTTCATCCAGGGTCACTCAAGAACTTCAAAATGACCCTCGAGGGCAGCTCTGGTATTTGGATTGCCAAGAGAAATAAACTTGTCTGAGAAAATCTCAACTTGTTGCTATCTGAATTTAAGGTGCTGACCTTGATGGTACCCATAAAATGTAATTGTAAACAGGAAGAAGCATTGCTTTTCCTTCTTTTTTTCTCTATTTGACCAAACTCAAAAGCAATATTTAAAAAAATTAGAACTTTTTGATGGTGACATCTCAATACTATGAAAAGGAATAAAGGTAGTATTCATTTTGAAGCATTGGTGTGCTAATGTATTCATCATTTAAGTTTATGCTCAGCAGTTATCATAGAGTTTTGGGACCCTAAGAGTTGTTACTTTTCTCTGTGAGTCCTGAGAAAATTATGTCCAAATTATTATCTAGTTGCAATATCCCTAATTTATTAGAAAATTTGGAATTTGATGCCAAAGAAGTGAGGAATGTTTAATTTATTTGGGTAGTATTAGTGATAAAATAATAAATAAAATCAGTGTAGTATTCAGAACTTGACTCAGTGGAACGACTAGGATCTTCAAAATCTTGCCATCTCATTGCCAGTAAATTATTTATTAATGTAAGCAAATATTGTATCACTGCTTGCAGAGTTCTGTTCTAGGCATTTGCGATTTATAGGTTAATAAAACAGACTCACGACTCCTGTTTGCTCAACATGTGTACATAAAGCAGGCAAGCATTTTATATACATTTATTCTGTGTTTAAAGTGTAGTCATAGAGCGAATAGATTTTGTAGCACAGAGATGCTAATGGTGTCTCTGAAAGACTGAAAAACCATTAAGAACACAGTGTACACTATCAGAGGACAGTCTTTTACTCAGTATACAACAAATATTTTTACAAACTCACCAAATGAAGAAATGTTATATGGAAAAATTTCTTTACTGGTTTTAGTTACCCTAAATAATCAGGCTATTGTTAATCAGAAAATGTAATAACATGATATATAAGATGGATGAGAAAATCTCAGTGATTGTGGCAATTCATGCAATTGTGTGTTAAGTATCAATACTGCAATGATACTACTTTCTTAATGGAGTAGATTTGGACCAGATAGAACCAGTGAGGCATTCGTGTTTGGGTTCATCCAACCCAGACTTCATCTGTGTCAAGCTCATGACTCAGTGGAGCACGAGCCATTGGATAAGAGAGACCAGAAGAGGAAACACATTTTCTCCCCTTAGGAGTGCTTTTTATATTGTGATTTGAGAATTATACCCAAGAGACGAATATATTCTTCAATATAAGACTAATTTTACTATGCATGTTTCACTATTGACACTGTTTTTATTATAAATAATACACACTTTAAATTCATATTTAATGATCACTTATGCATTAGTTATACATTTTACATTTATAGATATGCTGAATAGAGGTAAAACCTTTTAGGTGAATATACATGTATATAGAAATGATGATAAAAATACCTTTCTATGGTGATGACTAAATGGAACCAATGGCAATTTAAAGAATTTTGCCAATTCTTTTTTTTTAATTCAAATTTTATTTCTATGTTGTCTACATTTTCACTATGGAATGTTTAAAAATCATGTTCTTTTTTTTCCTTCTTTATTGTCAAAGTGAAGAACTAGAGGGGTTACAGCGTTATATGTAAGGCAGTGAGTACATTTCTTATCCATTGTTACCTCCTCCCTCCTCCCCCACCCCCTTTCTTCTCCTCCCCATGAGTTGTACAGTTGGTTTACACCAAATGGTTTTGTAAGTATTGCTTTTGGAATCTTTTTTTTTAATCCCTTGCCTCTTGATTTTGGTATTTCCTTTCCCTTGCCTAGTTCTGATAGACATATATACAGTATCCAGGGTACTAAGATCAGATACAGTGATAGCAGGGGTAAAACCACGGGAAGGGAATATGAGAGAAAAAAAAAAAGAAAAAAAAGGGCACAGTTTCACATGGCATGTTGAAAATAATTACAACCCTGATAGAACACTTGTTTCCATAACGTGGAGTTCATTTTGCTTGGCATCATCTTATGTGTTGATAAGGGCATAGCTATTGGGCTCTTGTGATCTTCTGCTAGCACTGTCCTAAACATGTACTAATTATTCCTTATGGGGAAAACCATAGAGTTCATGCTTGTTTGGGAGAATTCTGTCAATTCTTCAGACACATTAAGTAACTTAGCTCAGATAGAAAAGGCAGAAATTCATCCAACTCGACCATTTTAATAATTAAAGAAAAAAAAAAAAGAACCTCTGTTCGTGTGGCTTTTTTGTCCTAGAATTGGGAGTTGGGTGGGGGCAGTGGGAGGGAGTGAGGGGCAAACTCTAGAGGAAGCTTTTATAATCAGACAGAAGGATATTTTCCATTAGAATGGACAAGGGAAGTTTCACTGAAAGGAGCACACTTGAGGCAGAGCTAGTTTTACTGGTATTCTTGGTCTTCTTAGAGCTGACTGGAGAGCAGGTCACTGCGTGGAGCTCTCCTGTTCGCCCAGGAGGCCTGAGCAAGACGCAGTGTATCACTTATCAGTGGAACAAAAGGCTCCTTCATGGGTCAAATGCGGGGGAAGATGAACGCTGCAGACTTGCTGGGCGGACACTTTGCTTCAGGTGAGACAGGAAATAGATAGGTATGTGGACTGCCATGCCTCTGTTTATTTAACTGGACTGAAATAAGATTCTTCCCTGTCAGAATGTGTCTATAGTTAATGATAATCGTAGATGTTTGTCTCATTTGGAGAATTGTTTCAGAAATTGTATTTTGTGGGATTTACAGTGGAAACAATGACTTTATTCAGCTGAAGAGTACTGCTATGCATTTTTTAACACCCTAACTTTAACAATAAATTACCCAAATTATAATATAGAATAGTGTTTTTTCCTGAATACAAAACAGAGAAATCAGAAGAATTCTGTCTACTGATCATGTAAACAAATACTGAAATTAAACTTTCTTATCCTGGAAAGACAGCTAAAGTATAGTGTAATTCCCAGCGGTGTGGGTAGAGCCGGCCAGGTCTGGCGGAGTCAGCTGGAGCAGCCGCAGAAGCGCACTTCCTGCTCATGGAGACGTGGCCCACAGGCACGTCTGCCCGGCTGGCCGACCACGAGCTGTCCACGCTCCCCACACTCCGCCGGGGGACCAATCGGTGCCCGCCACAAGTGCCTTACGTCAACTCCCCGCTAGGTGATTGGCCGGGAGGACTCAGGAGGTGGGGCGCTGGGGCTATATAATTCCTGACCTGCGCCACAGTAAACGAGACCTGCTCCAGCCTGTGCTCCCGGCGTGCGTTCCTGGGCGCGCCGCCCACGCTTACCTCCTGCTGGGGATCGAGCCCCGCCAAGCAGGAAACCTGCCACAGATTGCGTTCCTTGTTCTTTAATGTAGACACATTGTCCTTCTAAGATTGTGAGATTAGATTTCCATTAGATTGAAAAGTCCTGGGAGGGCCTGGGGATGTGGCCTAGTGGAAAGAGTGCTTGCCTCGTATGCATGAAGCCCTGGGTTCGATTCCCCAGCACCACATATATAGAAAACGGCCAGAAGTGGCACTGCGGCTCAAGTGGCAGAGTGCTAGCCTTGAGCAAAAAGAAGCCAGGGACAGTGCTCAGGCCCTGAGTCCAATCCCCAGGACTGGCCAGAAAACAACAACAAAACAAATAAAACAAGAACAAACAATCCTGGAAGGTATTTAATATGCAGAAGCTTCGATTTTGAAGGATTATAAAGAACGGACTGTTTTCTTTCACTGCTACGTAGGTCGCCACATGTAGGGATGACAATACAGAACATTCTATGCACAAGATGGAGGCACCTTGCTCTTTCAACCTGTTTGTCACGTTCCAGATGTAATGATATTTATGTCACCATTTACTCACTATGAAGAGTGGAATTAAGATAATGTTATATATTTGCAGGTGAGAAACTACAGAATTTTATGAATGTGTTATGCTCCCGGGGAAAGTCTGAAAATTTTAGAAAAGAAATGAAAATAAACCATTCCAATAGCTAAACTTTAAGTAAAAGAAATGTCCTATGAAGGGGGTTTTTGTTTCAATAAGTGAATACTCCTCAGTTTACAATGGTTCATGCACTGATAATCCTATTGTAAACTGGAAATATTATAAATCGAAAATGCACATACCTACCAAATACTAGCACTTGGCAATGTAGCACCACAGTAGCTGGCTACTAGGCCTTAATCACACGGAGGATATTTAGTATTCAGTCAGTGCCACTGTCCAGCTTGCTCTCGGGAATGGGGGTGGGGGACATCATTCAACTACTGAGGTACCTGTTTCTGACGAATGGGCAGTCATCTTGCCCCTCCAGGGCTCACACTGTTTATTAGGAATATATCAGTTACTGTAATTGCCAGCAAGACAGGGACAGCAATTTTGAGGTTAGGGATTTAATTCTAGTTTCAAATGATGGATCTCAGCAGCAGTGATGCCTTTGTGTCTGTTTTATGAGTAAGTATGATTTGAAGAGAAAAGCTGAATCCTAATGATTAAAATGGAAAATTAATGAAAACATACCCCACCTCCAGCTACCTGGTCACTACAAGAATATTTTCTTTTCTTTCTTTCTTTTTTTTTTTTTTTTTTTTACAAAAGCATTTATTTATTCATATTTTTTCCTTCCTTCCTTCCTTCCTTCCTTCCTTCCTTCCTTCCTTCCTTCCTTCCTTCCTTCCTTCCTTTCTTTCTTTCTTTCTTTCTTTCTTTCTTTCTTTCTTTCTTTCTTTCTTTCTTTCTTTCTTTCTTTCTTTCTTTCTTTCTTTCTTTCTTTCTTTTGGCCCTGGGGCTTAAACTCAGACCCTGGTGCTGTCCCCAAGCTTTAGTGCTCAAGGCTAGCACTGTACCACGTTAGCCACAGCTCTACTCCCAGCTTTTTGGTGATTAACCGGAGATAACAGTCTCATGGACTTTCCCGCCTAGGCTTTCTTCCACCTGTAGTCCTCACGTCTCAGCCTCTGGGGAGATGGGATTACAGGCATAAGCCACTAGTGCTCAGCCATGTTTTTATTCTTAGTGTTATCAAAAATAATTGTCTTGGGCTGGGGATATGGCCTAGTGGCAAGAGTGCTTGCCTCATATACATGAGGCCCTGGGTTCGATTCCCCAGCACCACATATACAGAAAACGGCCAGAAGGGGCGCTGTGGTTCAAATGGCAGAGTGCTAGCCTTGAGCAAAAAGAAGCCAGGAACAGTGCTCAGGCCCTGAGTTCAAGCTCCAGGACTGGCCAAAAAAAAAATTATCTTAAAGTTGATAACATCTTGTATGTGGTGACATCTGGTGTTCTTTAAAAAATTAAAATTATTATACGAGAATATTTTCTCCTAATGCCTTTATCATAAGTACAGAGCAGTATTACATTATAATAGAACTAGTAAGAAGATGATGATCAAATAATTATTTTCCTTTGCTCTGGTTTATCCAAACAACAATGTAGAGATTAGAGTAAATAATTGCATAAAAGTCACTTTAAAAATGACCAGGTCTTTTCCAAAAGACTACTGACTTTTTGGTCTAACTTATGAAGAAGTCACATAAACTGCTTAAAGTTGGAATAACAATCTTTTGAGATTGAAACGACGAAGGCCTAAAGCAAATATTGCTATCTCTTTGTCCTTCTGGGGTAAAATACGGTGAATTTTAGAAAATTGTTCTCTCTGACTGGTATTTCAGATTTTGTGTAATATACTCCAGGTTAACCACTGTCATATTTTAATCACTGGTTGGTTTTTGTTGGGGTAATTTGTGTTAAGAATCATGACACTGAGGGCTGGGGATATGGCCTAGTGGCAAGAGTGCCTGCCTCGGATACACGAGGCCCTGGGTTCGATTCCCCAGCACCACATATACAGAAAACGGCCAGAAGTGGTGCTGTGGCTCAAGTGGCAGAGTGCTAGCCTTGAGCAAAAAGAAGCCAGGGACAGTGCTCAGGCCCTGAGTCCAAGGCCCAGGACTGGCAAAAAAAAAAAAAAGAATCATGACACTAGGCAGGTGCTGGTGGTTCACGCTTGTAATCCTAGCTACTCCTGTGGCCGAGACCTGGGGCTTGCTGTCCAGATCCATCTAGGCAGGGAAGCCTATGAGACTCTTACCTTCAATTGACCACCACAAAGCCAGAAGTGGAGCTGTGGGCCAAGTGGTAGAGGGCTAGCCTTGAAGAAAAGAAAACAGGGACAACATCCAGCCGAGTTCAAGCCCCAAGGCGTGCTCTCTCTCTCTCTCTCTCTCTCTCTCTCTCTCTCTCATACACACACATGTGCACACACAATCATGATACTTAAGTACTGTTTTCTCATTTACTGGGAATGAAACCATATAGAGTAGAGGCAAAGAGTACATTTGAACAGAAAATTATTTAGCTTCGTCTTAAGTTACATTTTACTTTAGATGACTATTATTAGCATCTAGGTAAAATTATGTATTACAAAAATCACTTCAAATGAGATGATACAGGAAAGGGGCCTTCTATGGTGCTAGGGACTACACTGTCACACAGGAGGAAGAACATGTGTTCACTTCCATAGCTTCCTGGCATCTCTGATTCAACACGCCCAATCTGGACTCTCGGTTTCCATTTCCCCATCTCAGATGATGACAACCCATGCTTTCACATTCCTCAGATCACATATTTTATATTACTTCTATAAATCCTCAAAGATTTCTTCTTCATAGCTACTTGTAAAATTATCTTAAGCATAGTTCTCCTTCTTCCTGTATGGCTGCTTTGTTCTAAACCATCATCTTCTCTTACCTCTGTGACTGTACTAGGTTCCTATCCTGTCTTTCTACTTCCAATCTTAACTTACAGTTTTTGTAAAAAAAAATTACTAACCAAAGTGATATTTAATTATTTGTTTAAATGTAATCATATTTGTATGGTGCAATGACATAATATGCACTGAAGCACAAATATACAAATATACAAATATACTGCACATTGTCTCTTTGTCCATTCCTTCATTTTATTCCACGATTTTCTTTTTCTACAGCTTATTAAATGAGATTTGTTAAATAATTCAAGCGTAGGCACATCATTTTTCCATTTATGAACAAAGCAAAACTTCAGGTGGAGAGATTTCGTTTTTCTCAGTTTGATAAATTTTTAACAGTCATAAAATTCCTATTTTAAAATGTACATTTATGTTTTTAAAGTAGTTGTAGAAAGGAGTTGCCATTCAACAAAGCAGTTTATGAATACAATGCATCTTGACTAATGTCACTCCCCTTTCTGTCATTCTTCCCTATCCCTCTCCACCTCACCCCTTTCTTCAGTTATGTGAATTTTGCTGGTAATGTTTGTTAGCATTTCCCTAGCCTCAGGTCCTCAGCTCCTCCCACTGGCCCCCAGATCCACCCATTCCTAAGGAGCCACTCCTAGTCCCTACCTACCTACTCCCCCTCTATGCCCAGAGGGAGAAGCTGCCACCTGGATAAGGTGCAGATGCCATGTTGCTCCCTCTCCCGTGGGAACTATGGCCCCACTATAAACCTCCTTATGAACCTTCTTCTCCTGTCTGTGATTATCTCCGCATGGTCCTCTGGGATGGCCGGGACCTATGCTTTCCATGTTGAATTTTATGACTGCATTCTCCTCAATTTCTCTCTTCCTTCTGGCCCCACTCTCCTTTTGAATACGTGATTCCCTCCCCCTTTCTTCATTTGCTATACTTCCCTTAAGAAGACAATAGGAAGCCACATCTGAATTTGAACCAAAAAGTGATATGAATCAGTGCGTGCTTTCCCGTGAGGTATTCAGGGACAGTGTATGAACATCTGAGGAGAAAAGATGTTGCACACACTAAGGAGGACTAAATAAGTTACATGGTAAGATAATTTGCTTTGACCTGGTGAGAAGGGAGGAAGAAGCTACAGGAATTGGAACTGGGCTTGAGTGTCTGCAAAGAAAGAAATCAAACATGACTAAAAAGACGTGGTGATTAAGTGGACAATGAAACTATCCAAATGTTCATTTCAAGAACAGGGAACAAACTTAAGAAGACTGATTGTCATTGCTTAAAAATGTTTTTTTTTTTAAATGAAGAATTTACATAAGTCTTCATTACTATAATCCATTTTGAAGATTCCTAACAGAGGACAGTGTTAACTATAGAAATGCTCCGGCTCATTAAGGCACACTACAGAGTACTCAGAGGTGAAAAGAAGGAAACCTTCGGGGCAAGAAAAAACTGTTTAATATGGAAACGCAATAGGTGGTAGCTAAACATGCACGGTGTCTCCTGACAAGTGATAATGTTTTAAGGAATCATTTTATTAAACTTTTTCTTATACTAATTTATACTAATGCTCAGTTTCTTGTTATTATTTTGCTTGTATATCTGATAGTTTGCATTGTGAAATATGAGCAATTAATATGCTAGGTCTATATCTTAAAAATTATTTTATTATGGAAAGTAGAGAAATAGTACAATAAGTCCTGAACACTCTCAGTTTGACATGGAAACTTCAGCTCCTTGGCTAAGGTTGTTTTCCAACAACTCCTTTGTCTCCAATTGCGTAATTATGGCATCCACTCTCTATATTATACAATTTTGTCTATAAGTATTTAATATGTAGTACTTAAAGACAAAGTTGTATATTAAAATGTCCTTTAACACATTCAAATTAATAAATTTGTATCATTACATACCCAGGGTTCTTACTATTTAAGAAGCATTAATTTATTTCAATACTATTGAATACCTCCAGCTAAGGACAACAGTTAGCCTTTTATTCTATGTTTTGTTTTGGCAATATATTTCAAATGAATTTCAAAACAAATTGCTGTTAAGAAAAAGGAATATCCCCCTCCAAAACTAAGCAGGATAGGTGTGTATTTTGCTTACTCTTGTATCACCAGCTTTTGAAACATTTACTGATTAACTCTGTCAAATGACAGAATGAATAGATAGATTTTCACTGGTTTTTTTATGTCTTTATCTTATTAATTTTCATGTTCTAGGTTTTACTATTAGAAATGATGTTCTTCCATTGCTTTGAATTTATTTATTATTTCTTTTATTCTTTTGACTTTATTGCCTTTTCAGAATGTTCTGCGATTAACTTCTCTATTTGTCTTTTTTAAATAATGACCTATTTATTGTCTCTATTTGTCTTTAAAAGGATATTATATGTATATATTCTTTACTGTCATCTCCACTATATCCTAAATTGTGATAAATTAATAAGACAGGTTTTCATAAATTCATTTTTCTGAAATTAGTTTTTCAATTCTGAAAAGTGTTTTTCCAATATTCTCATATTTACTATATTAATATCTTTATTTAGATTTTGTGAATAATCACACAAATATATGTTTATGGAAACACACAAATGTGCAAACAAACAAATCTATATAATAAATAGGAATCCTTTTGTTTTACATTGTCTACAAATTGTTTTAACAGAATTATAGATAATTTGACAAGGATTTGCTGAGTATAAAAGTAATATTATTCAGACATTTGTTAAAATAATGGACACTTTATTCAATGCAATAGAGAAGGACTACTGTAATGGGGAGGGACACTGTGTTCTACTCCGAAAAAAAAAAAAAAAGGACAAATTGAGATTTGTAGCCAAAGAGTAGAGTGTAGTGGACAGAAAGTTAGTAAGATGATATAGATATATGAAGGACAGGGATATTCTTGCTAAAGTCAGGTAAAAAAATTTAGACATTAAGGGATGAGAAATTCCGTGAAATATTAAGGGTGGACAGATTCCTGCTAAACTAGCTTACTAAGATTCTTCCTAAAGGCAGTCCAAGGTTAAAGTCTAGTTGCCAAGAGGGCTACGAGGAGCCTGATTCAAGTTGTGTCAAAGGAGGCTTTGCCATTCGCTTCCTCCCTTCTCCCTCCTTTTTGGTCTACCTCTTCTCTCTCTTCCTTCCCCCTTTTACTTATCTTTTTATTCTTTTCTATTTTTTTTTTTTTTTTTTTTGCCAGTCCTGGGCCTTGGACTCAGGGCCTGAGCACTGTCCCTGGCTTCTTTTTGCTCAAGGCTAGCACTCTGCCACTTGAGCCACAGCGCCACTTCTGGCCATTTTCTGTATATGTGGTGCTGGGGAATCGAACCGAGGGCTTCATGTATACAAGGCAAGTGCTCTTGCCGCTAGGCCATATCCCCAGCCCCTTTTCTATTTTTTAAATTCACTAGAATTTGACATTTCTTTTTTTCCAATCCAGTTTTTTATCTTGATAAAATACCTATCTTCTTTTGTTAAAATCATGTTTTTAAAATGAAAGGTTATTAACACAAAGGCTTCCAAAAGATTTCATCCTCCAGAATACACAGCCTTATGTCATTTCCTATTTGCCAACAGAAAAACTTCTCTCTAACCAATAAAATCACAAAAATTAAATAAGTCAATTCTGTTTTAATCCACTAAGTTTTTGATGTGGTTACTTCTGTATATACTTTAGATTATTTATAGCATTCACATTTAGCAGGACATTAATATTATTAGAAGATTAAAGAATGTCTGAAAATAAGGAGTTCATGACATATGTTCAATTGAAGTGAGGAGTTCAACATATAAGTTTATTATAGTTTATATATTAGGATATATGGTAATGATTTTTTAGTATATAATTCTATGGCCCTATTGAACATTTTGTAATAAAAATATTTTTATTATCTTTGCTACCCACTATAGCAGCTACTAATGTATATAACTTCTTAAAATGTGGGCTATGATACTGACTTCATTAATTTTTATTTTAATTACTTAAATTGGATTACAAATAGATACATGTTGTTAGAGGCTAAAGTATTGGAAAACTCAGTTCTGGTCTCTTAGTATATGATAAACTTGAGGAGACTTATTATCACCTGGGACTTTGTTGTAGGTGCAAAGACAGTTTCCACGTGTGCAGAACTAGAACCAGCATCCCAAAATGATTTACCATTCCTACTTGAGTTGCACCCTAAAATTTGAAAAGTACTACTGTATTACGGAATCTCACCAATGTTCTTTATTAGTATCAATTATTTGATAGACACGATTAATTTATCCATTTCACAATTGTTAATGAGTTTTGTGTATTCTATAATTCTGTAGATGTGCTAGAGCCTTAGAAAGGCATGGTTCTTATGCTTACAGTACAGTTGGAAAGAGGTGATATGAAATGTTCTTGGGGGCTGGGAAGGTGGCTTAGTGGCAGAGTGCTTGCCTAGCATGCACAAAGCCCTGGGTTCGATTTCTCAGCGTCACATAAACAGAAAAAGCTGGAAGTGGCGCTGTGGCTCAAGTGGTAGAGTGCTAGCCTTGAGCAAAAGGAAGTCAGGGACAGTGCTTAGGCCCTGAGTCCAAGCCCCTGGACTGGCAAAAAATAAAATAAAAAGAAATGTTCTTGAGTAGGCATAATGTTAAGGAGATACGTGTTTTCTTGACTAAAATGACACAAAAATTTTGTTTTTTTGTCTTACCTGTTCTTGACTTTTGATTTCCGCAGTTCAGTGAAAGGCTCTTTGGAGCCATAGCCTGCTGTTCTAATTCAGCATCCTACTGAGTAATCGTGAATGTGTGTCTCATCAATCATCGGTACCAATTCTAACCAGGTATTTTCTTAAGCATTTATAAACAATGAGAATTCTTAGGCTCAAATCTAGATATGCTTAATTCAATGTTCTGGGCTAGTCTTTTGTTGGACTAGTCTGTCATTTAAATAAAACCTCTAGGTAATTCTTTTCATAGAAATCAAAAGCTAAGAACTACATTGATGAAAAGAAATGAAAATAGATTGTTTAGAAAAACACAAGAAAACAGAATATTGTCAAAACTATTGTTCAGACTTGTAGGCATACAGAACATCTACCAACCCAAAGGGCTATAGAAGACCTGTGAAATTACTTGGTGTGGCCCTGACAAGGCAACTATAGGCAGGACTCAAAATTCAATAAATCTAGGAGCTTTCTTCATGCCAACACAAACATCAATACAAGCAAACATCACACATTAAATAGATCTTACATAGCAAAGGATATACTAAACATCTCATTCCTTATAGGATATTTTTGACAACCATCATCCTTAAGTGCTTTCTCTGAATATATTCCAATTTTTCCTTTTTATTATGCATTTTCTCATGTAGTCTACTTTATCAATATACTTACACAGCACATAGTACAACGTCCTATAAAATGAAGACCACAGACACATTAAAGAACTCCTTCAAAGTAGCAATGGGCCATTCTATGTGACTTTTGTTTTTGTTATTGGCAGAATGAGTCAGGATTCTACTCTCCCCAGTTCATACTGAATTAATACTTTAGAACCCTTTTAATTTGGCCTACTGGCCTTCCAAGGCCAGCCCAACATCTTAAGTTTCTTTTATCTTCTCACACCTGTTGTCTGTGACCTACTTTGTAATCCATTTGGAAAGTGAGTTTCCATGAACTTAACTCTTTCCTCCTTTCCTCTGTGAAGAATATTGAACTAAAGATACAGAAACTGTAACATGCAATACAAATATGTAAAAGATCATAACTAACTTCTACTAGGAAACAACTTTTCCCTCCAAGAGGAAATGACACCTTTCCTTTCATAAGTGTTGGTGAGTGTTGTAGGCATTAATATATGAATGTTGTAGTTATTTGCTTATCTACTCATTTGGTGTAACTATTTTCATTTATGGATTTCAGTTTGCTAGTTCTCTTTTAAGCTATGTGGGCTCATGGTTTCAGAGGTTTCAGCCCATGGTCATGTGACCCTGTCACTGTGGACCTGTGTAAGGGAGAGAATCATGGCACAGAGGGCACAGTGGAGCAGAGAAGCTCACCTCACATCAGCCAGGAAGCAGGGAGTAAGACAGACAAAGCCTCAGGTTTAGTCCCCAAGGACTGCCTTCCTGTGACTGAGTCCCACCAAATGGGCAATAGCTCCAAAACTTCCCATTTTCTCATAATAATGCCATTAAATTATGATTGCAGTAATGGGTTAGTCTACTGATTCAGTCACAGCTCTTAGGAACCAGTTGTTCCTGAAGTGGCTGATCAAATCACCACTTGGGGACTCAGCCTCTAGGGGACATTGACTGTTCAAACCAATATCCACGTTACAGTAGTCTTTATTTTCCAATTGTATACTGTCATCCAGATTAAGCCAACAAGACAATTTGTACTGCACACAAGTCTTCAGAATTGTGCCTGGACACTGTAGGTACTTAATGCATCAACACTGTGTATTACTTGCATGTGACACAGAATCTAAACCAAGCCAATTAACCCCCTAATGAAATTAACTGGCGCTCACAATTGTAAGTTCAGAATTAGGGTGGGCTTTTAAATCAGCTGTTCTTGTGCAGGAAGTAATTTAAGGACCCAGGCCTTTTCTAGTCCTTTTCCTCACTGATTCCGTGTGGACATCTGTTGTGTTAGAGGAATACTGAGCATCTCTTCCCATTGCCTACGTGCAACATAAGGGCAAGTCGCTCCTGGGCCATGCTTATTAGTCTGTAGATCCTGCCTGCTTCTACTTTGCCTGGCATCCTCACCTAAACTGGAATTCTCTGCTTAAACACTGCTCCTATTGGTCAGAGGAGACACTAAAATTTGTTTCTCTTTCCCGCTCTCGCTCTTTCTCTCTCTCTCTGTGTGTGTATATATGTGTGTGTACATATATACACACACAAGTTAATATTCAAATGTTATATTCTAATCCTCAGTACAGCTGACAAGTTGAACAGCTGACTCCTAAGTCACAGTTGCTTCTGCTAAATACATTTGAACAAAGCTCTGGGTGACTCCTGTGTCTTTAATTTCTCTGCTCTGCTGCATCTTTGCAATGTTTAGGTGAGAGACATTCCAGAAAGATTCATTTAAGAGCAAAGGTGCTTGGCTAGACCTCTAGAAGGAGCAATGTATAAGTGAAATCACCTCAGGCAAAATGAGCAGTGTAACCATAGTGGTTGGAAATCTAACCATGCTCGCCATTGTTCTAATGGCCATTTTATTGAAGGGAGCTGGAGAAGGTGGATACTTAAGAGTCCTCATCTCTTGATTGTTTGGGCATTAATTTTCATAAATTGTTTTGAGCTGGAAGTATTCCTTCATTCCATGTCCCTGACAGTTGCTCACTCCATGTTTACAGACACTTTGCACTCTCAAAGGTCTTCATTAATCAAGAGATATAGACATGATAAGCCTTTGAAGATGCATCTAATTCATCTTGTTAGCCACTTGAAATGTGATAGAGCTAGAAAGCATTTCTTTAAATGAAACATTGCCTTCACAAAGTGGAAACAGTTCCTAATAGAGTAGTCTGGTGTTATTCCATCTATTTGAGTTCTGAATCCCTCAGGTCAGATCTAGATGCCCAGACTAGAACCAGATGACAGAGTAGGTACATCAGTACAGTGTAGAAAGCAGTGTTTGCCACTGTGATTCACATTAGAGTTTTCCAGAGAGCTTAGAAATATAGTGATGACCAAAGCCCCACTTCAGACTAATTAAGTAAAAAACTGTGGAGTGGAGAAGTGGCCTAAGACACCCATATTTAAAAGTTCTGCTTATTGTACTACATAGTCAAAATTGAGATCTCCTGGTTTAGAGAAGATTTTCAGGCCAGCCGATCACTGGAAACTGAGAGCAGCAGTCACCCGGTCATCTCACCCCAGTACAAATGGTACAATGAGCCTGTCCGAATTTGATCTCCATTCCACAATCTTGTCAATGTATGAATCCCAACCAGCTACCACAGGATGGCTTCCAGTTAGAGCCCTTCTCTGGGTGGCCAGGAATGAGCTCGTGCCTCATTTCCATTCTCCGTTGATACACAGGAGTATCATTGATTGCTGTGAACATTTGTTCACTTACCTCCATCTTTTTCCTGGGAGAAGTTGTACAATAAACTTGTGGGTCTCTTGTTGCTTACATTAACTCCTTAAGAAGTGTCACTGTCACAAGCGACTCTCCTCATAGCTCTGTAATAGCAATATTACAAGATCCCTGAAGGGATAATGTGTTTCTATGTTTTATTCACTTTTGTATCTTCAGTGTGAAGTTCCAACTCCACAGAATAATTTACTAAATATATATTTTTTATTTTTATTAGGATAATTATTACTTGCAATAAATTGCCCTCATTATTAAATATACAGTTTAGTGGCTCTTGGCAATTCCATATAGTCGTGAGACCAGATCCAGAATCAAGACATAGCATAAACTGCCCATCTTAAAATATTTTCTTATTGCTCCTTTTGTACTTGATTCTTACTTTTTTATACCATTTTTTTGTTGTTTGTGGGGCTTGAACTCAGGGCCTGGGCACTGTCCTTGAGCCTTTTTGCGCTCAAGGCTAGCTCTACCACTCGAGCCACACTACCACTTCTGGTTTTGTGTGGTTCATTTAAGAGCCTCACAGAGAGTTTTCTTCCTGGACTGGCTTTGATCCACAATCCTCACATCTCAGCCTCCTAGGATTACAGGCCCGAGCCCCTGGTGCCCTGCTTCTTACTTTTTTAAAATTATATTTTTATTACCATTAATTGAGTTAGCATTCAATAAATGACTATGATGTATCTTGATCAATGTCATATCTTTCATCATTTTCCCCATCTCTCCCAACCCAATCCTTCCTCAATTTTCTTAATTTCATGGGATATGTTTTAAATATTATGGCTTAATTACACCCCTCCTTCATTCTTATACCCACTTCATAAACTCCCCTCCATTCCCCCTGTCTAGTACTAGACTCCTGGTATTCATTTTGTTGGACTGTGAGATGATTTTCTAAAGAATTATAGCATTTAGATTCTCCCATGCAAGAACTTCCATTAATGCATTTGTATATACTTGCATTGATTCCTACTCTGGCTCCATGCAACTACTAAACTTTTCTTTAAAGAGAATTTTTGCCTTTTGTATAATTTTGTATGAACAGAATCTTATGATACTCTGGTTTTTGTATTATGTTGAACCATTTGTACAGTCTACCAGAGTGTATGTCCTTCTATTTTTCTCTCGTTTTTTTTTTCATTCTGGGATGTTACCACAGAAAAATGTGGTTCCTCACATTTAGATATTTACATGTCAATAAACATTGATAAAAGTCTCAAATGTATTTGGAGAATTAACAAGGCTTTATATAGGAAGAAATAAATTTATTAACAAGGCTTTATATAGGAAGAAATAAATTTATGCCTTGGACTTTATGGATATGGACTCAAAATACTTGTCAATGAAATATAGGAGTGAAAAGTAGCTAAATATAGTTCCAAATGACAAATATGTTATAGGCATATATATGTTAAGTGGTAAAACTTACTGAGATATATTATAAGAAAGTTGAAATGACATTTTACCTATCTAGTAAATATCAAAGATTTTCTTGGAATCATAAAATATCGCAACCTGACTTGTGGAATTGAAATTTCTTTGTACAATTATTTAATAAAAATAACAGTGGCCAGGTGCAGAAGGCTCATCAAAGGCTTCCCAGAAAACGGTGCATTGCTCGATGCACTCAAGTTCTGGGCTCTTCCATGCATTTTGAACTCCATAGAGCTATCTGTGTCTCTCTGTTTTTGGTTTTCTTTGTTCTACTACCTGTTTTATTGCAAGTTCTCTGAAATGAACTCATTATGCCGTTGACCAGGATGGTCTGGAGCCAAGAGCTCAAGCAATCCTCTCAGTCTCCATCCCACAAGTAGTTGCTTCTTTCCAATTACACTATAAATAAACGTGTCATCTGAAGTCATATCTGAAGCTTACTGACTTGTCATGGTATTGTTGGAGGATAGAACTCTAATTTTATGATGGGGAAATAGAGACATGCAGTAATTGGGTAATTTAACAATAAGGAGACAATTAGCAAAGAGTATCATCAGATAAGAACACGGGCACGGTCTGATTGCACACTCTTCAAGCGGTCCATTTGTACACTGTATACGCGTGGCTCTTCCTCTGGTTAGAATACTTCACTTGTTTAAAAAATTAGATTTCCTATTAGACTTGACATTACTTTAAAGCAGGGCTATGCCTTTTCCAGCTTTGTCATTTCTTAGTCTTTACTCTTACTCCTAGTATTAGATCTCAGTGACCAGATAGATGGGTATCTTTGCCTTGAAGAGAAATGGTTACATGGTTCATGTTGCCGGCCTAACCTTATTGTTTATAGAAGGTTTATCAAAGGGCCAGTGATTGAGACAGATGCTGCTCTTAAGGCAATTTGCTTGCCACTTGACTGAGCTACCAGCAACTTTTCCCACCTAGTCCTGGCTCTTTTGTAGCCTGCTCTTTGATGTAGATCATTTACCAGAAGTAAATCTATCTTGGTGGTCATCTTTCAAGTGAAGGAAGAAAAACTCAAGGCATTATTCAACTTTATTGCTTCAGTGACTAAAGCATTATTTGTTTTAATGAGCTGCCAAGCTATATGGGGAGAAAGGGGTTGTGGCAGAACCAGGAAGAGGAGAAACACACTGGGAATCAGAAAAGCAAATTCAGTTTCCTGCCAGGCTTTGGCTAAATAGATGCTTTTTAGATTGTTGTTTCTTGGAATTCTCAGATTGGCAGCTGCAATGGCCTATTTGACGCTCTTTATCATCTGTTCATGCTAACACAGGGGTTCACAGTATTGCTTCATGTCAAAGCGGGTAAGCAAAGGCAGAGGAGCCTAACTGAGTATTTTGTCATGCCGTATTCGCAATCCAGAAGGAGGAAGAACAACACAACAAATTGTGTGGACTGAATATTTTACAAAGTGGCAATTGATGGCAAATAGTACTGTGAAAGAGATGTGCTGGGTACAAGTCAGAGCTCAGATTTATTCAATACCTCATGTTTTTAGTTTCCGTTGGAAATGTATTGGCTGCCTTGCTCAATAAACAGAGAAGAATAATTATTTCCACAATATAATTCAGCACTGCTGCTATCAAGATACAAGTGTACTCAGTACATCTTTCAAGGACACTTGAAGTGAGTAAACTGATAGTTATCTGATCCTTCATGAAGACTTTTATCTCACATTCTACTACTGTGACAGTGTATTCTATTGCATTAGGTCAATCGGATGTGCAATTTTGTTGAATACAGTACTGTTTAAAATAGTTCCAGGAAATTTGGTCTGCCTTACATGATTTTGTGCTTAGCTGTGGAGGACATACTAGAAGATTTAAGACAGTTAAAATCAACCCAGCAAGAGACTTCAAAGCCATGGTTCTATTTAGACTGAGGGCAAAATGAATGAAATATGTTTCTATGAGGTATCTGTATGAGATTCAATGATAAGTATAACATCAACACCCGAGGTTTCTAGTGGGGAGGATTCATATTGAAGTTTGGGGTTTTCTTTCACAAATAGTATACATACAAAATAGCTTGCTAAAAGTAATGTTGTTCCAATTGGGTGGGAGGGATGTTCCAGTTGTACTAACTTAACAAAAGAAAATGATACTGTAGAAACGATCCTGTTCATTATATGAATAGTACCTATAGCTACTGCATTCCATAGAATTGATATTATATACTATACAAAATGTGATTCCATACAGAAGTTGGAAGATGGTAGATTTAGTATCAGGACTTTTTTTTTTTTTGCCAGTCCTGGGGCTTGGATTCAGGGCCTGAGCACTGTCCCTGGCTTCTTTTTGCTCAAGGCTAGCACTCTAACACTTGAACCACAGCGCCACTTCTGCCTTTTTCTATATATGTGGTGCTGAGGAATCGAACCCAAGGCTTCATGTATACGAGGCGAGCACTCTACTACTAGGCCATATTCTCAGCCTAATATTGTGTTTTTAAAGTATCTACTTTTTTGAGAGTTAACTTGTTTCATAAGATAACAAAAATTACCCCAAGAATTATGTACAGAGCTATTACATGGAAGTTAATATTTGCTTTAAAAATAGCATATTTTCATGGGATTTAAAAATCATATTTAAATAAGATTTGAATAAGAAATCTGACTAAGAAATAAATCACGTGATTATTTGGCACAATATGTGAATTTTATGTAGAGCAAGACACAGTAAAGTTTATTATATAGTAGCTTTTGTAATTCAGTTTGAGAATATAAGTGAGAAATATTTCACTCCTTTCATAGCTCACCAATAAGATTAACTAATAATACTAATTAACACTAATCTTAATTAATGTATGTAAGATCTAGTATAGTAATATTATAAAAAAAAGTGAAAAGTGTTGAAGTGTCTAAAAAGTAGCCAAAATAACACATGGCAAACAGAAATGTTTGGTCATTCTTTCTTGACAAAATTAGTGGAGTTGTTTGTAGTTGTTAGAGTTGGGGTAGGAGGAGTTCAATGCTAGGTTTGGGCTATTTTTCATGTACCTTCCAGGAGGAAAGGTAGGATATTTACCTTTTATTTGCTCAAGTTGTAAGTAGAAAGGGTTATCTTGATTTTAATCTAACGACTAGAGAATAGCAATTCATCAGGTTGTTATGGGTTGAGGGAAATAGTCTATAAGACTGCGCTGTTTGGTATTCCCACTAAAATGAGATTCCCTCCCATTGTCTCTCTATCCTAACACTTAGTATCAACAGACTTTTGGTTTATTACTGCCCATGTGGCTGTGAAGTGAAATCTTTCTATGAATTTAATTTGCATCTTACTAATGCGTTACACACTGCTGGGCCTCTTTGCATGTGCTTACTAATCATTCTAATGTTTTTGTTGTTGTTGTTGAAATACACATACAAAACTTTTGCTCAACTTTAAGCAAATTGTTTACTTTCATAAATTATTGAATCACAAACGTTTTTTAAAAAACATATTTTAGATACATGCCATTTGTTGGAGATACTACTTTCAAGTACTTCTTTCTAGTCTGTGGCTTATATTTATATTTTACTGATGAGGTATTTTGAATTGCAAAAAGCTTTAAATTTTGATAATGCATCCATAAGCAAATTTCCTTTTATTAATTTGTGTTTGTTGTTATAAAACGATTGCATAATTCAAGATTACTAACATTTATAAAATCTAATCATCCCAGAATGGTTTGTTTCAAAGCTACTTCTTTTGTACTTAATTATCATTATGCTAGTTTCCTTTTGGGCACAATTTTCATTGCCAATAAATAAACACTTACTTCTTGTCATATCCTACTGCAGAGAAAGAAACCTAAAGCAAATATTAAACTTGTTTATTTCTCCTATGCCGGACACTACTGCATTGTGCTATGTTTTTGATATTGTAGAGGACACAGCCAAATGCAGAGTTTCTGCTAAAGACAGATAGTAATCAGGTAATATTATGTACGGTTAGGAACTATGTTAAGCTCCTGACTTTCATTTTAATAGAAGTTGTTCAATAACAATGGTCCAATCCTGTGTCCTTTTCCTGAGTGCATCAGAATATAAATTTATATACTGATTTTATAATTTAAATCTGGGCATACTTGGGTTAGCTGTAAAGGGAAATTACACACAAGTCTCATCGTAGTGCAGATGGATGAGTGTTTTCACCTGAGTTTGTGAAGCACTGAGCTCAGCATTGGGTGTCTGCCATATTCTTTTGCAAATGTGAGAGTTTTAATTTTCCTCAGAGTGCTAATGCCAAGATGGACTTGGTTCTTATGACTCTGGTTGAGTCATTTCACCTTATGTCTTAATTTTCATTTCTCTTAAGTGGGGATTCCATCTCCAAGTTCCTGTGAATATCGAGTGCTTGATGCCTAGTGAGAGCTGACTAAGTTGCTCACTTGAATGGATGCTCCTTGAGTGCAGGGATCTTTCTTCAGCTCTTCTAGAAACATCCCTGACACACACATATTTCGAGTTTTAGAATGAGTCATTAACACGTGCAGTACCAGCCACGAATAGGGAAAATTGCGGGAATTTTTATAGACTGGTGCGAATGATCTCATGCGGTTAGAAAATCTTTTGCATATCCTTTATGGTCATGATTTTAAGAGCATGCGGTACATCAGAAGGATTCATTGTGTCAGGAATACCTCTGTAAAACCTAAGTGTGGACCAACGATGCTGTTTTCTAGAGACCTGTGGACTAAACATAGATAGGTGTGGAGTAAGGCATAAATAAAGTTGGAACCAAAATCCTGATCTCTTACCGTACCTTTGTAAAGAATTTAAACAATGTAAATAAAAAACCCTTGGCAGAATTTCTAGGTGGTACTGAGGACTATGAAATGAGTGCTGGGGGAAAATAAATTGAAGTTGGAATGGAAATCCCCCTTAGTTTTTTGGCAAAGCTCCCTGCACATGTATTGAATTTCCAATAACATTTAGGATGTTTTGAGAGATAACAAATCAGTTTCTAGAAATAAATTTAAATTTGAATACCACAAGAAAAGACCCTTTAGAAATGCTCACTGCTTATTACTCTGAGCTCAATATTCAGTCAAGTCCAGATGCTATCAAATGAAGATTCTTACTTTGAAAAGAAAGCGAAATCTGATCACTGCAAGGTGAAGGTAAAGTCAATTGCTGAGATGAATAGGAAAAGGACAGAGTTTCAAAAGGAAAGTGGGAGTATCATAGTTGGCTCTTTCAATGTGCTTCTTGACTGATGTGCCATCTCTGAGCTTCTTTTCTTGAGCCAGTGGAGGAAGTCCCGTCTCTCACAAAGGAGGTTTCTCACATGCCTTCCTTTGTAGAGGGCTGCATCTCTGATTGCAGGCCTTTCGTCTGCCGTGGTTCTTGTGATTTGAGTTTGCGTGTGTTTCAAGAACAAGTCAGAACAAAAACATCTTTGAGAAAAGCTCAGCATTTACTTTCACAACCCAAAGAGGCAGATTTTGTGGTGACCACAGCATCTTTATGAAAATTGAAATAGAATGAGAAATATCTCTAGAGCAAGTAGTTTAATAATCTGAGGTATTTCGTTGCAATCTGAATTAATATTTATAGCTTATATCTTTCCTGATCCCACAGATTTGCTTCAATTTACAGAACACACACACACACACACACACACACACACACACATACACACACACACACTTTGGCTTATTTTGGAAGAATTCTTCTGCAGATAAATTTTGTAAATGTCTTCTACAGGTGGAAAGTGAGTAATGAGTCCGGTTTTCCTCGGGATTTGTTTGGGATTAGATCTGCAATGTCCCCTCCTCCCCCAAAGCTAATGTGGGGAAGGCTTGGTCCCAGTGCAGCAGTGTTTAGACATAACACTTTCAGAGGGGTTTAGATCCCAGGGAAGACCTTGTTAATGGATGAATCCATGCATAACTGAGTGGTAGTGGAACTTCAGGACCGGGGCCTATTTGGAGCAAGTCTGTTCCTGCAGGCCTGCGCATGAGAATCTCTCGCCCTGACTCTCACTCACCTTCCTGGCCTTCAGGAGGTGAGCAGCCATTTCTGCTGCCAGTACTGACCACCATAATGCTCTGCCGAACCTCAGGTTCAAAGCAACCTTGGAAACTAAGAAAAATACATCTTTTTAAAAGTTGTTCCCCCCCCGCCTAGGCAGACGATGAGGATAGTAGACCTAGTTTTCATAAAATGAAGCAAAACAAAACAAACAGTGTAAAGCAGAGAAGTTGCCAAGAGAACCAAACTCAGGCTCACTGGAGGCAAAGAAAATTTGTGGTTTCTAGTTAATGACAAAATAATATTTCCTCATCTGTTGTTAGTTTTCTTGATGATGGACATTCTTGCTGGGGTGACGTGGAATCCCAGTGCTGTTTTGATTTGCATTTCTTTTATGGCCGGTGATGTAGAGCACTTCTTCATGTGTCTCTTGGCCATTCTCATTTCCTCTTCAGAGAAATAAGTCTCTCTTTAAGTCTTCAGCCCATTCATTAATGGGGCAGTTGTTTCTTTGAGGATATGTTTTGGGGGAACTTAATTTTTGAGTTCTAAGTATATTTTAGATATGAGGTCTTTGTCTGTTATATGGCCAGTGAATATCTTCTCCCAATCTGAAGGCTTTTTATTTATCTTGCAAGATAAGTCCTTTGTGTCCTTTGTCATGCAGAAGCTCTGCAGTTTCATTCAGTTTTGTTTGTCCAACCTTTCTTTGATTTGTTGTGTTTCTGGGTCTTTATTACAAAAGTTTCAACCTGTGCCAAGGAGCCCTAGTGTTGCTCCTATTTCTTCCTGCAATGTTTCCAGTGTATCAGCAGATGCTAGTGGGGATCTGGCCAAAAGAGAACACTACTACACTGTTGGTGGCAGGGTAAACTTGTTCAACCCCTCTGGAAAGCAGTGTGGAGCTTCCTCAGAGGGCTAAACATAGAGCTCCCCTACGATCCAGCAGCCCCACTTTTGGGCATCTACCCAGAGGATTACAAATAAGGCCATATGACAGCTATCAGCACAACCATGTTCATTGCAGCATTATTTACCATCGCTGAAATATGGAACCAACCCAGATGCCCCTCAGTAGATGAATGGGTCAAGAAAATGTGGTACATATACACAATGGAATTCTATGCCTCTATCAGAAAGAATGACACTGCCCCATTTGTAAGGAAATGGAAAGACTTAGAAAAAAAATCATACTAAATGAAATGAGCCAGACCCAAAGAAACATAGATTCCATGGTTTCCTTCATTGGCTATAATTAGTGTGTGTGTGTGTGTGTGTGTGTGTGTGTGTGTGTGTGTGGCATAGTACTAGCAGAGGATCACAACAGCTGAATGACTATGTACATATGATCATATAAAATGATGTTAAGCAAAATGAGCTCCAAGATATGGAAATAAGTGGTTTTTCGTTGTTGTTATTTTTCATGTAATATGTAAATTATTTCTTTTTTCTCGCATTTTTCTTCCGTATGGTTTAGCCACTGTTGTCACTGTATTTGATTTTGGTACCCTGGGTATTGTATATACATTTATCTGAATTAGGAAAGGGAAGGGGAACATCAAAAAGGTGAGACAAAAGACAAAGGGTGAACCAATGTAACAACGATACTCACAAGACAATATGTTGTAAACGAACTGTACAACTTCGGGGTGGGGGAATTGGGGAGGAGGAAAGGTGGGAGAAAAGGGAGGGAGGAGGTAACAAGTTTGACAAGGAATGTGTTCACGACCTTCACTGCCTTACACGTGAACTTGACAATAAAGTTTAAGTAAAAATATCGCATCAATCCAAGTACTTTAAGCTATGGAAGCATGTGAACGTACATGATTATATTTCATCCTCACATCATTGTGAAAAAGGCCAGATGAAGTATGCTGTTATTGAAACCAGCTTGAAAATGGCAAATGTGAGTGAACTGATTTATTAGGGCTGCCGTTACCGCCGTTACAAGTGATCACACGCTTAGTGCCCTAAAAGCAAACAAGCAAAACATTATTCTCTTACGGACCTTGAAACCAGAAGTCAGAAGCAAGACGACACTTTTTTTTTGGAGGCTCTAGAGTAGAAATCTATTTCTTGCTTCTTCCGGATGTAGGAACAACTCAGTTAATCTAAGATAATGTCTTCATTTCATGATACTGTGTACTTTCTTTTGTTGGATGTGTCATGTGTGTTAAGGAAAACAGAATGTTTTCAGGTTGGTGTAATTAAGACCTTGACATACTAAGACTGAGGTACTAAGATGAAAGAGTAAAAGTGAATAAGTCAAGGTGGAACTGAATGTCAGTAGTCTTATTTATTTCAGAAAGTTGAGCAAAATTAAATAGTCTTCTTAATTAGACATCTGCCAAAGTCTTTAATAAGTTTCAGTGCATTCTTAATTCCTAGGATAAGGTCAACGTTTTCCCAAATTATTTGAGGAAGGGAATTACTTTTTGATGGACTTTAAAGAGCAGTGGCCTTCAACTATTACAGTGAGAAGCAATGTATACTTCTCTTAAAAGGGAGAAATTTAGTTTAATTGCTATGAATAGCCCAAATGAAGAAAAATATGGATAGGTCCTGTTTCTTGAGCATTTATGCTGTATAGGATGCTGTCTTAAGTACTTTAGGTGTGTTAACTTGTTTAAGGTGTTCCACACAGTAGGTTGGAAATAAGTCCTATCATAATTATTTTACAACTATGGGAATGAGGCAAAGAGAGTTTAAACAACGTGTCTGGCTTTGTACAGCTCGTAAGGACTGGCTGGCAAAGCTGCTGTCATAACTATGGTATTCTTCTAACAGAGCATTTTCTTTATGAACAAGTAGTTTAAAAAATGTATATGCAAACCAGCCATCAAGATTCCAATCACAGCAGCGTGGGCTTCTTTGGTTTGTGCTTAGTAGCAGGGAAGCAAGGCTCATTGTCCAATTTGTCCATCAGCATTTCTCTGAGTCAGAGCAAAGAGAAAACACAAAGCTAGTGTTCTGAAGGAGGACATAAAACACATTGCCCTGTTCTCAAGACTTAGTATTGAAAATGTTTCAGTTCTCAGGTAATTTACTAGACATGATAGTTCTGAGTTATTTCAAAGCCTCCATGAAAACGAAAGGCATGTGGTACTTCCTTTTGCAAAGACATTGGGGCTCTTGGATCTGGCCTTGCTGACAGGAAGCGTCCTCTGACAATCACAGGGCTCTGCTGAGGTGGAAGGTATTTCTTTTGTTTTAGGTTGTTTTTATGTTTCCTAAGATAAGAATTCCCTACCATTTCCTATCAGATTGTCTGCGGTACACTCATAGTTTTTCTCTACAGGTAGCAACCACTGTAATTGCTCACGAGGTATTTTAGGAATGAAAGCGGAATTGTTTCACGGAGATGATTGCATAGAACCAGACCACAAAGCTGTATTTCAGGGCACGGCATGAAACGCATTGGGTTAAATTAGTTATTATTAAGGGCTTTGAGTAATGTCTGGTGCCAAGAAGTGCTTGTTAATTAACTAAATACAAATAGAACACAGAGAGGGATTATTACTATTTTCTGCACAGGAAATTGAGTCTTACGAGGCTGAGCTTCTTGCTGAAATTCATAGGGTCATTCCCCTTGCCTTCCTGGTGCAATCTGCCTGATATGTAAAGAGATTTATCAGAAAAAAGTATTTATTCATTTTTATTGTGCTATTAAATCATTGTCTTCTGCATGAAGCAGTATTTAAGTTAGCAAGAATTTCCTCGCTTGGACTAATACCCAAAGGGGCTGCAAAATGCATAGACGGAGGGCTGCGAAGCAGGGCAGATTGTGTTTGGGCCAGGTGGGAATTTATGACTTCTCTTTAAAAGATGGCTCATGGACTCAGTGCCGTCGGGACCCCTCTCACCCTTGTGCGCTTCTGCCCCGTCCGCCCCGGGCGGAAAGCTGGAGGGCGGCCCGATGGGCAAACCTTGGCGGTGCGTAGTCGCGAGAACAACTCCCCCTCCTGCCCTCGCACACTTAAAGAGCGACACGGGCGTCACACGGGCGTGTCAGGGCGAGCTTCTGGAACTTCCCTTTAAGAAAGGGAAGGGCAAGCACATTTATAGCAGTAATGACGGCGGGAAGGGGAGGGACCTGGAGCCGCTAGCTCAGATCAGCGACAGGCTAGTCTGGGCTGTCCATCACAGTGATGTCACGGAGCTTCCCCCAGAGGCGGAGATCACAGCCCACAGAACCATTATGATATCACAGGTGGCCGAGGCGGAAGGCGGGGCTGGCTTGCTGCCTCTTCCGGTTCTGGGCCCGGAAGGGGGTGGGAGTGGCTAACAGCCGCGCAGCCCCAGGGCGGGAGAAGGGGCCGGCCTCTCGGGACCGCCCCTTAAAGGGATAGCCACGTCCCAACACAGTGCCATCATTGAGAAGTTTGGTTGTAGCTGATCTAGTTTCAGTCATTTAGCAAGGAATTTTTTTAAGTGGAGGTTAACTGTGTCTGAGATGAAAAAGCAAAACCCAAACTAAAATAAAGCAAACAAGAAAAATCCAGAAAGATACTTAGGAGCTCACAAGCTAGTGTTTACATCACCGAGTCCTGTAAACCTTGGACTTCTTTGAAGCGTGAATACTGAAAATCCAGGATGCTAACAGGTGTGCTAGCAATTCATATCTTCCAGCAAAAAGTCATCTTCATCTATGCATATAAAACATAAAATAGATTACTTTTTCTCTTATGGAATGCCAAAGTCTGTCCAAAACAAGGAGAAAAAGGACAGGATTCACTAGACATGGAATCTAAATGCACATAAGAAAGTTAAAACAAACTCAGTCACCGCACTGTACCTGCAGTATGAGGAACCATACTAGCTAGCATTTATGGAAGAACTCTCCGGACACTCTCTGTTCCTTAGTGTCTATGTCTATCGTTTGCACACAGTGGGGTGTTTTCTTTACTACTAATTTTTTTTTTTATCTTTTATTACTTTACTAGATAATGTTCATGAGCCACTTCACCGACATAGACTTCTTATCCTGACCCTCCCTTCTTCTCTTTTGACAATACATACTGTACATTGGACATTGATAATGACCTACAATTTTTAATTATCTCTTAACACTTAAATTTCAGAGAATTAGAGGGGAACATTGCAAAAGACCTATATTCTATTTCATACTTAAACTCCAAATATTCAGGGAAGGTAGAGATTATATAATCTAATTATATAGATGATATGAAGCATATTTTAGAATAAATGTCCAAATAGAATATATCATGAGAAAATTATTCCAAACAACTTAAAAACTATAGATGTTTTAAGAATAACCTACTCAAAAATGGGATTTACAATCACAAGGTCAAAATCATTATATTTATCTTTCAACTTTCATTATTTTCTTTATCCATTCAGTCTTGATGTGTTTTTTGTCCTGTTTAGTTCTTTGAATCTACTTTTGCTTTAGCATAGTGAAAAACCTAGTTTCAACAGCTGCCAGAGCCTGCACCTTATTCTTCAAGATAAGTGGCTCCACTATAAGTTTTAGAAGAAGGAAAAAAAATAACCCACCCACCCCACCACAAAAAAATATGTCATATGAATCAGTGCATTGCCCTGCTTTTTTGTGTCTGTTATTTTTCAGAGGTCAAACGGATCTACCTCACCCTTAGACCCCAGTCAGTCAAGTTTGCCTTCCCTTTTCCCTTCCCCAAGACAAATTAAGAACGCTGAAACCTTTCACTCATAACAAAACAGTGATAAAGCAGGTAACAAGACCTCCCATTAATCAGGCCTTTCACAGAAGAGGCCCCAACCTCTACTCTTTGTCTAGCTGGCTGGTAGGTAGGTTTTTTGGGGGGTGGGAGGAGGGGGTAGCATTCTTTAGTTCAGCAGCACATTCTCCTTAGAAATGTTTTACTTTTCAGACAGTCTATGTTGATGAAAAAAAACCAAACGTCCAAAGAGTTAATACAGAAATCTGAACTTCTAATGATCTTCCTTTATATTTCCTTACAATGGACAATAACTCCCCATGCTAACGGCATGAGGACACTAAGACAGGCAACAATGAACAGAGAGGGAAGGTGGGGAAAGAGTGGCCACTACTACAAGATATACTGTATCATCTTGGTGGAAAAAAAAATCCTGTTTTCTGTAGCCAAATTGCTGCTGTCCCTTGTTGAAAATATTCAAGGTTCCTGTAAGTCAAGATGAGAGAATTCTGGAAGCTGAAACAGCTTTCTTTTCACAAGGAAAACATTACTGTCAGTTAAACGGTAACAGATCTGTCATTTTGTGCTGTCGGAATCCTTTTCACCAACAACACAAGACAGAATCTGCTCATAATAATGTCTCCCTCAAGTTTTCCCCATACAATGACTTCAACTTTTTTCCAGGCTAGTTGCCAGCGTCTGTATACAATTACATTAGAGCAAGCACGCCCTCTGCTGATCAGTGAAAGTATTAGCAAATAGTACTTAAAATAACTGAAGCCACAAAGATATTTTGGGCAGTTTTATTGGCAACTATGTTATTAGAACATGGTCAACATGAGAGATTATAACACTAGCCTATTTCCTAGAAACAGGAATAAATTTATATCAAATTTAGAATGTTCATCTTGTGTTCTCAACAATAATATTTTATAAATAATGGTTTGTAAATTGTTCAAGGTTATTAAAGAAAACAGAAATAGCCTCAGATCTACTAACATTTTGTACAAACCATAATATTTTAATAACACATGGAAAATAAAAAAGAGTTAGGAACCTTTTCCTGAGATAAGCCAGGGAGTAAACAGTTTTTGCTGGCCCATAAGTCCATTGCAACTCCACACTTCTACTTCTGTAGAGAAAAGGTGGCAATAGAAAATATATGAGTGGATGGATATGGTTGTGGTCCGATACAACTACTTCCAGCCTGGATTAGGTCTACAAAGACATAAACCTTCAGACTGATCAACTATAAAACAATGTGTATGCCCTTAAACGGGAACATTTTTCAAAACAAATGTTCATTTAGTGGAGGCAACTGTCATTTTTGTTTCAAGTCTGCCATCATTTCCAACTGTAACCATAGGCTGCTTGTTATAAAATACATTATGCTCATCCTTTGTATAAAAGTTATGCCTTTGATTTTGTTTCTGGGCCTTTGGTGACTCTATCAAACGAGGGCCAAAAACTCTCTTTCCATTTTAATGTACGGTTACCCTGCTGTTCTCCCAAACAGGAGATCCACCTGAGCGATGGTCTTCTCTCTCACAGTCTCTGCACACGAAGGCCTACATGGGATCTTCTTTCTCTTATAGTAGAAATTAGTATGTCAAGTACGAGTTAGCCTTTGATATAAGACAGCCAGTGCTCTGCTTCTATCTCAATGATTCATATAATCCATGACCCCCCCAGCTCTTTAATTAGCCAGTCTGTAAAATAATGGCACCAGCTGGAGGCATGGCCCAAGTGGTAGAGTAGCAGCTGCCTACCAAGTGAGAAGCCCCAAGTTTCAACTCCATTACTACCATTTTTCAAAAAGAGATAATGATCTCTTTCATATTTTTCTCATGAAAATTGAGAGCAAAAATATGTTAATGTACACTAATTATGACAACAATACCAATTTTATACAACTTCCCTCAAATAGTGCTCTAATTTATTTTCTAAGGTCAATACTACCATTGATCCCCAAGACAGATAAAGAAATTACAAGAAAATGACACATCAATAGTCTAAATGACCAGACGCAAAAATTATGTAAGAATTTAATAACCTGGGGTCTAGCAATAATAATACATTGTGATGAATTGGGGTTTATTCTGAAGTGCAAGGTTGGGTTAATTGTTGAGAATTAATCTATACAATTAATCATTCTGTCATATTACAGAAGAAAACCATGTGATTCTTTCAATAGATGGAGAAATAGCTTTGAGAAAATGTCAATGCCCATTCTTGACAAAAATGCTCAGTAGTGAAGGGAGCTTCCTCAATTGGATGTAAAGGCATCAATAAGGAGCTCACTGTGAACATCAAACAATCATGAAAAGACTAAATGCAGTTGTTCTAAGAATGGAAAGAAGCTATTTTTGCTCAATATTTTACCAGATGTCCTGGTCAGGAAAACATCTATCCAGATGTTTACCTAGGCAAGACATTTCTAAACAAGAAAAACAAATAAAAGACATATAGAGAGGAAGAAGTAAACCTAATTATACTTGCAGGTGACAAGAAACAACGTTTAATTCTATTTCTATAAATGGATCAATAAACAATCAGAAGTAAAGAGTACAGTAAAATACTATTGAAGCAAATAGAAATGTATTACATAAGTCATGCAAAGTCTATATCTGGGGAGCAACCAAATATCACTGAGATAATTTAAAGAGGGGCTAAATAAGAGAAATATGCAGTATTTAGGTCAGAAGATTCAATATTGTTATTAAGTCTCCCCTCGTAGATTTAACACAATCACAGCCTAAGTCACTGCAAGCATTTTTAAAGAAACACACAGTACTATTCGAAACAGAATACACACACATTATATATATATTAAATGTTTGGGACATTGAATACAACTCATTCAAGAGAAGATAATATTTTCAACAAGTGCATGGGCCTGATTGTATAGTTACATGTGAGAGAACGAAGCTCAATGCTGGGATGTAGCTCAGTGCAAAGCTTTTGCCAAGCAAGTGAAATGTGCTTTGTTCGACTCCTAGAACCAAAAAAGAACAAACCAAACCAAACCAACAACCACCAACAACCAAATCCTCAAAACACCAAAGCCCAAACCTTAATTTCACAACAAGATTAAAAAATGGTCTGAAAATAAACTGTAGACTTAAGTTCAGAAGTTAAACATTTCTAGAAGACTGTTTAAAACATTGCTGACCTTGTTCTTAGAATGTCTTGAACATAATAGCAAAACCATAATTCTTAACAGAAAACACCTACAAATTGTACATTATTAAAATTAAAAACTTTTACTTGATTGGTAAAACTGGGAGAAAAACTTCAAATCATGTTAGCTGATAAAAGAACTTTAATCTAGAACATAAGACATGTCTCAGAACTTAATAAAAAGAAACAGCTAAACAGAAAGAGGGAAAGATACTTGGCATTCATTTTATCAAAGAAATTAAACAGATGACAAACACATTCAAAGGTGCTCAAGTTGGGTGCAAGCAGCTCATGACTATAACCCTAGCTACTTAGGAGGCTGAGAATCCTGGTTCAAAGCCAGCCCAGTCTGTGAGATGCTTTTCTGTCTCAAATCCTTGGGGCTGTGGCTCAAGTGGTAGAACACCAGCTGTGTGTGTGTGTGTGTGTGTGTGTGTGTGTGTGTGTGTGTGTGAGAGAGAGAGAGAGAGAGAGAGCGAGAGAGAGAGAGAAGGAGGGGGGCGCGGGCAAAGGAACAGTACTCAGGTCCCGAGTTCAAGGTAATCCTTGAGTAAATGCACATTAAAACTTGTGTTAGTCAGCTTTGTAGCAATGTGACAACATACCTGTGAAAACCCAGCTTGAAGGAGGAAAGATTTATGTTGGCTTACAGTCTGGGAAGATGACTTCCCTTGGTCCAGTTGCTGAGGACTGAGGACCGAGGACCTTACAGTGGGATGCGCACAGGAGGGGAATGAGAGGAAGAGAAGCAGAGCTGTAGGGAAAGCCAAGCCTTTCAACGGCATGCCCCGACGGTTCACTTCCCCCACCCAGACTCCCCTCCCAGGGTCCGGCCTCTCCCAGCGGCTCACTAAGTGATAACTATGGAGCTGGATGAATCCAACTATGATATAAGGATTTTCATGATTCAATAACGGGCCCAAAGGCCTTATCTATTGCTCTGGGGTTCAAATCTGCTTTGGGTGGCCATTTAAGTTCCAGTCCATAACAAGCCACCACAAAATACTCAGTTATCAGAAAGACTAAAAATTTCAAAAGTGTGATCCTATTAAATGTTGGGAGAATGTGAGCTCTTTATACACCTGGCTGAGGCATGAGATGGTAAAATCACTTGGGAAGAGTGTTTGGCATTTTCTTTAAAAGATGTGTGAGGGGGCTGTGGATATGGCCTAGTGGCAAGAGCGCTTGCCTCGTATACATGAGGATCTGGGTTCGATTCCCCAGCACCACATATACAGAAAATGGCCAGAAGTGGCGCTGTGGCTCAAGTGGCAGGGTGCTAGCCTTGAGCAAGAAGAAGCCAGGGACAGTGCTCAGGCCCTGAGTCCAAGGCCCAGGACTGGCTAGAAAATAAATAAATAAATAAAAGATGTGTGAGCACTTCTGTATGGCAATCGTTACATCCCTAGGATCGGTAGAAGAGAAATGGAAGCGAAGTTCAGAAAGAGGCTTGTTCCAACACTTACAAAACCCTTTGGTGTAAACCAACTGAACAACTCATGGGGGGAGAGGGAAAGGGGGAGGTGGAGGGGGGAACGAGGGAGGAGGTAACAAACAGTACAAGAAATGTATCCAATGCCTAAGGTATAGAACTGTAACCCCTCTGTACATCACTTTGACAATAAATAAGTAATTATTCACCAAAAAAGGAAAAGGCTTGTTCATGAATACTCATAGCGATTCTTTATGACAGTTCAAAACTGGAAACAATCAAAATTTCTATTAAGTGTTGAATAGATAGAAAATCGAGGTATATGCCTGCAATAGAGAGGAATAAATTATTGATGCTTGCAACAATATGCATAAATCTCAGAATAATTGTGGTAAATGAATGAAGCCAAACAGAAAAAGTAGATAGCATAATTCAGTTTATATGAAACATTAAAAAATTAGGCAAATTTATCAAGACTGAAAGTGTGTTAATCGTTTGGAGCTGGAAAGGCTGAGAGGGTAGAAAAGAGAACTTCACCGTATTCTACAAATACTAGTCAATGTTATTATTAGTGCTATCACTAGATTTTTTTACTAGCACTATTACTATTACTATTACTAGCCTATTATTAGTGCTCTCCTTCCTCCTCCTCCTCCTCCTCCTCCAGGGCCTCCTCCCCTCCTCCTGGCTCCTCCTCCTCCTCCTCCTCCTCCTCCTCCTCCTCCTCCTCCTCCTCCTCCTCCTCCTCCTCCTCCTCCTCCTCCTCCTCCTCCTTCCTCCTCCTCCTCCTCCTCCTCCTTCCTCCTCCTCCTCCTCCTCCTCCTCCTCCTCCTCCTCCTCCTCCTCCTCCTCCTCCTCCTCCTCCTTCTTCTTTGCTCAAGGCTAGCACTCTACCACTTGAGCCACAGTGCGATGGCCGGCTTTTTCTGTTTTTGTGGTGCTGAGGACTTGAACCCAGGACTTCAAACATGCTAGGCAAGCACTCTACCACTAAGCCACATTGCCAGCCCTATCACCAGCTTTTTATCCTCACACGTTGCCTTAAAGGAGATAAGATACCGAGATTAGGTTTTAAAAGTAACTGAGAACCAGTGATAGCACGGGTACAACCACAGGAAGGGGATCCAAGAGGATCATCGACAATAGAAGCTACGGTTTCACATGGCGTGTTGAAAGTGATTACCACAGTGATATAACAGTCGTTTCCATAACATGGAGTTCATTTCACTTAGCATCATCTTTTGTGTTCATAAGGGTATAGCTATTGGGCTCTTGTGATCCTCTGCTGTGACTAGCCTAAACCTGTGCTGATTATTCCCTATGAGGGAGACCATAGAGTCCATGTTTCTTTGGGTCTGGCTCACTTCACTTAGTATAATTTTTTCCAAGTCCTTCCATTTCCTTACAAATAGGGCAATGTCATTCTTTCTGATAGAGGCATAATCTCTCTGTACATCACTTTGACAATAAATAAGAAAAAAAAGTGACTGAGAAGAATGGAGTTGTATTTCACAGATCAGACCAAATTTGGATCTTTTTGGAAATGTGCAACAGTGCACTAAAATTGAGATGGAGTTATAGATTTTAAAATTTAAAAGTACTTATTTTTATGCTGGTACTGGGACTTGAACTCAGAACCTGAAGAACTAGGCTTTTTCTGCTCACAGCTGGCACTTTACCACTTTAGTTTTAGCTTTCTGCTTGCTCACTGGTGTCAACAGTGTCTTGGATCTGTCTGCCCAGATCTGACTGCCCAGGTTGACTTTCAACTGAAATTCTCAGACCCCATGCTCTTAAGTAGCTAAGATTACAGGCATGAACCGCTAAACCCCAGATGTAAAAACCATTTTAAAAGCGTATAAGCATTTGTCAGTCTTGGAGCAAAGTGAGAGATAAAGGAGAGATAAAACATTCCTGAGCCTGAAGGAATTTTGCATGGCTTTCCACAGAGATTCATCCCATTTTCCTTAGAGATGTGTTTGAAAATGTGCAGGGCCCCCCTCACATTGTTGGAGATGAGGCTGAGCATGCTAACTGTTTCTTATTCATGGGCTAAGCCTGAAGAATTGTCTTGACACAGGGAGCACTGGTGCTTTGGGGAGCACTGGTGCTTTGGGGAGCACTGGGTTCTAGTCACATTAGTATGAAGGAAATAAAGTTCCCAGGGATTTTATGCCATCCCATCACCTAAATGGAGGTTTAGAGCTCACTTTCTGTATTCCATTACAGCCATGTTGCAGTGGGCAGAGGGAACATATGGATTTTGGGATACATGCACCAGTTCATGTCCACTGACAGGAATGCTGCACTAGATGGCTTCCATGTCAGGAAAACGGGACAAGGCAGCCCTTCCTTAGAAGGTTCTCGGAGCGGTGACAGGGCCAACAGGAAGTGAAGTCAGGGACCAGGTTAGACTCAGGAACTGTAACTCTACTTCAGCAGGAAGTTCAGCATTTCTAATACAAATCAGAATGGGCTATACATTTTCCCCTTAGGAAAGCTTAAGAACCGCACGTTTACCCTGCATTGTGCTGGTGCTGTGTTTTCACTCTGTGTTTAAGAAGAGGGCCTTCACAGTCCAGCTTCGTGGCTCAGATTTCATCTCTGCCACTTCTGAACCCAAGTCCCTGGTTTTCTCCAGGAAAGGGGGCCGGGGGAAGATGAGTGAGGCCGAGTGGCTCACATCGCCCCAGCGGCTCGGGGTCTGGAGATGGGGGAACACAAACGTTCCCGAGAGCGCGCGTGGATCCCTGGTGGGCATCGCGGCGCACACCTGCGACCCGAGGCGCAGAGGCGCGCGCCTGTCGTCCCCGGGCAAGGGACGCCCGCACGACAGGACTGCCGTCTAGGCCAGCCCGGGTGTTGAATAGAGCCAGTTTCCACCTTGAAAAGTAACCCGCACGGAAAGCGTTTGCTAGAGAGGCTCATGGGGTTCAGCACCTTAGGAAGTCAGAGGCTCTGAGCGCAAACCCCCGGGTCCCTTCACAAAAGGAGGGAGCAGCCGCAGCTATTTTAGGGACTATGGGAAAGCCCTTAGCAGGCCGAGAAGGTGACCATCCTCAAAGGTCAGTGTTAGTTTTCAAAAATTAAACCTCTGCAGAGGTTAAAATAAAGATACGACAGTTACAAATTCACACAATTTGAAAGGCGTGATGTGTGGTTATAGGAATCCTGTATTTACCTTGGAAGATGATTTAAAAGAGCAATTCTGGTTGACATGCAAGCGTCTCCAACTGTTTGAACTGAACTCTGGTAGATGCAAGGGGGAACTCAAACAGTGTTAGTTCCTTAGAAAGGCAACGCCAAATTTCAACAAAATAAAATACCAGGAAGGGGGGTACTTGAAAGGGGTGGATTCCTTGGGGAAGGGCAGATGGGGAAGAGAAGCAGAGGAGAATGCAGTCAGGAGCCCAGCACAGAGCCTACAGACCTGGCAGGTGCGGGAACAGGGGCGGGGTGCGTGAGAATGTCGAAAGGGGGATACTGATTAAGATGCACTCTATTCACAAACTCTTCGCTAAATGGCAACTCCTTTGTGCAACTACTTAAAGATCAGAAGAAACTTATACATAAAAAGCAGTCTTTGGTTTATCCAAAGGGTTCCAAGTGGAAATACCCTTCAATTAAGCAGAGGTCATAATGACAACTCACAGGGTGTTAGGGGTTTGCTACAGGTGCTTCTAATCGTCTACCTGAAGGTTCCCTGGACTTCTGGAAGCTTACCTCCTTTCACTTCCTTCCGTGTCTTACATTGCAAAGATATACATTCTTGCATTTCTTACAAAGAAAATTCTACCTTTTCCTAACTCCATGCAGGATTAGTGAATGCTTCTAAATTTTTGCTTTCCTAAGTCAAAAAGAACGATTAACATGTTTATTTTGTGTCTTCTATACATGCATTCTATTTTACTGTGTAAATCTCGAATTACACTGTAAAGAAGCAAATTCTCAAACTATCCACTAGGGGGTGGTCTTGTTCTTTCATTAAGAGTAGATTTATTATTATTATTTTTTTCTTTTTTAAATGTAGGTTTCTCCTTTCTGAAGCAGAATGGTTCAGTCCTGGTATTGAGTACTCTGTTTAATGTCACGGTTATATCTTGGCTCTTTTGAGGCTGACAGTGCTGAATTCACTGAAGGAGAAGAGACAACTGTTGATCTGTCACTATGTTTAGTTTCCTTCTTTCTTTATCCTTCATAGATTACTCAAGCAACAGTCCCACATACAATATTGTTTTTCACAGAAATGTCACACTGCCCTAAAGACTGAATCAGAGGACTCACTTCTATCTCTTCACAGAGATGCCTTGTTTAAAGACCTCTCTGTATCACCTAAGCAAACCACGGTGGCTCTTCATCTCTTTGCCGCACTGACAGAACTCTTCACAATAAACCCATGCATGATGCAATGCTTCCTGTGGTTGGTTTCAAAGGGAAACTCATTTTTCATGGACCCAAAGTGAATTCCCTAGTATTTCTATATGAGTAGAATCCATTTTTAGCCCATATCTAGTTCAACTTACTTTCTCGAATGACATTGCTTTAGCAACGTGTGGATAATAGGAAATGGTAGAATGATGCAAGTACCTTGACTTGTTAGAGATACTGGAAGTTGAGTCTGGATTTGGAAAACACAGTAATAGTTATTTGTCTAGTGCTACGGAAATGTAATGGCATCTCAGAATGACAATGAAAAGTATGTCAAATTCTTAAAATGTTAATCATAAGTTTGAGCTCCTGTTGTGGGGTCATACTGGGGGTTGAACTCAGGGTCTTGCGCTGCTAAGCAAATGCTCTCTTAGCTTTACCCTAGTCCTTTTGTTTTAAGTTTGTTTCTCCATAAGGTCTCATACTTCTACCCAGGTCTGTCCTTAAACTGTGATCCTCTTATTTCCATCAAGCCTGACCTGTCTCAATAGTTTTATTACTGTTTGTTCCACCAAGAGGAATAAAATCATATACCCAAAGATTTGTATGCAAATGTTCATCAGCAGCATTATATATTAGCCAACAAATGGGAAAAAAACCCCAAAGTCCATCAATTGATGACTAAACACAAAATAATAACTATATGACGGAACACTGTTGTGTAATAAAGAAAGAATGGACTACTGATGCATGAACGAACTTCATAAACGTTATGCTAAGTGGGAGAAGACAGGCAGGAAGGTCATAGATTGTTTAATTCCACTTAAAGGGAGCATCCCGGAAAGGTACATGCACGTTGGCGGTGACCTGGGAGGCGGACCGGAGACGAGGAACACCTACAAACAGACCTGGAGCTTATCTGGAGGTGGGGAATGTCAGTCTCGGAAAATCAGACTGGCACCGGTGGCACAGTACTGTGCATTTGATAGTAGTCATTGCATTGTGTGCTTAAAATTATTTTGCATGTAAAGCTGTTCAATATTAGACAAATAAATCTGAACTTAGTTTGGATGAGTCTGTGGTTTCACCAAACGTTCCATCTGCAAGCGGGGGGTGCTGGCTCCCACCTCCCATCCGGCTTCACGGGAAGGACGAATAGATTGCCTTGCAGACTGGGTTGAGGATAAATATATGACCCTACAAGATAAATAACTCAAGCTCAGGATCAAGAGGCTAGCTGATTTCAGCAATCTGTTGTGAAGATGACTTATGGCATTGATAGTAATGGGGGGGGGAGAGAGAGAGGGAGAGAGAGAGAGAGGTGACATATTTAGAATGCAAAATACAAGATGATGATTCACTGAACGTGGGAAGTGAGGAAAAGGATGAGGTTACTGGAGTATAAAATCCTAGATGATGGACAGGTGTTTGGGTCAGAGGAGGAGAACTGATTTTTGAAAAATTTGTGATTTAAAATGTCTGTGGGATATCTGATCGGTGTGTTAGGCATTTGAATATATACATCTGAGGCTTTGTACAAAGTTCAGAGTTGTCTCCTCAAACACATAACTGAATCTACAGGATTGGGGGAGATTTGGACTGCATATGTATGAGAAAGAGGTTTGAGACGAACCCTGAGGAGATCCCAGACTAACTTCTGCTGGTATGCACAAGAGAGTGTAAGCAAGAGGCCGGGAAGCAGGAAAGGAGTGCTGTGGTATACCAGATACCCAGGTGGGCCTTGAACCCTCAACAATAGTCACCAGAACTCAGCCAATTGGGCTAGGAGTCTTTATTAAGCTGTGCACAGAGTCTGACAGCACTGGGTCTCAGTAGGTCTGGGGTTTTAAAGGCGAAAAATCACATGTACCACATGCAGGTGGGTCAGGCAAGTTAGGCAAAGCAAGCAGGCAGACTTACAGAAGCAGAATTTCTGTTAGTGATTAGAATTCCAGTAAACTTCCTTTGCAAAGGTTGAGCAGCTCTAGGTCAAGCTGCTTTTGGCTGCGGTTATTCAGCTTAGGTTTTGCCCTTCACCAGGCCTACTACCTTGTCTAAGCCTGCTGTTTCTAGGGACTCAAAAAAGGGGGTTCCCTACACCTTTCACTTGGTTTCCACAAAAACGATTTCCAGAAATCTTTGTTAATTAGAAAGAGAGAGTTGTGGCCTAAAGTTGGTTTGATTCCCTAGAAACCAGGTAATCTCATAAGTCCTTTAAAAAGCCTCCAGGAAGGCTCAGGGTAAAAATACTCCAAAGAAAACTAGTGAGAAACATCTTGAGTATGGGTGGAAGAAGTTTAAAGTTTCCTTGAGAGCACTACATAGCCAGTGCGCCTTTTTTTCCATAGGAAGGCTTGAACTTGCTGGAGTCTTGATTTTCCTTTTTCTTGAATAGCACAAATGTAGTGATACACTATCTGTCTTTTGCCTGCACTACGTCTATAACCTGCTTTAAAAAAATGATCACCAAGGGCTGGGAATATGGCCTAGTGGTAGAGTACTTGCCTCGTATCCATGAGGCCCTGGGTTCGATTCCTCAGTACCACATAAACAGAAAAAGCCAGAAGTGGCGCTGTGGCTCAAGTGGTAGAGTGCTAGCCTTGAGCAAAAAGAAGCCAGGGACAGTGCTCAGGCCCTGAGTCCAAGCCCTAGCTAGTACTGGAAAAAAAAAAAAAGATCGCTAAGCCTGTTATTCTTATAATGATCAGTAAGTGTTTGCTAAGTCATAGGAAGCAGCACAAAGGAAGCATGGCCTGGCAAGGGCGGGTAACAGCTTTGCTGCTCTTTTCAGGTAGATCTGATTGCAGAAACCTCAATTCCTCAGTTCCTAACCGCAAAAGGTGGCTGTCAGCAATAACCCATCCTATTCTCACAGCCTGACATTCACACCACGATATACATGCATGTGCACACACACACACACGCATGTGCACACACACGTACAGAAAACAGATCACTAGGTGCACAGGAAATGCCCGAGTGAAAGTCAGTAGATAAAAGATTGTTTCACCTTAAAAAAAAATCATTTCAAAAGGCTTCCTGTATCTCGAAAAGCCTTCAACGTTCAGCATTAAACTCCGTATCAGAGTCGACAGAGTCAAGTCGACGGAAGGCGCGTGTCTGTAACGTTCATTTGCTGCTGGATCCGAAGCCTGGCCCTTCCTTCCCGCCTGCGCTGCTCAGTGAGGCTCTTGGGGGGCTCCTTCCTGCAGGGGGACTTGAGACCCTTCCTGGGTGTGACCTCACCACGGTGGAAAGTCAGCTCAGGGCTCCTGGAGGATCCACAGACCCAGATGCTCTTCTGCCAGTTGTGTCACCTCAGTCTGCAACAGGCTGGAAATACCACGTGGACAGGGAGGTAAGGCATTGGACTCTGAATGCTGTGTCCACGCGGCCTGCTGGATTTAGGCTCCAGCCCTCATGAGGGATGGGCGCTGTCGCTCTCTTCCACGGCTTGGCTTTAGGAGAGAAGAGTACACTGTATTTTGGTAGCCTGAGAAGAGGCAAAACCTAAAAACAGAAAACTCAATTTCTATTGAAGGCATGTTCCTTTTGGAATATCTGAGAGTTGAAAAACTAAGTTCAAGTGTTGTTCATTTGGAGGGAGTTTATAGGTAGACATAAAGGATTTGTTTTTAAGGCAGAATGATGAGTATTTGAGCTATCATGATCAAAGGCACAAAATCATTAGGGATCAGAAAGAGAAGAAAATAGTCTTTCCTTAGCTGCTACCTGAAGAAAAAAACTCAGAGGAAGTAACAATGCAAATAGTGGGCAGAGAACTGATAAATTTCTGGATTGGCTAAAAGATCTATCATCCAGGAGCTATGAAAAGATTTAGTGAAAATGAAACAGGTACATTTGAAGTAGTTAGTGGTCAGATTCTAGAATCTCTCAATCCTTGATGAACTGCTAGAAATGCAGTCAGGTGAGAAGGAAGAAGACGAGCTCAACTAAGTTGGGGATGGTGGCTCTTGTAGTACAAACCTATAATCCCAGAGCCGCTTGAACATCCCCAAGTAAAGAAAATGCGACCGGTCTCACAAAAGCGTTGAGTGTTGTATACCGGACGCCCAGGTGGGCCTCGAACCCATGACCATAGTCACCAGCACTCAGTCCATCGGGCTAGGAGTCTTTCATTTACCTGTGCACAGCGTCTGCTTGCCACGGTGACAAGCAGTACTGGGCCTCCGCAGGGCGGGGCTTTTAAAGGCGAAAGTCCCATGTGCCACCCACCGTGACAGTGCTTGTGACAGCAACCAGACCTACAGAAGCGGACCTGGTGGTCAGTGACGACGAACAGCCATTGCGATTCCAGTAAAACTCGGGCAAAGAAAGCAACGAACCACGTAAACGATCGAAATACTCTTTGTTTAGTTCTTGGCTCTGGGTGTAACTGGTATTTACTGAGTAGCCACTTAACTTCTTTACAACATGCGAATGGAGTAATAATTAGGCTCCATCTCTCTCCTTCCTTTCTTTTGCACGGGCCCAGCAGCTCTCGGTCAGGCTGCTTTTCACTTACTCGGGATAGCTCAGCCTCTTTTGGACTAAAAGTGAATTTCTTGGTCTGGATGTCTCATTGAGTGTGTAGTTCAAAACCGTAGAACATTTGCATAGCAAGTAGCTGGCCTTGGGTTACATCCTCAGTACTGATAAAGAAAAAGTAAGGCCACTGATGAGGTATAAACGAAGCGATGGGCGAGACAATCTCGACAATTAGCACAGAAAATGCCAGCAGGATGTGCCTGACACGGTTCCAGTAAGGTAGAGAGAATGACAAGGTGAGGAGTCTAAAGATGTGGTGTGGAGTAGCGGGATTTGATATATCCAAGTCAGATCAGTTCCAGGCAATGGGCGATAAGACTTGAGACCCAGGTCTTGTCAAACTGTCTCATTGTCATTCCCCTGAAGGATTTCTATAAAATGAGGGCTTTTAAAGATAGAAACTCAACGTGAGATAGCTTTACAACGTGGGAAAAGTGAGCAGGTTGCTTTGCTAGCTTACCCTTGGGGAAATGAGTCACTTTCTCTATTACAGTGTGGAAATACCAATCTGTCTGCCTATCTAAATTTTCATACACACTTAACTGCTTTCTAATGGGCTTTGGGAGCCTGCTGCACACGAGCCAGTACTTTGTGATGATATTTTCCAGTTTAAGTTTTTGTTCTTTTGAAATTCTACTTTCCAGGATTACCTCACAGATTAGCTCAGAACCAAGATCTACCATACTGTGCATCAAAAAGAAAAAGAAATCCATTGTATACTCAATTGTATAGTCACTTCTAGAACTTTTAACGGCAGGAGTTTGTGAACTAGAGACTGAAAAGTGATCAAGGAGGTATTAGCTCTAACCTTACTTCTATTAATTATCATCATAAAGGTCACAGCTCTGACTGCTTCTCTTGCTCAGCTTCAGTCATCCTGAACCTATCGCTGAGTTTTCCACAGATTGACTTCTTCTCTTACTTAAGATTTCACTGACGGATGTCTTTCCCTATTTGGTGGCTGCCTTTGGGAAGATAGCTGCAAGCAAGGAACACTCGTTAACTCAATGTAGTTGAAGGATGCACTGAAGAAAGGCAAACTTTTCTTACTGATGTAAAGACATTTTTGGAACTATTAAACCTCTAGAGGAGAAAATGACTTTTTTTTTAGCACATATTCCATGCTTTGTAGAGTTGGTCACAAACACACTCACTGACTTTTGAAGTTATTGTTTTAAAAACCCTGAACTTATAGGCCTAACATTTAAATATTGTCCCAGCACTAGCATTTGTTGCTGAACTCCATTTGAAGCTCATGGTTGACCCAGTAAAAGCCTTCCCAAGGCAGGTCTCAGCATTCTGAAGGCAAACCATCTCCAGCCTATTTGCCATAGAGGAGAGCAATAGTGGAAGGACAAGAGATTAGACCAGATAGATGGTTTCTTTTTTTTTCCTTACAGGTAAATGGAAGGCATAAGACAATTTAGATATTCCTGACTTATCTGTTCTATATGGCACTTTTCCTCAGTGCAGAAAACTGCTTCCTTCTTGATTTTTTCTTTGAAAACATTTTACTTGAAATTATTAAAGAAACAAAGAGAGAGAGAGAGAGTTTCCATGCTGCTTGTGTAGATGAGACTCTTTAGTCTACAGCATTGGATGTGGAATTGATTAGCAAGTAACACTGGGCTGGAACGAGTCCAGCTATCTCAGAGAAAGCTGGATGCGTTCACCAAGTGCTTTGAATTGTTTTCCTCCTTGTGTCACAGGGGGAGGTTAGTGGAGAAGGTTAATGGGTGTATTGTTTGTACAAAAGAGAAAAGTAATTTAAAAACAAAAAGACAAGAGAAAAATCATACCAAAGTTTTGTAAAATTGTTCCTCTTCACAAATTTTAGAGTTCTAACTTTAAAACTGATTTATAATTTAAAGTGTAAAATAAATAAAAAGATGGACCCTTGGCAATTTTCAGATTTTTCCTTTGTGTAGGGTGTGGAGTACAAAGGACAAAGCACGGTGTTTTGGGGAATATTTGCTTAGCCATAGGGTTCCTGGGAGTACCAAGTGTTAATTGATGTTGTTGATTCTAAAGGCATATGTTGGGACTGTACTTTTCAACACTACGTTCGTTTCTTTAAAAATATCATTTTGGATTGAAGCATACATGTTTTGATGTTTAAACCTCTAGAATAATATTGCTTATTTTTTTTCCAATGACCTGTATACCATCTTTGAAAATCCTGTTAGGATTTTAACTCATTTTAATTCTAGAACCATGGGTCCCTCTTCAAAATTCCATTTCTTTGTTTCCAGGTAAGCTCTCCGAGAATCCACTACAACATTACAAATCAAAATACTATGGACAATATTGTGATTTTCATTTCTGTTTCATTCCATTGTCAAATAACATTGGGCAGTTTGGAACATTGCCCTGCCAAAGCTAAATTTTTCATCTTAAAATTTAAGCTTATCTATCTATCATCTATCTATCTATCATCTATCAATCTATCTACCACCCTTCCCTCTTTCTCACATTTATATTCGAATCTGGAACCAGGTCCTGCCTAGCCACCTTGTACAAAGCAATCATTTTCTTTTCCTTCTGGAAGATGGGATTGAAAAAAAACAACACATTGTTTGGATTCACATATGGGACAATTTTTCACCTTGATGAACTCGGGAAATTACTGTTTTGCTGATACAGTTCCATGAACAATGTTTGAGTCATCTCTTCAAAGACTCTAAGGGAAGAGAAAGTTCTACAGTGCCGAAGCTCTCAGAGCAAAGAGCCAAGGCTGTGGGGTATTAATTTCACCCAATAGCTAGGCACTGGTGGCTCATGTCTGTAATCCTAACTGCTAAGGAGGCTGAGATCTGAGGATCAAAGCTCAAAGCAGGCCCAGGCAGGAAAGTCCACAGGTGTCTTATCTCCAATAAACTACTCAGAAAAAGCCGGAAGTGGTGCTGTGGCTCAAGTGGCAGAGGGCTAAGATTGAGCAAAAGAGGCTGGGACAGCCCCAAGGTCATCAATTCAAGCCTCAGGACTGGAAAAGCAAATTTTCAACTAAGGTGCTATAAAACACAAGCAGCAACTTTATAAGTGGTTGAAATTTCAAAGGACACAAAAACCCATTTAGATAAAATGGAATGAATTTCAAGGTGCTTAGGGTAGTTGCATATTTCCTTAGGATCTAGGCTAAACTTGTTACAGTTAATGTCCAATAATGGGTCAATGTCCATTATTAACCTAAAGCCTTTTCTCATTTTCCATTTTTCAATGGAAATCTAACTATCACAAACATAGCAAATTATTGGGGGATGTGTAGAGCAAACAAGGAGATATAATCGTTGTATATTAACCTGGTTTTCATTTATGTAGCTAATGCATGCTTAGAGGTCAAATTATATAAAAATGTTCTTGCTGTTAGGAACTAATGCTTTTGATGGAAGAAAAGGTCAGTTCAAAAGCACGTGTTTTTTTTTTTTTTTCCACAACGTGAGAAGAGAAAGATGAGAAGAAACAGGGGAATAGGAGAAAAAGCAGATGTTGAGGAAAGACCAGTAGATCTAATCAGGGTATTGAACAAAATTCTGAGCTTTGGGAATAGGTAGGAAATATGTGGAATTAAAAAAGTAAATAGAGGCTGGGAATATGGCCTAGTGGCAAGAGTGCTTGCCTTGTATACATGAAGCCCTGGATTCCATTCCCCAGCACCACATATATAGAAAATGGCCAGAAGTGTGCCGTGGTTCAAGTGGCAGAGTGCTAGCCTTGAGCAAAAAGAAGCCAGGGACAGTGCTCTGGCCCTGAGTTCAAGGCCCAGGACTGGCAAAAAAAAAAATGAAAAAGAAAAAAGAAGAAAATAGATTACTTGCATTAAGATCTAACCATTTTTAAAAGCAACAAAAGCTTTACAAATAATTATGTAACACCAATGAGAAAACATAACCAGATTTTTATAAAAATTATTCTATCATTCCTTGATTTTATTATGACTATCATTTTTCCTGCTTTTCAGTACTAGGCTTGGCAAGCACTATATCATATGAGCCATGACCCTACCCTTTTATTTTTGTTTATGAGGCTGAGTCTTGTGACCTTTGTCTTAGCTATCCTTGCAGTATTGATCCTTCAGATTCTAACTCCCTAGTAGACAGGATTACAAGCCTTCACTACCATTCCTGATTTTGTGACTAGTTTGATTGCTTCAAGATTTAGGGTTACTGTCATGTTGAATAAAATGTAAAAACAGAAAGAAACCTTTTCTACATTTCCTTCCAGAAAATTGCCTACAAGAAAAAAAAAAGAAACAATAAGAAAGATGACAAATAAATGAGCCAAGGTAGTAATAGAATTTTCTTCTTATTGATAAGGTTGGTTTGCATCTTTTTGTATTGCTTGGTTTTTCTTAAAAACAAACTACTTACTTTACTTTCCAGCTAAACAATAAAAGATAATCGAAATGTATATTTTCCTGATGTGCTCCTTTGCAAAGTTCATTTTAATTTTCACATTTTCAGGGAAATGAAAATCAATCGAAGCCTAATGCAAGAGGGGAGGGCGATGTTTTATAGTTAGGAGAATTGGTGTGCAATCCTGCGCATCTCAGCGTTGAGGCTGAGCTTCCTTATTCATGATGCTTACTCTTCTGGTTTTTACAGAAGGCTAAACAACTCAGGGTTTGAAAAACGGAGCCACTGTGTCCTGGCCCCCCAGTCACCAAAGAACAGCCGTGGAGCAGGGGGCCATCCGGTAGAGCTGCTTGGAACGGCCTCTGACCATCTGACCAGCACTTCCACTAAGCTGCCTGGTGCAGTCTGCACAGGGCACTCACTCTACTCTATAGCAGCCTTGAAGTTCATGTGCCACTCTAAATTTGAGGCCTGGATTAGATTCCTTTCCCTGATGGTCTCATCTTTTACAATCGCAGCATCCCTCCAAAGCCTAATTAGTTTTTTTCTTGAGCTCTACTATGATTCTGCTACATTTCCCTGAGGATTTCTCCCTCACTCAAAGAGAGAATAAGAAATTACAGAAAAGGAAGGAAAAACAGCACCGGAATCCATACAGTCACAAACTGAAGCATGAATACTTTACCTGTACAAAAAGGAAATAACTGCAAAGAAGATAATCCAGAGTAGTCTTTCTAGATAGATGTTTAGCTGATTCATTTACTCATCCAAAGCTAATGGAATGTCTGCCATGTAGCAGATAGCTTATTAGGATTATGACATATAATGGTTTTTGATTCAAGCAACTGACGCATTGGGAAAACAAGAGAAGCATAAATAATAGTAGAACAAACTAACTTCGTATTGTATGTGTCAAGAATTGTAAAAATCATATAATGTGATCAGTAGACAGATGAGGGCTGGGTTTTCTTAGGCTACATCTTTAGGGAAGGCCTTTCCAGTTGATGAATAGTGATGTGGTAGCTACAGCATACTGAGCATTGGTATGACTGCTTCCTGGTTTGTGCTTACTCTCTGGGGTGGCGTTTTCCTGAGTCTCCCCCTATCAGATACCACATGTGACTAGTGGCTCATCACACACAGGAAACTCCTTTATAAAATCGACCCGACAGATACTTACTGTACCCTTGCCCCCTGCATGAAAGGCATACATAGTGAATAACACATGCTCAGGTGGTGCGTGCACACACACACACACACGTGCACACACACATCTTGTGGAATTAGTGGTCTGCTCAAAGTTGTATTATGATTCTACTTATCAATCCCTCCCCCTTTTAAAGGCAAATTTAAGGCCAAATTTTGTACAATGAAGGCATATTTTCTTTCTTTGTGCCCTGTTAAACTGGTATTTCAAATATTTGCAAAACAATTACTATGTATTATTTATAACTTCCCCCCCACCCCCCGAGCTGAGGCCCGAACTTAGGGCCTTGCCCTTGCCAGGGAAGTGCTTTTCCCCTGAGCTAAGTCCCCAGCCCCTAGTATATATAATTGAGTTGAAGGTATTTCCCAGTCAACATTCCCATTCATTCCATAGGCTTGGTCACTCGGTTAAGGGAGGTCTCTGTTGCAACTTGATCATTCGGTGCTTTGTAATTCTAGCGTCTGGTTCATTTCAAAATTCTATTTTACCCCAAAGTTGTCTATTTTGGAAGTTATTTATTATACTACAAGCAGGCACAAAGCTATAACTTCTACATGCCTTATGATTCAATCCACTATTGCAAAACAGCTCGGTGAGTCTCTCCTACTCTTTAATGTATTTCAGCAGACTAAGGAATATTGGTTGAAGCATACATCTTGTGAGAAAATGGGTCAGCTTACCACCTTCTCCTTTGAGGTGGGAATGCTGCCAAAAACAGTCACAGCAATAAAAGTATTCTTTAACTTACAATGATGAATTAGGAAAAGGTGCCTCTTTACTTCAGCTAAATTCTACAGATGACAGGGCAAGAAGGAGTGGGGACATAAAAGTTTCTCATGACCCTTATTGAGGTCAGAATCACAGGACATTGATGGGTTGAAGAATGTCTACTTCCTACCCGACTGCCACTACAACCTGCATAGTATAGATCTCATGGTGACCAGATACAGGATATTCAGGGAGGAATGGAATCCATTATCAAACATTTATCCTATCATCTAGGTTCACAATCTTTGCAATGGTGGTGACTTGAGAAATATAAAAAGAACACCGCTATGCTTACTTTATCATAACAGAACACACAGTTTCAAATTTGGAAAAAAAAGAAATAGAAAATAAGAACTAAGAGAATATCAAGTATAATATTTATTATAAAAGAAGAAGAAAATAGTGACTAGAAAAATATTACAATTTCCTTTATGTATTTTCCCAGAGTGAAACAAAGTAAGATAGGATATATGGTGAAATTCTCCTTTAGCCATTAAAAAAGTGGGTGACATGTAGGCTGTATCTCAGACACATTTTGAACTTTGGAGAACAGAACATTTTGGGAAATCACCTTAAGACTAAGACACTTATAGATGCTGCTTCTTAGCCATATCTTGTACACTTGTACATAAAGGCAAATGGGTACCAGACTTTTCTCAAAAGAATTAGAGGCTAAGGGCTAGGTGAAAGTGACCTAGAGTAGGCAAAAAGATGAAGTGAAAGACTAATTCTTGTATTTCAGACAATGGTATCTCCTTGGTAATGTATTTTTCAGTAAATATAATTTTCTACTTATGGTCATAAAAGGCTGGTGTGTGTGTGTGTGTGTGTGTGTGTGTGTGTGTGTGTGTTTCAGCTTTGCAAAGCTGGCAAATTCATGTAAAGGCATTCTCCCCTCCTTTTCATTTTTTTTCTATCCAATATTCTTTTTTTCTTTTCTTTTTTTTTTTTTTTTGGCCAGTCCTGGACCTTGGACTCAGGGCCTGAGCACTGTCCCTGGCTTCTTTTTGCTCAAGGCTAGCACTCTGCCACTTGAGCAACAGCGCCACTTCTGGCCGTTTTCTATAGATGTGGTACTGGGGAATCGAACCCAGGGCTTCATGTATAGGAGACAAACACTCTTGCCACTAGGCCATATCCCCAGCCCCCAATATTCTTTCTATCATCAGTATATTGTCTGATCAGAATAGGAACCTCTGAGAGGCAGACATATAATTACGGACCACTATGTTTCAGTCTGCATAGCTCTGATTTCGCCGTTACCTTTACTAGCACGATAACTGCTATGTTGAAAACGTTCAGGTCATGGCCAAGGGCAGAGTTGTTGCTGAAGAAGTTGGAAATTAATCAGTCTGAGGCTCCTCTGCAAAATTTAACTCAGAGACTTCTGGGGGCACCAAGTCAGCCTTTCATAACCAAGGACAATAATTAGCCTTAGCTTGTCAAACAAGCACAAGTCTGTTTCATTAGTAGACCCCAGAGAAGAGTCTCTCTGAATTTACTTTCCCATCCATCGGATGCAGGCAGAATTCAGCAGAGAAAACTCTGGGCAGCGAAGGGATTGGGAAACACTTGGGGAATTTCCTCCCAAGGACTAAAGCAGTGCTCATTGTAATGCTTTCTATTATACCAGGGTCAAGGGGGATTGCAAAATAAGGGGAAGAAATCAATTCCAAACAGCCAGAATCTTATTCCTCCTTCTGGCATGTGCAGAGCTTGGGGGATTTCCATGTTAAGTGTCACTTGATAAATGTTTTCTCCCCATGACAATTATCGATGAAGAAAAGAATTGTATATTCACTCAGGGATATTGGGTTCTAGGTTAAGATGCTTCTAATATCTGACTATTCGAATGATGCTGCTACATTAACACATACATACACACACACACACACACACACACACACACACTTCCACGAGAATTTAGCAGAAGGTTATGGCATTTTTTTTCTCAATTTAAATTCTTTCCTAACTTTCAAAACACTTTTCTCTCTTCCTTCTATTTTATAGTTTGCTAGTATAATGGGGCTGGATTAATTTATCCAGTAGAACTTTCTGTGGTGATAAAAATGATCTGTGTCTTCATTGTCTGCTGGGTAGCTGCTAATCATGGGTGGCCATTGAGCATTGAAATGTGGCTAGTGTAACTGGGAAGTTAACTTTTAATTGATTTAACGGAAGAGAATTTAAATGTGGACATTCCCATGGGACCAGCAGGCATGGCACTGCAGAAAGACCTAATGGCTGGAATAAGGCCAGAGATGCTGCATTTCTTTACACTGACTACAATTCAGGGATGCCAGAATTAAAATGAGCACGGTGTCACAGTGCTGTCACTTTAGAAAGGTGAGCTTAGTTTGCCTTGTACTTTTTAAACAACAAGAGGAACACACGTTTTAGGTAAGGTAGGCAGTCCAGTGAATATGCTTTCAGAAACAATTTTACTTCTCTTATTTTATGTAGGAAATTGATCTCAGAGCCCTGCAAAGGGAAGTGCCTGCTCCCGCAGAAGACAGATCATGACAATCAGTACTAAGTGAGCACGAATTGCCTGAAAGTTGCCGTATCTCATCTGTGTTCAGGATTAGTAGGCATGCAGCTTTTCAATGCCACAAGAGAACGATTAGGGTGTTTGGTAAAGCAGTCCACCGTAGTGAAATGCTTTCAGTATAGTTCTATTTGTATAAGGAGGCAAATAACAGATGTTCAATGCTTTGTAAAAATGGATTGTTTATTATTATAGCTCATTTTGTTATATGATCTTTGGCTTTCATGTGTTGAGTACATCATGACCAGTCAAAAACGTCACCTCATATCAACAATCAGAAACTTGTTGGGCACCATTGACTCATGCCTATAATGAATTCTAGCTACTTGGGTAGTGGACATCAGGAGGATTACAGTTTGAAGCAAGCTGGACTCCATCCCAATCACTACCTGGATGCGTAGGTACCCACCTGCCATTACCGGTTAGCAGGAGGCTGAGACTGACTGGGAAGGTCAGAATTTCAGACCAGTCATGGCATCAAGTTTGCAATTTAAAAAAAAATTGTATTTTATTGTCAAGGTGGTGAAAAGGAAAGGCTGCGCATGGTGGTTCACTCCTGTCGTGTTACCTGGGAAGAAAGTAAGATCCGATTTCAAAAATAACCAGAACAAAAGAGGCTAAAGCCATGGCTCAAGGGGTAGAGCGCCTGCTTAGAAAGCATAAAGCCTCCAGTTCAAACACAGTCAGTCCCCCCAAAAAATAAAGAAGAAAAAAGGAGAGAAACCAGAAACTCAGCTTCGGATGACAGAGTGACACGAGAGCGAGCTACGTTAATTTCCTACAGATACTAATGTTTTTCATAATAGATAATTTATATGGGGCCAGAAAGGCTCATATTTATATCTAAAGTGGGTTTCTAGTCCTATTAACGTCTTTAATTATGTAGCAAACATGTCTTTTGTATTCACAGCATGCCAACATTGTCTGTGGGTTAATGATTTCATTGCATAAGTGACATTTACAGAAAACCGTGGCAAAATGTTAATAGCACTCATTGTGATAGCTAGTCATTTTGCTTTTCTTTGTCTTTCTAGTCACCCTCAGTTGCCCTGTGGCTGCAGAGAAGGGCCCATTGGGGGGTGCTGGGAACTTGTCACGGTGGCCCATACTGACCGAATTAATCTCTGCACAGTCCTTTGTTTAGTGATATCAAGGCGGGTGCATAAAATGGACTGTGTTGAGAGTATCCACATCAAGAATTTTATCAAATGCTACAAACTGAGACTGTTTGGGAAGAATTGGTTTTTGCTTTTGTTTCTGTGCTAGTCCTGGAGCTTGAACTCAGAGCCTGCTGCTATCCCTGAGCTTTTCTTTTCTTTTCTTTTTTTTTCTCCTCAAGGCTAGTGCTCTACTACTTGAGTCCCAGCTTCACTTCTGGCTTTCTTGGTGCTTAATTGGAGATAAGAGTTTCATGGACTTTCTTGTGCAGGCTGGCTTTGAACTCTGACCCTCAGATCTCAGTCTCCTGAGTAGGTCGGCTTACAGGTGTGAGCTACTGGTGCTCAGCAGAAGAGTTGTTTTTTACATTTATCAGTGTACTGCTAGACCTGAAAGTGTCCAAATAGGTATTAACTGTAAATTGAGCCTGAAAACACGAGCACGGGAAAGTGGGAGGCCCCTTGCCTTTCTTCTCTTGTCTCTTTTCCACTGATAATTTACTACATGCCAATTTGTAAATTATTTGTAATCTTGATACTTCAACAATTATTTATAAGCTTCTGGCATAAAAAAACCCCATCAATATGAAGACTTGAACTCATAACAGCGTGGAGGGGTTCATAGGTACAGCTAAGCTTTGCCAATGAGCCATCTTGTTCAGGAGTCCCTGGTGATCACAACAGTTGCCAAATCATGTCTTTGTCATGAAGAATTACTGAGGTAAGTAAGGTCATCTTGCTGACCTTAGATTAGAGCCCTACAAAGAACCCTTGGGGTTTCTTGGTGAGCTTTGTTAATACATAGGAACATATATGCAACCTTTCTAATACTACAAGTTACTTGATGTCCGTTAGCTGATTTGTTGGGCTAGCTGATCTCTTCTGCCTGCTAGGTGTGGTTTTCTTCTCCTTGCAATTTCAGTCTCAATTCGGATTCTATGCTTTTCCATCATTGGTACCTACCTTCTTTCCACAGCTTACAATTCCTTCTTTTTTTTGGCCAGTCCTGGGGCTTGGACTCAGGGCCTGAGCACTGTCCCTGGCTTCTTTTTGCTCAAGGCTAGCACTCTGCCACTTGAGCCACAGCACCGCTTCTGGCCGTTTTCTGTATATGTGGTGCTGGGGAATTGAACCTAGGGCCTCGTGTATCTGAGGCAGGCACTCTTGCCACTAGGCTATATCCCCAGCCCCTTACAATTCCTTCTTGACTCAGAAAATGAAAAGAGCTTACAAGCTGGGTAAATTGATATTTTGGCACCGTTTATGGATAATGAATATCTATTGAAACTTTTCACCCTATCTTCCATTTCCTTTCTGCCAAGTTTTTTTTCCCACTAAGGCAAGAAGGCCAGTCAGTTTGTAAATATGAAATATGCAAAATGTTGTCAGCTTAAAGAATCATCCTCTAATAACATTTCTTGTAGAGATGTTTTCAGAAACGAGAAGTGAAATTGCACTCAGGATGTCTAGGAAGAGTGAGTTGTTACAGCAATATTTTCACTAAAGGCAACTTACAGTTTTTTTATTCCTGTCCTCATTTTGAACTTTGTACTCATTACTGAACATTGCCATTTTGTTGTACCATTAGTCTTCTTATCCTAACTAAATAAAAAAAAATCGAAGGTTGTGTTCTTTAGCATATACGGAAAGAAGATAGAAAAGTCATCTAACTTATCTGAAAATATTTCAGAAAAGTCTTGCTCCCTGTACTGTCCCAGTCTTCCAAAGACAACGGTTCTTCCCACGACCAATTTGTCCAACTGTACACATTCAAACAGGTCAAGAGATTTTGGGAATGTGAATGTGTTCTGAGAAGTACAGTGCCAAATTCTGCAGACAGATTGCTTTGTTAAAGAGATTAGGATATTTCAGCACTGAAATAATATATTTTTTTGGAAAGGTTTTTTTCTTAGCACAAAAATTCTGCTTCAAGAAGGTAGGCATGTGGTAAAAACATGATTCTGTAATTCTAATGTCGTGAGTAAGCAGAGCTGGAGACGAATAAGAGTTCAGCTTCCCTTTCTCAAGTGGAAGTTCACACATTGCAAAAGCAATCTCTCTACCTGTTGGTTAATATAGCAGCAAAATAAACAAGCTTGCTTCAAGTAAAATATTCACACACAGTAACAGGCTATCCCGCAAAGCTTCCTTTCCTAGACTAAGGAAAAGTAGAAAGGAAGAAAAAAACCCCAAATTTTGACAAATTATAAGACTTATGTAGAAGAATGGTGGTGATGTCTGACATAGTCAATATACAACAGATGCATGCTCAGAAGACACTGCCTGGGGCTCCACTGGATTCTAACCAGGCTGATGAAAAAGCCTTCAAGTGAGGCTCACGGCTCAGACAACTGCAATTCTTATCCTAAGATCTAAAGGGCGGCCAGAAATCTCTTCCCACGAACTCTGAAGTTCCTTCATCTCAACTACCTACAAGTAGCTATTGCCACCAATATACAATCAACCACGTGTATTGTATTTCACCCACTATAATCTTTAAAAACGTATTGTCGTTTTGTTCGTGTTTTCCCCCATGGTAATATAAGCTTCAGTGAGGTATGGAGATCTCCTCCACCAGCAAAACCCAGCAAGCTTGTGTAGCATGCAGCTGTGTGGCACAGTAACGACCAGGGTCATTGAATATTTAATCTGTGATAGATAGCTTTCCAAGTGCTCTACATGCATACAGTCTTATTTCTCATAACATGTGATGTAGAGATTCATTTTACCCCCATTTTACAGGTGGGAGTAAATATTATGGCAGCAGTCATTTAGTTTAGAATGATAGGCCAAGGGAGACTAGCTGTGGAGTCCGGCTCTTTAATCACTTTTAAAATCTTGATTAGTGTTTATTAAGTCAGTGAATATTTAGTGCCTTGTACAGCCTAACATCTCAAAAGAACAAAGGAAATAAGCCTGTTAGTCCTGATGCTGTTATTAATAGGGAAGCGTTTTATCATCTTATTGGCTTGCTTTGTCAGTGTGGCAGTGGTCCGGCTGAGAGTTAAAGCTGTTAGGAAGCTGAATGGCTTGCTGACTAGGCAGGGAAAGTGCTTCCCAGTTAGCTCCACTCTGATAATTCAGTGGCAGACATGCCTTGACTCAAATCAGCTGATTTGGCTTAAGGCTATCTCAAACAGCCTGGAGGAATGAGCAGCTTCATTTTAAATTTGAGCTTCTAATGCTACTTGATGTTTCACAAATCTTACTTATAATCAGTGTTACACTTCTATGGAAGCTATAAAATATATTCTAGTGACTGGAAATCATTCAAAAGATTATCTAGAGATTTACTACTTTTGAATTGGAGGCAGAGTAAGCACAGGAACTGATCTGCTGGAGAGGGACGCCCGTCAGAAACTGAGTTTCCATCTCCTCCCTGCCATGATCTTTTTACTGGTCTTTGCTCATTTCCACCAAATAGGATTTTAATAAAAGACTTATATTTAAAAAAGCAATTGAATACTCTTTTATATTTTAAATTATTTAACTGATTTGGACTAACATCCCCTCCCCCCCCAAAATGTGCTAGGTAAAGTAAAGCATAGGGTAACTGGACTGTAAGGGCCAGAGGGCTTCTTCATGGTTTTGTCTTAGGTTAGTAAGATGATCTGCAAGTAAGAACACATTGCAACTCGTGTGCACTGCCCAGTACACACTAAGTATAGGCTGACTATCCCTTGTTCAAAACAACTGAAGCTAAAAGTGTTTCAGATTTTAAAACATTCGCATATACATATATGTATCGTGGGCTATCTTGGGGCTAAGTCTCAAGCAGAAAATTCCTTTGTGTTTCCTTAAATGCTATATAACCATGGCATAAGAGGAATTTGATACAGTATTTTTAGTAGTGTGCCTGAATTTTGACTTTGATACATTACGTATTACAAACATCTTGAGGACTTTATTCATTTATTAATTTATACATTTTTTTTGTGCCCATTCTTGGGCTTGAACTCAGAGCCTGGGTGCTGACTCTGAGCTAAGTTTGCTCAAGGTTAATGCTCTACCACTTCAGCCTCGGCTCTACTTCGGACTTTTTCCTGAGTAGTGCATTGGAAATAAGGGTGTCACAGACTTTCCTGGCCGGGCTGGTTTTGAACCAAGGTCCTCAGATCACCCGTGTAGCGAGGATCATAAGCAGGAGCCGCAGGTGTCCAGCTCCTGTATGTAATTCCTTCTTTCTTTTCTCTTTTCCTACTGGGGCAGTTAGCCTGTTCAGGACTTATTTAGTCAGAAGGGATGAAGTTGGGGAGAAAACAGCTGGAAAGAGCCTTTCTGGATTTAGTTTCCAAAGACTAAATCCTTCTAATAGTTTAGACCTGGTAGATGTTGTGAAAACATCAAAAGTGAGAAAAAACATATGAGAGAAACTTCAGGTGTGAGAGGGCTGGGAGGGGTAGATGAGTCAGGAGAGGAGGACGTATTCCCTTAGGCCGGGAGTGTAGATGGTGAGATAAAGAATCTTCAATGCTCTTAAGAGAAAAAGAAGCCTTATTCGATTGCTTAGCCACACGAGTCCAGGGAAGCACAAATACTGACGTGCTAAAGAAGTACAGTTAAATAGACAGATAAATAGACTGAGGGGATTTTCAGCCAGGATCCTTACAAGGGAGCAGAGAGGATGGTTAAACAAATGGTGGGTGCTACGTGATTCTAAGGCTTGGGGCTTCCTGGTGACAAGCCATCTTGGATGATCAGTGCCGGCGGGTCAACCACAGAGGCCTGTTAGATATCAGCTAGTTACACTTCAGTAGGTGGACGTATCAAAAACGTGGTATATCTCCACAGTAAAATATTATCCAGCCAATAAGAAAGTCACTATTACGCCATTTGCAGGAAGGTGGATAGAGTGGATGTATATCATGTTAAGTAAAATAAGCCAGATTCAGAAGCATAATGCTACCTGTTTTCTTTCAAAGAATATAGATTTTTTTTTTTTACAAAACAAAAATGATAAGAAAACAAAGAGAAGATGAAATGGATCACTGGAAGATCGTGGAAGGATAAAAGGGAGGCTATTCTGGGGACATGAATGTCAACAGTTATAAAAATGTCACAATAAGGGGCTGGGAATGTGGCCTAGCATTCATGAAACCCCGGGTTTGGCTTCTCAGCACCACATAAACAGAAAAAGCCAGAGGTGGCACTGTGGCTCAAGTGGCAGAGTGCTAGCCTTGAGCAAGAAGAAGCCAGGGACAGTGCTCAGGCCCTGAGTTCAAGGCCCAGGACTGGCAAAAAAAAATCACAATAAAAGCTATTATTTATTACACTTAGTCTACTCCAATTAAGAGATTAAAAAATACTATTATTCTCTCAGAAGAGTTACAGATATGGCAAACAGGAAATGATGCTGTTGCAAAAGAAAATCAGTTGCTCATTCTGGGAAATATTGAATGCCATTGTATAATAGGGAACAGTTCTGTTTTGCATCTTAAAAGGAAATTTCCAGCCGGGATAAAATCTGCTAATTAAACAAGTTTACTTTTTTGAGAATAAATATTAATTTAGGAGAATCATCAAAACTCTGACATACTCTGGAAATTTTTCTGAATTTTATAAGTAGAAAATAAGTTCATCACACAGACACATATATAATGTGTATATATATATATATATACTTCTAATTTTGTATGAGTACAAAGACTTTTTCTCCTCTAATCCTTCAGATTTGAAAAGACTGACATTTAAATACAATTTTTTATATAAATTTAATTTCTTCTCAAAACAACTACTAATGAAGAACATCCTTGCCAGATTGTAACTCTCCACTAAATTCCTGCATCACTTGACTTAGCTGTTTTTCTCATTCAACTATAATTCATATTCTGTGTCACATATTACACGACAGCATAAATGAATATCTATGCTATGGCTTGTGGAGCATTGATGCTAAGCTTAGTCTGGCTTGTGTGAGAACTACAGACCAAAAAGTATCAAATTCTAGGTCTAGAAGTTGTATTGCAGGAAGCAAGGAATCATATTTGCAAATCAATGAAGGAACAGAGAAGTTTGTCTAAACCTCTATGGTAAATAGGCACTGATAAGCAGAGTTAGCGGGGAAAAGAAGGCAAGAAATTTTTCCTAAAAACTACAGACTACCAATAATGATATACCAGTTGTTTCCATAACTTGTGGTTTATCATTGTTGGTAGTCTGTACTTAATGCCTTCTTTTTTTTTCTTTCAAATTTTTATGATCAAACTTATGTACCGAGAGGATACAGTTTCATACGTTATTATGCCTTCTTCTTTTGTCTTTCTTTCCCATGGTTTTACCCCTGATGTCACTGTAACTGATTTTGGTACCCTGGATATTGCGTATATGTGTATTTGGAACTAGGGAAGGGAAGGGGGATATCAAAATGGAGAGACAAAGGATACAAGATAAACCAATGCAACAGCAATACTGACAAAACTCTAGGCTGTAAACCAACTGTACAACTCATGGGGGGCAGAACTGGGGAGGGCAGAAGGCAGGGGAAAAGGAGGGGGGAGGTAACAAGTTGCATAAGAAATGTATGCACCGCCTTATTATGAAACTGTAACCCCTCTGTACATCACTTTCACAATAAAGACAGGAATTTTAAAAATTAAAAAAGTACAGAGTACCGTAAGGTCGCCCCGGAGGGCTCCATGCCGATGCCCCCCACCTGTGTAAGTCTGCACCCAGTACCTGAGTCAGCTGGGTAACTGGCACAGCTGGAGGCCGCTACCTCCTCTGAGGTCACATCCAATCCCCCTGGCCAGACCTCCCGCCTTTCCCTTCAGAACCCTGCTCAACGCGGTCCCCCTCTCTTTCCTTTTCTCTCTCTCTCTTCTTCCTTCCCCTCGGTCTCCCCAAGCCTCCATCTTGTGCGGGCTGGCACTTAGCTCTCCCCGGCTCTGCCTGAACCCTGTGGCAAGTTTCCCTTCTGGGGAACCTTACAATGACCATATGCTGCCTTTAGTGTTTCCTACAATATGGTAACAATATAAATAAATCCATGAATGAAAAAGCAAAATGTCGTCAGCAACACATTAGAGCTCATAGAATCAAATTTTGCCTCAAACATAGCTCTATGGCCTAAACAAAATGATGACCACAAACATGTTTCAGTGAAACAGGTTTTGAAGTCATACTAAAGGTCAGCAGGCACACATTAAAAGCCAACATGTTTCTAACAAGTGAAATATATTTAACCTTGCATTTAAGTCAGTGACATCAAGTGAGAGATAATGGAACATCATTGATCTGAGCAAAGTCATGGCTTTGCAGAACAGAGCACGGATCCTTCAGAGCAAGGAAAGTAACCTCAAGTCATGTCTTGATCCTGTAACTACCTGTTGTCTGTGATAATGGATTTTGTATTTGTCTTTCAAAGGTCAGAGGAAAAGCAAAGAGCTACAGTTCCAGTTTACTAGAAATCATTTCACATTCACGGAGGTACTGTTTCCCTGTCAAGAGCTCTGCTTGCAAGCCGCAGGGAACATGTCCATGAACTGAGCGGGTGCCCTGTGAACACATGTTTTAAACCTTGGAGTGAAACGGACCCCTCCCCCCTGCTCTATCTACCTCCCACTCCATCCCCCCAAATAAGTACTCACAGTCCGGGCATTTTTCTCCAATTCCAAATTTGTATTTCCCCTGTCTGCTCAATATCCTTGTGAGAGAATATTGGCACCCTATTCTCCCATTCAGATGGTGAGGTCATTCCTCTAGAATAACTGTGTTTGGAGACAGAGTCTCCAAGGACACAATGAAGATTAAATATGGTCATTGAATGGGGTCTTTGTAAGAGTTTTCCAAGGAGACCAGTGATGGAGAACGCCACGCAGTACTGGGGCAGAAGAGAGAACTTGAACTTGAACTGCTGGGGGGCTGCTAAGGGCAAGGCGCTGGTTGCGGGCTCTAGAGTCGCTCCGGGGCGGTGCCTTAGCTGGGGTGGGGGGTGGGAGGTGTGTCCAGGTGTGTGTCCAGGTGTGTGTCTGGATGGATTGGAGTGTGACCTCAGAGGAGGCGGGGGGGGGGGGAGGTAAGGGCCTCCAGGTGTTCCAGTTACCTAGGTGACTAGACTGAGATGGAAACGGGAGGGGCCATCTGCCTGGAGCCCCGTGGAGCCCTGGAGGGGACCTGATAGTCTCCAGGGCATTAGTGTTCTTTTGAGAGGTACCTCAGAGAACTTGCTGGATTTCATTCTTTACGTTAAGCCAGAGAAAAGTCTGCGTAAAGACCGAGAGAAGGCAGCAGTCTGCGGGAAATGGATCCCTCCCGAGAAAGCAACTGTGCCAGTATTCCCAAAGGATGAGAAATGAGTTTCTGAGGGATGCACTCAGTCTGTGGTGCTCTGTTTTGGAAGCCGGAGCATCTTGTAAGGGAGAGGCAACGCTGGAGGACAGAGGTCCCCGGCAATGTCCTTGGGGGGATCCTCGCTTGCTCCTGTGGGCTCCTTCTCCGCTTCCTTCTCCCCAGGATGTCACCTGCTCACCTGCCAGGTATTCTTGCCTCCACGAGTCTCTGCCCAAGTGCAATCCTGAACCGAGCCTCTTTCAGGTTATTTCTGTCACTTATTTGGTGATAAAAGTTACTAATAACACAGTTGGGTGCCTGTGGCTCAGGCCTGTAATTCTAGCTACTTAGGAGGCTGGAATTTGAGGATTATAGTTCAAAGCCAGCCCAGGCAGAAAAGTCTGTGAGAATCTTATCTCCAATTAACCACCAAAAACCTGGAAGGGGAACATTTGGCTCAAATGGTAAAAGGCTAATTCATCCTGAGCAGATATGCTCAGGGACAATGCCCAAGTCCTTGTTGCTAGCATCAGGACCTGCACCAGGAAACCAGGAATAAGGAAGGTACTAATACACACACACAAACACACATACACGTACTCGCACACACATGCACGTGCACACATGTATGCTCAGGGACAATGCCCAAGTCCTTGTTGCTAGCACCAGGACCTGCTCCAGAAATAAAAAAGGTACTAATTCACACACGCACACACGCATGCACTCGAGAGCACGTGCACTAGTGTTTAACAAATGGAAGGTCACAAGTGGAGTTTGTAGGGTCTTTTAAGTATAGAGTCATATTATATGCAAATAGGGATAATTTTATTTCTTGGTTTCCCATTTGTGCTTCTTTTTCTCTACCCTTTTGTCTTATTCCCCTGGAAAGTAATTGGAGTACTACATTGAATAAAGAGAGAGAGTATCTTGTCTTATTACTTATTTCAGAGAAAACGCTTTTGTTTTTCCCTCCTTTGATGTATTGTTGGCTGTAGGTTTGACATATAGCCTTTATTGTGTTGAGGAATAATTCTTCTATTCCTACTTTCTCCAGGGCTTTTACTATGAAGGGCTATTGAATTTTGTCAGAAGCTTTCTCTGCTTTGATTGAGAGGGCCATGCGATTTTTATTTTTTGTCCTAGATTCTACTTATCAGTTGATTTATCTGTTTATCTATGTTGATTGGTTGTTGAAACTCTTATGTGAAGTCAACTTGATCACACTGTAGGATTGTTTGTTTGTTTATTTATATTTGTGCCAGTCCTGGGACTTGAACTTAAGGTCTTGTGCTTTTTTTCTTTTCCCTCACCCTTGGCACTTTACCACTTAAGCCATACTTCCAGTTGAGACTTTTTTTGTGCCAGTCTTAGGGCTTGAACTCAGGGCCTGGGCATTGTCTCTGAGTTTCTTTTTTTTTTTTTTTTCCCCTCAAGGCAGGTGCTCTACTACTTGAGCCACAGCTCTACTTGCAGCTCTGTGGTGATTTACTGGAGATAAGAGTTACACAGGCTTTTCTGACTGTGATCCTCAGCTCTCAGGCTTTTGGGTAGGTAGAGTTGTAGGTGAGAGCCACCAGTGACAAGACTTTCTCTGTTTGTTGTTTAATTGGAGATACATATGTTGTATATTTGTCTCAGCTAGGATTGTCTGAGCTAGGGTTATAGGTATCAGCCACCAGCACTTGGCTACAAAGTAAATTAAAAAAATGTGTTGTGGAATTCAGTTTGCCAGTATTTTATTGAAGTTTATTTTATTTTTTTAACATCTGTCTGTATTCATTAAAGAAACGAATTTGCAGTTAGGAAGGAGTCTTGTCAAGGAGATTAGTCTATGGTTTTCTTCTTATGTTATCTGCTTCTTCACTCCTGAATCTGTCTGTTCCGTGGCTGGCAAGAGTGCTTGCCTCATATCCATGAAGCCCTGGGTTTGATTCCCCAGCACCACATATATAGAAAACGGACAAAGTTTTGGATCAGCTCTAGTAGCTTGGGGGTAGAGTCTATGGGATTCTTTAGGTATAGGATCATGTCATCTGCGAAGAGAGAAAGTTTAACTTCATCTTTTCCAATTTGGATCCCCTTTATATTTTCTTCTTGCCTAATTGCTCTGGCTAGGAATTCTAGTACTATGTGGAAGAGCAGGGGAGAGAGTGGACATCCCTGCCTTGTTCCTGATTTTAAAGGGAATGGCTTTAGTTTTTCCCCATTTAGAGTTATGCTTGCTGTTGGTTTGTCATAAACTGCCTTGATTATACTCAGGAATGTTCCCGGGAATCCCAGTTTTTCCAGGGCTTTTAGCGTAAATGGGTGCTGTATTTTATCGAACGCTTTTTCCGCATCCAGAGATAAAATCATGTGGTTCTTTACCTTTCTCTGGTTGATGTGGTGGATTACATTAATTGACTTGCGTATATTAAACCAACTTTGCATCCCTGGGATGAATCCAGTTTGATCGTGGTGTATGATTTTTTTGATGACTTGTTGAAGTCGATTGGCCAGAATTTTGTTGAGAATTTTTGCATCTATGTTCATCAGGGAAATCGGTCTATAGTCCTCTTTCCGTGATGAGTCTCTGCCTGGTTTTAGGATGAGGGTTATACTGGCTTCATAGAATGAGTCTGGTAGTGAACGTTCTCTTTCAATTTCATTGAAGAGTTTGAGAAATATTGGTGTGAGTTCTGTTTTGAAGGCCTTGTAGAATTCTGCAGTGAATCCGTCTGGACCTGGGCTTTTCTTGGATGGGAGAACATTTATTGCCGTTTCTATTTCAATACTGGATATGGGTCTGTTTAGAAGGTTTAAATCTTTTTAAAAAATTTGTTTATTAATTGAACACAAATTTTTTTACAAGGTGTTGTGCAAAAAGGGTACAGTTACATAGTAGGGCAGTGTGTACATTTCTTGTGATATCTTACGTCCTATTTTTCTATCCCTTCTCTAGGTCAGGTAGACATATATACAATATACAATGTATCAAGAACATTACGGTATTCACAGACTTGGTCTCTACTGTCTCTCCGTCTCCCTTTGTTATCAGGGAGATCATGCCCCTTTGTTTTCTGTGTTCTAGGCTTGTCTCGCTCAACATTATTTGTTCGAGTTCTGACCATTTCCCTGCGAATAACAATATTTCACCATTCCTAATCGCTATGTAGTATTCCATTGTGTATAAGTACCATATTTTTTGGATCCATTCGTTTGTGGAGGGGCATCTCGGTTGAATCCATATTTTGGCTATTGTGAATTGTGCTGCGATAAACATGGAAGTACAAATGTCCTTTTGATATCTTGGGTTTTGCTGTTTAGGATAGATGCCTAGGAGTGGTATGGCTGGGTCATAGGGTAGGTCTATATTGAGCTTTTTGAGAAACCTCCATACTGTTCTCCAAAGTGGTTATACTAATTTGCACTCCCACCAACAATGGAGAAGGGTTCCTCTTTCCCCACACCCCCTCCAGCATTTGTTGTTTCCTGAGTTCAGAGTATAGGCCATTCTAACTGTAGTGAGGTGGTATCTCAGGGTTGTTTTTATTTGCATTTCCTAGAAGGTTTAAATATTCATGGTTAAGTTTAGGGATATGAATTTTTTCTAGGAAATCATCCATTTCTTCCAAGTTCTCGATTTTGTTGGCATAAAAGTTTGCAAAATAGTCCCTTATTATTTTCTGAATTTTGGTTATTTCTGTGGTGATGTTACCTGTTTATGTTATCTTGTTTATTTGAGTGTGCTGCCTTCGTTTTTTGGTCAGGTTTGCCAGGGGTCTGTCTATCTTGTTGATTTTTTCAAAGAACCAACTCTTTGTTTTGTTGATTCTTTCAATGGTTTTTTCGTCTCTAATTGATTTAATTCTGATTTGATTTTAATTATTTGCTTCCATCTGTTGACTTGGGGTTTGGCTTGTTGTTCTCTCTCAAGGAAATTAAGGTACTTCCTTAAATTATTGAGTTGCTGTTTCTCCAGTTTGTTGATGTATGTACTCAGAGATATAAATGTTCCTCTGAGTACTGCCTTTGCTGTGTCCCAATGGAGCTGGTACTTTGTCTCCTCAACTTGGTTGAATTCCATAAACATTTGAATTTCCATTTTAATTTCTTCAATGACCCACTGATGGTTCAGCAGTGTGTTGTTTAGTCTCCATGAATTGTGGGATTTTCTGTGGTGGCTGTTTGAGTTGAGCTCTAATTTTATTCCATTGTGGTCTGAGAGAATGCAGGGAATGGTTTTGATACTTCTGAATTTGTACAGATTTTCTTTGTGCCTTAAGAATGGAGAATGTTCCATGTGCTGCGGAGAAGAATGTGTATTTTGTTGTTGCTGGGTGGAACACTGAGATTCCATCTCACCCCAGTAAGAATGTCATATATCAAGAAAACTAACAATAACAATTGTTGGAGGGGATGTGGCCAAAAGGGAGCCCTACTTCACTGTTGGTGGGAATGTAAACTGGTTCAGCCACTCTGGCAAGCAGTATGGAGATTCCTCAGAAGGCTAAACATAGAACTCCCCTATGACCCAGCAGCCCCACTTTTGGGTATCTATCCAAAAGACCACAAACAAAATCACAGTAATGCCACCAGCACAACAATGTTCATCGCAGAGCAATTTGTCATAGCGAGAATCTGGAACCAACCCAGATGCCCCTCCGTAGACGAATGGATCAGGAAAATGTGGTACATATACACAATGGAATTTTATGCCTCTATCAGAAAGAATGACATTGTTGTAAGGAAATGGAAGGACTTGGAAAAAATTATACTAAGTGAAGTGAGCCAGACCCAAAGAAACATGGATGCTATGGTCTCCCTTATTGGGAATAATTAATACAGGTTTAGGCAAGCCATAGCAGAGCATCACAAGGCCCAATAGCTATACCCTTATGAACACATAAGATGATGCTAAGTGAAATGAACTCCATGTTATGGAAACAATTGTTATATCACAGTTGTAACTACTTTCAACATCCCATGTGTATCTGTAGCTTCTATTATTGATGATGTTCTTGTATCACCTTCCTGTGGTTGTACCTACACTATCTCTGTAATCTTATCTGAGTATATTGGAAACCATGTATACTGGTATTAGAACTAGGACATTGAAAGGGAATACCAAAATCGAGAGACACAGGGTAAAAAAGAAAAACAACTACAAAAACAATACTTGCAAAACTGTTTGGTGAAAGTGAACTGAACACCTGGGGGGGGGGGGGAAGGGAAAGGGGGGGAGGGAGGGGGGAATGAGGGAGGAGGTAACAAACTACAAGAAATGTATCCAATGCCTAACGTATGAAACTGTAACCTCTCTGTACACCAGGTTGATAATAAAAATTTGAAAAGAAAAGGTTGATACTTCCTCCTCTTAGAGTTGTAATTCTCATGTTTTAAAATTTTGATTCTACCTCATTTCTAATCTTTACTGTTTTAAGCACCGTCATCCGTGGTGCCACCTGTAGTTCCGTTTTACTCTGGATTCTCCAGCTCCTGTGAGCCTGTGTGGACTGCTTTCTGTCAGGCTGCTGAGCTCTGCAGATGCTCTTCCCTTCATTGCCTCTTGCCTTGTCCTCACGGTTCTCCATTCTCTTAGCACTGATGCTGTTTGCATTCTCCGTTTTCTTCCCAGATGACACACTCTGGTATATCATAGGTACCATTTAGTTTTTGTTGCTGATCGTGAGGCTTGAACGCTGGGCCTGAGCGCAGTCTCTGAGCCTTCAGCTCAAGGCTAGTGCTCTACCACTTTGAGCCACAGCTCCGCTTCGGGTTTTCTGGTGGTTCATTGGGGCTGAGAGCCTCACGGACTCTTGTGCCTGGGCTGGATTTGAACTGTGATCCTCAGATCTCAGCCTCCTGGGTAGCCAGGATTGCAGGTGTGAGTGACTCTCATGGGACCTCAGTTGTCTTTTTATACTTTAAGTGAAACTTTCATTTTGTTGATGTACTTATTTAAGCTGACTTGACACTTTTGGGTAGAAAATGGTTTTCTTCTTCATCACCAGTGATTTCCATTAAAAAAAATGAAACACAAGTACCATTCTAGTTCCTTTAGAGATGACTTCCTTCTTCTTCGTGCTTAATGTCTTATGAATGATTAGCGCATATTCACTCTATCCTGTTTTTAAATTTTTGCATAAGGAATTAAGAAAAAAAATCTCCCTGAGATTGCCTGAGTTTATTTTTTTATGGTTAACTTTCCTTTCAGCTTTTACCACATTTCTCGCATGCATTAAAATGACTTATTTTCTATTAAGGTCTGAATTGTGTTCCCTCCAAATATCTCGATGCTGCAAAACCTCAAAGGGAGTGTATGCAGACATAGAAACCTTACAGAGACAAGGAAGCTGGGATGAGGGCATGGGGTGGGCACTGTCATAGAGGCATCATTGGCTCTCTCTCTCTCTCTCTCTCTCTCTCTCTCTCTCACTCACACACACATTTCCTTCTCTCTTGTTAATATGCGAGTCCTGAGTCTTGAGCTTAGGGCTCAGCCTCTGTGCTCCAGGCTCATGCTCTCCGATGTGACCCTCATCTCCCCTTCCAGCTTTGTGGTGACTGAGTGGAGTCTCACAGACTTCCGGCCTAGGCTGACGTTGAACCGCCATCCTCTCTCTCAGCCTCCTGAGTAGCTAGAATTACAGGTGTGAGCCACTGGCTCCTGGGGAGAATTGGAAATCATGAAGCGCAGAAAAGAGCGCCCAGAGCTCGCTCTCTGTCTCTGCAAACACAGAGGGGAGACTGAGGGCAGAGCACAGGGGAGGCCAGGCTCAAGCCAGAGTGACAAGTCTCGCCCCAAACGAACCTCTTCACATGTGGAACTTGAACGCTCTTGAACTATGAAAAACAAATTTCTGTTATCGATGCTATCATTATTTAGTATTCTCTTATGACAGCCTACACTGACGAACATGCTTCTCTCCTATTTGTATTTTATGCTTTGCTTTTGGGAATTCCAACTAGTTGAATGACATAACTCCTGGGGACAGTGTGTGTGTGTTATCTTTTCTTATTTCTTAATGCCATATTTATCTCATTCTGTAATCTTATCTTTAATTCCTAGTAAATTGATAGGTTTCAAAGTCATATTTGCCACCGTTATCATGTTTTCAATAGTTCTACTTTCTAGTCAGGTTAACCTGGAATAATAATGAAGATACTTAAGGAGTTATTATTCTGCTACCAAATAAGTCCTACTTTTTTCCCTACACTTCATCTTACATTGGTTTATATTAGGATTTTCTTTCCATTTTAAGAATTACTCAGCCAATATTTCTGAGTCATATGGAACTTGGGATGAGCAAAGCAGACAGCGCTCTCCATGGACCTTCTGTCCTAGTGTAGGAGAATTATAAATAAACATGGGAAGTATTTATAATTGTATCGTGAACAGAATCGCAGTGAAGGGGTCATCCTTGTGACTGAGTGAAGGAGTTTTCAGGGAAGATCTCTTTAAGGAGAAGAAACCTAGTAGAGAAACACTGGGCACAAAGGCTAGCAGCTACTGTACTTTTGTCCCAAGATTGGAATAGTCCATGAACATCTCAAATGGATCTAGATCTAGGTCTAGATCTATGTAAAGAGAGGACAATAGATGAAGTCTGGGAAACTTACATGAACAATATCACTTGGATACCTCCAGTGGTGGCAAGGAAATTGGATTTTATTAGGTTTCAAGAGAGTTCTTTGGATAAAATACAGCAAGGACATAAGGAATTTTGATTTGTAGTTTTAAGGGATGCCTCTGGCTTCTCAATAGATAGTTCATTGGAAGCAATTAGAATAAAAAGCAGAGGGGAAGTGGGGTAAAATGTTGAGGCAATGCAGGTGGAAGATGGCATTCTTACATTTGGGTGTTTTTCAGAGGAACAGGGCTAGAAGTCTTGTGGTTATCTTGTGCACAAACAACAAAACTTGTTTATGGATTGAAGAACACAAGCTTAAAGGAAAGTTCCTGTGCTTCTCTTTATGGACTAAGGTATAATAGAGAAGAGAAGGGGTTTGAGGGTTGGTAGATTAAAAGCTTTTTGCTTTATTAGATTTTAAAAGTATGTAAGGAAGGCATTGAAATATAGATTTCTTTTTTTGCCTGAAACAATGAGATCTGCTTTCATCCACATCAAAGATAACTCAAGAGAAAGCCAGGCAGAGAGTTCCGTATCTGTGGACATAGTGAGATGTCAGGCCTTGCTCTGAGACAGACAGAGATCTAGTCTTCAGTTTGAAGCTCAAATAGCTAAGTGCAGAATACTTTATTCTGAGCTTTACAACTTACATGAATTGTTTTAGTTTTCTGTAGACTGCTGATACTATTACAACCTTATTAGTCGCAAATACCATTCATTTTTTTAATTAGCAAGAGTATCCAAGAATAGTGGGCATATTATTTAAATACTTGCAAATTTATTAAGCTTGTTTCTGTCTAGGAAAGTGGTCTACCTTGATTAATGCTTCATATGTACTTGAGAAATAAATATCATCAATTATCTTTGAGTAGAATGTTCCATATAGGTCAAACAACCATGTTTCTTGATAGGGTTATTCAAGTCTATTATATCCTTGCTGAATTTGAATTCGTTCTACTAATTTTAGAGAGAAAAGTACTACAGCTGCCTGTTTTTATGCCTTAAAATTTTTTTTGTCACCTTATGGAATGTTCTATTTAATTTAACAGTGTAATGTAAAACATTATATGCTTATGAAAAATACAAGAAAAATACGTGAAAGAATACATAGACTTAAGAGTATTGACTTCTTTGCAAATATAATCATTTCTTGGAAGTTTGCTTCAATGTATCTTTTGATATAGAGTAAAAGAAGGACACTGGGGTAGAGTTATAGAAATCTATGAATTGATTTGTTGCCTCATTCAAGATCAAGTGACTGCAGCAAAAGTTTGACACCAGAAAAATCACAAATAATGAAAATGTTAGTGTGTTAACTTTTCCAAAAATAGAATAAGTTTTATAGCTATTCAAAGAATGAAAGAAAACTTATTGGTGATTTCCTATTAAGGTGAGTAGGAATTCATTGATTTTGAATATATTAGCATGTGGCTCTGCTATTGAAAACCTTTTTCTGCCTTACATTTTTACAGAGGTAGTTGGGCATGAGAAAGTCATGATACCTAAGAGTTCTAAAGAGTTTATCTAAATACACTGATAACTCGGAGCTTATCTGTGTTTCTTCTTAGCTTGGAAATAAATTTTTAGTTAACCATCACAGCATCCTAGAGAGTTGGGATCAAAATATTTTTCTCACTTTGTAGATGGCTTTAGGCACAGAGCAGATAAGTGTCTTATCTGAGATTTGCTGGGAAGCCGGGGGCAGAAGGGGAATTAGAATGTCAAACTCTGGATGGTTTATCTTGGGTTTAGTCGGAGGTTCTCACTAAGTCCTGGGCAGAGCCTTTGGCCCTGGGAAGCAAAGGTGACACTGAGAGTCAGTGATACCGAAGCTGGCCCGAGGCTCCCATTGTGAGTCTCAGTGTGTCTGGGGGGTGTTAAGAATCCAGGAGCTCATCAGCTAACCCCTTGATAATAACACAAACAATCCATTTTTTCAAGTTCATGTGTTTCTCTGAGCTGACAGCCTCATCTCCCCAGTTCTCTGCCAAAGGCTAGTGCTGTGCTGAGCTCCACCATGAAAATCTCTCACTCCAGAAAATGATCTGATGAAAAGAAAATGATATATATTTTTTTTTTGCCTTGAGTTAAACCTATGGCTCTGCTGATTCTGGAAAAGTGCAATGCATGCAACAAAAATGTCTATGAATTTTATTATACATTTGTTAAGCACAGGCTAGATTAGGCATGCAAAAGACATTCATCAGTTAAGTAAAATTCAGCAAAACTAGAAAGGCACAGTGAGGCGATAGAAGAAATGACTAGAGGCAAACTTATTTGTGGCTTTACACTCAAAATGAAGCATTACTGATCGGCTTGCATATTAAAAATATATGCTCAGATGACAGAGTTTCATCATTTTTAGAGAAAGTGATAAAAATAAGAATTAAGTATTTTCCTGTCATAGGTAAAATTGCAAATTTGACTTATGAAGATTGTCAGTTGCAATAAAACAGGTCAGAATATAATTTACCAATATGTGACATGATATTCTAAATTCTTATCTCCAATCTCAATACAAGGGAAATCATAGGTAAGGAAGCTTTCAAAGCCACAAAGAAAGTACTAATGCTGAGTGAATATACATTCACAAAAAGAGATTGATGATACAATTTATTCTTGATTTAAAAAACAGCACAGAAAACTCTGATCCACCTAAGAAGTACATCTGAAGCCACAGTCAATATTTTGCTACATTTTCTCTACTGTTTTCCTATTGAAATACATGCATTGTTACAACAAACTCATTCTGCGGGTGTATCTTGTCATTGTTACTTGATTCATTTACCTGCTAGTTCCCCCTTTTCTACGGTGGATACATTCTAAGACTCCTTCGTGGGCGCTTGAAACCACAGACGGTATCACTCTGTGCACAAGCAGTGGGGGTTCCCAGAGGGTGGAGAGGCTGGCGCAAGCTACCGACAGGCGTGGGTCTGCTGGACACAACGTGACACGCAACACGCGTGGGCTCTGAGATGGCACAGGAAATCATGAGTCAATCAGGAATCCCAAAGGAGCATGCTGCATGTTGAGGTTTATGGATGATCTATATCTGGATTTTTTCCATTTAATAAGTCCCGACCACAGTTGGCTGCGGGTAATGGAAGCCACAGACGGCAAATCAGCGCCTAAGAAGGCCTACTCGGATTGTGTGTTTTTCCCTATTGTTTGGTCACATGGTTTTGGACCTCTTAGCTCACTGAGTTAATGGTGTACATGGGGTCATGTGAGGGAATCTCATTTTTACTTGAACACATGTTTGCTGAAATGTTTGTTCATGTATTTGATTATTTTCTCAGGAAAAAAATTTTCTTGTTCTCATTATCAATTGAACACTTAATTTTTGACCAACTGTTTAGGTAAGTCCAATTTGGGGTTTAAAGTTTGCATACTCAATTTCATGGACACATATTGGAATTACTGTGTAACTTTTTCTTCTATCCTTATGACTATTAGAAATACTTTATGCATGGATTTTTCGGCTTAGAATATTTACTGAACTGTATGAATGTCAGCCTATTACTTCCTGCTCTTGTTACTGATATATTTTTTTCCGTTGGGAGCACATACCTAAGTTTTCTGCTTTACCTGTGACTTTGTGAATTTCTATAGGATCAGTTCAGGCTTTTGTCCTCATTAATATGGCTGCTAAGCACATCTATAAATGCCAGCTTTTCTTTTGCATAGCAAAACCCGGTCTTGTTGTAATTTAGATTTATTAAGTTTCTGTTAAAATATTTCCTTTTTCAAGGATGCAGATTATGTTGCATATCACCTGTCTGTTAATTCATCGCCCTTCATTTCTTATATATTGGAGATAGTTGTTCAGATTTGTTGCAAGTTTTGCTATTCAATTTTAAGCATGTCGGCATTGCTCTTTATCTAATCCTGAGCAATACTAACTTTACTGTTCTGTTTTAAATTTACTTCCTTTCTATTTCAACTCATCCTCTAGCCCAATTTCTTTCCTTATCAGTCTGCTATTACATCTCTCAGTTCTTATTTCAAAGGGGGATACTTTTAATTTTACTGTGAACAGGAAACAATGTTTCTAAACTCATTTTCTTCAGTAACCTTTAAAAAGATCTATTCTTGAAGCTAAGTCTTTTATGTTAAAGAGATTTTCTAATCTCCAAGCTTTCTTTCATTTTAATTCATTCCCTGAACAGGAAGAGAGCCCTGCCTGGCCATGGCTCATAAACAGGGCACGGTCACAATTGCACTGGGCTCGGAGGACCAGGTAGCACAGTAGCTGATGTTACTGGCTGGACAGAGCTTTTCATATTTACAGGAAGGGAGTTCAGAACAGGGCAATCCAGAGCTGGCCCTGCTGGGGAAGGACGTGGTGGAGGACCAGAGCCTCCTCTAGCTTTTGAATCTCTCAACTCAGCGTGACTTTTATTCATAGGGTTGTCAAGTGGCTGCATTGACTCCAGACGCATTCTATCCTATCATCTATATCCTTTCATTGCCTCAGTCCTGGGGTCTGAACTCACTTGCCAGGGACTCGATCCACCACTTGAACTATGTCTCCTCTTTGCACATGCAGCTAACGTCGGGGCTGGCCTCCCATGCCTGTCCTCGCAAACGCTGTCTCTCAGAGAAGATGACAAGCCGGGGCCACTCTGCATGGCCTACTTCGTGAACATCCCGAGGAGGCGAAGGGCAAGGAGAAAAATAGGGTCTGTATTTCTTTATTAGGAAAGCAATATAGTTGTGAAAGCTCCCTTTGGGGCATTTTTTACTTCTATTTCGTTGCTGAGAACTATGTGATGTGGCCACCCAAAGCTGTAGAGGTCATATGCGTTCTGAGCTGGCCTGAATCCTCGCGGGCTTATTCAGTGTATAACCAGGTGGAAAATTAGATGCTGTGGAATCCTGCCACTAGAATCCTGTCTCTAGTTTGGGGGGTGGAGATAAGAATTTAGAACGTCGGATTCACTTATTAGTAAAATGCTTATGTTCTGGCCTGTTTTATTTGAAGTGATAACAAAATAATTTGAAAATCAATCAAATGTTCCGTTTTCCCTGTGGCAAGGAAATACTTGGCCACTTTTAGTTTTATGTCTCTCTTTTAATTGATACTGCTGAGATTCATCTTATATTTGTAAAAAATGAAATTGCATTTGAGCATTTAATCTTTTTTTTCTAGCTCTGACTAGCTTGATAATGACCCATGAGGAATTTAACCCATGAATTTGCCTAGATTTGCTTTGTTGTTATTGAGATAAATTTGGAAAGGGGCCGAGTCCAAACTTGGCTTTATTTACCATGACCATGAAATAGTAGAATCTGCTAAAGGAATCCTCACTTAGTTGAAATGTTTTGCTACTACTCAATAATATTAGTAATAAGACATAAAAAAGCCTTTGTGATTATGCATAGCAGTAGTTTTCCTCAGATGCACTACACTGAGGTAATTTTATCCAAATACCATGAATTTGTAGTTATCTCCCCTAAGAATAGTAAATATGTGTTAAAGTAGTAAATATTACATATGCCAGTTCACACCTTCATATGAAGATGTTAACTTTGGGGGATGCCTTAATCTCTTGGAGATCAAGTAAAGCTTAGCAAAGGTGTTTTGTGATATTTGAATGTTGAATTAAAAATATATTAGCCAAGGAAAAAGCTCCAAGACAAGATGAATTTTTATTTTATTTTATTTTATTTTTAAGTTATTCTTCAGGCCTAGGAATTAGAGGCTTAAGTATTTGCTCAATTTCATAGGAAAGTATATAATTTCACGTAGTATAAAGATGTCCCCCAGGTATTTGTATTTCCTGGATAGCGGCTTTCTCTGATATTGCTATGGTTCCAGAATCAGGAGGGTTTTGTAAATTTACTCACTATGACTGAGACTGCTCTTAAAGTCCTGCAGACTAGTTGGGATGATCTGAGCAAGCTTTGCCAAACACCTGGTAATCAATAATGCATATTCTTTTGGTGATGAATTTTGGATATAGTAATTTCTCATTTACATTTGAGTATAATGCTCATATTTTAAACTCATATTTTATAGTCCAGAATGAAAAGACTGAAATATAAATATTTAAAATCCATCCATTTAAACAAATTTGAATTATAGAAAAGTTATAAAGATGTTTTATTTGTTTTAAGTTTATGGTAAGCATGCTTTAATGAAGCATTTTGCTTTAATGAAGTCATGAGAGTGATTTGTGGTTAGTTTTTTAGTTGTAATGTCTTGGAAGAAGTATATTTTTTCTGATGAGATTTAAACTTTTTTCTCTTCAAAAACTCTATTCCTTCTTGAAAAGAATAGAGGGAATAAAACTTAGTTATTTCAAGCACATCCTGTGGTATCTGTAAAAAACCAGCTCGTGTTCTATCACATAGTAGCTGTGTGCTCTTGGGCATGCGTTTTGGTCTTAGGAAGGCACATCTGCTCAACATTTAAAATGGTATCATACCGCTTGCCAGAGTGGCTGAGCCAGTTTACATTCCCACCAACAATGGAGTAGGGCTCCCTTTTGGCCACATCCCCTCCAACAATTGTTATTGTTAGTTTTCTTGATATAGGACATTCTTACTGGGGTGAGATGGAATCTCAATGTTGTTTTGATTTGAATTTCTTTTATGGCCAGTGATGTAGAGCACTTTTTCATATGTCTCTTGGCCATTCTCATTTCCTCACCAGAGAAGTCTCTTTTTAAGCGGTATGGAGATTCCTCAGAAGGCTAAACATAGAACTCCCCTATGACCCAGCAGCCCCACTTTTGGGTATCTATCCAAAAGGCCACAAACATAATCACACTAAAGCCACCAGCACAACAATGTTCATCGCAGCACAATTTGTCATAGCTAGAATCTGGAACCAACCCAGATGCCCCTCAGTAGAAGAATGGATCAGGAAAATGTGGTACATATACACAGTGGATTTTATGCCCCTATCAAAAATAATGACATTGCCCCATTTGTAAGGAAATGGAAGGACTTGGAAAAAATTATACTAAGTGAAGTGAGCCAGACCCAAAGAAAAATGGACTCTATGGTCTCCCTTATAGGGAATAATTAGCACAGGTTTAGGCAAGTCACAGCAGAGGATCACTGGAGCCCAATAGCTATACCCTTACAAACACATAAGATGATGCTAAGTGAAATGAACTCCATGTTATGGAAACGATTGTTGTAACTACTTTCAATGTGCCATATGTAATTGTAGCCTCTATTATTGATGATGTTCTTGTATCACCTACCTGTGGCTGTACCTACACTTTCTCTGTATCTTATCTGCGTATATTGGAAACCAGGTATACTGGTATTAGAACTAGGAAATTGGAAGGGAATACCAAAATCGAGAGACACAGGGTAAAAAAAGACAAACAACTACAAAAGCAATATTTGCAAAACTGTTTGGAGTAAATGAACTGAATAACTCATGGGGGGGGGGAAATGAAAGGGGGAGGGGGGAGGGGGAATGAGGGACGAGGTAACAAACAGTACAAGAAATGTATCCAATGCCTAACGTATGAAACTGTAACCTCTCTGTAATTCAGTTTGATAATAAAATATATATATATATTAAATAAAAAAGAACTTAAAAAATAAAATGGTATCATAATACTACCTAAGTAGTAAGTGGTTATAAAGGAAAAATGGACTAAAATATAAGCTAATGGTATCATAATACTACCTAAGTAGTGATTATAAAGAAAAAATGGAATAATGTAAGCTAATCACATGGCATAGTTTCTGATAATGAGGAAGTTTTCAATGTTCTATTATAAGATAACTTGAGCCCAGATTTCAGCTTAAGTAATACATCTTTGACTTACTATTTTTTTTGTAATAGAATCAAGATTTTAATTAGGGATGTGTGTGTGTGTGTGTGTGTGTGTGTGTGCGCGCGCGCACATGTGTGTCTTTACTATTGGGAAATTTTCATACTATGGATTTGCGATTTATACCAAAAATTGCTATTTTAATTGAGAGCTTGGGTGGAAAGGAAGAACTGAGCTGGGGTAAGTTATTTCTTCTATTAACCCATGTTTTATATTAATTTTTTCTTTAGAACATGGGCAATACATTAACAAGTTTTGCTTATATTCCTTGTCTTATTATAGATATGTCTTACTATAGCAAGTGCTGAATTTTTAATTGATTTCAGAACAGTTTAATCAGATGTTTATGCTTTGGTCATAAAGAATACACAGTGGTGGTTGCCATCTGCTCAAGATGAAAATGAAGTCTCCTTGAAGTGAGCAGTGGACAGAAGGATTTTTAGTGGATGTGTAATGTTTCTGTTCCTATATGAAGTGTTTATTGCGACTGTAACACAAATGTATAAGCCTGAGGGCTCAAGCTTAGTGTTTCAGTTCTTATTAAGTCTCCATTGGGCATTGCATGATGCATTTCTCAAGCTTTGTACTGAAGTAAGAAAATGTGGGTTTAGTCTGATAAAATCTTTATTCCAGACAAGTTTTATTTTGAATTGTTGCTTAGTCTTACTTAGTTATTGCTGTCATCCACAAAGTAGTCTTCAGCACTCAACATTTTATTAGATTGTTTTTTCCCCTAAATAATGCTTCATGGATTTTAAAAAATAACCTTTGATCTACTTGGAATGTGAACAGTTATCTTTTCTAATATGCAGCAGTTTCTTACTGATAGACATTCTAGAAATACTTAGTTCATGTTTCCATGACCTTGCATTCTCCTTCCTGATGTTGGGTTTCCAAAGCTCGTACCCTTAATGGTATCCTATATATCTTCTCTGACCATTGTTGTCTTTTCAAATTGAAGTACTCTCTCCTAGAAAAGTCAGTAAGAGGTTTAACCAGGGCACAAAGTTCCATTTTAAGACTGTCATTGCATATTGTTTAGCTTTCCCTTGCACGGTGACAAGGGGATTGTAGAAGAGGTAGGATGAGAGCTTTTCCTCAACTGCATTACCATTATATACATAATGAGATGATATATTATATGTATTACTATATATAATAATATATGATTTATTATTAATTATAATTATTATATAATAATACATTATAATATATGTAATATGTATGTATATATATATATATAAACTTGACCTGCAATGGGAAAACTTAGTGTTTTTTCTTCGCTGTAAAAATGCTATCTGACATGGGATATGCTCCCAGTGTTGCTTTGCCTATTTGTCAGAAGCCGTTTGTCAGGTTTCTCAGTATCTGTGGGTGGTAAGTTGGCTTTGGAATTCAGAAAGGAAAAGTATATGCTCACAGAGATTGATACAAGTGGTCGACAAAAAGTAGAAGTCAAATAAGGTGTTGAAATTAGAATGCTTTGGGCTGCAAGTCGCAAAATATGGTGTTAGTGAAGCTTTGATAATAGAGGCTTATAATTTCATAGGAAAAGAATTCAGAGATGAAGAATTCTAGAGTTGAGTTAGTGCTCCAATAGTATCAAGTGTCTGCACCTTTCATTTTCTAGGAAAGCAAAATTCTGTCCCTGAAGGCCTCAACAGAATTCCTTCCATGCCTTGGTGCTCAGAACTTCATACAATTCCTGTTATCAACCTATACTCTGAGAAGACTTCAGGGAAGAGTACGATATTTTCTTTTTGTATTCTTGATGAACTTTGCATATGAAACCATGAGTCATTTAAATGGTAATAGGATCTCGGAAAAATCTATTAAATTATATGGATTTCCTTTAAAAGATAATAAGGATCAAAATAACATTTACTTATTTATATATACTTTGTTCTATACATTAAAAAATGAGAATTAGAGCATTGGAATTAACTTTTAGATACCCATGCATACAAGATGGAAATATTAGCATAATGATGTAAAGCTAATTGAAAGATTAAGCACAAAGGTATAGAAAAGAAAGCAACTTTCTTATGTAAGAGCAGCATCAAAACTTTGGCTTGGATCTTGTAGCAACTAGAACAAACAGGAACAAGAACAGGTGGGAGAGTCTCTTTGTAAGATTAAAACAAATTGTTGCAGAATTCAGTACTGAATGGGTAGGAACTGTAACCATAGGGAGAGTTTTCTCATGGGTGATCATGAAAGGACTTACCATGTCTTAGTAGATGGCATAATCAATAACACTCTTGATAGCCAGCAGCAAGTTTCTTTGACCTATTTCTTATTATTTCTCTTCCTTTGAGTTCACAGTATCATAGAGAGAAATTTCTTTACATCTTTTTGGAGGAACCAAATCATTTCTATTATCTAGATAGATGCATGGATAACATTAGATGGATTTTATTCTCTATCTTTTATTTGTTCTCTTTTCATTCAATTTATTTGTGGGTCTTAAATTTGGGTGTGTCTAGCTCTATGCTTCTGGGAAAGGAGAAAGGGATGTGACTATTTAATAAAGATGCTTTATTTTTGGAATTTGGTATCTTTTCCTTGAAAAGAGAAATTCAGAAATTGTTACCAAGACATTTCTAGGAAGAGAAATGGCTTTGTGTACATGTCATACTTTGCAGTCATGTCATTCCTCTGGAGCCAGTTCTATTGTTCGAACCGTACTTCCACCATCTTCTGGACCTTTTTGTGGAGAATAGCAGCAATTCTTGTGTCATATGGAAGAGAGATTAAATTCTTTTGTTTAATTATTTTTATTATCAAACTGAATTACAGAGGGGTTACAGTTTCATACATTAGGCATTGGATACATTTCTTGTACTGTTTGTTACCACTCAGTCACTGTATTCATTCTATTCTATGTTTCAAAATTTTTACAAAAGTAGTTGTATAAAGGGGATTTAACTCCAGAAATTAGGTTTTGAGTACAATGCATCCTGATTAATATCAACTTCCTTATTGTCCTCTGCTATTTTTGCCACACATGTTACATTTTGATGTTTTAAAAGTGAGCCTTATTATCATGACATGAGCACACTTGAATTTGGGGTTGCTCATGGCTTGAAATTGGTGTTGGGGTAGAAAAGAATCAGAAACCCATAAGGAATTACCAATGTTTGGGCTTCTAAGAAAAACAGTGTTTTTTTTACTATTTTTTAAAATATCATTTAATTAAGGAGTGGTTTGGGTTGAGAGGACTTGGAGAAGTAGGAGGAGGATATGAGAAGTAATTAAATGTTACTATAATTATATAAGGTTTATTACATATAATTATATAAGGTTTATTATGTTTAGAGGCAATATAAAATGCTAGGTGAGGTCTGTTTTTGCGTTGATGAGTAGATGTTCAGAATGCTGGTATGATTATTGGAAAATACACATCTGGGTAATAATGATATTTTAAATCACTATACAAATACATGACCTATAGACATTGTACATTATCTCTGTTTCCTGTACACAAAATTACAGACAGAATGTGTCAGGTATTTTCTTCAAAGGATGGGAGAACCATTTTCAGGGAAGTGGCATCTGAATTTTGGATGGAGATGGAATTATATATGTGGCAGTACGGATAATTTTAGGTCAGGACTGAAGAGTATTTTATTGCTTTTTGCTCAGCTTTTCCTTTCCCTAATCCCACTGATTCCACACTTCAACTTTATGCTCGGAGAACCATTTTCAGGGAAGTGGCATCTGAATTTTGGATGGAGATGGAATTATATATGTGGCAGTACGGATAATTTTAGGTCAGGACTGAAGAGTATTTTATTGCTTTTTGCTCAGCTTTTCCTTTCCCTAATCCCACTGATTCCACACTTCAACTTTATGCTCATGCTTGGCTTCTGTGCAATTCTGCACTGGACACTATCTGACTTAAATAGCTTCAACAGTTCCAGCACACAGCTCAGGAGTCTTGGTGATCAAGCACTGAAGTTGCAAAATTTCACCTCTGACTTACACAAAAGACAATTGTATGAACAGAAGAAATATTCTGGAAGACATGGGGAACTTGCGGTCACAGGAAAGTTGTCATTTTAGTTCAGCTGAGGCTAAGTTTACTCGTGTAAGCTGTTCCATCTCAACATTGATCTCATTCAGTTCATATTCAATCTTATGTTTTTTTTCCCCCTTGTAAGTCTTAGCTGTTTTCTACCTCATCTCATTCTGCACTTATACAATGACATTTTTGAGTAAAAACCCAGGGTATTGTGTTATTCTTTTGATTTTCATATCTAATATTTCATGGTGATAGTTAACTCAATTTTTTAAGGTATTGCTGTGCGTTCTAGCTCTGGGAAATCTAAAAATCTGACATTTGGAAATTTCTTCTTTATTAGAATTTATAATTTTTGTGTATATTTTTCAAGTAGCCTTTACTTATTAAAAACAGTATTATATTTTCCTTGAAACTGAGCAGCGGTGAAGCGATTTCTCTTCTATCCCTTCCCTCATCCTCAGCCCTGACTATCAACATCTCTAGCACTAGTGGGGCATTTGTTCAATCCATGGCACACAGTGACACATCTTTGCATCCAAATCCATACTTCACATGAAGTTTCACCCTGTTGCAGACTGCGGACCAGACACATGTCTAACATGTATCTTCCAGTGTCATACAGAGTAGTTTTACTTTCTTGAAATTAGCTTGTGCTGTGCCCATTCTTCCCTGTCTCCCCACTAATTCTTTCTTATTTTATTTATTTTTATTTTTTCTTTCTCTTTTAAATTTATTGTAAAGGCAGTGAACAGGGGGGTTACAGTTTCAAAAGTAAGGTAATGAGTACATTTATTTTTACATATTATCACCCCCTCCCTCATTGTCTCCGGCTTACCATTCCTCACTCTCCTCTCCCCCACGTTGTAAAGTTAATTTTCAACATAGTGTCTAGTGAGTATCATCAAACACTAGTCTTTTTACTGTCTTCATAGTTTTGTCTTTCTCAGAACCAGAAAGTAGGACTTACACAGCATGTAACCTTTTGGAGAGCAGCTTCTTTCACTCAGCAGTATGTATTTAAGTTTCTTCCGTGTCATTTCATGGCTTGATAGCTCATTTCTTTTTTTTAACTGCTAAGGCTTATTACATTTTCTGGATGCAACTCATTTTCTTTTCTGATTTTACTGATTTTTTTTTCCACAATTAAAAGGTAAACATCATGTTTTAAAAGGTGTTGTCTGTTTGTTCACTAAAGTATCATAACTCTTGGTAGAGAGCAGTGTTTTAAGCTTTTTTTCTCTCCAGTGTTTGAAATGGATCTGAAAATTTTTGGTAGATGGAATGAAAGCAAATCCAAACAACTTTCCCCATATATGTTACTAACTGATTTAGGGACCCCAGAGAGGTGAGCAGATGCACAGGACTACATTTCATTTACTAGAATGGAACACGTGTGCAAAGCATCCCATCTTTCCATTTGTGAGTGATGGATATAATTGAGAAGTAGAGAATAAACTACAGCTTGTTTCAGAGCTGGTGGACACCACAGGAAATCTCAGTGTAAATTAGGAGTTGCATTGTATTACATTACTCCAAGCATTAAGACTATGCTTGTCAATAGACTTCAGTGAGCATTGTCATCAATCCTGTTGAACTGCTAACCTCATAAAGACAGCAGTGAAACACAATATGGTAAGAGAAGTTGTCATCAGAAAGATCTGAAGAATGTAAAGCATAATGACACTAAAATATCAAGAGATATGAGCAGGTTGCCTTAAAATTTAATTTAGTTTTAAATAATGAGTCATTTCACTCGTACCATGCTTTAGGTTACTTCTCTGAGAAGCAGAGCCTGAAACAGGAATTCCGATTTCCGTGCTTCACGGAGGAAGGGTTCTTCAGGAAAAGCCTTTAATGGAAGGAGTGAGGAATGGAAGTGGGGAGGGAGGGAGAGAGAGCGAGAGAGAGAGAGAGAGAGAGAGAGAGAGAGGAAAGAGAGAGAGGAGAGAGAGAGGAGAGAGAGAGGAGAGAGAGAGAGAGAGAGAGAGGGAGAGAGAGAGAGAGAGAGAGAGAGAGAGAGAGAGAGAGAGAGAGAGAGAGACCAGAAAGAAGAAAGAGCCCAACATGGCATGGAGGAGGTCTCAGGTGAAGTCTGGCTTTGGTTTTGTCATAAAGGTAGGGTATATTTTGTGAAGACTTAGGGAGTTAAGAACTGTGGAATATGAACTTTACAGACTACCAGACAGTTGCCCTTTTATATTCCCAAATCCTTTCTTAATTACGGGGTCTGTGACTAGAAGGGATGAGGAGGGGACCAGGCAGCTTCTGCTACCAGGTGGCCATTTATGGAGAAGCAGCATTTGCGAGCTTTTCACAGCATGGCATCTGCATTGTGTCCAGGGTAGGCTTAAAGGCAGGTGCTTTGAGTTGGTAAGTGTTGAATCAGTAAATGGTCTTTTCTCATACTAGGACCAAAGGAATTTGTCAAAGCATTGTTAAGAAAATAGAAATTATGGCAGCAGATTCTGACTTTGTCTTTCTCTTGACACAAGTTGTATTTCCTGTAAGACAATAAAGTTATAAATGATTTAACTGGATAGAAGTGGAATTTCTCTATTGATTTATAGCAAAACTTCAGTTGTTTCACCCCTGATTATAGCATCTGTCAGGCCACAGATCATCGTGTGCCTGAGGTCAGAGTACCTGGAAGTGACAGTCCTGTGATAAGACTTGCTCTAAATCAAAAGCAGGATCAACTTTAATGTTTCTGGCAATGGGTTCTCACATTTTTGGAACAACAAGAATTTCAGAAGTTGAAGTTTTCCGGTCTTGTGGATTTTCTTCCTACCGAGAAACATTGAATCTTCATAAAAGTCTCTGTGTATTTTTTTCTCTTTAAAAACGTTATTAAAAGCGATGTCCAGAGAGGTTACTGTTTCATAAGTCAGGTAGTGAGCACATTTTTTAAATAGACATTGTCACCCATTCCTTTGCTCTTTTCGAGCTTTTGAACTTTTTAACCATATTCAAACAACTTGTAAAAGTGAGATCTTTTTGATTGTAAACGTGTCCTTCAGTGACCCATTCAACATCTATAGTTAGCCATGAAGTTAGTCATGTGTAAAATTCTGATTATGCCCATCAATTAATTCATGATTGGTACTACACTAAAGTGGGTGCCAAAAAGGTCCCTCTGGAAACTACTTCCATTTTAAGTTTCCGGTTTAGTTTAATATTTTTGAATATTCCAATGTGCTGAAAATCTTTGTATTGCGTATGAAGAGTTTTTGGTCATCATTAATCTGTTCATAGTTAAAAAGTGTGGTTTTATAATGGCATAAAAATCACAAATAACAGAATATATAGTTAATGGATAATGTTGAGATGCCAATTATATTTAAAATAGTTAATAGGATTTAAGCATACTGAATGCCTAGACAGAAAAACCCAATCATTGTATCTTAATATTCACACCATTTGTTGTTTGTTTTCCCCATTATGCTAATTTTATTTTTTATAGATATAGTCAGAAGTTGTACAACTTTAAACCTGCACTAGCATATATACCACAAATATTGTCCATGTTGTGTAATATTGGCAAGTACCATATTATAAATGTCATTACTTTATTTTTTTAAATGGAAGCATTCTTTCTATATGTTCCTGGGGAAAGTGGGAAGGAACATGAAATCAACACATTTGATTTATATCCTAAGATACGATCTATTTGGAGGGAAACTTCTGAGACTGCTAAGCTGTTGGATCGGATATTCTCTAGATATCTGTTAAGTCTATTAGACCAATCGTGCCTTTTAATCCTTCAATTTCTTTGTTAAATATTTTATCCTTGTTGAATTTCTGTATGGATAACCTATTTATTGGTGGGAATGGGGTATTAATGTCACCCACTATTATTGTGTTGGGGTCTATCTTTTTTATTTCCAGTTGTGTTTGCTTTATGAAATTGGGTATGCTTATATTCAGTATGTATTTATTCCATATGTATTTATTCACAGTTATTTCTTCTTGCTCCATTGCTTCCTTTATCAACATGAAGGGGACCTTCTTTGTCTCTGCTGACTCATTTCATTGGAAGTCTGCTTTGCTGGACATGTATTTGCTTACTCCTGTGTCTAGTTTAGGGCTCTGTTTGCTTCAGAACTACTTTCTCATCATTTTGTGGTAAGTTTATGTTTATCTTTGACTGTGAGGGATGTTTCTCACAGGTAACAAAGAGTCAGGCCGTGTTTTTAAATCTTATCTGCCAGTCTGTGACTTTTGACAGGAGAATTAATACCACTAAAATTCAGAGTTGGTTATTGAAAGGAATGAAGTGGTTGCTGTCATCTTTAGAGTTTTGGAGTATTTGATTCTTTCCTACTCCTCATTCGCTTATCTACTCATCTAGTAAGGTTTATTCTTTCTTGAATGTTTTTTGGGGGGGCTTGAATGCCTGAGCACTGTCCCTGAGCAACTTTGTGCTCAAGGCTAGCACTCTACCACTTCTGCCTTTTTCTGTATATGAAGTGCTGAGGAATGGAACCCAGGGCTTCATGCATGCTAGGCGAGCGCCGTACCTTCCCAGCCCCTGTTTCTGATTTTTGAGTGGTTCACTGGAGATAAGAGCCTCACAGACTTTCTTGCCTGGGCTGGCTTTGAACCATGATCCTCAAATCTCAGCCTCCTGAGTAGCTAGGATTATAAGTGTGAGCCACCTGTTCCGGGTTCTCTTTCTTGAAATTTTATGATTGCATTTTTCTTCTTCTAAATTTCTTAAAATATATTCTGCAATGCTGCTTTAGTGGTCATGAATTGCATTAACTTTGTCTTATTAATATTCCTAGGGCTGGGAAGAATGCTTGCCTCATATACAGGAAGCCCTAGGTTCCATTCCTCAGCACCACATATACAGAAAAAGCCAGAAGTGGCGCTGTGGCTCAAGTGGCAGAGTGCTAGCCTTGAGCAGGAAGAAGCCAGGGACAGTGCTCAGGCCCTGAGTCCAAGGCCCAGGACTGGCAAAAAAAAACCCAAAAAACATATACACAAAAAAACAGTTACTCCATCCCTCATTTTTATTTTACTTACCCTTCCCTCCTTAACCCCCACCCCCAAATTGTAAGGTTCATATCCAGCCTAGTATTAAGTGAGTATTGTTGTTGTATTAGTTTGTCCTTTGACCTGCTAGAGGTCTTTGGTCCATTTAGAAATGCTTCTGGTCCAGGGTTTTTTACATGTCTTTAGCCAATTCTGCCAGCACCATTTGTTGAAGAGGCTGCCTTTCTTCCATCCTGTAATTTTGGGTCCCTTGTCAAAAATTAGGGGGCCATAGGTCTGCGATGGGTCTTCAGTTCTATTCCATTGGTCCTCAGGCTTATTCTTATGACAATACCAAGCTGTTTTAGTATTAAGGATTTGTAATAGAGTTTGATGTTTGGTATTGATATTCCCCCAGCATTGTTCTTTCTGCTAAGGATTGTTTTTGCTATTTGGGGTCTTTTATTGTTCCATATGAACTTTTGGATTGCTTCTTCTATTTCATTAGAAAAAGAAGTTGGCGATTAAGTACAATACTGACTGTTGCCTTGCCCTATACAGCCTTAATTGTATTGAGGAATATCCCATGGACTCCTACTCTCTCCAGACCTTTCATCATAAGCGGGTGCTGGATCTTGTCAAATGTTTTTCCTGCGTCTATGGAGATGATCACTAACATGGGCTTTTTCACATGATCAGAAGTTTCATTTGTGTCTTCTCACTGTCCGCAAATATGTTGTTATAATAATCCTTTTCATGCTTGTAGAGGAAGTGTTGATGAAAGCTGGCTTTATCAACCCTGTGGGCTTGAACGAACGAGGGCTTTCCAAAGAAACAATATACTTTAGTGCATTGTTCGTGATGCTTTTTGGCAGGGGTCAGCTTTCTGTACCTACATTTTTTTTTTTAACTGGGGCTTTATTGCCAATAAAATGGTAGGGAAATACGTGATATGTGATTTCTTCCTGGTCGTACAGCTGCTTTATAAGGTGAAAGCTCCACCGCTGGGCCTCTTTTACTTTCCTCTTGCTATATATGTATCTGAGTAGAGCAGATGTTAAGCATGTTTTGAAATGTGTGTATATTTTTCATATTTTTCCTTTCTTCTCAGCATTCATTCTTTAAATTTATGGTACTCAAAGAATGGGTCTCTAGGTTTCAAATATCACCTTATCAAAGTTTGTAGCATATACATCTCAACTCTCTAGTGTTCTCATTTGCTGTTATTTTTCTTCTGTTTTGTTTTTCTCTGCTCATTTCATTATGGAGTTGAAGGAAGCAATGATCAGATGTCTGTGTCAATGTCATTGTATGTCTACAAAGACACTAGCATTAAAATATCTACATTGTAGGTTATCACTCAGAAATTCTTGGAATGTTGACATTTCTTTGTACCTTTAGAGTACAGTTGTTTTTTGTACAAATTGTTTTAATGTGTGAAATCTCATAACAAGTCCACTTTTCTTTGCTGAGCTTCTTTTGCTGATATTGTAGGCATCAGGCTCTGTTTCCAGTGATTTCTTTAAATAAAAAACATTTTGGGAAATGGAATTTATGTTTTTTAAATACAGATTTAAAAGAACTTTATAGTAACACAGAGCAGCCATTGTCTGCAGTTGCTATGAAGATTCAGTTCAGCCATGGAAGCTCTTGAAACAGTTATTTATACTATAATGTATTTTTTTTTCCATCTTCTGGTCTTCCTTCCTGGAGGATGAGCTTTATCATTCCAAAATTACTGATTTTGGAGAACAAAAGCTTGTCTTTCTTTTTCCTAGGAGCTTGGATTATAAGCCATGCTGTAGAATGGTGATATCTGACCTCAATATGGTGATATCTTTTATGGTGATATCTTGATCTACAATGTTTATTGTCAAAGATATAACACACATTTCTGTTCTTCCTCTAGCATTCAAATAGTACAATTTCAATACTTCCACAAAAAATGTGAAGTAAATATTCTGAGTCCTATGCTATCCGACTGTGGCAACATACAAAGTGTACATTCCTCAAACTCCTCCATGTAATAAACTGTAAACGTAATAATTTGTTTTCTGACTATTAATTCCCCGAAGTTCTTCAGAAGCTGAAGACTCCCTATTTTTTTTTAATCACCAATTTGTGCTCTCATGTCATGCGTCTCTCAGGACTCTCTGGTGTCCTGTGATGTTCAGCACTCTTTCATTTGATGTATTGCCTTCCACACTTCGCAGCATATGTTTTCTTGAGCCTGTTCTAGCAGATGAGAGGATCAGGAATGAAAAATCTCCCCAAGTGTTTGTTTACTTATTTGCTATTTCTATCCAACACAAAGAATTCCTGTTTTCCCACAACTACTAGTTTCTATAGATTGAGTTGCTGAATTTTTTTTTGTATCAAAAAGTATTAGAAATACAAAAAATGAAAAATGAAGAAGCAGGAGCTATTTGTAGAAAAACCAATTAGCTGGGCTGTACCATATTCACAAATGAGATTAGGAATGGAATTTAGGTGTGAATCATTTGTTTAACTGCATTTTGGAACCCCCTTAGTTTTGGACAGGTAGGTGCTGATAGAGACTGGGACACAAACACTATTCTTTCTTCATTCTGACTCTAAAAATATCTTTAAGTAGTTGTGTGAAGGAATTGCCATTTAACAAAGAGATTTATGAATCCAACACATCTTGCTCAATGTCACCCTTCCATCATTCTCCCCTATCCCTCCCACCCCTTCTTCAGTTTTCTATTGAATGCTATGATTGCATTCTCCCTGCTTCCTGTCTTCATCAGCACACCATTGGAGAACACATTCTGCATATGTAAGTCCAATTCACAGAGTTGTGATTTTATAGGTGTTGCTGAACTCTCTCTCTCTTCATCCTAATACCACTTGTTACTATCCCTTAGTCTTTCTCCCTTGTGTCATTGTAAGAATTATTCGTCACAATATGTGGCATCTACCTTGGGTCCATTGTTCTGGTGAATTTTAGATATTTATCATTTTCTTTTTAGGGATTCTCACCTATTGAATTATCTTCCTCCTTGAGTTACTCCCATTTCTTTAAACTTTATGCCATGGATAGGGTCAAAGAAGCCGGTTCCTGTTTCTCCTTCTGAAAGGAAACAAATGTAAATGATGTAATGAGAAGCCTTAGTGAGAAAACTGAATTTTATTGATTTATATTTTTATGCTTCTCATAACATTGGCATATTAAGACATATGGCTAAGATCAGAGATTGAGCCGCAGGGAAATATAAATGATAGCTAACATTTTATTTATGCTCCTTACCAGCTCATACTTTTCTGTGCCTTTCTCATTTTATAAAATGTTTATCTTTTTTCTATTATCAAGATGATGTACAGAGGGGTTACAGTTACACACTTAAGGTAGAGAATACATTTCTTGTCATACTTGTTATCCCCTTCCTCATTTTTCTCCCATCTTCCCTTCCTCTGGCCCCTCCCCTTACTTTCATCATTCTTTTTAACCTTCTCAATGATGGACAGACATCACTCTGGTCTACAATGCTTATGAACTCTATGGATCTTCACAATAAAACAATTCCAGGTCAAGTGATATGTACATTTTGCTTAGTATACTCTATTCCTTCTTTTTTCCCCATTTCTTTCCTTCCCCCACTGCCCTTGAGCTGCCAAAGGCCTACTTATGTTGACATAGTCAATGTTGTATTGACAGCTGCTAATATTAAGCTTTCACCTTGACTTGTAGTCTAGCCTACTCCTATTTTCCACATCACAATCTTCTGTCTGCCTGCACTTAAAGAAATAATTTCACCACTCATTTGATAGAAGAAGAGAAATGCAGCCTTGACCCTTTCTAAAATGGAATCATTCCAGGTCTGATGAAGTTTCAAATGATTTAATGCAAAGACATGGGTTTTCTAATTACAGGAAATATTTAGTTTGCTTCTCTCCTGGAGATGCTATACCATGAAGGTACAGCAAGGTCAAAAAGAGGGTAATGGACAATTATAAGCATGTTCATAGGAACACTATTCATTACAATTCTTAGTTGGAAACAAGCCAGCTGCCCAGCAGAATAGATATATCATTGCATATTCACTCAAGACTGTACAATTCATCAAGAAAAATGTAAAGTTATGTGCAATAATACAGATAAAACTGATAACCTTAATTTTGGTTAAAAAGACTTACATGTTAGGAAATACATACATCACTATATCATTCCATTTTTGTATAGATAAAAACTGGCCTGCCTGGTTCTGTTGAAACTAGGTACTGAATACCGTCACTGGCTTTTGTGTGGAAGGGGATATGGGAGTTCTGATGTTTGAAATTGTTTGAAACTGTTCACGGGGGCGGGCGGCTTCTTTCATGGATTTATTCATTGTGAAAATACACTGAGTTGAACTTTATTATTTGTGCACACTTTTGCTTATTATTCTCTGGCAAAACATTTTTGCATTACAAAGGAAGGACGAGATTGATCCACAGTGTGATGAGTTGTGGTCAGATAAGAGAAAGAAATTCTGATCTCTTATTACACAGTGGGATGACAATATAAAGGGATAATGCACTGGATATCTTAATAAACTTAGAGGGAAGAACTTTGAATCTGTAGCCACAAACAATGCTTTATATTTGTGGATATAGATGTATTTACTCTCATTTGAACACTATATAACATATAAATTTACCAAAATATTACAGGGTATATTTTAATGTACATGTATGTATTAAACATAAAAGAATAGAAATTTAAAAAGGAAGCAGCAAAGAAAGAAGAAAAGATAAATGATGAAAGAAAAAGAAGAGAGAAACAACAAGAATGGTGATGAGGTGAGGCAGTATGATAATTCTTTATATGTTCATTGCGGACTGTGTGGTATGACTACTTTGTGTCTGTGTGTGTGAGTGTGTATGTATGGGTGTGTGTGTGTGTGAGTGTGTATGTATGGGTGTGTGTGTGAGTGTGTATGTATGAGTGTGTGTGTGAGTGTGTATGTATGTGTGTGTGTGAGTGTGTATGTATGAGTGTGTGTATGTGTATGTGTGTGTTGCTTGTCCTGTGTACTGTCCCTGAGCTTACTTATTTATTATCAATTAAGCAGCAGCTCTACCTCTGGCTTTTTTTTGTTGTTGATTAATTGTAGATAAGATAAGAATCTTTCCTGCCTGGGCTGACTTTGAACTACTGCAGTCCTCATCTTGCAGGGTAGGCAGGATTATAGATGTGAGCCACTGGCACCTGGCATGACTAGTTTTTGATATGCATGGGTAGTGCTGGTAGTAATTGAATTCAAGTATATGTTCTATGACTGAGTTTTAGCTCTCTAATTTGCTTTTTATGCATATAATTGTACATGTATTTGTTGCTAGTTGGAAAAGTACAATCCAGGTATATATAAAGATATTAGAACACATATTCATCATAATATAGCATTATTCACCATAGCCAAGATATGGAATCAGCAGATGCTCCTTAATGGATGAATGGATCAAGAAAATGTAATAATATATATCAACAATGAAATTCTACTCATCTGTCAGAAAGAATGATATTGTAGCATTTGTAAAGAAATGGAAAGACTTGTAAAAATTAAGTGATGTATACTAGACTCAGCGAAACATAGGTTACATGGGTTCCCTCATTTGTGGTAGCTAGAAGGTGCCTGTAAATCTACCAGTAAACTCTGGGTAGTAAGCAAGGGCTTACAAATGAATTAACTGAAATGTAATAGACTCTATGGAGAGTGTAATTTAAAAAGACTAAGTCAAAATCCAACAAGATGAGTACCAGGAAAAGGGTACTTACAGGAGGGAGGGTGGGGCCAAGGGGAGAAGGATGGAAGAAAGAAGGTAAGGATTTGTTGTGCATATCACAAAGAGAGAAATACAAGGGAACGGGTGGGCTGAAGGGCGGTAAAGATGGCGGAGCGATGACACAGATCAAGATGCACTCTACACATACACTGCCTGGTTAAATGGCAAAAACTCAATCCATAACCTAAAGTTAAGTAAGGGAAGGGGTGGATCGAATGGGGTGGTGACATGGATCAAGATGCACTATGTTCATGATAAAAGGTGAACCAATGCAGCAGCAATACTTACACAACTATGTGCTGTAAAGCAACTGTACAACTTGTGAGGAGAAGGGGAGGGAATTGGGAAGGGAGGAAGATGGGAGAAATATGAGGGAGGAGGTAACAAGATCGATAAGAAATGTACTCACTGCCTTACATATGGAACCGTAACATCACTTTGACAAATAAACAAATAAAAAAAGAGGAAACAGAACATAAAAAAAGATGCACTATATTCATAAACTGCTTTGGTGGATGGCAACTTTGTACCACTATTTAAAGATAATAAAAATACAAAAAGAGGGCTGGGGATATAGCCTAGTGGCAAGAGTGCCTGCCTCGGATACACGAGGCCCTAGGTTCCATTCCCCAGCACCACATATACAGAAAATGGCCAGAAGTGGCGCTGTGGCTCAAGTGGCAGAGTGCTAGCCTTGAGCAAAAAGAAGCCAGGGACAGTGCTCAGGCCCTGAGTCCAAGGGCCAGGACTGGCCAAAAAAAAAAAAAAATACAAAAAGAAACCCAAGTATCTTTTTAAAAACAACAGAAAAGCCCCACAAAACTCAGTATACTCCCTGCAAATAATTACAGAGAAATTGCCTATTCGTATCTAATGTCTTAATAAGCATTCATGAATGGTGTTAAAGGGTTGCTTACTTTCTTTTCAGGTGGACTGAATCTATGATTTTCCTAATGGTCTTTATTAGTTAGATGTACCAAAGAATTGGATAGCTAGTGCAGAATTCCCACAGGCTCCAAGTGCACTTTCTTTTATTAGCTACTTTTACACTAGTATAGTACATTTATTGAAATCAATGAACCAGTATTCATATGATAGTATTAAAATGATATCAATAGTTTATTAAAAATTCTTGGTTTTTAACCTGATGTCCTTTCTCTGACAAGATCTCCATCCTAGAAACCACTTCACATGTGGTCGCCGCTCCTTTAGGCTTCTCTTGTCCGCCTCTCAGCCATTGCTTGATTTGATGACACTGACAACTTTGAGCAACCCTCGTCAGATCTTCTGTAGCACACCTATTAGTGGGCTCTGTCTTGTGTTTTTCTGGTAATAAGAGAATGATTATGGTGACTGGAAGGTGTTCTGTAGAGGTGAAGTGATACGTCACAACTCATCAAATCCGTGATTCATGTTAGCAACATGACTTCAGGCTGCTGACATTGACCTTGAATGACTTCCCAGAGTGGGGTTTGGCATGTTTCTCCAGTACAAAGCTAATTTTTTTTTGCCCTTTCTTTAATAGAGATGAAACCTCCAATTAAATTGTCATTCCCCATGTAACCATTAAACTTTACTACTTGAAGCAGAAAAATACCTCGTTTTTAATAAGGTAGAAACGATAGGGACATAATGGTATAATGCTCCTGTTTCTTGTGTCATTTTTCTATGATGTTTTGTCTTCAGCCTGTGTGAGGAGATAGAAGAGACACTACTTACCTGACTACCTCATTTGGCTGACTGGTGTGTGTGTGTGTGTGTGTGTGTGTGTGCGTGCCCGTCCCATGGATTGAGCTCGAGGCCTGTGTGTTATCCCCGAGCTTTTATTTTTCTAAAGGCTAGCACCTCGCCGCTTGAGTCCCAGCTCCACTTGTGGAATTTTGGTGCATAAGCATCTCATGGGCTTTCCTACCTGGTCTGGCTCAAACTGTAATCTCAGATCTCAGTCTCCCAGGTAGCTAGGATTATAGGCACAACCATGGTACCCAGAGGAGTGATTGACTTTTAATGTGCTTAATTTATTTGGATATAACTTTGAGTAATTGATGAAATCAACCACTATTTATAAATCTTAAAAAGTTATTGGTAGTACTAATATCTCTATGACAGATTACTGCATTTTCTGCAACAACATGAAAATGATTTAACTTTACAACAATGCTTTTAACTGTGATTTAATTTATGGAAAGAGAGATTAGTCCTGTGAAGGCAGAGAAAGTTCTCCGTCTACTTTGTAAGAGGGCAGTTTCTTCAGGTATTATATATTATTGGTGAAATTAGAATACTTGGAAAAAATTTGAATGCCACAAACTGCTGACATGAAAAATAAAAGTGATTTTTAGGCTTACTACGAAAAGTACTGATTATAAAGTTTTGGAAGTTATTCCGGAAGACTTTAAGTAAAGCTTTATAAATCATAGCATTAGACAACAATGTTCATCAATTTTTAATAGTAAGTTCGCAATGATTTCCAATTTTAGATTATGACACAGCAGCAGTCTCTACAACAAATCTTTAAGTTCCTTTAGAGTAAATAATTCCTATTGCATTTAGAAATGTAGGAAGTGCACCCATATAAGTAATTCTTTAAGAATTACATAAATTCAAAATGTTTCGCAATGAAATTTATTCAGGCAAGTTTAATAAACAGCTTGATGTAGATATTCAGAAAAGAATGAAAGACTAAATTAATGTAAAATATTCTTCACTGACAAATATGACTGACAAAGAAGTTCCATACAATTTCTGATAAGAATGACTGTGGTTAAGTTGACATCAGAGTGAAATCTGAGTTAGTTGAGTTACCTGGTTTAGTTATTCTGTAATACTCATTGGTTGAGAGAGGGTTACTTATTTCATGGTATTAGACCTATTTGTATGATGAAAGCTATCAGCACTACACATGCCCTGTTTACAGTTACCAAATTTAGAAACTCGCTAAGTGATAGTGCAGGTTAAGTGAGCTCCTGTCCAATTTTGGATTCCTCTCCCCATTCCCGCCCCTCAAACAAGGTTGACTGAATTTGTGGCTGGTGAGGCCCAGGCTTCTTAGCAGAAAATTTAATATTGGAAGAAAACACTGAGAAATGGGGATAATCTATTATACTATAAGAAAATGAAGCTGGGGAGAAAGTGCAAAACCAAATACATATGTTTCATAGCAGAAAGGCAGATTGAGGACTGAATGGACACATGGTGAATATCTATTTGCTTCTTGCTTTCCAAGACAAATTTTAAAGTAAATAATTTCTCTCACCGTGGTTTATGAACACTTACACACTGAGAACTGAAAGCAAATAAAATCTAGTATTCCTCCAGTTCCAAAATCATCACAAAATAAAGTAGTGGAAAGTAGTCTAGACTTAGGAAATATGCTATTGAGCTCAACGATCCCACTCCTAGTTCTGGTGTCATTTCTAAGTTATCCAAACCTTTAAGCTTTAAACTCGTTCATTTTTTGAAAATAAGTTCTAGACTTGATAATAAGATCTCACTAAGTGATTAATATGAGGTCCCTACCATACATAAAAACGTATATGCATTTTCCTATTTTATCCTTGTCAGAATTCTACAAGCTGGCCTCCTACAAATGAGTAAAGAGAGGCTGAGCAAGCCTCAGTCACTCACTGAAGATTGTCTGGTTTGAGCGTGGCTGAATGCAGGGAAAAATAACCACTGGTTGTTTTAGTAACACGTTGACTTAGCCAGCAATATGTTTAAAAGCTGTGTAACTCATGAAAGAAGGCATGATGGGTTGAATTGTGTTGGAGAGTTAACTTCCTATACCTGTGCGTGTGACCTTATTTGGAGACAGTTTTTGCAGATGGAACCCAGTTCGTGTGCAGGCACGCTAGCTTAAAGTTTGCCCCAGCTCCAGTCCCATGCGTTCCTCTCCAGGCAGGGCGGTGGTGGTGTGCAGGACAGCCTCTCTGCAGGGTAGCACATGGGACATGGAGGGGAGCTCACAGGGATGACCCAGCCAGAGCTACCGAACCAGAGGTTGCCAACAAACACAGAAAGGGAGTGGACAGGCGCTCTTCTTTTCCGCAGAGCTCAACGTACCAGGAGGCTGATACTTCGATTTTGCAAGGGAGTCTTGTACACTTGGAGAGATTACATTCCTGTTGTTCTTAATCGCTCCATGTGTGGTTGTTACAGCAGAACCACGACATTAATTAAAATGTTCTTTACTGTTTTCTTGTTCTTTGTTTTGTCTGAGACTGGGGTCTAACTATGCGGCTGGTCTTGAGCTCTGATCCTTCTGCCTTACATGCATGCACTTATTTTTTTTTTTTTAAATGTGGTGACTTTGATGAGCTTGGAAGGGCCTCGGTTATTAGTGCAAAGACAGAATGCTTTTCAGGTTACTCTTGTTTTTCAATTTATCATTATTTTTATGTTAAAATTTTGGAATATTATGTTTTTGTCTACTACCAAGCATTCTTAAAGAGTATGAAGATTAAGAAAAAATTAAATATTTCTTAAGCTTATAGACTATAGGAACATTTAGTCCAATAATTCTGTCCAAACTATTCTGTATATGTTTTAATAGTTAATTTTTAGAATTGCTATTGTATCTCAATTGGTTTCTCATTTAAAAATGACATGGTTTGGGAAATTAGATGAGGTAATTATTCTTGGTTTGCTTGTGGTAGTACAGTAAGGAGGTAATATACTTGTCTCACCTAAACTGAACTATCAGGAAAGATAAATGGTCTCTCTAGATGCCGTGTCAGCATTAAACAAGTGAAATACTGGCTTCTTGCTCTGCTAGGTGGTGGTGCAGTGTCTGCAGGAAGTTGATATTTCTCTCATACTCACAGGAAATATTGTTTCTAGCTGAAGGTATTGGGAAAACAGTCCATTTAAACACAAGGCAGCCCCATAACTAGAAATGGCACTTTAGAACATGGACCAAATTTGACACATCACACTTTTACCAACACAGACAGTGGCCTTCAAGTTCATATTGGAGCCAAGGCATCAGTGAAATGTGGGCATTTGACCTTTGCAGATTATTTCTTTTCCATAGTGGCAGCACATTAGAATTACCTGTGATTCCAATATTCAACCAACACTGGCCATCACAGGTATAGCAGAATGATTATTGTTAATAAAAATGGTCTATCTTTTGGCTATATATAAAGAATAGAGATTGGCAAATGAAAAGTGTTCAAGTTTTGGAATAAAACTTCCCTTATGATTTAATTCTATTTGTTTTTCCTTAACTGCTTGTAGGGATCATGTCTAGAAGTTATTATTATTATTTTTATGCTAGTACTACCGTTGAATTCATGGCCTTTGTTTACCCCAGTGATCTACTGCTTGAGCCAGGCCATCAGTTCTGTCTTTTGGCTTGTTAATTGGAGATAAGAGCCTAGAGTATTTGTCTCCCTTGGCTCTGAACCTTGATCCTCAGTTCTCAGTCACTTGAGTAGCTAAAATTATAGGCATGGACTATAGGTGTCTGGCAATTTTTAACCCAAAATAGTCAACCTTTCAACAGGCATAATGTGGGATGTCACTTATATTAAATGGTTTTCATAAACTTTAACATCTGGAAAGAACAGAAAATAGTTGTGATGAGTCACCATTAATATGAATATGGTTTTAGGTAACAGACTTCTTTCAATTTTTTGAGGACAACTAAGCATTAGATGTTGCTCATTAAAATACAACTACATAATGAATTAAACATACTTTATATATAAAACTAATAAGTGAGTTACAATTCACAAGATAAAATGCTATGCCTGTAGAAATATATAATTTTTAATATTTTTACATTTTTAACTCATTACTTTCACCTCAAGTCTCATGTACTTTTTGACTCCTGTGAAACAAGAACTTTCTAGATTCTTGACCAATACGGTCTAATGAATAATACAAAAATCCTGGGAGCATTAAACCAGCTCTGGAATTTGGTCTAAGATATTTGCTCATATCTCTCAAAACCATTTTATGCCTCTTCATTCTGTTTGATGTGAAAAATAATTGCATTTCACTCAATGGAATATAAAGGTTTCTGAGAGGTTGAAACTGTGGCACTTGAAGACAGAAAAAGCTTGAGAAATAGCTTTATTTCCAGTTACTTGCAATTAAAGATAAATCATCCCAGAATGACTAGTCAGACTTACCTGAAATGTCTCTATGCAAAAATTAGGTCAGAGCATTACAATAAGAAAGTTTGAGGTTTTGGTCCTGCCTGTAGCTGGTCTGTATACCGACATTCACAGACATTTATATGTCTGGGCACAGCCCTGGTTCTTTACAGCGTGCAGTTCTGTGAATCTGAAGGAATGTTTACTTCACCCCTCAAATGTAAGTACAGTTGTTTTATGGCTCCAACAGACATTTTCTTTTTTTTCTTCTTGCCAGTTCTGGGGCATGAACTCAGGGCCTGGGTTCTGTTCCTGAACCTTTTCATTTAAGTCTAGGTCTGTACCAATTGAGCCACAGCTCCACGTGTGTGCGTGTGTGTGTGTGTGTGTGTGTGTGTGTGTGTGTGTGTGTTTAATTGGATATAAAGTCTCACAGGCTTTCTTGCCCAGTTTGGCTCTGAACTGCAATCGTCAGATCTCAGCCTCCTGAGGAACTAGTATTACAGGCATGTGCTACCAGGGTACCTGGTTCTCATGTTGTGATTTTGAGAATCACAAAAGCTGTTTGTGGCTCAGTGGGTGATTGTTTTTTTTTGTGAACAGTTTCACTGATTATTGTAATCATTTTGTTAGTATTCTTTCTTTTTGTTTTGTTTTGGCTTTTGGCCAGTCCTGGGGCTTGGACTCAGGGCCTGAGCACTGTCCCTGGCTTCTTTTTGCTCAAGGCTAGCACTCTACACCACTTGAGCCACAGCGCCACTTCGGCCTTTTCTATATATGTGGTGCTGGGGAATTGAACCCAGGGCTTTATATTTACTACAAGGTAAGCACTCATGCTACTAGGCCATCTTCCCAGCCCTTGTTAGTATTCTTTTAATTCTAAAATATTGGTCCCCCCACCTCAGGGAAAATGTGCTGCTTTGACAATAACAGATCAATTGAAAGGACACTTTTTGCCTAGAGCATCTTTGCAGATCCGAATCTGAAGTCAGATGATGATTTGAAGAAGATACTCCAGAGGACAAACATTTAGCATCTCAAGATACATACACCCTTGTGTGTGTGCCCACCCATACAAACACACACATGTTGATGTTACATTGTGCTTAGCACCCAAGGTGACACAATGTTTTATTATTGTTCTTTCCACTGCCCATCCAAGTCAAGTCTGAATCTGATACTCCCTCTGTCTTTTTATTAGATTCTGCAGAGTTATTCAATGTATTCCAGCAGATCTCCTAAAAGTATAAACTGGTGACTGTCTCTGATGGTATCAACATTTTGGAAATTTATTTTCTTTAGCTATAATAAAGGAAGATATAACTTCCTTCTGCCATGAAAGGTAGAGTTGCTGAAAACTTGTGGGTTAATCTCATTGGCTTTGGTGTGAGGAGACTGCATAATATGGAGACAGAAGGGCAGACACGGGAGCGGTGAGGCCTAAGCTTGCGGCCACGTCCTCCCCATGGAGCTGAGCGATCCTGGGCAAATGCGTGTGTCCTCTGAGACTGAGGTCCCTTTGGGATAACTCGAATCCAGCAGCTACTCTACAGGACCGGTGGGAGCACACTTAGGCCACTGAGGGCTAAGTACTCAGGCGGTGGCTTGAGCCATCAGGTAACCTTACCGTGCGACTCTGTGATTCCTTAACATCCATATTTCCGTATACATCGGAACCCCTTTTTGGTCTAGGCAATGTCAGCTACTGATGGGCAAGGTTTGACCTCCAGTCTGCCCTACCAATGTTGCCAATCCCGCAGTTGCATAAGCCAGTCCTTGAAACGTCTCCCCTCCCTTCCCCACATCTCTGCCCTGCCTTACAGAACGCTGACTGCTTGACAGATACCTGCGAATTGAAAAATGTTGGTTGAATCATGGGCAAAAATCCCTCTAAAACGTTTACAAGTCATGAATGTAACCTACTGTATGAAAAACCAAATGCCATTTTTACATCTCATGTATTGCTAAACCGAATAGTCCTTGCTTGTCTTAGGAATTCGAAAGGGAAACGAGAGTATGCTTTCCCACCTGCTACAGTAAGTGAAAATGGCAAACCTATTCTGTCTCTATCAGGCAATGGCAGTAGAGAGGTATGTATACCCTCCTAGGAGAGACAAAAATCATTGCCAAAATAAGTGAAGAAAAGGCTTTATTTTACAGAACCTCTATTCAAAATATTTATTGTGCTACTAGCACCAATTTTCTCCTATGATAGAGGACTGATGACTAAGAGAAGGCAATATTAGCTTGAGTACAAATACTTCTCCACTGATAAGGTCTCTCAATAGCCTGGAAACTCATGGACAAGTGTTGTTTACATTTCTTAAGACGAAACGATATACCATGTGCTTACTGAGTCACAGGAATAGATTCACCAAAATGGCTTTCATTATTTCCAAAGGAACACAATTTGATGTGAGAAACTGTTCTCAGAATGGAGTTACCATTTGCTTCTCTTTTTAGATTAAACATCAGACTCCTGTGGATATACCGTGCTTGTTCTTCCAGGGTAGATTCACATTAGTGCATATCCATTCCAAAACTCATTGGTATGGCCTTTTTGTTTCTAACACACTATTCCAGCAATGCTGAAAATTCAAATGACTGCACTATAAATGTAGGGACATTATCAGAAACTGTTACTACTAGTGCTACACAAATGTGTATTCAGAGCATTAAACTTGTTCTTGCTCTCTTTTCCTGCGGTTATAATGACATTCTGAAATACTGTTTAAGGGATGATTATTAGAGTATAAAATCAATATCTCTACACTTTTGCCAGTCTTTAAAAGGAGTCAACTAAGGAAAGTGCAAGAGTTATTAGCTTTACACTGCATTATTCTCCAAGCTTGGCAACACACTATTATTACTTTAGGAAAAGTACATTAGCATAAGCTCAGTTAAAAACTACAGAATGACACATTTCCTTACATTGATGTAATATACTTCTAGTCTTTGTGTAATGAATCTATTTTGAACTCTGTGTGTGTTGTATGTGTGTGGTGTGTAGTGTTCTCATACCAAAGTCTACTAATTTAGTATTGCATATAAAATACTATTTTGTAAACAGTATTTGTATTAATATACTCAATTTATAGAATTTATAAAATATCTCTTTTCTGTTTTATCTGTACAAATGATTAACATTGAGAAAGAAGAATTTATAGTGATCACTTTGTGTGTGAATTTTAAGAATTTGTAAAATATTCAAAGGAAATTTAATAATAGCCAGATGCTTCACAAATTTTATGCTATTGTGGAATTCTCAGGGGCAAAAGTATCCTTTCAATCATGACAGACTTGAGATCAAAGAGGATATAACCCTTAGGAAGACAGAGAGGCAATCCTAAGTATAAGGTTTATATTTGTTCAGAAATACCACACCAGAAAAATGAGCGTGTTTGTACATGTGGACAGTCATTTATATATTTAGCATAATTTGAAAAACTTTAATTTTATTTGAATATTAACTTAGTTAATTCTCCACACTTTTTCTGAAATGTGTTTTCTGAAATGTCTTCTTGAGTTTTCTTTAATTTCATATTTTTCATTTTTAGTATAGTGGAAATTTGATAGTATGCATGTTTTCCTCTTTGTCAATAATTTATGACAGCTCTTCTTCTGTTTATAGTCATTTGGCTTCTAGGACAACTTTTACTTATAGTTTTCCCTGATTTTTTCATGTATCATTCTACCATTGCTTAGTAACAAGACACCATTGTGGCTTAAAAAGAGCAGGCACCTCTTACAGTTTTTGCATCAGAAGTGTAGCTGAGAACCTGGAGAGGCTGGCGTTGGGGTTGGCTGGGCTGTATTCTCATCTGGAGGCTTGGCGGGACAGATTCACTTCCAAGCTCATTCTCATCATCTAGACTCATGGGAAGCTGAATGACTGATGTCTGGTTCTCTGGCTGCTGCCAGCTTGGGGGTCTCTCCTGCTCCTAACATTTTTTCAGGCTCTTGTTATGTAGCCCTTTGCACACCTGAAATATGGCTGATGATTCTTCTAGGCTAAAAGGAGACTATTTCACACATCAAGCACCTCTGAGTTTCTCCCTTTAGAGATGATTTGGAGTCCCTTTTTTAAAAGACTTGTTTGATGAGGTCGTGTTCACACAAGATGGCCTCTTTTTTTCATTAGTTAACTCTTCTGATTACAGACCTTAATCACATCTCCCTAATCCCTTTACCTTTGCCATCTGATATAGCCTGGTTTGGGGAGTACAATACACTCTTCACAAATCCCACCTACAGCCAGGGAAAGGAGAATATCTGGGGTGGTCACATCTGGAGAAAGAAATTTGAGGGCTCTGTTGGGATTCTATTTGTCACACTTCTAATTAACTCTTCTCTTCAACATCTTGGTGCTGTAGGGCTTCAGGATCCAGTCTTTGGTTCTCTTTACTTCATTATCTTTGTCTATTCCTAGGTAATCAGCTCAATCTTATGTACTTAAATGCTATTCATGGTACTGGATTTAGCAGTGTTTATTTATATATACTTATATATAAACTTAGTATATATAATTTAATATATACACAGATTGAATTATACATATATACTTACACAGTATATAATTATGTCATACAAAGATAATATATAATAATTTATAATATGTAATATATAAATACATGATATATAATACATACACTAAATTATGCACATATATGATATACAAATATAATAAATTTTATGTATCATTTATATTAAATTTATATATATTTAAATATATATGTCTTTGTGTCCAACATATCTCTGACTTGGTTATATAACACCTATCTTAATATCAACACATCAAATATGGGTATTTAGGTCTTATCATATCTGCTTTTATACCAGTCTTCCTTTACATTTTTCTTTTCATTTTGATGACTCTTATCACATCACACTGCTGGCTTTCTTTTTTATTATTTTATACACACTATTCTTTAACACTTTTAGCTCAAATTATTCTCGTGCATCTGCTTTACAGACTTCCACTCTAGGATGAATCTTTTCATCTTATTGTACGACCTTTACCTGGGTTGCCGAGCAGCAAGAGAGAACAGATGTAATACACAGATGGTTTGGGTACCATTACAAGTAAGTGCTCTCCAATGGCCTCTGTGCTTTGAGGAATGAGTTTTGTAATGACGATTGTAAGCTTTTTTTCTTCCTTCTCATATAAATTCTTATTTGCCTTCATCATTAAACACATTTCTGTACACTAATGAAAGTCCCCTACAAGCAGGAAAGGTCATTGTCACCAGCTAATATCCAAGACCCCTACACACAGACACACCCTCATGACAACTCTGTTCTTCCTGTTTCAAGTAACAAATTCTCCAATTACTGGTGCTTCCTTTAGATTTGCAGTGCTTTCCTCTTCAGACTCTGTCCTTTACCTGACAAACGTGTACAAATCTATGGCCTCTAAAAGCAAACTAAGAAATAAACAGTCTCTTTGTCCTTGAGTACCTTTCTGCTTGCAACTTTGATTCTCTTTTTCACTGTATAATCCATCATCTTGAAAAGAGAGGTTTTATTTACCTTTTTATTTTCTGACCTGTTTATTTCATGAACCTCTTAAAATCCAGGCTTTTGTTCCCCCAGCACCACTAAACCACTCTTTCTTTCAAGTCACTAACAAATTATAAAACCCAAGGACACTTTTCATCTCTCTCTCTTGCTCCTAGCTCACTATTTTTACTTTTTCATTTTGGAACAACATAATTCTTTAGCTGTAATTCTACCTGCACATGTGTGGCTATTTTAACTTCCTCAGAAGTTTTTGCCATCTTTCTGAGTCCCTTAGTTTCTTGGTTCTTTGTTTTAACACATTGTGATTTTTTCCTGTATCCCCACAGCTTTACCTGGGCCTCAGAGTTACTTATTTACCTTTATGACTTGTTTTTAAATTTGAGATCATTATTGTTAATCCAGATGATAGACCCCCTAGAACAAATTAGACCTTTGTATAACTCCTTTTTATTCTCCCAGCCTACAACACCTTTCAAAATTCTTGCTTCAACATAAAGTAGTCACAAAGCAACAACTTGCTGTCATTTTTTTTTTTTTTTTTGGCCAGTCCTGGGCCTTGGACTCAGGGCCTGAGCACTGTCCCTGGCTTCTTCCCGCTCAAGGCTAGCACTCTGCCACTTGAGCCACAGCGCCGCTTCTGGCCGTTTTCTGTATATGTGGTGCTGGGGAATCGAACCTAGGGCCTCGTGTATCCGAGGCAGGCACTCTTGCCACTAGGCTATATCCCCAGCCCCTGTCATTTTATTTTTAATTCCTGATTTTTTTCAAACTCTGTCTTTTGGAGTGCCTTTCACATTGCATGTGGACTGTGGTAAATACTAAAAGCATATTACTAAACAAAAGAACTATAGTTTTTCTTTCATCCTGGAACTTACAGTCTAATGACAAAGGGACAAATTTAACACACCAATCAGTAACTATATGTCTACTAACTATTATGGAGAGAGCTAGCCGCAGGCAGAGTCAGTATAATGGTGAAACACTGCTATAGATAGAATGCCAACAAATGCAGTTTCTGTGATGGCAAATGTTGGGCTGGTAGTATGGCCCTCCTAGTGAACAGGAAAACTTACGCAGAGACCCTGAGCCATAAAACCAATTGGCCTATATTACATGACCTGGAAAGTTCTAGGAAGGATATTGAAATTTGAATGTGTCACTTATCTCTACTCATGAGTGCACCCAAACAAACTCCAGGCTGCTTTTCTTGCTTATTTAAGTATTAAAAGAAGTGGAAGACTCCCTCCTCATTTCCTTCTACATTGCCCAGAACCTCATGCCTAGGTATTCTTATAAAATCTCCCATAATGCCCTAATCTCTCTGATTCTTTCCCAGACTTTCTGGAACTCAGGGGTAGTAATTAACCAAATGTCATGGATTTTAACCTCTTGTCCAGTGCTTTTAAAAAAAAAAATCTTCTGGCCCTAATTAAAGTCAGGCTGACTCCTAATACCACTGTTGCCCTGACATCCCAAATGAGATGGCTGTTTTGCTCTCTTACACACTACTGAGGATGGAGGGGCTGCTGTTGTGTTTGACCCACATGGGTGGCCTGAGAGACTCCTGGGATGGCATCGTCCAGAATGGTGAAAGCCAATTGTTAGGAGCACCATTATTAACATTGGAAATTAAAAAATATACAGTTAAATGCATAGCAAAACAGAGTCGTTATCAACGCTCAACAGGACAGTAGGTTCACTTATTTCTCTCTAGATTTTGTTTTCGCTGGCTCACACTCTCCTATGCTCTTTGCAGACCCTTAAAGGATTGTTGGTGGTAGGATCATGATGCTTTGATCACGGGGCAGTGCACCTCTGCTCGTGTCTATGCTCTTGTCTCCTCCCCGGCTCATTTGGAAATTCCATCTTCACTGTGAAGATGGTCTAGGGACCCGAGAGTCTTCAGAGGTGTTCAGCGCAGGTGGATTCTGACTGCATGAATGGATTAATGATATTATCAAGAGAGTGAGTTCACCCATTTCTGTCCCTTCCTGCCAGATGCTAGATACTGATCTATATTCTCTGTACCCCAAACTGGAAGCCAATAAATTTTGGTTCATTGTAAAGTACCAGGCTGTGGTGTTCTGTTACCAACAGCACTATATGGTCTGCCACTAATTTTTTTTTTTAATCCTTGACAATTTTGTCCCAAATTTGCTTTTTCCCCCTCTAGCCCTACTGGTACTCTACCATTTAAGCCACACCTTTATTTCTGTAGAATATACCTAAAATGGTTGATTTTTCTCTTCCTTTGCTGGAGGAAGTGGAAAATTTTTCTTTGACACTCACTGTGAAAACCTAGTTTAGTTCTAGGAAATAAAATTCAGAAAAAGAGGTCTTCCTTACAGATTTTAACTTGTAGACTGGTCCATCATTATGCTGCAATAAATCATCAAGAACATCTTAACTTATCCTGGACCAACATTGGTCCTAAATAAGCTTCTCTATTATGAGTTTTTCACTTGTTGAGTATCTTATTTGCTATTGGGATTGAATGAAATCTTCCAAGCTCCTTACAATACCAGACCGGAAACTGAATGTCCCTTAAAAAAATGTTAATTTTAGTCCATTTGAAAATTATTATTATTGCAGGACTTTTCTTAAAACAGTCTGCTACTTCTTTAGCTAAGCTATGTTAATTTTATTGTTGTTTATAATCTATATTTTAAATATTACATTTCTAGTCTCATTTATACAAGTTCAGTTATTCTTCCTCCAATTTGTTTTGTTATTTTCTGTAGAGCTTTGTTCTCTGCTCTCTTTCCTTTGTTAGATACAGGAAGTTGTTAGCTGGTTTTGAGACTTGAGTTCTCTAAGGGTTCTCTGTCATAATCGTTTCCTAGTTCTTCTTAACCATGCTTGTTTTTCTTTATAAGTTTTGAGTCTAAGCTGTTTTCTTCCCTTGGGATTGTCTACCTGGCAGTTTTGATTCATGGGCTAATTTATAAATATCTACAATGATTATACCCTTTTCTGCCAGTCTTAGAGAGCATGAAAGACTTCAGCGCACTTTAAATTAAGTTTTCTGTTTGAATAATTACTCCCAAATACATACATAGGTAAGATGGATTCAAGCACAAAACCACAGGCTATCCAGTTTGAGATCACAAATTTTTATGGAAGATTTTCTTTCACTTAACTACAAATTAATGGGCATTTTCACTGTCCTTTCTGTAAAATGGACTTTATTTTTGTTTTCATTCATTCTTTGCTGAAAGTGTGCCTCTCTGGGTTTCTAAATCCATCAGACATATGGCATTAGATTATCTGTTAACACACTAAAAGCATTTTCCTCCACTACCCCAGACAGTACCAAGGGGAAATGTCAGTGTTCCTAAATCTGGCAGAAATCTTCAAAAGCAAGTTTCATTTAACCTACTCCTTTTGCTTCTCAGTTCCTGTTTTCATTATATTTTAGTCCTATGCAATTTCTTCTCTCTATTCCCACCTTAGTGAAACATTGAAATGCTTTTATGTTTTTCCAGCTATATTATACATTAGTTTTATCAGCTTTATCTTATTAATATTTCATAAAAGTTTACTTTTCCCTTCTGCTTCAGCCATAAAAATTTGTATTGAATACCTTCTTTTTATAAATGAGCTTTACTTTCAGAAATTTAAGTTGCATTTGAATTTTAGTCTATTAAATTTATGCACTGACATGTAAATCAGAATGTTTACTAAAGTAGTTATACAAATAAATTTAATTAATGGTGTAATCCATTACCCTTTAATCATTTTTATTACATTGATTATGACCTACTTATTCTGTAAATACTTTTGATTTAAAACACTGGTATCTATATTAGAACAGAATTACAATATTAATCAAAAAGCAACCTTCCTGAGGACTACAAAAGGTTTTAGTGATGTCATGCTCATTTTATGCTTATGAAAGAAAGTTGGGCTATAAGCCTTTATCCACCAATCATTCGTGTACATTGCTGTCACCTAATGTGCTGTGTTTGGATGCTGCTTGCTGTGTCCTATTATTCTCTTCTTTCTTACCAATAAGGAGGGTTTATTGTTAGAGTTATTCTTCATGAAAATTTATGGAGCGTTTTCCTAGTGTTCTGTTGGGACACTGGAGTGCAATTCAGTAAGTAACACAGCCCAGTTCACCCATCCTTATCAGAGCACCACTCTATCTGAGAGGATATGATCTATAACCAGAGTCAGGCAGCCAGAGTTCTATTGTATGAAAAGTTTAAAACTCTAAATAGTCTATAAAAAGAAACATAAAATAGAGCATATCTCATGAACCTATCTACTAGGACTTTTTGAATTAAATCTGTAGGAGGAAGGTAACTTGAATTCTTTAAAGAATAGGCAGTAAATAAATCTAGAGTTGTAAAAGCTTTGAAACATACAATAATTTTCTCCAGATGGAATGAATGTATTTAGGGAGCTATGTAAAATACTTTCTCTTAGAAACTTAGATACATATTTAGAAAAATAATTTTTAAGATCTCTTGTTTTAATAGTGTTTCTTAGCCACTAAATATATAGTTAAATTTCAAAGGATCTTCAAAGTAAAACATGATCTACTTGAAAATATCTACTTGTACATTAAAAAGACATTTTCTTTCTTTTTTTTTTTTTTGCCAGTCCTGGGCCTTGGACTCAGGGCCTGAGCACTGTCCCTGGCTTCTTCCCGCTCAAGGCTAGCACTCTGCCACTTGAGCCACAGCGCCGCTTCTGGCCATTTTCTGTATATGTGGTGCTGGGGAATCGAACCTAGGGCCTCGTGTATCCGAGGCAGGCACTCTTGCCACTAGGCTATATCCCCAGCCCCGAGACATTTTCTTTTAATAGAATACTGATATTTCTTAAAAGTATCTACACATGCCAGCTTATAATGAATTCGTTGCTTACAAATAAAAATGCGTTTAGTTATTCAATTTTTATTACACAGAAAATAAGAAAAGTGAAATGAATTAGTGTAGAAGCAATAGATCCAATGGGCAGCTGGACTTCATCAGTGTTCTAAGAAAATGAGTATTTTGAACAATGGTAATGTTAGAGTAGCAGGTCGGAATATATGTGTGTCATTAAATCAGTTTGCCAGATGTTTGAATTGTGGCCTGATGGAGAATTAGTATTTACTTCTACCTCCCTATCTTTAACCCAATTTCTAAACATGCTCCAATGTGAGATTCAGAAGAATGATTAGATTTCTTAAACTAAGATTAAAAAGTTTAAAAAGTAAGCTGGGAACTGGTGGCTCATGCCTGTAATCCTTGCTACCCAGAAGGCTGAGATCTGAGGATGGTGGTTGAAAGCCAGCCCCTGCAGGAAAGTCCTTGAGACTCTTATCTCCAGTTAACCACCAGAAAACTGAAGTGGAGCTGTGGCCCAAAGTGGTAGATTGTAAGTCCTCAACAAGAAGAGCTCAGGAACAGCACCCAGGCCCTGAGTTCAAGCCCCACAATAAAAAACAAAAGGTAAAAACATAATGAAATAAAAAAATAATGTACATACACATATATAGGTATGATCTATAAAGTGTTCAAGCCCATGACCAAAAAAAAACAAAGCTTAAAAAATATGACACAGGGGCTGGGGATATAGCCTAGTGGCAAGAGTGCCTGCCTCGGATACACGAGGCCCTAGGTTCGATTCCCCAGCACCACATATACAGAAAACGGCCAGAAGCGGCGCTGTGGCTCAAGTGGCAGAGTGCTAGCCTTGAGCGGGAAGAAGCCAGGGACAGTGCTCAAGCCCTGAGTCCAAGGCCCAGGACTGGCCAAAAAAAAAAAAAAAAAAAAAAAAAAAAAAAAAAAAATATGACACACTCATAAGTAAAAGGAGGAGTCGCACCCTCATAGTTCAGACAAATACCACAGGAGTCCTACCCCAACAAAATCAAAAGAGTATATAAAGTGTTACTTAATTTCACAGAATAAGGCAAATGTTGGGAGTTCAGAATAAGCAATTCCGTTGGCATGACCTAACCTTCTAGAGTCATAAATATATTCTATCACTTGTTAGACACATGTCGACAGCACAACCACACATTTTTGGAAGAATTTATACAAACAAAGCATTTATTAAGCACTGCAATGTTTATTGTGATGACATTGGGATATGGGAGTAAAGAGTAATCAATACGCAAAACTTTACAGTGGCTTTGTTCAGACAATGACCACAATATACGCTATGAACAACTGAACTCGTGAAGTGTGCTTTGGATTAGAGGGCATAATGATGCTGTGAAGAAGGTTGCATTCATCAAGCAACAAGTGCTACATGCTGATTTGAGATATGTGATAAAGATGGCATAAAAAGGAAGTCTGCCTTTTTGGCAAGCAACACAGCGTGTTCATATACATAGGCACACAATAAGGATTTTGTACCTAGTGGCATATGATACTTCAGGGAATAATTTTATATAGTGAACTGTTATTTCTAGCATTTGAAAATGGATAGCAAACACATTTATTTTTCACATATTCACAACTGTACTTTGTTTTTCTAAAGTAATAGTTAAAACTACTTCCACTGCAAAGATCCCCTTACCTCTTCCTTCTGTTTAACTGATATGAATGGAAAGAAGCAGTGAGAACAGAATTTAGAGAAATTCTTATTTCTATGCTCTAGCGAGACATTCAGTCACTAGCATAACTTTTTAGCTTTTCTAAATCTTGGGCTGCTTATTTGTATCATTGCTCACCTATTGGCTTTTCCTGGTGATTCTCAAAGCATTATTCTATCTATTAGACTATTCCAGACTCTTGTTCTAAACAATAAGCACTTCTACCTGGCTCTTAATTGATCTTCGCCTAAACCATTTGTCTTGCTGATAGAATTTCTAAGCCTATACTTACTTTCATTTCTCCTCTAATTGTGTCAAGTAGATCTGAATTATCTGTTAAAAGGGATAAATGTAATATCATCTCGTTTCCTTATAGCTATTCCCATTGCACTCATTTTGCATCACTATTTCTAAATGAAGCAGCTCTGTTTTTCTACATGAATTTTAAAGACACAGGCTCCTTTACTTTCAAAATGAACCCAAATCAACAATGTTAAAGACTTAATAAAATAACAAAACCAACATGAAATTTTATCTTCCTCTATGGAGTATGATGTTAGGCATGGGGTATATATTGCAATTTGAGGACCTAGCTCCTACAAATTCTATGGAATTTTTTCCTGAAAGAATTCCTTATACTGATATTAGATCTTGGAATACAAACCCCACTTGCACAATGACTTCAAAATCTGCTTGGTAATATTTTTTCCTTCATTTTAGCCTTTCAGAATGTGAGTAGAAATAGGGTACTTGGCTCAGAGTCACTGGAGGTATATTTTGACTTTATATTTGATTACCTTCAACTACATCCCAGTGAATGATAGCCTATAGGAAATTTAAAGAGTAAATAGAAGCCCCAAATTGTGATAAGAGAATAGATTAACTGGAAATACAAAGTACTGAAGTTCAAAATGACCAAAGAAAAGGAAGCATGATTAGGAAATGGATGCAGAAAGAATTAGACCCAGAATATGTGACTCTTGCCAGGAAAATGTAGATCACACAGCTATGAAAATAGGTGAGGTCATAGCTTCTATTCAACATTGGAGTCTTACAATCATAATGAGTTAAAGAGCTGGAATCTGCCTTTAGGACCACGGAAAAGTTTTTTTTTTTTTTTTTTTTTTTTGGCCAGTTCTGGGCCTTGAACTCAGGGCCTGAGCACTGTCCCTGGCTTCTTCCCGCTCAAGGCTAGCACTCTGCCACTTGAGCCACAGCGCCGCTTCTGGCCGTTTTCTGTATATGTGGTGCTGGGGAATCGAACCTAGGGCCTCATGTATCCGAGGCAGGCACTCTTGCCACTAGGCTATATCCCCAGCCATGGAAAAGTTTTAATTGAACTACACAATAATGTGGAAAAAAAGACAATTGCACAACCAGAATCTAGAGGTGTGGTGTCTCATACTACTGTAAACTAAAGGTAGCAGTGGTCTGCAAAATTCATACCAAACAGAAGCAGGGAAATAGGTACTAGAGGTAGAAGCAATACTTTAAACAACAGTAGCACAGAAAACACTAACAGACTCAAAAATTAGTCACTGGAAAATACTAGCAAATTTGATAATCTGACTTAATGAATAAATAAATATTAATGGCAAAATAGCAATATATTTTTACAATGAAGTTGCATATTATAAATAATAAAAGATATTACAAATTTATTTATTATACAGAAATAAGTAATAAGAATGAGCAAAGTACTAATAATAGAAATAAAGATAGAAATATAAGTATGTATCTTAAGGAAACAGAAGAGACAACACATTCTATAACTTATATAGAGAGATAAGTGACCTAAAGTATGTAAGACAATATTTACAAGAAAGAATAGAGTGAGGACAAACATTCTACTGAAGATTAAGGATTACCTGGAGCTGAAATAATAATAAAAAAATCAAGTAGTTTTTGCGAAAGAATCAACATATGGATCATAGAAAATATTACAACATGTAATTCAAACACATAAACAGACAATAGTCTGGAGACATTGTTATGCTGTTGAATGTGTTTCATTATTGAAAAATAATGAGCTATAATAACTGAAATGACATCTTTAACTGAAAAGAATTAGAATAAGAACACATGCCTTGTAACGCCCCCCAGCCCACCAAAAAAAATGTAATGCACCAAGGAAAGCAATTTTGAAAAGATTCCAGAAGAAAGTAAAACACTGTAAAGGAAGTTGAGTCACAAATTGGTAAATTTTGTTTTTCCTTTTATTTCTACCAAGCATAGTTGATAGTTAAATGTATTAAAATTAGGGGGTCTTAAGTCATACCCACTCAATTTAAGTTCTGTAACAGACTAGTACAATAAACAACCATTACATCTGAGCAATTTCTTGGACAGTTGTCTCCCAAAGACCCATGTGTTGAAGACTTTGTTTCAAGCCTGTGATTCTATTGAGAGGTAGTGGAGCCTTTAAGAGGTGAAGCGCAGTGGGAGGAGGTTAGATGCCTGGAGGCTTCCCTTCAAGGGTGCACTGAGATCTTTACTGTCTCTGTTTTCTAGTGCACCCTAGGTGGGCACCCTCCTGGCCTATCTGCCCACGTGTAATAAGGCCAACCAACTGTGGACTGCAATTAGTGAAACTGTAAGCCCAAATCTTACCTTCATGTGTTCAATCATTTTTAAGTATTTTTTTTTTATCACAGTGACAAAAGGCCACCCAAAACACAGTAATTCTCTCAGTGATAGATACCTAGGAACTGGATTTCTCTGGCATACATTTGGAACTGGGATTTTTGCTTTGTTTTCATACTACTAAGCTCTGTCAGTTGTCTCTAATAAAGCTACCTATATTCTACATGTAACAGTGTAGAGTAGTGTATTCTTTGTCCAGAATATCTGTCAGTCAGTATTGTCAGGTCCTTTTTCATCATTGCTAATGTTATGGGGCTCAAGTATACAAAAAGATAAACTTTGGCACAATAAAATTTTGAAAGTTTATTTGAGCATTCAACAATGTATGTAATGTCAGACCTCAAAAAGCTCAGTGACCCATTGAGGAGACTGGAGAAGAAAACTTGAAGAAAGTGTTCATAAAAGCAAGACAAAGAGAAACATGCTAAGTGGTCCAAGTGGGAAAACTATAGTTAGAAAATAATTTTAAAGGCTTCTCATTGGTCAAGCTTACACTGTTAGCTTCACGTTTGTAGAACACCAAGATCATCTTACTTCAAATATGGTTTCTCTCATTTTTAAAAACATGTGATATATTTTTGTTTAACAGTTAAGGGCTCAATTTTCAGTGAAGGTAAACAAAACTTTCTTTGCCTGGCAAGTTTGGGGCTTCCTGAAGGATCTAATCACATTTCCTTGCAGTGTCTTACATCAACTTCTAGCAATACGATTAAGTGATCTTAGTAAAACTCTACTTTATAGGATTCCTAGGCTCTGTCAATACTATAACATAGGACTGCAGGCTGACTTTCAAAAGATAGAAATTTATTTTTTATACTGTTAGAGGCTACAAGCCTGAGAACAGAGTGCCAGCATGGTTAGGGTCTTGTGAGGATTCTGTCCTAAACTACAAATGGTTGGATCTTCTTGTATCCTTCTTACACAATAGCAAGAGAACAAGAGAGTTCTCTGGGTGCCTTTCATAAAAACATTGTCAGAGTCTTAAGAGACTGCATTCTGGGAACCCCAACAAACCAGATCGGGCTAACCATTAAATTGAAAAAGCAATAACAAAGAATAGGAAAGAAACTATGCTGGGAAGACAAAGGAGAGCCATGTTTTGGGTAAAGGCATGAGCCCCCACATAAAAGGAATAAATAGAAATAAGAGACGGGTATTGTGCATTGTTAATCAGACAAACTGTAGTCTGGGGGGAATACTCCAGGAATGGAATGGATTTCAAGGATAGATCTGACTCTTGCCACACGAATGAGTTGATGGTGCTGAAATCCAAGGCGACTACAGAAGAGATGACTCTGCGCAAGGGAGGTAGAGTGGAAAGGAAGACAGACGATGAGATGATGAGGTTCTAAAGTCCCACTGTCACTCATGGGATATTGCAGACCACATGAAGAGTCATTGTCTCTAGTGAAAGCAGCCACTGAATTTCTGTTACAAAAGTACTAAACAAGATACTAGTAATGTTAATGAGGACTTTGCCTCTATGCCCCAATAACCTCCCAAAGTTTCCACTGCTAAGATCTGCCTATTAAGAGTCAAGATTTGAACATACGCATTTTGCAGAGCACCAATATTCAGTACATAAAGGCTTATATTTGATGTAAGTTTTCCATGATAATTCAGTTTTATACCTCAGATGCTAAACCATGGTTGTTATCAGGTAAATAATTTACTTTGATTCAAAATAAAAGGGAAATACAGGTTACTTAATATCACAATTATAACCCAACAGCTCCTATTTGAACCTGAAATCATTGATGTATCTTACCATCTCTAAGGAAAAGCGAGTTAATGCAATCTTCCCTATGAAGAAAATAAATTCTATAGATTTGCTTTTTACCAGCATCAAATGGCTAATATCCCTTAAATAAATAGCACATAAGCCCTTTTTCATATTTATATTTAAGGCAGCTCTATTGATTTCCTTGGGAGAGTCATTTATTTTTTCACATTATACTGGAGAAGTTTAAAATAACAATCTACTGGTAAATTAACACTGTCAGGAGAAATACTTTATACTCTTCATCATGTGACTATACTCAGGTATATCTTGATTTTTAAAAAAGATGAGAACCTAGCATAAACAGAATTAATTACTACTGTAGCACTGAATGTACAAAGCTACAATAGATATTAAAATAAAGAGAGAAAATTGATTATAATTCAAAGTTCTCACTCCACCTGAATAACATTTGGACCTGGAACTCTCCTGGGAAGTACAGTAAAAAATATTAGTTAAGAAAAAAACCCCTTGACATGAGGAGTGATTACGAGTCATGTAAATACATCATCTGCAATCATTAAATTCCTTTCTGGGTGTAATGACTTCAATTACTCCTCTCTCTAAGCACTCAGATTTAGCATTTGACCTTTTACACCTATAGACTGAAAAACTACAGCTAAATAATTAAATGTAATAAAATGAGTTTAACCCCATTAAATCAATTTAAAAAGAGCAACTGTAAATATAGGTCTGATTAGCGCTATTAACCCACTGGGTGCTACTCCTTGAATTGTCATTCACCAAATAAAAAGAAACTTAATGAAAACAGTGAATCAAAACATATAATCAAAGCTTTCTAAGGCATTAAAAATAAATGACTTGTGTTTTCTTTTTCAATGAATTAGAGTTAAGGAAGCTATTGTGAGCATTTGTTATTATCATATGCTTATTAACAGACAATGACATACACTGATGATAAAATGATATCAAATAAAAATGAAGAAAATGTGTGGTTTATGTGTATTTGGGAGGAGAAAGGAACTACAAGTTGTCCTTACTAATCAGGCCAGAAATAAAGGGAATAAAGCAACGAATCAGGGAAGCACAATTATTTTTAAAGGGTGACTCAGAAAGTTTAGATGCAGCTTCCTTGAAAGTTCATTACAATGGATGCTTTCATGGATTAGCTAAGAAGAAAGAGAAAGAATATACAAGCAAACAAAATGGTAAATTCTTTCATTCATTAAACAATTACATTGGGTGAAGCTCTCATATGGTGGGTGTGTAGGAATAGAAGAAAGTAATAGACCAGGCATGCCCTCAAAAATCATTAAAGTAGAGTGGGCAGAGACAAAGTTAAAAATACTTCAGAAACTCAACAGTGGGTTACAGAAAGATGGGGCAGCAAGTACAATTCTAAATAGCATGCTGCAAGAATGGCACATAGTGGGTGGATAGTAAGAGAATAATTGGTTGACAAGGAAAATGAAACATTTGTCTATTTGAGGGGACACTATTTTAGGGAGAAGAAAAGAGTAATGAAACATGCATTACAGGTAGGAACTGGAGATAGAATTGTAGGTAAAAACAATAAAAGCTTATGAGCAATACTTACAAAATTATAAGAAGACAAGCGTGTCTCTAAGAAATAGTTGAAACTCTAGTTGAAATAGATTTCTAGGAAAATTGGAAAAGATAATTTTCTTAGATAAAAACTAACAGACCATACAGTTTATGTTTCTTTGGATCTGGCTCACTTCACTTACTTGATTTTTTCTAAGTCTTTCCATTTTCTTAGGAATGGGTCAATGTCATTGTTTCTGATGGAATCATAGAATTCCATTGTGTATATGTACCACAATTTCTTGATCCATTCATCTATTGAAGGGCTTCTGGTTTGATTCCATATTTTAGTGATGACAAATTGTGCTGCTATGAACACAGTTGTGCTGGTGCCTTTAGGGTGGTCTTGCTTGTAATCTTTTGGGTAGATGCCCAGAAATGGAGCTGCTGGGTGGTAGGGGAGCTGTATGTTTAGCCTTTTGAGGGACCTCCATACTGCTTTCTGGAAAGCAGAACAAACAAGTTTACACTCCCACCAAAAGTGTAGTATGGTTTCCTTTTGGCCACATCCCCACCAGCAACTGTCGTTACTAGTTTTCTTGATGATGGACATTCTTACTTGGGTGAGGTGGAATCTCAGTGTTGTTTTGCTTTTCATTTCTTTTATGGCCAGTGATGTTGAGCACTTCATGTGTCTCTTGGCCATTCTCATTTCCTCTTCAGAGAAGTCTGTCTTTGCGTATTTATTAATGGGGCAGTTGTTTCTTTGAGGATTTGTTTTGGGGGAATTTAACTTTTTGAGTTCTAAATATGTTTTATATAGGAGGCCCTTAACTGTTGTATGGCCGGTAAAGATCTTTTCCCAAGCTGTGGGCTTTCTGTTTATCTTGCAAGCTATGTCCTTTGCCCTGCAGAAGCTCTGAAGTTTCATGCAATCCTATTTGTCCAACCTTTCTTTGATTTATTATGTTTATGAGCCTTTATTAAAGTTTTAACTCGTGCAAAGGAGCTCAAATGTTTCTCTTATTCCTTCCTGCAATATTTTCAGGATATCTGCTTTTACCTCCTTGATCCAATTGGAGTTGATTCTGGTGTGGGGTCATATATGAGGGCCTAACTTTAGTGTTTTTTTCTTTTAACAAGTATTTAACCAATTTTGCCAGCATCATTTGTTGACATAGCTCGATAGCTATGTATATATCATCACAGAAGATGATGCTAAGAGAAATGACCTCCAAAATATGGAAACAAATGGTTTATCATTGATATTGTTATCTTTAATGCACTATGTGAAATTATTTTTTTTTCTTCTGTCCATCTTCTCTATGATTGAGCCCCTATTGTCACTGTATTTGATTCTGGCACCCTGGGTATTTTATATATGTTTGTCTGAATTAGGGAAGGGGAGGGGAACATTAAAATGGTGAGCCAAAGGGTAAAAGGCAAACCAATGCAACAATAATCCTTACAAGACAATATGTGGTAAACTAACTGTACAACTCGGTGGGGGGATTGGGGAAGAGGAAAGGTGGGAGAAAAATGAGGGAGGGAGTAACAAGTTGGACAAGAAAAGTACTCACTGTATAACATATGTAACTGCAAACCCTTGGTACTTCTCCTTGACAGTAAAAATAAAATATAGAAAAACCTCAAACAGAATCAATAATCAAATAGTTGAAATTAATATGTATCAACAACATTATCAGATACAAATAAATAAGTACCAACATTTATCTACATTCATAATTACCAAATGCAAAATATTACATAATTGGGTGTCTTTCAAAATAGAAGCCAAACTTATCTAGGTAATTAAAAGAGCTTACATATGTTTCTGTAAGGAAAAATGTGAAACTTTACTAGTGGATATGCTAAGTGATATTGCTCTCCAAATTAAGCCATTCTGTAGATAAAAACTTGAAACTTCCTTTTCTTCAGATTAAGCCATTAATTAAAGGAAACTCCAGAGAAAATTTCACTTGAATGCTTTTGTGGCACTAATGAAAGCATCCTATTATATACCAAGAAAATGAAATTGCATGAGAAAACAAGAAGAATATAAAAATGGAAATGTCTTGGCCTGGAATGATTAAATTTTCCTAAGTACATCTGGATAAGAAAAAAATATTGTACTTATAAGACTAATACAAGCAAATATATCTGTTAGGTATAGTGGAAAACATACACAGAGGACATTCTACGGTGAATTCTCTTCAATGACCACCACAGAGAGATGAGCGTTTTGAGACTATGATTCTCAGGATCAGATGTAAGTACATAAAATGCAACAGTAGCTTTTGCAGAGTGAAGAGTACACTATCTTGTGAGAAGCTCATTTATGAATGAGTAGTGGAGAATGAGACAGTGGCTAGAGGTAATATAGGGCAAGTGTTTCCTTTGAATATCATATTAGTATTTTAAAAACTCATTCTAGCTGTAGTATAGCTAATAGACAAGGAGCGGTTGTCAAACATATTTTGGGGAAATCATCAAAAGCGATGGGGAGAGTATTTTTTTCATGTTGGTGAAAACTGATGATGATACTCAGCAAAGTGAGCTGATACTGAAGCGAGAGCACTGGGCAGATAGAAAAAGGCTTCCGTGACTCATAAGAGGATGGCTTCCTTCCCAGAAATGGGGTGTGTGGATGATGTCATGTAGTAAGAGGGATGGGAAATTTATGACACAATCATCTTTAGCTAGGTGAGGGAGAAATATGATCACTTCAAGATAAAATGATCTTCTCAGTCACTTACCTATAATGTGTCTTTTCAGTTACAATGTTAATGTGTGCTTCCTATAGAAAATTCTATCGGGCCTAAATTTGAGCAATCAATCTTTGATGGTGGACAAACAGCAAATATGAAGACATAAAGCACAAGTAAAAATAAATCAGTGACGGAAAATAAGTATGTCACATTAAAGAAAGCATAATAAAAATGTTTAGCAATTTAAGATTGTGTTTCCCAAGGAATAATAGTTTGTTGAAAGAACCTATTATTAACTAATGGTACTGTAAATTATAGGCTTTATCATTTGAAATTTGTCTTTGGTAGGTTTTTAAATCAAGCAAACTTATATAAGTACTGCTATTTCCAGTACTTTATGCTAAGTTGATATGCTGCTCTCTAATGATTGGTATAGCATCAGGGAAGTAAAGTCATTTACGTGTCTAATAAATATAGTTCGTTACTCTTTGTCTCTTGTAATAATGCTTGTGTCTGGCTGTTAATTTAAAGTAAAATAGCAAAATAGAGAAAAAAAGCCCCATACTGAGATTTAAAGGTAGATTCCAATCTTGCATTTTAACTATTCCTTATGGGTAAATGTTGTGCATGAAGTGTAATGATGCATACACTTAAAATGTGATTTCTTTTGTAAGGAAAAAGAGTAAATTGGAAGTCAGGAGGCCAGAGTAGCTTCCTTATCAGTGGGCTCTTCAAATTTTTGCTGTGGGCAAGTGCATTAATCTGTGTGCTGCATAATGCGGGCACTATGAATAGTAATATATGCCCCTTTGCCCTTTTTAAGGTTGGGATTTTGAAGTGCTACCAGAAAAGAGATTAGGGTTTTCTCTTAGCCATGTAACAAAGCATAGTACCCAAACTAACACTCCCCCACCTTTATCATGGGGATTGTCAAATGGAGATTATATTGACACTATGTTATTAATTCAATTAAACTTCGTTTAATTGCATTTGAATTATATTCCTATTTCCTAATAGGTGTTTGTGTACATTGTAGAGTTTCCTTTTATACTATTTCCCCTATAATCATGGCACTTGATCATAGCCAAAAAAATCAAGAGGCACTTTTCCAATAATTATGAAAACTACCATACCAAACTCTATCATATAGAGAAATAGTGGTGATAAAACAAATACGCATTTTTTTCTAATTGTATGATCCTATTTTGTTCTTTTTATACTTCTATTTTGTTCTTTTTATTGTTATTTTATTGCAAAGGTGATATAGAAAGGGGTTACAGTTACATTAAAATTGGATTCTATATTCAGATATTGAAACATCATCATTCTGTGTAATATTATGAGCATTTTCTGCTTTCTTTAATCATAGGGTGCCTTGAAAAATTTCTTCCTTATTATGATTTGGTGAAGGTTAGAATTCAAGAAATAACACATTCCCCAGCAGGAATGATTACCACAGCATCTATTATCATCTTGGTTGTAGATCGCGAATGCCATGATTGGGGTAGAGGTGGAGAATGTCCTCTAGGGTTTGGCTTGGAACCTTGGTACTCACAGGAGATCAGGAATCCACCACGCTGGTGGATTCAGGACACTGTGCAGGATAGTCATCTTTTCTCTATAAAGAGACCAACTCCAGGTAATTTTTTTGTAACGGGAAATGGCTAATATACTGACAATACCTGTTTATGGCACAAAGCAGTGAGGTTTCAGAGCTTGTGGCATCCTTTGTTTGTTGACTACACTGCTAACACACAGGTCTGTTCAACAATTTGAGGGGGCGAGGAGAGAATTCAATGTTCCCATTTAGGAGGATGATGATAATTATTTCTCCTTATTTTAATTGCCTGCAAAGAGCTGGGATTAGCACAGAATAACGACTGGAAACCTTTGATTTCACAGTGATTACAAAGTTTAGTTATGAAAACGTTTCACGGCCCTCCACCTCCAGCGAATCACACAAGGACAGTGAATAATGTGATGCACGTTTTTCCAGTCTTCTAAATGTCCTCCCCCTCCCCCTCCCCCTCCCCCCTCCTCCTCTCCCTCCCCCTCTCGCCTCCCCCCTCCTCCTCCATCAGACTGCCAGAGAGGGAAGCAGAAAGTAGGTTCGGGAAGGTTCCCTGCTCCGCTCGAGTCCCCTCTCTACTTAAAATTTGAAACAGTGAACTTATCTCCTGATGTATTAATTCTGCACATTCTAATTGTAGTGCTCATCTGAAATAATTTACGGAATGTAATTTCTTTGAAATCAAAGCATTTTCCTTACCCCATGTGCCATTTGCTTGTTTTACTTTTGCTTATTTGCTTATTTTCTTTATTTTATTGCAAAGGTGATGTACAGAGGGATTAGTTACATAATTAAGGAAATGAGTACAATTCTTGTAGAACACTGTTACCCTCTCCCTTGCGTTCTCCCACTTTCCCTCTCCCTTTGCTTTAAAAGTACTGAATGAGCCAGCAGAAAAGGATGTAATTTAGTAGTTGTCTGAATTGTGTTTTTTGCAGATGTTCTTATTTAAAAAATTAGATACTGAGTAAACATATATATACATATATATGATATTAGCATGTTACCCTAAAACCAAAGAATCAGAGTTATCTGATAGTTAGATTAAAGAAAACTATTGAATAAACAGTTCTGCATTTGCAGCATGGGGAATCGTTTGGGAAATTATAAGAACTTCCTGTCACTTGCAATTGTAATGTGAAATCAACAACTGGTTTCTAATTATTTTTAACCTCATAAGAGACTTTGAAGCAAGGTTGCTGGCCCAATACAAAGAGACATTGAACCACGGGATTTCAACAAAGCATTTGAAAGTACAAAGATGCGATTGAAGCAATGTGTTCATCTCTTTTGAAATGTGTAATGCAGTTAGCAAAAGATATAGCTTTATTTTTCTGATTATTACTGACATCACTTTTATTTTACAGAAGAGAAGCCTGCTAGAAATCCAGACTGTATGTTAAATATGTAGAATACACCATTGCTTTTGTGCTTTAACCATCTGGGAATTTGGTATAGAGTTAGATGGCTTGTAACTGAGAATAAAGGTCCTTGCTTAATTCCTTTGACTTTTCTGACTAAGAACTCTAAATAATGTAAAAGAATAGGCACAAATTCATTGTTGGCCTTAGGCATCAACTAATTTCATGGAGGGGAAAATATTCCTACATGACAACTACATTATCCCACTGCTCTACATTTTCCCATCATTTCACTATCAACTTTCTTTTTCTGAGAAATGAATTCATTCACAACTAGGAGAAAAATCACTTCTAAAAGAGTGATTTGTAATAATGTCACTTAAGGCAGAGTCAATTTTAAGGACAGAGGAATATTCAGACCTATCTTCTGTGGTCAGGTGAACAATTCCTAAAGCAAAGGCTCAAGTTGAAACCTGTGAGCCCTTGTGTAGGGATGTGTGTGGTTTGTGTAGGGATGTGTGTGGTTTGTGTAGGGATGGGTGTGTTCTTGTGTAGGAAGACTGGAAGCACTGGAAAAGTCAGAAATAATCAAATCAGAATCCATCACCCTGTGTGGGCTTCGTAGAAACATTTCACAAGTATTTCCTGTGCTAAATGTAAGTGTGTGAAGATGGATACTGTCAACAAATTCACATCTTAAATATTTTTTCCCTTTCCTACCATAGCATATGTCCTTGCAATGCTTTAGGCACTATATTCCACCCCATATCCTGAAATTCTTTTGTTTTTGTTTTTGCCAGTCCTGGGCCTTGGACTCAGGGCCTGAGCACTGTCCCTGGCTTCTTCCTGCTCAAGGCTAGCACTCTGCCACTTGAGCCACAGCGCCGCTTCTGGCCGTTTTCTGTATATGTGGTGCTGGGGAATCGAACCTAGGGCCTCGTGTATCCGAGGCAGGCACTCTTGCCACTAGGCTATATCCCCAGCCCCTGTTTTTGTTTTTGCCAGTCCTGGGCCTTGGACTCAGGGCCTGAGCACTGTCCCTGGCTTCTTTTTGCTCAAGGCTAGCACTCTGCCACTTGAGCCACAGTGGCACTTCTGGCCATTTTCTATATATGTGGTGCTGGGGAATCGAACCCAGAGCTTCATGTATACGAGGTGAGCATTCTTGCCACTAGGCCATATTCCCAGCCCTCTGAAATTCTTTATCAGTTTTGGTTCCTTTGATTTGCTTCCCACACTGTCTGATGAATCCTGCTTTGTTTTTTTTTTTTTTTTTTTTTTTCTTTTTGGCCAGTCCTGGGCCTTGGACTCAGGGCCTGAGCACTGTCCCTGGCTTCCTTTTTGCTCAAGGCTAGCACTCTGCCACTTGAGCCACAGCGCCACTTCTGGCCATTTTCTGTATATGTGGTGCTGGGGAATCGAACCCAGGGCCTCATGTATACGAGGCGAGCTCTCTCGCCACTAGGCCATATCCCCAGCCCCTGATGAATCCTGCTTTGAAACACTAAATATCATTTCAGAGATCTTATGAAATAAGACACACAATATACTATCATTGGAAATACTGGGGATTTTAAAATCATAACGCAGTGCAATGATTAAAATTAAACAAATGCAAGATGATGATATTTATAGGACTGGAGTGGTGGAAGATAGATTTGTGGAAAGAAGGGAGTTTACAAAGTTTTACTTGGTTTTCATTTTCTATCACCTCTGCATCTAGATTTTATTTATGACTTTATATAAATGGAGACACAAAACAATGTATTCTTGGCATTAGAATATTTGAAGATGGGCAATAGGACACACCCTCTATCAAAACTAAATAAGTGTCAGGCTGGGAATGTGGCTTAGTGGTAGAGTGCTTGCCTAGCATGCATGAAGCCGCCTTGGGTTTGGTTTCTCAGAACCACACAAACAGAAAAAAGCCACAAGTGGTTCTGTGGCTCTAGTTGGTAGAGTGCTAGCCTTGAGCAAAAGAAGCTCAGGGACAGTGCCAGTTCCTAAATTTAAGCCTCAGGACTGGAAAAAAAGGTATAGAAGATTTGATTTGGGTCCCTGCCTATCACCTTGTACTAATATTTCAAAACAGATCAAAGACCTCAACGTGAGACTTAAATCTTTGAAAGTATTACAGGAAGTTGTTAGGAGAAACACAAAACCTTATTGACATAGGTAGGAACTTCCTGTGTAGAATTCTAGGAGTTTAGCAAATAGGAGAAAGAACTGACAAGTGGATTGTACCAGACAAAAAAAAATTTTGTGCACAGCAAAGGACATAGTTAAAGATTAAAAAGGCTGCAGAATGGGAGAGCAGATCTTTGCTAGCTACTTATCTGACAAAGGTCTAATAGCTAGAATATACTAGGAACTGAAGAATCTAAACTCTTGAAGAATCAGTAATCTGATTAGCAAATGAGCAAAGGAGTTGGAGACTTTTCAGAAGTGGATGACCTAAAAATGACCAAAATGACCAAAAGGAAGAAAATAAAACCAACACATAAGAAGTGCTCAACATCGCTGACCATAAAGGAAATACAAATCAAACCAACACTGAGGAAAACAACAACAACAACAACCCAACAACTGAGATTTCCAGTAAGAATGGCCATCTTTAGTATTGGTGATGGTGGAGATACAGAGAAAAAGAATCCCTGTTGCATTATTGATAGGAACACAAAATAGTGCAACCACTTTAGAAGGCAGTTGGACATTTCTTAAAAATTAAACTTACAACTAATCAAGTGATGCCACTCTTGGGAATTTATCTGAAAGAGTGCAAGTCAGGATTCAGTAAAGACACGTGCACAACCATGTTCATTGCTTTACTATTCACTATGGTCAAGTTTTGGAAAGAGTACTTATGCCTTACAATGGGTGAGATGCCTCTCTTTCTCTCCATGTCTCTCTCTCTCTCTCTTTCTCTCTCTCTCCACACACCCACACCCACACCCACACCCACATACATGAATTTTACTCATCTGTCAGAATATGTGTTTTATATGGGGAAAAGGATGGAGCTGAAAAATTACAATAATAAAGGCAACACATTTCTCTTATATGTGAAAGTTAGATGTAAATTTTAAGCACACACACACACACACATATATATATAGTCATATGCAGATATACACTAATTGATCAAAGTATGGTATACATAGAAGAGTCCTGATATTTACAGCAGGTGGTGAGTCCAATGGTGTAACTCCTATGAATAAGGAACTGACAGTTTAACAAGATAAATACCAAGACATCGCATGGCCAGTAGCAATAACTGGCAAATAGAGGTTCTATCACCATTCTGAATGCAGATCAAGACAGATTATTATTATTTTAATTATTGTTAATTGCACAAAGTGAAATGCGTTAGTAAAGGTATTTCATGTACGTAAAATATATTGATCAGATTAAAGACATAACAAAATAAATGAGTATCAGAAAGCTAGGACGTGTGTCCTTAGGCAAGAATGGGAAGTCAAGGGCAAGGGGGTGGCCAAAGAGAAGGGCTAAGGATGGGCAAAAGCAATCATAATATCCAAAGTGTATAAGAGAAAATGGCACTAGGTAAGCTAAGGGGAGGGGTGGAGTTCAGAGTGATGGAGGAGAAATATTAAAAGGATGACAGTGTACTAAAAAACTGACATGTAGAACGGAAACCTCTTTTCCTAACTACTTAACTAAACAAAACATAAATGTTCATATGCCCCCAGCTCCCTGCCCTACTGGTAGTATTATGATGTTTGCTTAAAAACTGTGACTTGAAGCAACCATAACACAAATTGCACTTGAAGAGCTGGAGATACTTTTCCACAAAGACATAGCCTAGCTGAAGGTAGGAATTTACTTACCTTGCTTAGAATCTTATAATTTAAGCTGCACATTGGTGGTTCACATCTGCAGTCCTACCTACTCAGGGATCTGAGATCCGAGGATCCCTGTTTGAAGCCAGCTCAAGCAAGAAAGTCTGTGAGTCTCTTATCTCCAACTAACCACCAGAAAAACCCAAGTGGCACTGTGGCTCGAAGTGGTAGAGCCGTGAGGAAAAGAGCTCAGAGACAGTGCCTGGGCCCCAAGTTCAAGCTCCACATATGACAAAAAACAAACAAAGATTATCTACAGTTTTAAAGTTAAACTTTACTCCTATTGAAGTAAACGTACTTTCATTTATTATTAAAAATTAATTCGCAATTTTGAGTCATATAAATTAAAATTTAGAGTACTTTCAATTATATAATTTTTCATCCAAATTTTGTGCGTGTTAAAACTATCCAGATCGCTTTCTTGACACCAGTTCATTTAATAGATTAACAGTTCAAATATATTCTGGGCAGGCAGTCAAATGTAAAATTAGATGTTTATGGTTCTTTCCAGAATTCTCATCTTAAACATCTCAGAAGACTGTACCATAGTGTACTTTGATTCTATTACAGTGATGTTTTCTTTTGTTTCCTGTTCATAAACTTGCTTATAGGAGAGAGCTTTCAATTTATGCCAAGATTGCAAATTAGCTCAAGCTGCTCTCTTTTTCCCGCAAATCAACCCTAGGGAAATTGTAGAGGCAAAGAAGACATCATGGACTCAAAATGGTGAGAAATTCCCAAGAAAAATGTCCGCTTTTTCTGATGGCAATGCAGACTGGTTGACTGACCCTGGAGCACAGAGCTTTTGGCTCAGCTGTTACAGCATACGTAAGGAAAGAACAGTTTGAAAAAGTGTCTTTGTTTCCCTCTTAGCCTCCCACTTGTGGCAGTATTGGACAATGGCCACCCAAAGCTTTGAAGGTGAAGAAGTTAAACTTCCCACACTCAGTGGAAGTCGCCATACAATAAAACCACAGCAGGCAAAAGTCTTGATAGAGTGAAGACTGGGGAACGCGCATTGGGGAGCAGGTGGCATGCCTTGGCTTTTCTTCTGCCATCCATTTTGCTGTAAATCTCTAGCACAGATGGATGAGAATTTAGGGAGGTCATCTATCCCTTGGTGTTTGATCATGGAGTTGATGCTGACTGAAGTGAGTAATCCAAATGAGGAGGGTGAATTTTGGTTGGGAAGGCTCCTCATTGGTAAGACTGTCATGACATATATATTTGATCTAAGTACAGACCTAGAATAGGCTCTTCCTTCTACCTCTTGCCTATACTATGAACAGATAACCTCTTCCTTCAGGAATAAGCTAGAACAAATTAATACCAATCAGAGTAATAATAACCCAGTTAAATGAGTGATGTAACACGTGTGTGTGTGTGTGTGTGTGTGTGTGCCGGTTCCGAGTCTTGCACTCAGGGTCTACATGCTATCCCTGAGCTTTGCTCAAGGCTCTGCTTCCAGATTTTTGGTGACTAACTGTAGGTAAGAGTCTCATCAGTTTTCCTCCCGGGGCTGGCTTTGCACTATAATCTTCAGATCCCAGCCTCCTGAGTAGCTAGGATTACAGGCATGAGCCATTGGCTCCCAGTGAGATGTGACATTTTAATTACAAACTTGACTAGACACTGTGTTGGAAATGAGCTACACAACTTGAGGGGGAGGGAGATCAGGAGGAGAAAAACTGGTAGAGAATGAGGAAGGGGAAGACACTGTCCAAAAGGAAATATACTTATTACTGAAAAATAAGTAAAATTAATAGGTGTAAAATTCAATAGATGAACAAAACCATTGAAAGAACTACAACTGAAGACTAATTTTAATATAACAGGAGGACTTTTAAGAAAGAAACATGAAAATTGTGAATAGAAGTACAAATAGCCAAATTTAGAAATTGTGTATATTATGTAGAAAAATAATTGAGATAAACTTTTATAATTAAAAATGTCCTTAAATTGAGATATGATATAGTGTGTCAAAAACAAGCATTTTGCAGTGGTTGGGATGATATCCAAATTGTGGGCAGGGAGCTGCAAGAAAGTTCACTAATTCCCATGGAGGATAGAAATGATGATATCTAGGTTAGCATTGATAGGTTAAGATTGCAAATTATAAAATGTGAATGGAGCCCTCTTGGGTAGTGTTGAATTAAATACAGATTCTGTTGCTCTAATTCACAAAATGTCCATACTGGGAGTTTCAATTGCCTTAATGCCCTATTTTCTGACTAGTTCATCATCTGAGTGGTTCCTGGCGGTGGGCAGGAGCCAGAGTTAAGCAGTTGGTCATTCTGATTGCCTCAGTTCTAATGGATATTTTAGACTATACAAAGAAAGTGCAACAGAATAAAGCAGATGTTGTGCTATTTTAACCACTCTATTCTGGGAAACTAGCCACACACAGTTTGAATTCTTAGGGAAAGTGTATTAATATTCATTCACTGCATTACCATGAAGAGTTAAACTTGATTGATTGTGTGTGTGTGTGTGTGTGTGTGTGTGTGTGTGTGTGTGTTTGTAGTATTGGGAATTAATTTAAAACCTTGAGTTTGTTTCATTAATACATTATAACTTGAGCCACAACAGCAACTCTTGTGTTTAGCACTTTGTTTTTCAGATAGAGATTCACTGACTTTGTCAAGCTTGGTCTTGAACTTCAGATTCACCTGTCTCTGTCTTCTGAGTACCTGGGACTGGCTGGCTTGTACCATCTGAATTTTCTTTCTTTCTTTCTTTCTTTCTTTCTTTCTTTCTTTCTTTCTTTCTTTCTTTCTTTCTTTCTTTCTTTCTTTCTTTCTTTTCTTTCTTTCTTCCTTTCTTTCTTTCTCTTTAGGCAGGTTTCAAAATTGTGATCCTTTTGCCTCAGCCTCCTGAGTAGCTAGAATTATAAGCTTGTGCCACCACATTAAACTGGCATTTTAAAAAGTTGATAACATATTGACATTTTCTTGTAGGGAATTTATAAAATTCAGTGTCAGAAAGTTAATGTGCTACACTAATGATATGATAATTGCCTCTTTTGGAGACAAAGGACTGGGATGAAGTAAGGTACTTAGATGAATAGTAGAGGTTGGGTGAAACCTTGCTTAATTTTAAGACCCAAACCAATCTGAAAAATTTCTAAAAAAATATAGATGTGGAGAATCCAGAGAGTTCTAGCTATGAGAAATAAATGAAATAAATGATTAGTTCTATCATATACTGGCAAAGTCAATACATTCAGACGCTTAGTGCGGCTGTTTTGGTTTGGGGAAAAATCATATTTACTTCTTTAAGCTTGAGCCTGATCCATGAAGTTACTCGGAATGAATCCAAATTCACACAGATTTTTTCCCCCACAAATAAGGGTTAATGATGTACCAAAGCATAGACATTTTCACTGGATTTGTGTGGTCTATCCGTTTTGGGACTATCTGAAATGTCCATACCCAGTACATGTACAAATTGCAGGAATTTCCAGAGGCTAAAAAGACCTATTCAGTGATTTTCTTTGCAATTTGGCCCCAAAGAACCTGAATTATTTTTGAGAAAATTGTGAGTTTGAGATTCCACTACTGAAGTACACCTGAAAAATTTAAGAGCAAAATACTGATCTCACCATGAGTGTTATCAGAGAATTATTCAGACAGGAAGAGGGTAGCACAGAAACGCTTCTTGTGAACTACACATGGCATATCAGAAAGATGTTGGGGCAGGGTGACTTCCAATGAAGTCCACTGCGTGTTTTGGCAGTGAGTGACTTTATAGATCTAGAACAAAATTGGAGCTCAGTAGGTATGCCATGCAGTCTGAAACCTATTATTCTCTCTCAGACCAGGAAAAGGTGGCTAGACTGAGGATTCACAATGAGGAACACAGTAGGTCTTTATAATGTCGTGGTTTGGAAGTGATAGTTCAATTAAATAGGCGTCTACAATGGTTGTATATTCATAGGCTTGTTAACCAAATGTGTGCTGTGTGCTTTTTGGTCAGACAAATGGATCCTACCTGAGTGAACAATAAATAACACACTTGCATAATTTCTCTTATGAGGCAATTTGGAAACTTACAGGAAGAATTAAAGCAGAGTCTATGAAGCACTGCCCCAACAACTCTTATCTTGAACAAAAACAAATCCAGCTTCTTTTCAAAAATCACAGATTTTCTTTGGACTTGTGGGAGCTCATGTTTCAGGAAAGCAAGTAGCCTAGAATCCGAGGAAGCAATGGGACTGAGGACAGCTTTTCCTGTGTCAGAGAATACGCGGCGAGGATACCATGCAAGAAGATAAGAAGTTACTATGGTTTTAAACAATTTTTGAAAGGATGATAATGGCATTTGGACCTTTGGAAACTGCAAATATGCTCTTGCGAGTTATGAAAGGGTTTTTTTTTTGGGGGGGGGAGGCACTGCCCATAGTCTGTTTTGGTGCACGGCTGGAGAATAAGAACAGCCACTGATCAGGGAAACACACCAAGCTCCCCCTTAGTCCTGGCATCTTTCCAGCTAAGAAAGTCACACGGTGCTGCGAATCACAGACATTTTTGTTGCTCCAGTGCAAGGTGTCTCCATTGTAGGCGAGGAAGGGTAAAGGCAAAAAAGTAAATCCTCTCTACATCAGGGCCAGAATTGTGCTCAAAGAGCTTGGAGCATTTGTGACATCTTGCTACCGGATGGGAGCAGGATCACTGAGCAAACTCCAGGTAAGAGCTACGGCACACAGTGATTGCTCAAACTAGAGGCAGATCAGGAAAACGGGGCCCCCAAAGCCCCACACAGACACAGCTCAAGGTCGGAAAGAGAAACAGTCAATTAACACAGGAGAGAGAAACTAGGGAGTCCTCACCAGGATATATAGTTGAAGCACTGAAACTTATGGTGAAGCAGGAACATTGAATAAAGTCACCCAAAAGCCTTACCCAACTGAAGGACAGAGAGGAACAGAGAGAGGACAGAGAGAGTTCAACACACACACACACACACTCACACACACACACGATAAAGGAAGTTAGGGTACATGTCCATTGGTTGAGTTGAGTGCCACTATTCCTGTAGCACTAAAGGGACTGCCATCCTACTACAGTTCCTCCTCTTACCTCAGGGTCAGTGGCATACATTTCAAGTGTATTGCTTAAGAAAGTGAGATTAAAAATAATTTCACATTTGTTTTCCATCAAAAGCAAAGTCTTTTTTCTTCTCTAATCTCAAATGGCACAGGCAGATTAAACATGCTATTCATGCATGCTGACTTTTATCTCTTAAGGGAAATAATTTTTTCAGGCTACATTATAGAACTTACAGAGAATGTATAATTTACTCAAGCAGGCTTATACACAACTATAGTTAACATGAACATTAATTAAAAACATGCCTTTGGTATTCAATTCATCTGGTAAAGTAAAATCTGAAAACATTTTAAGTATGGCTACTAGTGACACACACCTACAAACCTAGCTAATCAAGAGGCCCTGAGTTCAAACTCCACATAAAATTTTTCAGGAAGAGTTGCTAATGATGATTTCTTCTTCTAATAATAATTATTATTGACATTTTATATTATGGGTGATTTAAATTAACTTTCCCACAAATTTTCTATTTTTATAAATGAATTCTAGTGTAACTTACAGTATTTCAGCAATGCATTAGCATAGAAGGAAGGGTACACTGAGGAATATGTTACTTCATTTTGAACACACCATATGCAATGGTAGTATTTGATTTGCTTAGGCAAAGTAAAAGGGATAAGTAAATGTTCAGGAACCTCCCTGAAATATTATTTACCCATGAGTAATAGTAGCCTTCTGCTTTTGCAGGACTTAATATAATTGTGCACATTATTCATTATTTTAGGTTTTTCCCCATGTATATATTCCCAAGAATTAGTATTTGTGTGTTAGGTTTTCTAGATATAAGACAAGATTTTAGTTAAGACAACATATGCTTGTTTCTAGTGCATTCAATTCAGACATCTTAAACTCTGAGGCTGTGCGGAGGGAAGGAAATGCTGCTAAAGTGCCTGCCTCTCTGGGAGCTCCAGGGGGCGGTTTCTCTCAGCTGAACAATCTGCATTCACAAAGCTACTTCCAAAGCCTGACTCAGCGCCTTGCCTCCTGTTAATGAAACTTTTGTAAAAATAAAGCCTATGGTTTTACTTTTGAGGTTTACCACCTAGGTATCTATCTTTAAATACAACTGTTTGCTTTTGCTTGTTTGGGAATTTAATAAACATGGAGTCAAAAAAAGAAATAATAAATCCTAGTGCACATGGAAAACCAAAGTGAAATTGAAAATTTCTATTCAAGACTTTGTAAAGGCTAAAAGTATAAATTTGGAAAGAACTATGATGAATGCACCAATGTACGTAACATAGGGAAGTATATAATTCTTCCGGTTCTGTCTACAATGACGATGATGGTAACATATTTAACACGAGAAAGCAACTCTTCTGCAGAAAACAATTGTATGAAGCTTAGAAGACACTCTGTGTGTGTGAATAATCAATTATTTACAGTGAAGTCACCAGGACTATTGCAGAATATTAAAACAGCTAATTCTAAAGTACACCCCATCATATTCCCAAAAGGGAGGGGATATAATATTTTTAAAGAAATGTTTAAATTAACCAGGAGCAAAACTACTTGTGATAAGAAAACTTCTTTATGTTTTGAAGTCACCTCTAATCTTGCATTGATCCATGCAAAATCTGAGATTCATTCCAATTTTCTGTAAACCAGGCACATAAACAGAAACTTGTATACATTTTTGAGCCAAGCGGTTAAGATACAGTTGATTTATGAATGTAACAAAGAGCAATTGTATTATCTTTTGGTATCAATTTTAGATAGCTTAGTTTGCTTCAATGTCATGTATAAGAAGAAATTTAAGAGTGTTTTGTTAAAAATATATAAAAAGGTAAACTTTAGGAAACTCTTCAGACAATGCCTTAAACATAACATACTTTAACATTCTTTTCAAAATAGGTACTTTCCAATCACAAGTAGACATGTAATAAATACCCATCTCTCCAGTGTACTGTGTCAAAAATATAGACCATTTTTGAGAGGATATGCAAAAGAGGATTACAGAAGTATTTTTTTTTTTCTGCCAGTCCTGGGCCTTGGACTCAGGGCCTGAGCACTGTCCCTGGCTTCCTTTTGCTCAAGGCTAGCACTCTACCACTTGAGCCACAGCGCCACTTCTGGCCGTTTTCTGTATATGTGGTGCTGGGGAATCGAACCCAGGGCCTCATGTATACGAGGCAAGCTCTCTTGCCACTAGGCCATATCCCCAGCCCAGAAGCATTTTTTTTTAAGTTTAATACATTAAATAATAAACAGAGCTTGTTTTCAAGTATAGCTCTTCTTGCAAATACTGTGCTCTTTGGTTTGTGTCTCTGAGGGTTGATTATAAATGTCTTCAGATGATCATATTCACATTTTTAAAGAGATCAGTCACTTACTTTTCTTCAAGTTTTATTTTCATTGGAACTTCTAATAACCACAACTTAAAACAAAAGATTGTTTGGAGAACAGTAAAATAAAATATTCCTCAAGTAAAGAGAAAGAAATGCAAAATAAGAATCTGAGAAAATCCTTGCTGTCTGAGAGTGGCTAGGATAGAAAACACTTGAGCAAACACACTCTACTGATAAGTGGATTTCATATTGTAAAAAGTTTGGCTAGCAAACATTTAAGTGCACTGTGTTAGTAAGCAATTATAATAGCAGGAAAGTATTCTGGGTAGTGCCCAGTTATTTTTTTGTGTACTTAGAATAATAAGTGTTTGTGTCAAATTTGTCTAAGCTGAATTCAGTAACTTATTACCTTTTTACAAGATAAGGTGTTAGTGTTGCAACTGTGAACCATCTAATCACTTACGAAGACATGTTGGATTAGCTTGGTGTTGAAGTATATTCAATTTAGAAATGTATTATTCAGCTCATCTAAATGTCTGCCTTTTCTTAAAACTTTGATTTATAGTAATAGGGCAAATTGATATGAAAATGAACAAGGCAGGTAAGAGTATAGTTAGATATATAATGATATTGTAATCTGAGTAGCTACTAAAAAATTAGAGACACATGGCAAATTTGAGGCTAGCCTGGGTAGTTATCAGGCCTATCTCAAGAGAGAGGAGGGGGGCTGATATATATGTATATATATATATATTATATGACATATATACATGTATATGTATACATATGTATGTGTAATATCATACAAATGTATAATATATACATGATATATTACATATGTATACCTGATAATATATCATACATTATCTATAAGAAAGAGTTTGATGTATGGCTAGAATGCTTGCCTAGCATGACAAATGTCCTGGATTTCATCCTTCATAACACAAAATACAGATAATATTTTGAGAAAATTATGAGAACCCAATTCATAATTAATCTGAGTTAAGTGCTAGAGAGCAACTGAGAGCAAAGAAACAGAGCAGGAGATTTTGCGTTCAGGCCCCAGTACTGGAAGAAGTAGAAAAACAAACAAATAAGTAGAAGTGCATTAAAGCCATGCTTGGAATTTAATAAACAGAATAAGCAGAGTTTAATAAGCAGAAATTAGACAGTACTAGTAGTACTTTGGTGTTATAAGATTTCACTTCTAAACGAATTCAAATGTGAATAGTAGTTTTGCTTTGGAAACTTTTGTTTCTCATAAATCTTATGATGCTTAGTTTCATAATAATCTCTATTTGTACTGGCAATTTCTTAATGGAAAAAAGTACTCTTATTTTAAGTGTGTGGCTTCTGGAGACTTCACATTCCTTTTAGAGTTTTAAAGTAGAATTATTTTATAAAGTATTTATTTAGCTACTTATTTACTCTTTCATTGTTATTATCATTTATATTTTTCTTTATTATTATTTATATAGCACTATTTATTATTAGCTTATTATTTATTATATGAATATTCATTATTTAATTTATTATTATGATGAACACATGAGCTTCTTTTGCTCAAGGTTGGCACTCTACCACTTGAGCCACAGCACTATTTCTGGCTTTTTCTGTTTTTGTGGTACTGAGGAATCGAACCCAGAATTCATGCATGCTAGGCAAGCAGTCTACCACTAAGCCACCTTCCCAGCCCCTGCCTTCCTTCTTAATTACTCATGTTTTCTGATTTGGTCATTCAAAGATTATATTTGTGTCACTTTGATATAACCTCATTCATTTAATTTCCTTTAACAATTTTAGCTTCTTTCCCTTTCAAAAGATGTTCTAGCATCATCATGTATTTTTTAATATTACCATTTCCCCAAACTACCATTTCTCTAAAGTGCTCTGGTTCCTTTTATCAGTGAATCGTATTTTAAAATAATTCATTATTACAGTCTAGTATCAGTAGCCCACTCGATGTGAATCTTGTAAATAGGTTGGTTATGTTTATTTCCTATTTCTTGTTCCATCTACCACCAAACTATCAATATAGATTTTCTCAGAGTGTAGTACACTGTTTTCTGTCACTGCTCCTTTGACTATGTATGACATTGAACTGTATCTGTAGTTGGGTAATTATCTAAGGTAACTGCAAACAGGCTGTTGTTTTGGTTAAACAAGATGGATTTTCAATATACCTGAAGCAATGGAAGATATGTTTTCTTAAACACAAATTACTTCACATTTGTCCACCTGACTATTGAAAAGAATCAATGGATTGTGAATATCCTGTTTGCTTGAAGCTTTGTAAAATAATAATGAAATATTAATGAAAAAGTGCTTGATATTGTTTTGACACAGATCAATATTCAAGTTAGCAAGAAAGGAATTGATTTGTGGTCTAGCTTGGATGCAATTCCTTTCAGTGACTTTCTGGTAAGGTAAAAATTCTAAAAAGTACATCACCTAAAGAATGACAAATTATACGTAACCATGGCAAAGAGGAAAGGAAGTGTTATGATTTTTTTCCTTTCTTTTTTCTCTTCCTCTCCTCATCCATCTTCTCCACTTCCTTCCCCTCCTCTCCTTTCTTTCTCTCTCTTCCTCTTTTCTGCACAGAGTGAGGATTGAACCCAGGACTTCACGTGTGCTAGGCAAGCACTCTACCATTTGAACTACTCCTTGCCCTTAGGTTTCTGTTTTAGTTTTTGAAATTAGATTACACTAAATACATCCTGGATAGCCTAGAACTTGAGATCCTCCTTCCTTTGCTGGAGGAGTAGCTGGGCATACAAGCACACATTACCATAGCCATAAATACCTTAGTGAAGCAATTGTAGGTAGAGGAGATGCAATGGTATTACTGGTACTACTTACTCTTCTGCTTATCACCGTCCCCACCCATCTCAGCCTTAAGGGAGAAAATGATCTAACTTGAACCTCCAGACTTCATTTTGAGAATATTAAGGACAGATGACAAGGGCTGAAGAAGAGATATATTGGGTACTATGCCGTGTTAACAGCAGTCAAAGTTGATAGAGAAGAGCTGCTTTATTTGTTTTTCTTTTCTGACTTAATCATTCTAGTTTTCTTTTGATGTTGTGAACTGTACAGTTGTGTTCGTTTTTCCTTGCAATAATAAAATATCTGAGATGAGCAACCTATAAAGAAAAAAAGGATTATGCTTAGTTTATTGTTTTGAAAGTTCAAGTCCATAATGTACTGCAGCAGATGTGCGGCAAGGCGGCACACCAGGGTGTGAGTTGGTTTGTGAGGAGGGTTCAAACCCCACTCGCTTCAACTTCAGCATCTGGAAGCAACACAGAGAGGAAAGGGAGGGGGTTCCCACACAGGGACTGAAGAGCTCAGCAGTTCCCACTCCTTCAAGTGCCTCCACAGCCCAGCAGAACCACACTGGGTGCTGAGCCTTTAACGCATGGCCTTCGGGGGACGTTCAAAATCTACCTTCTTAGCGCGTGGCGTAGCACTCTAAAAGGAACCTCTGAATTACAAACTTAAAAATCTACCTATCGCACTGACCTGAAAAGTGTTTGCTGTATGGGAAGAATTTAGAAATAAATCACTGTGGGGAAATAAATGTTGATGTACTAGGCATTAGGCTTGCCAGAATTTAGAATCAAGTTCAGGCTGGAATTTTCTACCTTTGGTACCTTCATTCCTGGTTGCCCAGCTCTCTGTGTTAAACCTCTAAAAATCTTGTTGCAAATAACTTTCCTTTTGAAAGTTCTGCTATGGCTATTATTAGGACACTCCTACTTAATGCATATTTTGACCAGAACTCAAGAGAAGAATTGTACTGGCATGTTTTAATTTCTGAGCATTCTTAATTCTTTAATCAACTCTGGGACTCATAATAATTTCAGAATTTGTCCATAACTAAGTATCATTTAGGCTATATCTCTACAAAAGTTTTCTTGCCTAGAAATATCTGGGTATGACTTAATAGACCATTTCAGTCAATTCTGCTGGCTTAAAGTATTGAAATGACAGAACGTGGAGCTTAAAATCCTTAATAGAAATTCTTGTATCTACTAACATATGCACAATTATTCATAAATGTCTTCACTTTAGCCTTTATGGTGGATATTTGGGTAAGGTATTAATCAAAATGTACAAAGGACCTTCATGGAGACAGTTACTTTTTCCACAGTGGGAATTGAACAATTTCAAGGACAAGGCTGCTAAATGAACCTGATTTGTGTTTTTACTCATGGGATAGCTGCAGCAGTCTGTTTTAGTATTAGAAGATGATTTTCAAAGGGCAACACAAATTTGTCCTGTAATAAGATAAGCAGCATAAAGGGTAAGGAGTCATCGCTAAAGCTATTGTTTGCAGAGGACTGAAGGCAGGTTTCCATTTCCTGTTGTGTCTAGGGAAATTTCAGTGGACTCTGATGTCATTGGCTTGAAATGGAAAGCGAAATGGGTAGGTCAGCAGAACCGTGCCCACATCAAAGCGTCAAAGCAGGTGAAAATATATTTTGTTTCTCCCTTGCTGTCGGTGCCTCATCAAAAATGCAGAATCTGTAACAAACAAAAAAGCAAAGTAGTCAATTTTTATAGAGAAAAAGAAAACGCTGGGTTCCAAGGCCAATGTATCACTTTCTAGATTCAGTCTATGGATAGAACTGAAAAAACAAAGGGCATTACAGTGACAAACCATAGCCATGTGGAATATGTCATCCACATAATTAGTGCTATAAACTAAGTGGCTACAGGAGAATGCTAGTAGCAGACAGAGAATGGATTTTTAATGTTTCATACAGTTCATAATAATAAATACCAGGAAGAAATGTTGCTTGCCACATACGGGTGGCTGTTGGAGAATGGAGTGATTGTTCCAGAACTCATCTTTCCCAGCTGTATGCCCCAGAAAACTTTGCAGAACAGCCACATGATTTTGGGGTAGAACCATGGAGGTCATATGCTCCCTATTTTGACAAAACTTGTGTCTAGAGAGGCATTTAACTGCCAGATAACCGGAAAACACCACACTGAAGTGTAAAAGAAAGTTCTACAAAGTCAGTTTAAGAGGGTACATTAGTTTGCTGCTACTGTGATCACAAATTAACCAAAACATCATGTCTAAATATTATGAAGATTTATCATTTTACTATTCAGAAAGTCTGATGTGAATTTTACTAGATCAAAAATTATTATGTCAGCAGGGCTATATATTTCTCTAGAAAAACATTCTTTTTATTTTCTGTCTGCTAGGGGCCACCAGAATCTTTGACTTGCACTGCTTTTACGAATAAGCCTTGCTCCTCGCCAGGTCTCTGGTACTTTTTGTCCTGTCACCTTGTCCACTTGTGATTACATTGCTCTTGTGATTATATTGGATATGTCCTACTAATCTCCTATTATCTTCTTATCTTGAGGTAAACTAGCAACTTTAAGAACTTTGGCTCCATTAATTCTCCTTTATCATAAAGTTTTTACCCTGTTAATAGGTTCTAAGCATTTAGATGTGAACATCTTTGCACTACAAAGAGAAATTTAATTAAGATTGACTATACATCCATAGCTCGGTAAATTATTGATTATAAGAATGAGAAAAAATTGGGAGATTGAAACCTTAAGAAAAGTTTTATAGGTAAGCTACAATGATACCTTTAAAAATATTTTTAACTTTTATAATTTTTATTTTATTTTATCAACTATATTTTCTGGGACAAAGGGAAACCTTCCCCCAAATAGTAGCAAAATAAAACTTCAGTGAGGGGCTTAGTGCTAAATCAGTATATGGATACTAAGATAAATACTTGAAATTTAAATTTTATTAGCACATCTAAAATGGACATACAAATATAATTTCTGTGCAGTGCAACCAAACACATTACATGCTATAGGTTTTTGTTTTTGTTTTTGTTTTTCCAAAGCTGAAGACTGAACTTGAGGCCTTGCACTTGCCAGGCAAGGGCTCTTCCATTGAGCTAAATCCCCAAACCCCACTACATGGTGTAAAACACACACGCATGCACGCACACACACAGAGCAACAGATATGCATGTCATGTAGATTGTAGATTACAGAGGACGTTAAATTAAGGATTATGTTTCCCGTGTTTATTTTTATTTGACAAAACTTACATTTCTGAGAAAACAGGGAGATTTCACTTGAGCAATTTCTGGACTGTATCACAAGGATTATTCGTTTTCAAACCTTGAAGCGGTAAAATGATGATACTCAAAATTTAGTGACAAGAAGGAATGGGCATTTTCTGTGGTATGAAGCAGAATTAATTCTGCTAATTACCTAGAGTGGTTTGAATGATGGATACCGAGCACCCTTGGGCGGAGTTGCCATCTCCATATTGCATTTAATATGTACAAGATCCGACCTTACCCTCTCTTGCTGCCAAATATTCCAGTTTTCTGTCCATCGGCATGACTGATACCCAGAAGCAACAACAGAATCATGATCTACGATGCTGTTTCTGCAGAGGTGAAAAATCAATGTGATATAAAATTCATCCTTGTTAATATCAGCTGGGAAAAACATATGTATACAAAATGCTCTCATTCATGTTCAAATTGCTTTTATGCTGCCCTTCAGACCCATATCATTGACTGATTGTAAATTGACAGTAAAGAAGGAACACAGAGATCTTTGGACACCTTACAAACACTTCAAAGTAAAAATGAAACTTTAGAAATGCAATCTTGTGCTTAATAATTTGGGTGTTTTTTTTTTTTTTTGGCCAGTCCTGGGCCTTGGACTCAGGGCCTGAGCACTGTCCCTGGCTTCTTCCCGCTCAAGGCTAGCACTCTGCCACTTGAGCCACAGCGCCGCTTCTGGCCGTTTTCTGTATATGTGGTGCTGGGGAATCGAACCTAGGGCCTCGTGTATCCGAGGCAGGCACTCTTGCCACTAGGCTATATCCCCAGCCCCAATAATTTGGGTTTTAAAACAAATTGACAAGAGAACATTTTTTCTTGAAAAGCTCATGGGAAGCCCATTTCTATATGTCTTTGAATCTGGATGTATATTTCTTCATGAGAGCACCCTGTACTTTGTGGGTACCATGTAAATAAGTTGTGTTTCACTATATATACGATGATGATTTGGGGATGCATTTTTGATCCTATTTTCTATCTCTCTAAGTGGTGAGTACCAGGGTGTAGGTTAGTCTAGTCTTCTTTTCCCCATGTAATGATCTCCATTATTAGTCAGGGACCATTAAAAAGTAGATTCAGGATGAGTCCCATGCTCTCTTCAATACACTAACCAGACAGCTGCTGCAAGCCTCTTCTATTTATTAATTCTAACAGTCACTGACTACAAAAAGCGACTATGGCTTAGGTTACTTCTAAGAGCAGAATGTGCCATTTGTCCTTCAGAAATGCTCTGAAATAAGACAATTACGATAGTCAAAGAGAGACCTTGTCATTTTAATAGGGCATTTTGTCCTTTCTGGTGGCGCCAAAAGAGTTGTGAATGTGTCTGAAAATAGGGGTTGTTCAATGCATATATTTTTACTGGGACCCAGTTTTGGTGGCTGCAATAAGTGGAGTGATGGCTTTTAAATCTCGACAGTGTGTTATTACTAAAACTTTGTGAAATAGAAGAGGTGATTCCTTTGTTCTGATTTTTATAGGAAAATGCATGGCAGGCAGCTTTCTAGCCTCTCTGTGAATTTCCAGACGATGGGTGGTTCACTACTTACACATGTGGATCAGAAAATATGTTTGGAAGAAAAACAATAGGGAAGGAAGTGGAGAAGGAGGCAACCAGCATAATTATCAGGATTTTGTTGGCGTGTACACACACACACACACACACACACACACACACACACACACAATGATTTTCTTTTCTATCCTTTTATCTTCTGTGTCTTCAGTCTTTCCAACTTTGCTTTACCTCTGTAAAATCAGTTTCTGATTAAATGAGATTTGAAGTTATCAGAAACTCTAGGAATTTAAGATGAGATTTCTCTTTGTTATAAGTCAAGGCAAAAACCAACAAGTGAAAGAATGTTACTTTTCAATTTTTCAAAGATACTCATCCTTTTCTTATTACAAATATTAAATGTACATCCCTAGGGAATGTTTATTTAAGAGAAACAAGGTCATGATAAATTAAAAATAGAAAAAGCCGAAAAAACACCCCATATCTTATAAGCCATATGGATGAATTATCTATTAACTACATTTTTTTGATGGTTTCGTTTTTATTAGATTTCAGTTGGTTCTACTCTGAAGTCAGGATGCATCTTAGAATCAAACACATGTTACAGATAACTGACAAGTGCTTCAAGAGTTGTTGGTACTATATCTCATAACATCTTAGATGAAATAGGGTATTTTCGACGCTTGTAATACTTGTTTGAATCTCAATTCATTATTAGTTGTTTTTTTTTTTTCAGTGAAGCTACTATTGCAGCTGGCATGGTGATTTATTTCAATTTCCCTTTCAGGGTTGGAAGGGGAGCTCATTAGCCGTGTAAGTGAATATCCATCTCACTCTGTATGGTGTTCACAGCACCAGATGGATAACGCCTCTCTAAGCTTTCCAACAGATTTGAACTTGCCTCTGAAAAGTTATGTTTAAGAATCAATTACTTTAACTTTTGTATGGTTCATGTTGGTTCAAATAAAGGTTACTTTTAGTGATTATGGGCTTTGATGTCCTGCTACCTTATTCCACTTTTTTTAAGATTCCAAATATTCTAATTATGCCCATATAAAAATTATTGGCAAGGAGGTACTGAAAATATGAAATCAAAGTAATAGAACAGTCTATCAGCTGGGCCTCAACTGGCTCATGCCTATAAACCTAGCTACTCAGGAGGTTGAGATTTGAGGATCGTGGTTCAAAGGCAGCCTGGGCAGAAAGCCTATGAGACACTTATCTCTACTAAACTACTCAGAAAAAGCTGGAAGTGGCGCTTTGGCTCAGGTGAACAAAGGAAGCTCAGGGCCAGAGCCCAGGCCATGATGGGTTCAAGCCCCAGGACTGGAACAAAAAAACAAAAGAAGAAAGAAAGAAAAGAAAAAGAATCATGCAGACACTTGAGAAATTTGTGCCTTTGATAAAAATTTTCAAAAATATAACATTATTTCAGATATCACCTTTAACATTTGGTACGAACATTATCATACTTTATGTAGCATTTATGCACTTATAATGTAATTGAATAACATACAATTGGAAGTCATTTGATATCTCCACCATTCTGTGTTTTTTTTTTAAAAGCAGGAATTGCCTTTTCTTTTAGAATACCGTTATTATTCTTCAGTAGTTGTATAAAGGCGTTACCATTCACCAAGGTAGTTTATGAATACAGTTCGTCTTGATCAATGTCACTCCTTTCAATATTCTCACCCACCCACTTTGTTTATGTATCTTACTTTTAGGAGATATATTCAATTATTTTGCATTCTAACAAAGCAGTTTTTATGTGCAATAAGCCCTTCTATTGTATTTCTCAAATCGGTGGTCTATACAACAAATTTGTGACTGCATTCTCCCACTTCCCCACTTCTATGATTAAAAATTACTAGAAATTTATGGGCAATTTAATCCCTATCTAAAAAAGAAAAAGTACTTAAACTCTTGATTTGTACTTTCACTGTATACTCCTGTGATAGAGGATGCATGGCTTCTGATGTGAGCGTATATTCCTCTGGATGCTAATTAAGCCACAGCTTCTTTGATAATAACCTATACTTGATGTTTTCGCTCTCACTTAACCATTGTGTAACATTCAATGAAGAAAACCCTGCCCATTTCAGTCATTGCCAGTTGTTCTGTGGCCCAGTTCTTCACTTGTAATGGAAAGAATAGTCACAGCTACGGAGACTCCAGACAGCTCCATTTAGATTCTAGAACAATGACATTTGTCTCTTTGGAGATGAGAAGATAAATGACTTATTTTTATTTTTCTTCTGGCTTCTCACCAAATAATGGAATGGAATAATGTGATAAAGAATTGGAGAAATTATGGAAACTGTTACTTGGACATATAAAAACTCTTCATATCATACTGAACTCTGGAAGTGCTATTTACCAATAATCTAATGTCTCTATAATGTTTTGCAAATATTCTCTATATTAGTGACTTAATTCTTATTTGATCTCAAAAAACTTAATGGTCAGCATTAATGCCATATCCACTTTAGAGATTAAATAATTGCATTGGAAGCTTAAGTAATGGGTCAAAGTAATCCAAGCTATTGTTGTGACAAGAGTTTGCAATAGGGCATTTTTACTCGAAAGTTCACAATCCTTTTTATTATTTTCATATAAGGTCAAATACACTCACTGAAGTTGCTAAAGAATTTAAAATATAGAAGAGATACGAATGTTTTGCTGGATACTGGTAGCTCAGGACTGCAATCCTAACTACTGAGGAGGCTCATGGTTCAAAGCTAGCCTGGGCAGAAAAGTCCCCATTGGGCCTTATCTCCAACTGACAACTCAAAACAAGAAATGGAGCTGTGGTTTAAGTGGTAGAGCGCTAGCCTTGAGCACAAAGAAGCTCAGGGACAGTGTCCAGGCCTGAGTTCAACCCCCACAACCAACAAAAAATAATGGTATGATCACATTAATTATTATATTATTAGTGAAAGATAATGAATTTACTAACTATAACAGATTTAGACAAATTTCCATGTGTCATTCCAGTTATCTATACAACAGTTTATAATACTAAAGTGATTTTTCAATATGTATAATCCCATATCAATGGAGTGCATTCTGATAACTGCAGTTAGCTGGTTTTGTCACTGTACATTGTAGAAACCTATTTCTGGTAGCTTCCTACCTGACTGGGTGCTGTGGTATAGGCACATTGACATAGGGGCTTACTATTATGCAGTGCAGGATTATCTTACTGAGACTTGAACTCAGGCCTTGTGTTCACTTAGCTTTTTTGCTCACAGCTGTGGCTCTACCAGTGAGCCACTGGTAGAGCTGATTAATTGTAGATGGAATGGCTAGGATTACAAGCAAAACCTCTGGTACCTGGCTGCCACAAAAAATGTCTCCTAGTGGGTATGTAACAATGAATCCTCCTCCCAATATAAGATAGCAGAAAAAAGAATACATATTTTAAAAACAAAATGTCTTGTAGCAAAAAAAAATAGAAATGACATGATTTGACTTTCATGTTAGAATACCTCTTGCAACACTATGAACATGCTAGATTATGAATGCACAAGAAAGAAATCATGAAAGCAAGTAAGGGAGTAAGTCTAGCAATATATTTAATGCGTGGGTCAGAATAATAAGTAATAATAAAATATGCAGCTGACATGTAAGATACTATTTGGGATATTTGTATTTATAATGCCTGTAATATTTTTAGCAAAGTAACAAAAAATAACTTGTTCCACATGGAAAACAAGTTCAAAGTCAGATTAAACAATTAAAACAGAAATCTCTACCTAAATCCATCAGAATGTTACTGAAGAAATATGGACTCAGGTTTCAAAGAGACAGAAACCAAGTCTTGATATTTGAACCACATTGCCTTGGGTTATTGTTACAGACAGAGAAGCAAGGGTTTTCCTTTGGAGAGTCTTGCACAGATAGTAGAATAGAGGTTTGAATTCAGATGCTCCCTAAAGCATTTTTTTTTTCCCAGAGAATACCTTTACTGTTGGGAGGGATGTGAACCCAGCATTCTTCCTGTGAAGATCAAGTGTCCTGTGACTGCAGCCGAGCAGCTCAGCTTTGAATCACTTTAATCTTTGCCACTGAGTGGAGGTGACCTAGAATGCCTGACAAAAATAGCATAATTCCTCTCCGGATGAAGGTGATCTCTTCAGCCCCAAGTAATTTTCTGCCACAATTTTACAAATATAATTCCTGACTTATGAGAGGAATCAGGTAGAAGGGTTACCATACAGAACTTCCCAAATAATTTGCCAAAAAAGCAGACAATAGAAACAGATGCACAAATGCCCTAGATATTAAAGGCACTGACTTTAAAATAACTCAGTCTATCTCCTGGGATAGAAAATAAACGATTTTTTAAAAAAGAGAACAGTGAATTATTTTCATAAATAAATTTTCAGGGAAAGTTGCAATATCATCACTCATGATATCACATGATGTTTTGAAGGGGATGAAGTACACATGAAGAAGCATTCATGAACCGGTTATAGAAAACAGAAGCATTAAAGAAATCATGTACAAGTGATCTGCTAAAAAATCTGAACTTTACAGCTGGAGTTGCAGAATGAGAGAAGAGAAAAATCAGAAATAGAGATAAAGTTTGAATAAAACTCTTGTTGATATTTATCAACATTAATAGAAGTTGCTGTGCAGCATGTCCAAGAAGTCCTAAAAATAGAAACAAATAAAAATCATACTGCACATTTTAGGATTATGCACTGCCAGAAGTATCTGAGAAGATGCATCAGAAATCAGTAGCTTTTAAAAGTCATAGTCTATAGTTGGTTACCCGACATTTTGTTTTGGGTATGATTTCTGAAATATTTGAAGTCCAGGACATCCGCTTGCCTGAGCATTGGTCAAATGTGATTCTGTACATGAACAGAAGAGTGTTTGATGCCAGGGTTAGATTTATTTTATTTTTACTGCTCCTGAGGCTTGAACTCTGGGTGCTGTCCTTAAGCTTTTTTTTTTTTCCCTTCCTCAAAGCCAGTGCTCCAGCCTGAGGCCACTTGCGCAATTTAGGCCACAGCTCCACTTCTAGAAGCTCTAGGTGGCTCATCTAAGATAAAAGGCGCATGGACTTTTCTTCCTGGGCTGACTTTTAACTGCAATCCTCAGGTCTCAGCCTCCTGAGTAGGTAGGATTATAGGTGTGAGCCACCGGCACCCAGCAGAGGGTTAAATATCTTTTAAATGAACCTTTTCTACTTTCGGTATCCCAGGTCTGCTGCTTTTGCCAAACTGAAAGTCCCTTGGCTGATACAGTGGCATTTGCTTTAGAACTGCTAAGATATTTTCAATTATTTATTTATCTGGGAAAGAAGCCTACAGTTAGAATATAAAATTTTCTCTATTCTTTTGGTACCAAACTGTGCTATGTAGAGTTTTATAGTTATTTCATGGAATGTATAAGAATTCTAAATGATAATTTGGTAAAAATGTTTCTGGATATTAAGAACAACAAAAACGAAGTTATATAAGCCTTCCATTTTTAGACCTTCTAAGTTTTAGCCTCTTAATGTTTATCAGATAGTACAGTATATTTAACTTTTTTTTTTTTTTTTGGCTGCAAGAGAGGATAGAAAAGAGGGTAGGAGAGGTAGGAAAAAACAGAAGTATAAATAAAGTTTTGCCCCAAAATATGATCTTAGATGTTTAGGGGTCTTCTGTGGCATGGGAAATGTTTGGAAAGGGTAGAAATGCCATGTGCAGTAATAAGATCTTGTACTCATCAGAGTCAACATTATGTAAGAAATTGATCATTCTTGCTTTGAGGTATGACTTGGAGTGATTTCAGGGAGGTATATAAAGTATTTAATATCTTTCCTTATTGTGTTTATGTATAAATAATCAGCAAATGTGATATATATCTCTTAAATGATATTTTATTTTACCTTACTCTATTTACTGTGGTAGAACAAGGTTTCTCAAAAAATAAAAATGTTCAAGAGGTATAATCAACTAAGAGAACAATAGCTCAATTAAGTGCAACCTAGAGAGATTATTAGTTAATACAAATTAAGGAAAATTCAGATTTCATGTGCATTTAGGAACGGTGGCATGAAGCCTCATTTTCTGAATTGTTTTCATTGAAACCTGCCAGGAGCAATTTTTCAATGAAGCATAATATTCTGACACATCTGCTTCTGTATGCACTTTCTCCAGATCGTAATAGTACCAGACAAGTATCCTCACCTAAGAATACTTTTGTTTCATATATATGAATATTAATATCTGTTTATGTCAACTGAATTTAGCATTGTATAGTTATCTAAAAGTAAAATGAGATCCAAGTTTAGTTGAGCTTTATAAACAACATAGAGAACTTGTCTGGGGGAAAAATGACAAACTTGCTTTCACAGATCTTCAGAAGAACAGTGAGTAATATTGCAAAAGTCAACTAAACAATTTACTGAATAGGCTGTGTTATTATTGTGAAAACATCTGAATATTCTTTGAATGTATAAGAGGGCTTTTCCAGAGTATTACTGTTATTACTGAAGGTATGCCATATTAGAATGTTTCAAGGTTGGCGTGTTGTTCAGTGCATCTTACACAAAAGTCACCAAAGCATCTTGGAGACTAAGGTAAAAGTACCATTAAGTTGTGAGACAAAAGCTCATTAAAGAGCTCATTCGAAGAAATGGCATCTCTATTACACACAAATTGCTTCTAGGCAGCTCTCTCTGTGAGAAAAAACCAAATCAGTCATGTTGATTTTGTGAGCATTTATCTTGAGTTCTTCAGTGCAATTAGAGAGAGTAGGAAGGCTGTCCTACTTAAAAGATGAAAGACATGAAAAATCTGCATTTTTTCTCTTTTCATAAATTAGGATATATTTAAATGAAATAGGGCAAACAGAATCTCCTGCCATTTTCTGTATTAATTATATTTTGCATTCTTCCTCAAAGGAAAAGTTTGAATGGTATGAAATTTTAATGTGACATGATAAATCAATACCACTATAAAACTTATGTTTATGATCTTCCCTATTTATCAAATTAAAATGTATCTTAAGGATATTAAAAAAGTCTAAAGAAACCATGTAGGGCCTTGATAAAACTAAGAAAAATCATTATTGAGGGGATGGATATGTAAATGAATAAATTTTGTGTTGGCAAATGACAAATATGCTATTAGTGAAGTTTAGTTATATCTAAGTATTTAATGATACATTTTAAGTGGCGAATCTTATACTTACAAGTGAAAATAAAAGGAATGTGATCATTGTTCTGTACCAAGATTATGAGAAACATTTTAAAATAATATGAACATCACCGTATCTTCCATTTGTCCTGCTTTATTTTAGATTACAAGGGAGGCTCAGTGCAAATGGAAATGTTTGTCTCCCTCTTAGATCTGATTCGACTTCAAGGAAAAGAGAACTGAAGTCATAAAGGCATAGAAAGTGTATAAAATATACCAATGCAACAGAATCTTGGGACATATTAAAGTTTGATTACTTTATACTTTGTTAAAATTTAATTTTATTGTCAAGGTGATGTACAGAGAGATTACAGTTACATACATAAGGTAGTGAGTACATTTCCTGTCGCTTGTTACCCCCCCTCATGTTTCTTCCACTTTCCTTCTCCTACAATCTCCTCCCCCCAGTTGTATAGTTCATTTCCACCATATTGTCTTGTGACTATCACTGTTGCACTGGTTCACCCTTTGACCTTCGTCTCACCATTTTGATATTCCCCTTCCCTTCACTAACTCAGATAAACATATGAACAATACCCAGGGTACCAAAAGCAAATACAGTGACAACGGGGAGGGGGGGTAAATCATAGGAAAGAAAAAAGAAATTAACTCACATAGTATCTTAAAAATAACAGTGAAAAACTTCTTCCTTCCTTATTTTGGAGTTCATTTTGCTTAGTATCATCTTATATGGTCATATGTACATAGCTATTGAGCTATTATGATCCTCTGTTAGGACTACCGTAGACATATACTAATTATTACCAATGAGGGAAACCATGGGACCTATGTTTCTTTGGGTCTGGTTCCCTTCATTTAACATGATTTTTTTTTCCAAGTCCTTCCATTTCATTACAAATGGGATGATTTATTTCATTCTTTCTGATTGAAGCATAGAGTTCCATGTGTATATGTACCACATTTTCTTGATCCACTCATCTACTGAGAGGCATCTGAATTGGTGCCATGTCTTAGCTATGATGAATAATGCTGCAATGAACATGTCTGTGCTGGTAGCTTTAGTGAGGTCTTGTTTGTGATTATTTCGGTAAATGCCCAGAGTGGGATTGCTGGGTCATAGGGGAGTTTATACTCCATACTTTGATTGCACAAAAATTATTTAAAATTTTCAGTGAATTGTTTCTTCTGAGAGTTCCTCTTGTATGTTGAACATCTGAGATGAACTTATTTTCAGAAACAAGGCCCTGAATTTACCCAGATCTAATATTTTGGATGATTTTCCTACTGTGAAGCATAGACTTCTATGTTTGAAAACAGCTCTAAATTGATGGGATAGCTTCCAATTCTCAGATTGTGACATTGTAAGTTAACAGTTCAGGAGATGTACTTAAAAATCACTCAAGTTTAAATATATTTAAGTGTGATTTGGAGTACTTGTATGTTTATATATCATTACATAAAATTGTTCTCAAAACATTCTCATTGAAGTGTTGAGAAAATGTTAGTTCTGACTTACTAAAAATAGAGCAAAAATTCTTTAACTCTGTATTGTAACATGAATGCCACATATGTGTACAAGGATAGGCTTGGTATTTTCTGAAAATAAAGAAATTCTGTAAAAAATAAGAAAACAAGAGGTTCTAGTAGTCATTATCAAAAATATCACCAAAGTTCACAAAGAAAAGACCTGCCCAATGTTTGCACATAGTAAGTGGTCACTGATATTTGTCCAAAGACTAATGAATTTTCTTGCTACTATATGCAGTAGAGTTGGGGTATCCAATTCAAGTAAGTTTAAAATAAAGTTTGAAACTAACCTGATAATTAAAACAAAGTCTTTCTTCATTTTCCTCTCCTTATACAAAGTCTTCTTTGTAGTTCAGGTTGACCTGTATGGTATATGTAGCCCAGGTTTGTCTCAAACTCATGATCTTCCTCTTACTTCAGCCTTATAAGTATTGGGACGATGGTCATATGCAACCAAGCTTTACTGTGTTTTGGGGGACAGAGCAGCAACCAGGATTTGAGCTAAGGAATTTACACTTGCTAAGCAGTACTTTATTGATTCAGTCATGAATCTGGCTCTTTATTTCTGGTTACTTGTGAGATGAGGTATCACTTTTTACTCAAGCTGGCCAGGAATTCAATTCTATGTATGGTTGCATCTGTGGCTGCAATGACAGGCATGTACTACCATTCTCAGCTGCTCTTGTTGAGAGGGAATCTGGTGAAGTTTTTTCCTTCCAGGCTTTCTTGGAACTATGATCTTGATCTCTGCCTTTTTATTTCATTTCTTATAAAAATTAGTTTATTGCCCCTCAGTAGAAGAATGGATCAGGAAAATGTGGTACATGTACACAGTGGAATTTTATTCCTCTATCTGAAAGAAAGACATTGCCCCATTCCTAAGGAAATGGAAGGACTTGGAAAAAATTATACTAAGTGAAGTAAGCCAGACCCAAAGAAACATGGACTCTATGGTCTCCCTCATAGGGAATAATTAGCACAGGTTTAGGCTAGTCACAGCAGAGGATCACAAGAGCCCAATAGCTATGCCCCTATGAATGCATAAGATGATGCTAAGTGAAATGAACTCCATGTATGGAAACGACTGTTATATCACTGTTGTAATTACTTTCAACATACCATGTGAAACTGTAGCTTCTATTGTTGATGGCCATCTTGTATCCCCTTCCTGTGGTTGTACCTGCACTATCACTGTATCTCATCTGAGTACATTGGAAACTGTATATACTGGTATTAGAACTAGGGAAGGGAAAGGGAATACCAAAATCAAGAGACACCGGATAAAAAGACAACGACTACAAAAGCAATACTTGAAAAATGTTTGGTGTAAACCAACTGAACAACTCATGGGGTAGAAGGAAAGGGGGAGGGGGGAGGGGGAATGAGGGAGGAGGTAACAGACAGTACAAGAAATGTATCCAATGCCTAATGTATGAAACTGTAATCTCTGTGTACATCACTTTGACAATAAATAAGAAAAAAAGGAAAAAAATAAAATGCTTAACCATGAAATAAAAAAATTAAAAAATTAAAATTAGTTTATTGTCAAAGTGATGTACAGAGGGGTTACAGTTTCATACGTAAGGCAGTGAGTACATTTCGTTTTTCTTATTTATTTATTTATTGGAATACTCTCCACAGTCCTTTTGTTACCCTATGAGAAAATTCAAATTTCTTTTAGTTAAATCTGAGTGACAATTCTCTTAGTTTTTCATCTGGAAATGTCTTGATTTATCCTTTATTTTCATTGGATATTTTTCTCGATATGGAATTTTTGGCTGACAGCTTTCTCCCAAACCAGTGTGTCAAATAAGCCATCACCACTTTCTTCAGTCACAATAGTTTATGATTAAAAAGAAAACTTTTTCTGACTGGGATTATTGGGTTGAGATGAGTCACTTTTTTGGGCTTCTTTCAATCTTCATTGTCTTTGAGTGCTAATACACTATTAAGAGATTTACATATTGAAATCTTCAGCATATTATCTCATTATGAAGGTTTTTTTTTTTTCATATGTGTGTTTTATCCAAATTCGTTGTTGTTGTCAGAGAGCTTGAACTCCCAGGAACTAGGCTCTATCACCGAGCCTCTTGTGCTCAAGGCTAGTACTCTACTACTTGAGCCGCAGTGCCATATTTGACTTTTTTGAGTAGTTTACTGGAAATAAGAGTACCAGTGGACTTTGCATGGGCTGGCTTTGAATCACAATCCTCAGATCTCAGCCTCCTCTTTTTTAAACCAAAAGAAAAAGAAAACAGTACTCTCTCGAATAAATCAGAAAGGATCAATTTTAAAAGCGTTAAACAATTTTGGAATTCCAATACCACTTAGTTTATGCCAGATTGTGATTAATATAATCAAATTATAATGAAAACCTGTGCTCAATATTAGTTCCTTAACATTGATGCAGAGGTCAAAGGAACAGAGGCAAATAAAATGTATCAACAAGTACATCAAGAGATTTACACAAACAGGGAATTTTCTAAATATAGAAAATTAGATAATTAACAGAAATAATTTACTTTTCTCCATTTGTGCCCACATAGTCTCATTGGCTATTTTGAAGTACATCAATGGAACTGTTTTTCTCTACAAGGTGAAGTGATGGAGGAATGACTGTGTATCAGCTTCTACTTAGCTGGAAGGTTTATTTTTTTCTTACTGTTATACCACTCAATAGTACAGAAATGTATTCCCTCTTTCTAAGCTATGATTATTGGACCTGTCAACAAGAATGCCTTTAGTTTCCACAGTAGCATGCCTGAGTGGTCAGGGCAAGTCTTGACTCAAAAAGTTTTCTGCTACTTAGAAAGGTTTATTGGGCTCCAAGTTTCGCTATGTTTTGTGGTAGACACAAGATCCTTTGAAAAATGGCATTCGATAGGCATCATTCTGAGCATGAAATATAGATTTCCCTTTTCAGGTAAGAGAAAGTAAGTAGGCATCAAGAGATACCTCATATTTATTCACTGTTTAAGGTGATATTTACTGAGTAAGAATCATGTTCCAGGCATGCAGTTATGAAAGAGTAAAGTAAGTTTCTGTGAAGAATTTCTATTCAAGAGAGGGAGGCAGATGAGAAAATTGTAATACATTGGTTGTGATTAGTATAAGAAATTAGGTAATATTCGGTAAAAAAGCAGAGAGTGGTGATATAAGCAGCTTTATATTAAAGGAGAGGGATGGTTAGGAGCTATTTAATCTGGATTCACAAGAAAAAATTAGGAGCCAAGAAGCCAGCTGCTGGTAGAGGACTCTACACTGAAAGACCAAGTTTGAAGGCCATGAAAATCTATGAAAATGCTCCAAGATCACTAAACACCTTGTCACGTGAGGAGGGAATTTATTAGAGCATAAAGATGGAGATACCTCCCGGATCTAGTAAGGAGATTTTTAAACATTTTCATGTCAAGACTCTTTCACTCTTAAAAAATTATTAAGGACACAAAGAACTATCTATCAGTAGTTATTTGTATCTATCAGTGTTTTTCACTCTTAGAAACTTCAAATATTTTTATTAATTCAGTTAAAATAATATAAGCATATTAATTACTATTACAAGTAACTTAATTTTTATTAAAATTACCATATTTTCAAGACAAAAATACAGAAGATTTACAATGTTTTACTATGTGAAAAATCTCTATATATTTTTTCATATTTCTGGATAGAAGTAGGCTAAATTCTCATGTCTGTTTCTGTATTCAGTCTGTCAAAATATGTTCTTTCATTTGAAATACATGGAGAAAATCTTCTTTGACAAAGATAATAAAGGAAAGGAAGAAACATTTTAATAGAATTTTAAATTCATTGTGGGTATTCATATTTGATATTACTTTACATCTCTGTGTTGTAGCTTCTTAAAGGTCACTTGTAATGTAATATAAGAAAGCACATCAAATTTTTTGTATTCTCTTGTATCAGAATCCACTGTATGTTTCTGCACTCTATCTGGCTCTTTTAAACTCATGTCGTAGTTTGTAATATCATGCATTGACATTTGACAAGCATTGGTTTACTGGAAGCTGCCTTTTCTGAATGTTGACACACTTTATGTGTGTGTGTACATGCATGTGTGCACACATGCATGTGCCTGTTTGTGCTACATTTCAAAGATCAATACCTGTCTCATGGGAATACTTTTCTAAGAACTGGGAAGTTGTCAGACTCCACTTGACAATACAAATGGCGAGTTTCCTTTCTCTGTTTTCAAGAGAGTGTCAGACACAGACACAGACACAATTTAAATACCTGTAATTTGTCAGTCAGTGGTTTTTGCAACTGAAAATGTGTTTTCTAGAAAAGGGTGTCTGTTTTAGCTTACAACTCATAGTGTCATAAAAGTACTTTTCTTGGCCACAATCACCATACAACTATTAGACACAGCAGAAATTGCTTTGTGTCTGCTTCTCATTTGATCACAGTATATTAAAAGGATGTGCACTCAAGTGTTGAGATTTAATAAATTAATAACATTTTCCTGATAAATGCCAAGATGATATTCTTAAGTGGAACTGACATTCCTTTTTTTCTTTTTAAAAATTTAATTTTATTGTCAAGGTGATGTACAGAGGGGTTACAGTTACATATGTAAGATAATGAGTACGTTTTGTGTCAAACTTGCTACCCCCATTTTTCCCACTTCCTCCCCCTCTAAACACCACCCTCAAATTGTACAGACAACTTCCAACACACTGCTTTGGGAATATTGCTGTTGCATTGGTTTGCCCTTTGTCCTTTGACCATTTTGATGTTCCCCTACCTTCCCTAATTCAGATAAACGTATATACAATACCCAGGATACCAAAATCAAATACAACATTGACATTCCTTTTTGAAGCCTAGGAGGTAAAGAAAAAAAATCAAGTGATGACTACAATAGTATGGCACCCTGCTTCAACCATCGGAGACATTTTAGTTGATCTCTATCTTCGAGGAGCTCACCAATCGTAATGGAAGATTGCTGATTGAATCCAAATCCTGATGGAAGGGCCTGGGAAATGTGCCCAAATTGTCATGGCAATATGGAGAAAGAGAAAGGGGTGATTATGACATCCTGGAAAGATCTGGATGTGAGTTTCAGATCATGAGCCAGAAGAAACAGGCACATGGTCACTGGCTTTCCCCTGTTCTTGTATTCAATGGTTCTGTCCCCCAGACGACTTACCTCCTTGGCAAGTCTTGCCTTAGAAGCCTTGACTCTGGAAAGTCAATTGCTGTTTGCATTATTGATTTCTTGGGGTTCTCTTCTCCGAGGTGCAGAGGCATAGGAAATGGAGAATGGCCAGGAGAAGTCTACCCAAGATATCAGAAAATAAGAAGAAGCAAGGGACACTATTGTCCCTGTGGTTTCATTGTGCAAGATTACCAATTAATCGGCCCAAAGAAAATGAGAAACTGTTGTAATAGGCCTAGACTTTCTGTCTGCTTGTGGTCATGTGGTCATCTTCACATTGTCATTATTCTCCAGTTTGGAGAACACTAGGAAGACAGATGCCTACTTTATAAATGTAATAATAGATCAGCTCTGAAAGGCACATACCAGTGAGAGAAGCTACTCTATTAGATTTCAAATTACAGTAAAATGAAGTTTGTATGTGTTTCTGCATCCTCCTTTATAAATAACATAGTGCAAAGTATAGTGCAAAGTGAGAAGTCACAAAAATTATTAAAATTTTAACTGAGTGATGTCCTCAGAACATACGTTTGCCAAGATCAGAACCAGATTGTAAATGTGGAGTCATTTACCCAATCTACATTGATAGCAAGGGGCACAAGATAGAAACATTTGAAGGTGTCTAAGGTTGCTATTGCTTCTTTATCTAAGTAAATAAGTGCAAAACCATTGTTTAAAAGTCATCTGCAACAGTGTAATTGGTTGGTGATATTTATCCAATTCCTACAAAGTTTTTGAAACCTTGCAATCATAACAGTGCAGTACAACTTTAGAATCTAATAGTTTTCTACTGAGGACATTGCTGTGAAGGTTAGAAAATGTATTCATTCTAAATATTATCTTGGCTGCCTCCCTGAGAAGTTATAATATTATTTGTTTCTCAAACAGCTTGAAAGCTAGACAGTGCTATAAAGAGCAATGGGGAGATTATAGGAAGACAGATTATTCTTACTTGCAGTTTGTGACTTGGTAATGTCAGAGTGGTATTGGTTTTCTTACCCTTTCATTACTAATGCATTGCCACAATAAGATCTTCGGTGTGCCCTCAAAAAAATCACTATGTAATCACAGCAGACAGCAAATTCATTTCAGAAGTGCAACATCCAGTTACTTCTGTGGAAGATATTTGTAAAATGATTTAAGAAATGATGCACTATCCTCAGATTAGACCAATGAGTTTTATATACTCTTCATCCAAAAAGTCTTTCAGTATCTCTCCACCCGTGTTACAGCCTCCTATGAAGAATTTGGCTTTACTGTCCAATTGAGTATTTTATTTCTTACTAAAACTACATCTTTGTATATTTTTATGTTTTCAAATATAAACAATATAAGGCTAGAATTTTAATGGTTTTATATAGAACAATTAATATGATACTGTCATAGTTATGTGGTTTATGTCTTTGTAGGACACATGTATAAAATCTCATGAATGTTATAATGATGGGAGACAGTTCAGTTTTACTTTCTAATTATTTATTGCTGTAGTCTTAATATCCCATAATTCTACTGGTTAATCATTTAAGAGGCAGTCAAAGAACTTGAGTGAAGAAAAAAGTAGGTAGGAATTCTTTTAAGTAAGAGGGTGGTAGAAAGAAAGTGTAATTATTTTAATATTTTTTTTGGTACTGGGGATCAAGCTCAGGACATTGCACTTACTAGGAAAGCACTTTTCCACTGAGCTTCAACACAGCCCTAAAATGTAATCATTTCAGCTTCACCATAAGAATGATAATATCATATAAATCTCACCATACCATAGAGAAGAGACAAGTGTTAGGTGCCTGATATAGAAACAGATTGAGTTACTGAATTACCCAGAGAAGTAACAGATCTGAGGCTCAATAATTATGAAGGCAAGGAGATTTTGGAGACATGATATATAAGACTAATATTAAATTTGTTGTGTTACTTTATATTTCCCCAAGGTATGTCATTTTCAACAGTGAAATAATCCTAAAATAATGCTGACACAATTTAAAACTCCTCTGGATTGGTTGCCTCCCCAGTTATGCACAATGCCAGAAATGAATCTGGAGCTAGAAGACAACCTGTCTCCTCCTTTCCAGGCCATGGGATAGCATTTGCATATTACGAAAGGGCAGAGAAATGACACGGACCGCAGTACACTTGGCTCATGGGACAGCTGAGAGTTTGCTGTCACGGGCAGTCTTGGTAAGTGGCCTCTCCCAGCGTTTCTTTCCTCAAGGATGAGTGGGGTCACCTTTCAGCTCAACACGTACAAGATAGGCAAAGTAGAACAGTCAGACCCACTTTGTTTGCTTATTTTTGGTTCTGTGTGTTTGGTTTCTTTGCCTCTCTTGCATATTAATTAGGGCACCATTGTCATGGTAGTCTCAGATTTGGTGAAGGAAACCTTAGGATACTCCATTTTCACTGGAGTCCACACTGTGCTTTTCCATGGCTTCTCCACAGATGCCTGTGACAATGTGACAGGAAAAGTCCCTCTGCTCTTTGTTTTTCTACATTAGTGCTCAGAAACCTTGAGGTGAATAGGAGTATACACTGACAATAACCATAGCTGCATACATTACAGAGAAGTGGCAGTATAATGGGAGACATTCCTTCTGGTGTTTCGCTTGCATTCATATGTTTTACATATTTGACTCTGGGTGACTTTTCTGCTGATGTAGAGAACCTATGCTAGAAATAGTAGGATCTAGGCTTTTGAAAATCAGACTTTGCATCACACAGAAATACTCTATTAGCCGTAGAACTGTTTATCTACTGAATAATGAAATTAAGCAATAATAGTGTAATTAATTCTAATATAGTCATTTGTTTAATTGTAAATGCCAATATACAACTGATTATAATGTATTGTGCTACCTCTGGAAGCTCAATACGTATTAGGCTAGAAAACTGCAAGAATGAAAGGTATGTGTTTTAGCACATGCATATTTACTTACAACTGATACTAAATTGGAATAAATATAATAATATATTTATTTTTAAATGCGCTTAATATTGAAGATTCATGGAGAAAAGGTATGAATCTTCAACTCTAAGCATACCCTAACTACATTCAATTTGTAGAAATATACAATGACTTTAAGAAATGATTTGTTAAATAAACCATTATTCTTTACAGATATATGTTTAAAAGCTTCATTACACATATGGCCAAATGTTTTCTATTCATAATATAACAAGCATGAACTCTTATGTAAATATTTGTATTTCTAGTTGCGGTTATTTTTTCTTTTGATAGTTTCTAAATGGCTGTTGTATAATAAGTCTATATTTGTCTCAATATATAGTGTAATTTGTCTGAATAAACTGTGTACATTTAAATAATCTTGTATTAAAGAACTTTATCTTAATTTTCTTCCTTGTTTGATTTTCTAATTCCCAATTTTTATTTCAATAAATTTTAATTTTGTAAATCCAATGCTCTAGTTGTTTCTACTCTAATTATATTCCCAACAAAAGGCATTAACAGTTTATTTACCACCAGTGGGAAATTTATGCACCACTACAAAATAGTTAAGAAATTATGGTTCTATGACAAGGACTGGAAGAAGCACATTAGATGCAATTGAATGTGAAGCTCATTTGGAGTTTGCTAAGTTTGCTATAGTTTAGATTTTAAAAGTCTCTGAGGGCTTATGAATCTCTGCTAGCTCTTACTGGGATGTGGTGAAGTCTTTACGTGGTCAACAATAATGAGAGATCTTTAAGTCACCCAAGGCATAACCTGAGGGGGTTGTGAAACTTCACATCATCTTTCACGTCTTTGTTTCCCCTTGGTAAGGCTAGTGGTTTCACTGTATAACGTGTAATGTTGATGTATTCTCTCCTGACAAGACCAAAGCCATCAAGGCAACCTAAAGACTGTGAAACAGGCTAAGCCTTTCCCTTGTAGAGGCTGATTTAGCTGCCATGCTGTAGTGATGGAACTATATCTGACCCAGGCCTCCTAGGCCTCCATGCTACGGGAGACCATGACCAATTTACTTTGCTTTCCATATGTAACAAAAAGGAAAATACAATTCTAAACAGGAAAGTGTTCCTTTGTTTGTGCTTTCTGAATGAGATTTATCATATGACTTATTTTTATTTTGTAAAAAATGTAGACTTTGCCATCTTTTATAATGGGTGAAATAGCAAAATAATGGTATTTGGGGGATTAATGAAAGAAGCCTGGACACCGTTCTTAATTCTTTTCTATCTTTTCTCTTTTTTGCACTTAGTTAAGTGAATACTCTCCCAAATATATCCCAAATCTCTATTCATACTGTTACTTCATCTTTCAAATTGTCATCTACCTCACCTACAACAGCATCTAAAGTGCTAATCTTTCCCTCCTTGCTTCTAATTTATTCATCCTGTGGTAACCAGTACTAGAAATCTTATTGCTGGACATATGGTAATTCTACTTTTAGCTATATAGTAATTCTACTTTGGACTGTTTTGTATATTGACTAGTACATATGATAATTATACTAAGGCCATTTCTATCAACAGTATACAAGAATTTCTTTCTTTAAACATATGTTTTGTCTTCGTGTAATATAGGAGTGATGTGATATTTCAGTGTGTTTTATTTTCTATTTCCCTAATGATTAGTGATATTGAGCTATTTTTCACAAACTTGTTGCCAAAGTAGCTTCAACTTATTCATTCTTACTTTAATGGCTTTATTGCTTATGATTTTAATTATAGAATGCAATTAGTTATTAATCTTGTTAATCATGTGATTAATGTTTCCCTTTTGTCTGAATTTTTACCATTCCTCTGCTGGTCCTAGCTCCCCAGATTCAAAATTGTCAAACATTCTTCAGTAAAAGACTCGGCTTACACAGGGATTCCTCTATTCCAGAGCAAGTTAGAGGTCTTTGTGGGGTCTGTCATGAGACTATCCTCCAGGGTATTGTTAATTAAATAAATAACATAAATTAAGATAATAGATTGGTGATTATCCATGAATACAGGGTAAGACTGATTTAGCAATGTAAATTTTATTAATAGTACATACCCTTTCTTTCCACTGCAGTCAGTATGGCAAGTAAGCTTGTACTACCAACTTGAATAAATGTCTTTATGAATCAGATCAAAGTAGAAGCTTGCCAATGAACCTTTCTCAAGGGGCAGC